>NC_047084.1:331276553-331901553 GCF_902459505.1 Geotrypetes seraphini | reverse complement strand
ATTTTACTTGCTTGTGCTCCACATAAGGACTGATTTGTCTCTGCTCCTGACAAAGAATTTGAAACGGAGCTCAGTCAAGCGGCGACAGGATCCCTTTGGAACTCAGATAAGCTGGATCGGTCTTTCGGTCACAACATTTCATTAGATCACATTTATTTTAGTGATTTTTTTCACGTTAAGTAAATTATTGAAGCAAATCATTGGACAGTTTGGGGATTTATAACTTCATTTGATTCCTTCTCACTGAAGCAAATCTGTGTGTCTTTTTGAGAAAAAAAAGTTTTTTGTCGCAGATATTTTATTGTCAATATTTAAAATAATTGCAAATAAACAAGACTTGGGGGTCCTTTTACTAAGGTGTGCTAGCTGTTTTAGTGCGTGCTAAATGCTAACACGTCCATAGAATATAATGGATGCGTTAGCGTTTAGCGCATGCTAATTTTTAGCGCATTCTAAATTGGCTATCGCACCTTAGTAAAAGGACCCCTTAATGATATATAGGTCAGAACTTATTTAGGCAAATAGTCTGGTGCTAGTTACCTATGAGTTGTCTGCCCAGAATAAAAAACTGAAAAACGATGCGTTCGGTTTACCCAGTATTGAAGTCTTATATTGATATTGTGGTTCAATATAGACACCAGTGTTTGTTCTGAGTAGGATTGAAATTGGTAGTTTTCACTTGTTTTTTGGATTGATATATATATATTGGCAAATCATAGGTTTTTCTTGGGGCCTATTATTTTGGACTATGAGGCATATTTTGATTATAAATGTCCAGAAGGTGAGTAGCGTTGAGGAGAATTATCCAAAATCCTAAGATTGACTCAAGGGGTTGTGATACACAGTCCTGTTGGCACCCCCTCCTCTACATTAGCAACACCCACCTATATCAGCACTCTGCACCCACATCAGCTCCCTTCCAGCAGGCTAGTCTACCCATACCAACTTCATTAGCTCCCTACCAGCAAGCTCCCCCTTTTAATCACTTGCATCAGCTTCCTTCTCACCAGCTTTCCTCTCCATCTACCCTTTTTGGCTGTATACCTACCTGCATAATCCTGGCTCACTCCAAAGGCCCTCTTGTTTCTGTTGAAGTGGCTTCTTTCTTCAAAATGGTAGTGCTGACTTCTTAGTGGCCTTCTCACTGTATAATCACCTGGGTATTCAGGCTCTATACAAGGGAAAAGTGTCCTTATATGGCAGCTTGAACTCCTAGCTCCTAGATCCTTGTGTACCCCAACTTTGCATAAAAGTCACTTATGGCCACATATAAGGCAAAATTGTTGAAACCAGATATCTTAGTTTCAGTCACAATTAGCAAACCCGCAGACAGCTATAACCTTCAAGAAAAATCTGTTACAATTTGCTGATGACATTCTATGACTAATTATTTTGAATAGACTAGAGTAGTGGAGAGGAGGACATGATATCATAAAGATTTTATTGAGAGTTTTGTTGAAGAAATATTTGTCATCCCTGATGAAGATGCAAGTCAAAACATTGTCATGTATGGTGTTTGCATTTTAATAAATGTTTTTACATGTAATGGCACCTTAGTTTATTTCTGGTTGTATTTGTCTACCACTTGGCCTCTCTTTCTTCTGTGAATGACTTGGTTAACTTTAGGCCTGCTATTTGGTTGACCAGAATTAATTAATTTTGGCCATCTGTGTTCAACTACTACAAAATACATTGGTTAAATCCAAATTTCCTTTCATTCTTGAAACTCCAAGCACTATCTCTCTTCACAGCTGGATCAGCCTTATTCTTTTCAATCTAACAAGTATTTTTTTGTGGAAGAAGAAGGGTCTAGTATGTAATGGATGGGCAGTGTAGTAATGGGTACCATGTGATTAGCAAGAGTGCTGGAGGAAAATGTCCTTACCATTCTATCCAGACTTACCCACTCCTGTCATCTGGACAGGATGGTTACATTACCTGCCTACATCTAGCTGCATAAACCATGCATATTTTCATCAGTACATTTGGACCATGAGTCAGACATGCCTAACTTGGCATTACACTGAGTTGGAGTAGACAGGGGAATGTAAAAAGGCCAGTTGCATCAGAGACGACCTTTACGGTAGCCATATGCAACTACAATGCTACGGCTGCTGAAGAAGTGCCGGCCATAGGGCAGGGAGGTTTGTCGGGCCGGGCCTATTGGGGGGGAGGTGAAAGTGCCACGAAGGCAAGGGGGGATGAAAGCGCCACGAAGGTAAGGGGCAGAGAGGGAGAAAGGGAGGAAAGGTGGGGTGGAGAGGAAAAGACGCTGAAGGGAAATGGGTAAAACAGAGGGGGGAGAAGGATGCTGAAAGCACATGGGGAAGACAGAGGGGGAGAAGGATGCTGAAAGCACATGGGGAAGACAGAGGGGGAGAAGGATGGTGAAAGCACATGGGGAAGACAGAGGGAGAGAAGGACGCTGAAAGCACATGGGGAAGACAGAGGGGGAGAAGGATGCTGAAAGGACATGGGGAAGACAGGGGGGGAGAAGGACGCTGAAAGGAAATGGGGAAGAGAGTGGGGAGAAGACGCTGAAGGGAAATGAGGATGACAGAGTGGGGAGAAGACGCTGAAGAGAAATGGGGAACAGAATGGGGAGAAGATGCTGGAAGGGAAGAAGACAGAGATGCCAGACTATAGGGAGAAAGGAGGGAAGAAGATGGGTGCCAGACCAATTTGGAAGGGGGGAGAAAGGGAGAGGCACAGTAACAGCAAATAGAAGATGCAGAGATAAGAGAGACAGTGGATGGAAGGAATTGAATGAGAAGATGAGGAAAGCAAAAACCAGAGACAACAAAAGGTAGAAAAAAATCATTTTATTTCTATTTTGTCATTAGAATATATCAGATTTGAAATATATATCCTGCTAGAGACATAACTGGGGACTGCAAAGCCCAGGCAGTGCCTCTTTAACTTCTAGCTGGCTCAGGGCTCTCTCGGACCAGGGGGCAGTTGGCCTAGTTGCACTCCCCTAACACTATTCCTGTCATGTGTGACTGCAGTATTCTGTTAGCATGATATTTTTGTGTAGCATTCTATAATAATTTGACTTGTTCAGTTTTCTTGATAGTAGAGGGGATATATGTGAAGGGGAGGGGAGACAGGGGTTTTGTTGGTGCTTTCTCTGTATATTTGTATTTATAAAATGACAATTGTACAGAATATTGTTTCTTTTTATACTTTAATAAAATATGTTCAATATAAAATCATAACTGACACTTGTGCAGATGGAATCATATGGTTTGCGGGGTCTGAGCTTGCGGAGACGGGGAGGAAATGTGTTTTTTAAATTTCAGTCTTAGTAGTTTGCCGGTCCACAAAATAATTCTTTTATTTCTGCTGGTCCATGGGTGTAAAAAGGTTGAAAAACACTGCTCTAGAGCAGAGTCAGCAGCTGCACTGAGGTGCAGGAAGGTCCCCCTATGACTTGTCTGCTAGCTTTGCTCCGGAAGAAGTAAGTTATGTCGGAGGGGGTGGACCCGGCAGACGCAGTCATCACGGGTCCTTGCCACAACTCTCTACATCTGCTGGGTCAACCCCTTCCAACGTAACTTACTTCTTCTGGAGCAAAGCCTGGAGTCATCGCGGGACCTTCCAGCACGTGGCTGCCGACTCTGCTCCAGAGCTAGTACGTCGGAGTGGGGTGGACCGGCAGCCGGCAGCTACAGTCATCACGACTGCTGGAATGAAAGAGTGGTGCAGGGAGAGAAAGGGGCAGGGTGATGCTGATGGAATTGATGTGTAGGGAAAGGGGAGAGAGACATAAGGGGGAAGGATACTGGATGGAATTGGATCGGAGGGAAAGAAAGGGGCAGATGCTGATTGAAGAGGGGTGGATGGAGAGAGAAAGGGCAGATATTGGATGGTAGTGTGGTGGGTAGATGGGGAGCCTATGCTGGATGGAAGTACAGATGGGAGAGATAAGGGAGCAAATGCAGGAAGGAAATGGGAGAAGAGAAAGAGGGGAGCAGACGATGGAAGTGGACAGAGAAAGGAGAAGGTACTAGATGGAAGGGGTAGAGAAAGAGGGCACATGAATGAAGGAGGGGATAAATAAAAGGAGGGCACATGATGGGGGGAAAAGGAATGAGTTAGGGAAATACTGGAGGGGGTGAGGGAAAGAGGTGGCGAGCTGTAAGTAGACAGTAGAAAAGGAAATTGATGAGAGGGTAGTAAGAACGTAATCTAGATGGATGCATAAAATAAATTGAAAAGGAAAATGAGGAAAGAAAGGGATTTCAGAAGAGAGGTGTGGGAGAGAGATGCCAGACCAATGGGGTGAAAGGAGAGATGGAATGAGGAGGCATACAGTTTCTGGAAGGGGCTTAGAAGAAGAGAAGATGCCATATAGGGGCAGGGAGATGGCAGACAGTGGATGGAAGGAAGAGAGTAACAAGAAGATGAGGAAAGCAGAAACCAGAAAAGACAAAGGTAGAATAAAAATTTTCTATTTATTTATTGCTGTAGGAGATATGTGTCACTGTTTCTGTGGTGTTGCATTGTGTGCAGAGTCCAGCTTCTTGCTGGTTCAATTTAACCTTTGTCTATGTATTTCTATTTTATCCCCCCTTTTACAAAACTGTGGAGCGTTTTTTAGCGCCAGCCATAGTGGTAGAATTCCATGAGCATCAGAGCTGTTACCATCGTGGCTAAAATCCACACTACAGTTTTGTAAAAGGGGGAGGGGTTAGTTTGTGATGACATATTCCATACTAGGCGAAGGTGTTTTCTGTGTTCTGTGTGTTCAAAAGACTTGGTTTTCTGTTAGGATTGACGGTGTAGGATTGATCTGTACTAGTCTGGCTTGTTTAGTTTTACAATGGGTGTATTGATGTTGTACTGCTCACTGCATATGTAAGATGCTGCCTTTTCCTAGGTACTCATGTGTGACATGTGACTTGTTACTAAAAATCATGTTTTTCGTACAGATGGAGGGGGGGTGCCAAAAAATGATGGGCCCCGGGTGTCACATATGCTAGGTACGCCACTGAGCACATGCTTTAAATAGCTGTGGGATTAGAATAATAAAATTATATCTACTATAAGACTAGACTTGATATTTAATTCACCCTCAGTGATGATAGCCTTAAAAACCATTAGTGGCCAATGATAGAGCATTATTAAATAATTACAAACATATTTAATCATAACAGGTGTGTTTCAAAACATTTGAAACATAGTCATGAGATGCCCAAAAGCTTAATTGGAGAATCAAGGAAGAAGACATTAAACCTTTCATCACTGGATTCTATCTTTGTTTTCTTCCACAATATGGGAAGAGGAATGAGACTGAAGAGTTAACAGGCTAATGTATGCATATGGTGTGAGAGTTTCCTTGAAATGCCAGAATTGAAACTGAAATATTCAACTGAGAGAAGAAGGAAAACAGTATGTAGAAGAGAACTGGAAGTGTGATGACAGCAATAAGGATGAGGCGATCTAAATGAGAATGGGGATAGCTGGGTGAATAAAAGAAAATGTTGAAGCTCTAGAGCAGTGGCTCCCAACCCTGTCCTGGAGGACCACTAGGCCAATTGGGTTTTCAGGATAGCCCTAATGAATATGCATAGAGGAGATTTGCATGCCTGTCACTTCCATTATATGCAAATCTTTCTCATTCATATTTATTAGGGCTAGCCTGAAAACCCGATTGGCCTGGTGGTCCTCTAGGACAGGGTTGGGAACCACACTGCTCTAGAGCACACTGGAGAAAGAGACTAGCTTGGGCAATGGAGAAAATAGCATTGGATAGTTGACTTCATTTTTTTGAAATGGTTAGCTCCAGGAAATAAGAATGGGGAGGATAAGTACCAGGAAAAGGAAACATGACTGAGCCATAAAAAAGTGAAAGGAAAAGGTCGTTGGAGTTAGCTTACATCCTTCTCAGTGGTAGCTCTTGGCAACTTACAGCCCAGTACAGTAGGAACTTTTTCTGTCCTTGGAAGGATTATACTCTAATTTGCACCTGAAGCAATGAAAAGTTAAGTGACATGCTAACTAAGAATGGCATCTTTGTTGTTTACGGATCTTGCATTTGCAAGGGCAATTCTGAGGCTTGACCATTTGCTGTTATGTATGTTACCTTGCTTTATGAGTGCACCGGTTTGCGAGTGTTTTGCAAGACTAGCAATACATTCGCAAAATCGGCGGCTCGGAAACCAAGCTTGACTCGATTTACAAGCGCCCCCCTTCCCCCTGCGATCCGGCATGAACCTGGATTTCCTAGTTCTCAACCTGCTATTCTAACCATTAAAGTATTCATTTCCCCCCAATAAAAGATTGACATTTGATAACTGGAATGTCTTGGTTACAAGTCAATTGATGTGAATCCATAGTATGTACCTTCTGGTCCACTGATCAAAGGTACAAAAAAAAAAAGCAGCAATGCCAATCGGGACCAACAGGATACTATCATATTAAATACCGTACTGCTCCGTGTAATTAAGGCACTAAATATAAACAAAAGATAATAATAATAATGTGGAGACGTATCCTCAGTGCGACTAGACTAGCATGAGGGGCGGTGAGAAACCATAGTTCCAGTGCTGGTTAGACGGCCATCAAATGAGACAAAAAGCCTCATTTAAGCCTGCACACCATCATGGGATACGTCGTGTGTACTGTGAATAATAGTGCAAAAAAGCAATTTAAATTTAAAAGTGCAAAAAATTAAACAAAGGACCAGTAAGATAGTTAATAACACATGTAAAAAATGTGAAGCTCCATACAAGTCTTGGTCCTCTCCGTGATGAGAATGGTAACAATAAGCAAACACTTAGCTAAATCACATAACAAGTTCCAACAGAGCACTGTTGAAAATAGCGGAGGTTACTTATCACAATCCCAAACCTCTTAGTAGGTTTGACCGAACTGATTTCAGGGCAGAAGCCCTTTCTTCAGGAACCAACGCTGTTCAAAAAAGTCCCGAGCAGCCACCAAAATCAACACAGCTACCGGGTGTGAAAAGGAAACAAAGGGGCAAGGTAATTTGGAAAGATTTTAACACATAAGAAATGAATTAATGCTTGTAGTTCAGGATACAAGCCTAGTTTAAACTAAACTGGAACCCTGAGTTTTTAAGACCTTACTGTGGTTTTATAATCTATGTTGTTTTGATCATAGAAAAGGAATAATAGACTCTAGTTTATTCTTCAAGAACCAGAACAGTTACTGAGAGAGACACTATAGTTTCTCAGTTAATGAAATTACATATTTTGCAAAACAAAAGTGTACAAATAAATAAGCCATATGTGAACTAAGACCAATTGCTTCATCATCTGTCTTGTTCCCTATCACAAAGAATTGTGGATATTTATGTTTGGCTATTCAACTCAATATTACTGGGAATACATTACTTTTTTTTACTGTTATATTAAATATATTAATCAAATTTAATCACAGAACTTGCATAATAATTCAAAATTAAGTGGCTTGCAGATTAAGCTGCAGGCTTATAACACTGGATGAGCTAGCGAGGATTGGGTTGGTGGGGAAAGGGTTAATTAATATCAGCAGGAAGGTAGGAGAATAGGTAGTGGGTTGTTAAGCAAGTTAGGAAAAAGGAGGGGTGTGGAAGTAAGAGATGCAAGGATAGGGTAAGAGAGAGAGAGTGTAGATTGGCTGGGGAAGGGGCTCTGGGATTGGAGGGTTTTTGTGAGGAGAATTAGCGGGCAAAGGAGAATTAAGGGTTGGGAGGGAGTGTAGGAAGGTTAGAGTTGGTGAGGGAAATTTGTCCCGCCCTTCCCTTCCCTCTTTATGGGTCCTCTCTTGGCAGTTTGTGGTTTTGGCGGGTGGGGAGGGGGGGTTGGTTTGTCGCAGTTTTGTTGGCGGAAAAAATTCTATGTTGGGGAAACAATTTTGGATCAGTGTAGCTATGCAAGAGATGGGGTGATTAAATTTTGTTAACTGCTCATGTGCGATACCGCCATGGGTGGCGGCTGGACTCTGCGCCACCGCGTGTCTTGCCGAAAGGGAAGTGGGGAATGGGGGAGAATTTTGGAAGAGGAGCTAGTTCGACACCGAGTAGCTCCAGAATTTTGAGAATAAGCTACACTGTATTGAAAAATGTTCTAAGTTGTTTTGTTAATGTCTTTTTTTATGACAATAAAGCTGCGGCCCATTTTTTTTGCCACTTTATATGCGTTGTGTATTTTGTTGAACAATCTGAGCGAGATGCGAATTCCAGTGTTATATTAAATAAAATAGTGAATTGCTCAGACCCTCAACCAAATAAACAGGTGAATTAACACCACATTTGTTGCCTTGTCTGTGACAAGGATTTAAACTGGAAATCAGAATAGTGTGAAGCAACAGCGTTCAATTTACATTCTTCAGTTTGTACAGTTTGTGAGAGATCCAGTGAGTTGTGGCCGTACTAAGGTATGAGAAGTTAGCATTTGACTATATTCTTTGTTACAGAGGTGATTTAATTGATATTACAAAAGACAGGCATATTAACACTGGGCACAATTTATTTGTTTTAGCACCCCCTCCTGAAGAAGCAATGGTGGGCGAAACTCGAGTCGTGGGGTCAACTTAACAGGACCGCAGCTTTACTCACATTTAGAATTTATCCACATTTAAGTCTGATTTCACCAGAGAGGTTGACGAAACAGCAAACACCTCCAAGTAACTCAGATAAGTGACTATGGGGTCCTTTTACTAAAGCGTGCTAACCAATTTAGCGCATGCTAAAGGTGCACTAATTGTTAAGGTGCCCATTATATGCTATAGGCGTCTTAGCATTTAGCACATGATAATATTTATCATGCACTAAATCAATTAACACACGCTAAATCGGTTAGCGTGTGCTAAATCAGTTAGTGTGCCTTAGTAAAATGACCCCTATATTCTCATATTGATAGCGATTTCCTATACAACTAGTAGGACGTTTTGGGACAGTGAAACACTATGATAGTCTCAAAGGCAACCAATTTGGTGTTGATTCATCTGTTTATTTGGTTGAGGGTCTGAGCAATTCACCATATTATTTAATATACATTTAATATAATTTTGAATTATTATGCAAGTTCTGTGATTAAATTTCATTAATTTGTTTGTCTATCACCATATCTGATATGCCACAATTCATAGACATCAAAGTGGTTTACAGTATCAATAGACCAGCCAGAAACAAAATAAACTTGAAAAGTGATGAGAAGGTGATTGGTTGTAAATATTGATCATTTTTAAAGTAGTTTTTCCAACTCTGAAAGGGCCAGGATTATATTCATAACATAAAAACATAAGCAATGCCTCCGCTGGGTCAGACCTGTGATCCATCGCGCCCAGCAGCCCGCTCACGCGGCAGCCCAACAGGTCCAGGACCTGAGCAGTAATCCTCTATCTATAACCCTCTATCCCCTTTTCCTTTTCATCTAGTGATCTCTGTTAGTATCATCTTTCTTCAAGATGGTTTAAATGTAATTTATGCTATAGTGGGATTAAACTATGTTATGTATATTAAATATCCGTTTAGAACATTTTAATACCTTTTCATAGATTGTTAGAACTTTGAAAGGTCACTGACCAAAGAGTCTTTTTGTCAGTTCCAAACTAGCAAGCTTATAGATGAGGAAAAAATTAAAAAAGGGTATTATGTTCTTCTCCTCATCTTTCTCCTCCCACTCCACAAAAAAGAAAAAAAATCCTCTGAAAAAGAAAAGTGCAAAAAAATAATACCTTTAAAAACCAGCAAATCATAAACAAAGCTGCTTGTTCTACTGAGGATCAACTGTGATTATTACTTTGAGATTGCCCAGGGCAGAAGCTGGTGCCATAATAGTGCTAAAAATCACTCAACTATCCTAGCATTATAGAAAACAATTGTCTACATAATCATAATACTGCATTTCTGCATTGAACCACTTTACTTGGGCATGCCATCTTGAGTACAAAGAGAATAACAACATTTTGGTCTGTACTGCAAATATAATTTTTCCCTTGGAAGAGAAGAAAAAAATGTTTTTTGAATCTATGCCATTTAAGTACCAATGAGGCATATTGTACAATGGATAAAATGTAGTTCTGACCTTGATTTTATTTCATATACAAAGAATCTTCAAAAGCTTTTCCAGAACAAACTGGTAGCATTATTTTCTCTGACTGAAAAACAGCATTTTATCCTTAGATTGCTGTTTTATATTCCACATGCATCCTTCATTGTAGACACACATTAATTAATCTGCAGCAGATGGGAGTCAAAAAGGATTCAACTTGATTTGTCACTGTACTGTAGAAATCTGTAATCCTATTGCAGTCTACAAGTCAAATCCATTGGATAGTTTGTTTTGGTTTTTTTCTCTCCTATGGGTTCTCTAATTTATTAGACTAGAAACATATAAACATGATGGCAGATAATGGCTTAATGGCCCATCTAGTTTGCCCATCCACTGTAACAATTATCCCACTCTTTCTTGAATTCAGACACAGTCTCTGTCTCCACCACCTCTTCTGGGAGACTGTTCCATGCATCTACCACCCTTTCTGTAAAAAAGTATTTCCTTAGATTACTCCGGAGCCTATCGCCTCTTCACTTCATCCTATGCCCTCTCATTCCACAGCTTCCTTTCAAATGAAAGAGACTTGGCTCATGCGCATTTGCAGCACGTAGGTATTTAAATGTCTCTATCATAGCTCCCGCCTTTCCTCTAAAGCAGTGGTTTCCAACCCTGTCCTGGAGGACCACCAGCCAGTCAGGTTTTCGGGATAGCCCTAATGAATATGCATGAAAGAGATTAGCATGTAATGAAGATGGTAGGAATGCAGATCTGCTCCATGCATACTGATTAGGGCTATCCTGAAAACCCGACTGACTAGTGGTCCTCCAGGATAGGGTTGGGGACCACCGCCCTAAAGTATACATATTAAGATCTTTATGCCTGCCCCCATATGCTTGGACCGGAGTACTGAAATCCTTTGGTAACAACTGCCCAGGAATTTTCTACATTTTAACCCTCCTATCACACATAATCTTTACAGTGACTTCTCTTGGATACAAATTACAGATAGCATCTCCCCCAGAACTCATAGGCATTCTTCCTGTGTTAGGCTACGATTTGATACTGTTATTCAGTAGACATACTCCTAGTTCCATCTAATATGAGGAGTAGAAGCAAAGCTCAGGAATTAATCCATGACACTGCACTTTAATATTTAGGATTTTCTAGGTTATTGATCATGGTTTGGCATCATTCCAACTGTGCTTTCATATCACATCTGCTGTCCTATAATAGCATGTTAATGAGGCAATTTCCTTTTATTACACCATACTGCTTTAGACATTCTTAGTTCCCCCATTCCTGTTACTATATACCAGGTTTGTCCAATCTATGACCCATGGGCTAAAACTTTGCCCACCAACTGCTTTCTGGCCTTTGGAAGCTTGTCACTTCTTGTGGTGCTTACAGAGGGACTCTTGCTTCCCCAGCACAACTTGATTTTGTAAGCAAGAGCCTCGCAGTGCCAGAAGATCATATTGATCTCATGGTTTTAAGTCGTATAAGACTTGAAACTGTGAGACCAACTCAAACTTCCAGTATTGCATGGCTCAAGCTTGTAGAGAACCAAGTCATGGTGGGGAAGCAAGTCTCAGCAACAAGAGGAAAATCCAACGGAGTCTGCAGTATACCGAACAAGGACAAACCAAGTCCTTGTCTGTCTCCCACTGTTTCTTCTGCCCCTGAAGCCAGGCGAGGGAAAAAAAAACTGGGTGAAGATGGGGGTGGGTGGGGAAGGTGCTACATGAGTGAATGGCACAGACTGAGTGAAGGCTGAAAGGGAGTTATATGAGCAAGAGTGATACTGGATAAAAGCTGGGGAGAAGGTGATGCACCATTATGTTTTGTTGCTATTTGATGAAACATGGCAAAATTCTACAATATGTGTTTTGGCCCTCTGAATGGTACAAAATATGAAATATGACCCCCAATACAAAAAAGGTTGGACAAGCCTACTATATGACTATACCATACATGTGGGATCTCTTAGGGAGAGTAGAAGACAGTGAATGCTGTGGATGGGCAAACTGGGTGGTTATTTGGTCTTTAGCTGCCATCATGTACCTATACCAAATACTAACCATGGCTAACCCTCCAAATCCTAACCAAATCCTAACCCTCAAAACTGGCTGCTTATGTTGCTGCACTCGCTCTGCAGAATCTCTCTGGTTTAAATCCCAAACCCAATAATAATGGGCAATTTGATAACTGGGCACCACAAATTTTGTACCTAGATGCAGCATTCTGAGCACTAATTCTATAATGGAATCTGGGTGCTCAGATTCCTCTATAAAATACTAGGTAAGTCACCATCTGTATAGCTACTTTTAGGTACTGCTATTAATAAAAAGAGATAGAACAGTCTTTAAACCAGAGAATTCACCTCTTAACTTGGAGTAGCGATAACGGATGAGAACAAAAATAGAGGTCTATAACATCATGAATGGAGTGGAAATATGAATATGATGTTTACTCTTCCCAAAAGTTCAAAGACAAGGGTACATGCCATGACTTACTAAGTGTTAAATTTAAAAAGTTTTCAAGGTTGCAGAGAAGGCCTTTGATCATATAGAATGGACTTTTATGTATCAAGCAATGGATTGGTTTGGAATAGGATCCAGATTCATTCAAATGATTCAAGCTTTGTATAGTTCCCCTTCTGCCAGATTATATATTAATAATACATTCTCAGAATTTTTTCTCTGAAAAAAAAAGAACGTTTTTCTCTGAAGAGGGGAGTTAGACATGGATGTCCCTTATCTCCTTTGCTTTTTGATATTGTTTTGGAACTCTTGTTGATGGCAATTTGGCAGGCAAATGAGATATATGGAATTCCAATTGTGGGTCGAGAATATAAAGTTTCGGCTTATGGAGATGATATTTTGCTTAATTTGAAGAATCCTGAATCAACCATCCCTTGTTTACTGGAATTGATTGATTGGGAAAATTTTCAGGTTATAAGATAAATTGGAGTAAATTTGAGGTTTTTTCATTCAATATACATTATGTAAAAGCTTTATTTGATCCATTCCCCTTCCTTTGGAAGGAAGAGGGAATAAAATATTTGGGTATAATGATTCAAAAAACATTAGAAGATACAATGACAGTAAATGAGAAATCCTTATTGTTGAAAGTTAAAGAAATGTGTGAGCTTTGGAATCCATTACATCTTTCTTGGTGGGGGAGAGTTCAAACCATTAAAATGATGATTTTGCCTGTGGTTTGTTACCAAATGAGTATGTTACCAGTTTATTTCCTAAGTTCCTTGTATAAAAAAATTAAATGTGATTCTTACAAAATTTATTTGGCTGGCTAAAACTGCTAGAATAGCCTTAGTAAGTTTGCAAAAATCACAATCGGTAGGAGGGGTAAATTTTCCAAATTTTTACAGGTATCGTCAAGCCTTTATATTGCGTCAGGGTATGTATTGGATCATTCCTGAACTCATGGAAAATCTGCCAGACTGGTTGATAATGGAAAGTCATCTTTTGGCCCCATTAAGTCTTAAATAACTATATTCATATCACAATTTTTATAATTACGTCGTAATTGGCCCCATTATGTCTTAACCATATTTTGAGTATCAAGCTTCCTCGAATATACATGGACAATACTATTCTTCAATCTACCTGGAAGACATTAAAATTTATTGATGCCTTAACTTCAGTTTCAGTACAACAATCCACGTGTCAATCCCTATGGTTAAACTCCAAGATAAAAATCATCGAGTCTAAAATCCTCTGGAAACATTGGTTGCAGGCAGGCATACATACTTTAGATGATGTAATTCAGAATGGGAAAATGGGAAATTTATTACAATTGCAGCAATCATTTGGCATCTCAAGGTTATAAATGGTTGCAGTTGAAACAGGCCATTCAGAAGGGGTTCTCTGACTGGCGTAACTTAAAAAATCAATATAGCTTGTCGGGCCTATGTTTTCAGATTTGCAAGGGCATCAGGCTGCCAAGTGGTACAAATTAATATCTGAATATTTGAATAAAAACCTAAAACAAGCTTAAAAGATATTTGGAGCTTTGAGATAAAGCAGCAGATTTCTGCTACTCAATGGCCACTGATTTGGATTTGGGGAATGAGACAAACTTGTTTTTTTCTGTTATATAGAATTTTTTGGACCCCAGTTCATTTACAAAAGTTGGATAGTTCAAAGTCTAATAGATGCTGGCACTGTCATCGTGAAGTAGGGACACTGGATCATTTGTTGTTTTATTGTCCCTTGATACTCAATTTTTGGAAATCAATATGGGGAAAATTAATATGGTACTTGAGGTATCGATACCATTATCTTACGATGTGGTCCTATTTGGGACATTGTTGACTGTTAAGAATCCAATAAACATATACAAAAGCAGACTTCTTCTGATCATGATAGGGGTGGCCATACAGATGATAACCAGAAACTGGAAAAAAATGGGATAGGCTAAACTATTCTTTTTGGTGGGAAACACTCTGTTTATATTACAGATACGAAAGAATGTATGCAGAGCAAATGGGAAAAAATATAAATTTTTAAAAAATATGAAGTCAATTAGAGACATTTGTTAACTTAAAGACTGACTAATTGATGAACCTTTAATTTCTTGATGATCTATATATACATCCAGGGAGGGGGGAGTAAAATATTTTATTTATTATCTGTTTGAAGATAAGTGCTGTTTATATATTGTTCTTCTGATTGTATACTTTGCGCTTTAAATAAGTTTTGAAAATGAATAAAGATTTACCAAAAAAAAAAAGTTTTCAAGGGTGACAGTGTAGAGCAGTGGTTCCCAAACCTGTCCTGGGGGACCCCCAGCCAGTCAGGTTTTCAAGATATCCCTAATGAATATGCATGAGAGAGATTTGCATATAATGGTAGTGACAGGTATGCAAATCTCTCTCATGCATATTCATTAGGGATATCTTAAAAACCTGACTGGCTGGGGGTCCCCCAGGACAGGTTTGGGAACCACTGGTGTAGAGGAACTGAAAGGAATCTTGGTGAACCTGGAAAAATATACTGAGCTAAATTGACAAGTTAAAGAGTAATGAATCACTTGGACCAGATGGTATACATCCCAGGGTGCTGAAAGAACTCAAACATGAAATTGCTGATCTGCTATTAGTGATCTGTAATGCATTGCTAAAATCAACCATAGTACCTGAAGATTGGAGGGTGGCCAATTTTATGCTGATTTTTTTTAAAGGGTTCCAGGGGTGATCTGGGAAATTACAGAATGGTAAGCTTGAGTTCAGTGTTGGGCAAAGAAGTGGAAACTATTATAAAAATACAATTAAAGAACACATAGACAAACATGGTTTAATGTGACAGAGTCAGCATGGGTTCTGCCAAAGGAGATCTTGCCTCACCAATTTGCTTAATTTCTTTGAAGATATGAATAAACATGTAGAGAAGGTGAGCTGTTTTATGTAGTGTATCTAGATTTTATGAAAGCTTTTGACAGAGCTCCTTATGAGAGACTCCTGAGAAAACTAAAGAGTCATGGGATAGGAGGCAATGTTCTGTTGTGGATTAGGAATTAGTTATTGGACAGAAAGCATTACATTAGTGATTTTTATTTCGCCAATACCTTGCAGTTCAAGGCAGATTACAAAAGAAGTTATCTGGCTATTTCCAGAGGAATTGAGGAGTAGAGCGAGTTGCTTTTAATTTGGATGAGTCTTGCGGTGTTAGTTTGTCTTAGGATGTCTTGAATAGGATGGTTTTTATTTGTTTTCTAAATGATTTGTAGTCTGGAGCCATTATCAGTAAATTGGAGAGTTGGTAGTCTAGTTTTGCTGCTTGAGTGGCTAGAAGGCCATTGTACAGTTTTTTTTTTTTTTGTTTGACGTCTCTGATTGGGGGATGCGTGAACGGTTTGTGTGTTCTCCTCTGTCTGGTTGAGGTAGTTTAAATTAGGCGGTTGTTTAGGTAGGCTAGGCTATCTCCATTTATGGCATAAATAGTAGGCAGTAGAATTTGAATTGCACTCTTGCTTGAATTGGGATCTTGTATTGGGAAAACAGAGGGTAAGTTTAAATTGCCATTTTTCTCAATGGAGGATGGTAAATAGTGGTGTGCTACAGGGATCTGTACTGGAGCTGATGCTATTTAACATATTTATAAATGATCTGGAAATTGGAACAAGTAAGGTAATTAAATTTGCAGATGACACCAAATTTTTCAAAGTTGTCAAAGAACAACCAAATCTCCAACCTACTAACAACGACCTCAGACTACAAAATGTTCAGTAAAGAAATAAGGACACTACTGTTCAAGAAATTCCTGAAATCGACAATACTACAAGCACCTTCCCATTTCCCCGAAGCATCATGATCTACTCTTTACCTCCCTTGGAAATTGCCAGATATCATCTTTTGTAATACGCCTTGAACCGCAAGGTAATGGCGGAATAGAAATTGCTAATGTAATGTAACATAAAGACTATGGAAAATTGCAGCACGACCTTGATAAATTGGAAGGCTGGGCATCCAAATGGCGGATGAAATTTAATATTTTAATCATGAGATGTACACCACCTTGAAGCTTGATTTGGCAGTATAACCAGCTTTTAATAAACTTGAAACTTGAATGTGGACAGATACAAATAGCAGCTTATGTTATCAATCATGGCTATGATCTCCTAAGGTATCCAAATCATAGGTACCTTAGGATTCAGCACCCAAGAAAAAGATCTAGGTGCTATTGAAGACACTATGCTGAAATCTTCTGCCTGATGTGCGGCTGTGGCAAAAAAAGCAAACAGGATGGTAGAAATTAGTAGGAAAGGGATGGTAAATAAGATCAAGAATATTATAATGCCTCTGCATTGTTCCATGGCATGACCTCACATTGAGTATCTTGCACAGTTCTGATCACTATATCTCAAAAAGATATAGCAGAATAAGACAAGGTTCAAAGAAAAACAACCAAAATTATAAGAGGATGAAACTAGAATTTTCACACACAACTTTCTAAGCATAGTCTGTAAAGTGGCACATGTAAATTCTAATGTGTGAATTTGAAAGGGGGCATGGCCATGGTTGGGCCATGGGTATTCCTATACATTATGTGCACTGTTATAGAATATGCATAATCCATGCTGAATTTAGGTTCAGGTATTTACACCAGGTTTTAGTTAGCATAAATGGTTGTTTCTAAAATTTAGTTGTGGAGCCAGCCACTACAGGTATAAAGCACACCTAACTTTGGGCACAGTTCATAGAATACCACTAAGCATAAGGTTTTTTCTGCATTGATTTTTCAACACTGTATTTAGAATTTGCCTCAGAGTGTGTGCATCCAATCCAATCCATTAAAAAAAGTGTAGAAAAGTTCTAAGGGTTAAAAAACTGGCACATACATGTTTATCTTAACCTCTTAGAAATATAAACATGTATTTTCCTGATTCTTTCACAAAGACTGGTATCCCTTAACAGTTTTGAGGAGGAGGCACAATTACTGAGTTTCTTATACCGCTCAATCAGACTTCTGAGCGGTGTACAATAATAAAATCTATCAACATCATACATACACAAAAATCAGTGTTAAAACTTAACTACAGTTAACGACAGGGGAAGTTAGTATAAAAGACAATGAATGGTATGAAAGGTAAAAGGGAGAACTACAAAATGAATGAAATGTAAAAGGGAGAACTACAAAAGGAATGAAAGGGAGAACTACAAAATTTTCAAGGAAAACAAAACAAATAAGGGTCAAACAATAGGTGGGGAAGTGAGCTCTCTAGGGAGAGAAAGAGAAGATTAGCCCATAAAAGGGCATTTATATGTCAAAGGCATCCTGAAATAGAAATGTTTTTAATTTCATCTTAAAATGGGATAAAGATGTTTCTTCACGCAGATAATTGGGTGTGTGCAAAATTGTTTGATCTCATAGTATTTATATACGTTAGATGGGATTGTAAGGAGATTTTGGGTCACTGAGCGGAGGACTTTGGAGGGACAATAGGGAATAAGAAAGCTATTGATGAATTCTGGTTGGTTATTTAGATGGGTTTTGAACATAAGTAGAAGGATTTTGTAACTAATTCTATGTTCTACATGTTGGAATCTAGCCATATTTTAACTTTTTCTAATTTCTGATTAATGATTGTTACCTCGTCAGGGTTATTGAGATCAATGGGATGAATTAGTTGAACGTCATCAGCGTATACAAACATTGTAAAGCCAGTGGATTGTTCTAGTGTTAATAGTGGTGCTATCAAGATGTTAAAGAGTAAAGATGACAAAATCGAGCCTTGGGGGATGCCATGTTTATTATGAAAAAGATCTAAAGAGGTTTTGTTAAATGCTACCTTTGCTGTTCTGTCTGTGAAGAAGGAGGAAAACCATTTCATCACCTGGTCCGAGATACTGAGATCTTGGAGTTGTGATAGAAGCAAATTATGATCAATAGTATCGAAAGCTGAAGAGAAATCCAATGAGATGAGCAGAACTCTAATCCCTCCAGTGGATTGTTGCTCAGTTGGAGCAGTTTGCCAACATCTAAATGCCCATGATAAAAGGTGTAAATCTTGACTGACTTTTATTCCCCAAAACCCATCTGAAATGGGGAATAAATGTGTATGCATCCTTTATGCATGCCATATTCCCAATTAAAACATGCTCAGACCTTTGAGTTATTGATGTGAATATCCTAGTTTTGTAAAATGGAAACTTTGCCATTTATGCAAATTTAACTTTTAAGGACCAGTTTATGTACATCTGAAACGTGACTAGTCATAAAACGAACACCTAAACATTCAATCTTAGTTTTCTAGTACAGTGATTCCCAACCCTGTCCTGGAGGAACACCAGGCCAATCGGGTTTTCAGGCTAGCCCTAATGAATATGCATGAGAGAGATTTGCATATGATTGAAGTGATAGCAAATTTGCTTCATGCATATTCATTAGGGCTAGCCTGAAAACCCAATTGGCCTGGTGTTCCTCCAGGACAGGGTTGGGAATCACTTCTCTAGTAGATCGTAGAATTTTAAACAACAAAGAAATAGTGTGCTTATTAGCTTTAAAAATCTCAACAAAAGTTTTCCAATTCTAACACATTAGGCTGAAGGCTCTCCAGATATTTTATGAACAACAGAGATAAGGAACTGAAAGCCAAGATTACCAGGTTAATTTACTTAGATCTATATGTACAGAACCAGTGCATTCAATCTTCTCTTGCAAATCCAAAATCCCTTCAGGAGAAGCAACAGACATTTATAGCTGAAAGAACTGAATGAAAGTGTCAGTGGAGACATGACTTGGCTACTAATTTAAATCACAGGATACCTACATACGTAGGTCACAGTCAGTCAATGTCCCTTCAACTCGTCTTACACTAATATTTTCAGTTATAAATTGTAGGCTGTTAATAGGGATGTCTAACAATGTACAAACTGTGGCACTTACACTCTTGCATGTTAAAATGACACTAATTTGACAGCCAATATTGAAGATGCCATATTTATGAGACTTCTACATTGCATATTATAAAACTGCTAGTTGAGGTAAAGTTACATGACCTACAGTACTTTTCTACCCTAGGTCCAGAAACATTCTATTCACCAGTACTTTCCTAATCCAGTATATACTGTGATTTGCAGCCTTCTTTCTTACCTTGCTATAATAAGACAATATTTTTCGGAGAACTCAATAACATGCTGTCAGATGTTTTAAAAAGGGCTCCAGGGGAGATCCGGGAAATTACAGACCGTTAAGCCTCACTTCAGTGCTGGGCAAAATGATGGAAACAACTATAAAAAATAAAATTGTGGAATACTTAGACAAACATGATTTAATGAGACGAAGTCAGCACGAGTTAAGCCGAGGGAGATCTTGCCTCACCAATTTGCTTGACTTCTTTGAAGGTATGAATAAGTATGTGGATAAAGGTGAGCCAGTTGATGTAATGTATTTAGATTTTCAGAAAGCTTTTGATAAAGTTCCTCATGAGAAGCTCCTGAGAAAATTAAAGAGTCATGGTATAGGTGGCAAAGTTGAATTGTGAATTAGGAATTGATTATCAGATAGAAAACAAAGGGTAGGGTTAAATGGTCATTTTTTTCAATGGAGGAGAGTAAACAGGGGTCTGTACTGGGACTGGTGTTATTTAACTTATTTATAAATGATCTGCAAATTGGAACGACGAGTGAAGTGATTAAATTTGCAGATGACACTAAACTGTTCAAAGTTAAAACACATGCAGATTGTGAAAAATTGCAGGCAGACCTTAGGAAATTGGAAGACTGGGCATCCAAGTGGCAGATGAAATTTAATGTGAACAAATACAAAGTGATACACATTGGGAAGAATAACTCGAATTACAGTTACCAGATGCTAGGGTCCACCTTGTGGGTTAGCACCCAAGAAAAGGAACTGGGTGTCATTGTAAACAATATGATGAAACCTTCCGCCCAATGTGTGGCGGTGACCAAAAAAGCAAACATGATACTATGAATTATTAAAAAAGGGACAGTTAACAAGACTATGAATGTTATAATGCCCCTGTATCGCTCCATGGTGCAACCTCATCTGGAGTATTGCATTTGATTCTGGTCTCCTTATCTCAAGAAAGATATAGTGGCACTAGAAAAGGTTCAAAGAAGAGTGACCAAGATGATAAAAGGAACGGAACTCCTCTCGTATGAGGAAAGACTAAAAAGGTTAGGGTTTTTCAGCTTGGAAAAGAGACAGCTGAGGGGAGATTTGATTAAAGTCTATAAAATCCTGAGTGGAGTAGAACGGGTACAATTGGATTGATTTTTCACTCGGCCAAAAATTACAAAGACTAGGGAACAATCGATGAAGTTACAGGGAAATACTTTTAAAACCAATAGGAGGAAATATTTTTTAACTCAGAAAATAGTTAAGATCTGGAATGTATTGTCAGAGATTGTGGTAAAAGTGGATAGTGTAGCTGGTTTTAGGAAGGGTTTGGACAATTTCCTAGAAGAAAAGTCCATAGCCTGTTATTGAGAAAGACATGGGGCAAGCCACTGCTTGCCCTGGATTGGCAACCATGAGAACGGGCTACTGGGCTTGATGGATCATTGGTATGACCCAATAAGGCTATTCTTATGTTCTTATGTTTGTGTGAAATCTACTCTCTGAGAATCAAGACAAAAATCAATAAAACCGGCAAGTAAAATAACTGGGTTTGATATTCAAAGCAATTAAAATGGGCTGGATAACCTCCTCCCATTTTATGCCTACCTAATCACCAATATTCAACTGCACATAACCAGTCAGTGCTACTGAATATTAGTATTCACTGGCCATATTGGAAATGGGCAGGTGAGGAATGGGAATGGGGCTGAGGAGCAGCCAGGAGTTGTGCGGATGCTGACGATATTCAGTCCCAGTGCCTACATGGCTAACTGGGTATGTAGTATCACATAAAAAGCAATTCTAACTCTGCCCTGTTAGCTAGGCAGGTGCTGGCATTGAATATTGGCTGGCACTCTTATAACTTCTGTATTCAGGCCCTCAGACTACAGTGTCTTCCCTTCCTTCCCTTATACCCACCCCAGGAAGCTTTGATTGCCCCTCCTCTCTCTAACTTGCTCTAATCACCTCTCCCACCCACCAACACAATCACTGACTCCCTTCTCTCAAGTTAGAATATTCCCATAAGGCTTCCAGTTCCTGGTGGTCCTGTGGGGTGATGGGGGAAGGAGTGAACACCATTTGCTCCTGCCCCAGCAACTTCATTGTAAAAATACCCACCAAAACATTATTGTCAGCTGAATATTGGCTGGAACCCACATAAAGTATTGCATACTGGAAGCTAATTTTTCCTATAGCAGCCAACAAAAACAAACAAACACTGATTGCTGCCAACTGAATACTGACTGCGCTGTTTTTGTTTTCCAATTACTTTACCTAACGGATATCACATGAAGTCAATTTGTTGAATAGGGCCCTCCATCATCACAGAAAGAGCTACTGAGGGGACAGATCAAGATGGCAAATGCACTTGTTGGATGCCCTGAGCTCCGCAATTACCTCAACAATTTTCATGCTTCTCTCTTCCAAATAAGGCGAAAAGGAAGGGCCAAGCCAAACAATTGAGAGGAATCACTCTCTGAGTGTGGACTGTCAGCCTGATTGATCAATATACATAGTGGAGCTTTCCTCCAAACCAGGTTGCTTCAGGAGCTGGGCTATTAGGAGACTTACTAAAAATGAGTACTTCACAGTCCCAACCAGGCTCTTGAAGTCACTCTTGAGTTTGAAACCAATAAGACAGCCACTATGTTCCACTACTGGATGAGTAGGGGAAGCAGTGGAAAGAGTAAAGAAGTCCTATCAAGGTAGTGAGCTCTACAGGTGAGATCTGTGGAGCAATAACTTTTATCACCAGGAAAATATCAGCTAATGTTAGAAAATAGTCAGTCATCTCATCTACTAAACCACAAGTACGGTAATAATTTTAGACACGCCTCAGTGTGTAATTGCTGATCTGAAACAAACTGCTCAATTTCAAACTCAAGCTGCTCAGTGAATTTAGTAGAAACGGTATCTTCTCATTCTGTACAGATAGCAGAATATGCGTAAAAGTTTCAAGATCTGTTTCTGAAAATTATCAGAAACTGGGGATACTGTTGTTATGAATACCAATTTAAATCATATACTGGAATTGTTGGGAAATTATTTCTGTTGATACAGTTTGAGGTTGATTAATTAATTTTCCAAAATCTTCTGGATTATCAGCTATGGATATGTTTTCTAAGTAAAGAATATCCTGAAAATTGCTTCACTGCCATCGACTGTCACATACATATTGGAGTAGGTTCTATAAATTACACCTAAAAAATTGCTTCCCCCCCCCAAAAAAAAAGCACTTAGCATGTGCTATTAGCATGTGCACTTAGCATGTGCTATTCTATACATGGCATTCAAAGCTAGGTATTGTTTCTAGAATCTAACTTTACATTTGACTATACAAAACTTAATGGTTATCTATTGATTAAATACAAAAAAGGAACCATTCCTAAAAGTCAAAATGACTCTGTGGTTTTTATTTTATTGTTAATTGTTAATTAAATGGGGACAAGCCTCAGATTATGGAGTAATTTTCCCATTCTGGAATTTCTTCCAAGAGAAAGAAATCCTTGTCTCTTACTCCTATTTACATCACTGGCATGAACCCCTCCTCTCTACCATAACTAAAAACATTAATTTAATATTAATTACTTTATTATTAATACCTAAAATTATATCTGATAACTATATCTCCTTTTCCTAATCTTTTTTTTAATGTTTAATATTTATTCAATGTTCATTTCACTTAATTCCTTCATATTTAAATTAATGAATCTATATATCTTAAAAACCTTCTCAATTCATTAGTATTGCGTGGTTGGGACTTATCTTGAAAAGACCACACAGTTCATTTCAACACTCAGAACCGAAAGAGAGAAATGTGCTAAACTTTTAAAGTGCACTGGTGCTTCTAGTGCTTTATAAAATTGCCTTTGTGCTATAAATTACTTCAATTCATTTCATAATTTAGAATACTTAGCTTTGTGCTCTTTTGAAACTGAGGCCGTTGCTTTTAAACTTTACATCTTCTGACGCGGCCTGCGTTACACGGGACAAGGTTACATCCCCGCTGTGTCAGGGATACAACTTTTAAGCAACGCTTCTCTAGGCTAACTGCACGCCACTGCTGGTTCTTGGAAGAAATCCCAGAATGGGAAAATTACTCCATAATCTGAGGCTTGTCCCCGTTTATTAACAATTAACAATAAAATAAAAAACACAGTCATTTTGACTTTTAGGAATGGTCAACTTTACATTTGGTCATATACACCAACTGAAATGTGGTATAAATTGTTGAACCTGTGGAACCCCTTTATTCGATAATTGCATGTGTAAATTGCAGGAATGCCCCTATCCATCCATAACTCTCTACGATACCTCAGAGAACTCGTAATTTTCTCAATGAAAGGCATTGACAATATCTGATGCCTCATCAGTCAAACACTTTACCAAGAGTGCTGAGTATGGGGCTAGTTCAAATTTAGTGACCTTCAATTTCCCCAGTTCTTCAACTGCGCAAACAGCAAAAACTCTCCAGTTTCTGTAGGGAATCTCCCACTACCATGTCTTCCAATCTAAAAAAAAAAAAGGCCTAACAGTAGGCTGGCATTTTTTTGATACTTACTATTATTCATTTTATTACAAAAAATGTTTCTTCCTATTATGAAGGTGAATTTATGTATGTACATTTATTCAGAATGAAGAGAATCATTTCCAAGGACAGGATTGGTTGTGCATTAACTTTTATATCCATGCTGTCTAAAATAAGTAAGACTCCACTTGTAGTATTATTCAGAGCTTTGACTACAGATTGTAACTTCATAAAGACTTAGAGAGGGTTGAAGCAATTCAGAAAAGTACATAAGAACATAAGCATTGCTGCTGCTGGGTCAGACCAAGGTCCATCATGCTCAGCA
Organism: Geotrypetes seraphini; assembly: GCF_902459505.1. Taxonomy (NCBI): domain Eukaryota; kingdom Metazoa; phylum Chordata; class Amphibia; order Gymnophiona; family Dermophiidae; genus Geotrypetes; species Geotrypetes seraphini. The sequence goes on along the minus strand of NC_047084.1, from coordinate 331,877,088 downwards.
GTCCGCTCACGCGGCGGCCCCTAGAAATTCTGCAACATATGTCCTACAAATAGAGACTTAAAAGAATAGAAAAGTTATAGGGGTCATGATAGAACCATGACAATATGTGGCAGCATTCAATAAAGGACAGATATGTAAAATTTTTCATTAAAAAAAAATCAATTTGCAAGGGGGTCATAATCTGAACTTTTAGGAGGCAATTATAAAGGACATGTAAGACACAGAGCTGAATCTACTGGCTGAAAGGTTGTATATCAAGTCCTATCCACCTACCCCTTTCCCTTTCTCTGCTACCTAAACCTATTTTATGAGGGGCTGCTGAAAAAAGTTCTCAGCCCAGCCAAGAAGAGAATGATGTAGAGCCATGAAACTTACAAGTTACTTCACACTCCTCTTGACACTTTTCATTTCAGTGAGGCAAATGCATCTAGTAAATAGGCACAAGTATAGGGACACCAACCCATTGTGACATCACCAATGAGGTTGGCCCTTAGGCATTGGTGGAATAAGGCATTATGACATAACAGTATGGGGGGAGGGGGGATAAGTTCTCATCCCAACCAAGAAGAGAATGATGTGGAACCATGAATCTTACAAGTTATTCCACACTTTTCGTATAGTGTTTTGAGCCATGTGGATCCTATAGCAAATTTAGAGGATGAGGCTTGAGGTGCTACACTGCTGCTGTCCTCATAACAAGCAAAGATGTACCAGCACAGGGACGAATTGTCTGTTTCGACACTGCTGCCCAAACACACCATCTCAATCTTTCTGTTTCTCCTGCCACTCTTTGATCCTGTCAAGGCACCAGAATTTGTAACAAAGCCAAAATGGAATGGGCAGGGGTTAGGAAGCAGAACCTAATCTTCACTTCCTACAGTACATATACATGTTATACTTACCATTACCACCAACTTCTGAATCTATCATGGTCTACCCTCCATGTTAATGGCTTAAACTACTACCACCTCTGTTGTTTCTTAGTGCAGTGCCACCCCAAGGAAGAGGAAATTATGTATGAAATTAAAAGAAGAACAGGAAACTGGTGAGGAAGAGGAGAAATTACCCTGGCATTTGGTGGGAGGTATATGGGGGATCTTTCCATTAAATCAGTGTAATGTTGCAGCAAGAAGGGCAGCTGCAGATCGGAACTACACTGCAGGCCTAAGATTTGACACCCTTGTTTTAGAGCTAGCAGCTGGAATATATTCAAAGCAGAGCAGTGCAGATCAAATGAGATAAATTCTGGATAGACCAACTGCCATTTCAAATCCCTTTTTAAAAATTGAGCTCAATTATAGAGAATATCTATTTTAAGTAAAACCTAATCAATATTGTATTACTCTTGGCCTTAAAACTCACCCTGAATAAATGGGACTGTTTCCTTCATTCAATGGAATATGACCTAGAACATTTCCACAAATCTGGACACCTGTAGATCATTTCGTATCCCAAAGTGCTTTAATTATAAGTGTTTGTGTTTAGAGAAACAGGATGCCGCAAATAGAAATTCTGCAAGAAAAGAGACAGATATGCATGTGTGGCTAGTGAATGCAGCCCCTGCAATACAGGGGAGTCAGCATGAAAATATGCTCCCTGTACTGCAAAAGTTCTCTCTAGAGATGGTAATCATTTCCTCAGTAGAGAGCTTCAGCAAATAACACCATGCTCAACCACTTTGGAATCCAAAGGTCTCTATCTCCTCTTTCGTTATCTCTGGACACTGAAATGTGTCTTCATTTTGCATTGTTATGTTCAAAATTGTTAACTTCCTTTTAAAATCCCTTTCCTAAAATGTATCCAAAATTGATCCCAGACAGATAATCAAGTTTCAAGTTTATTTAATTTCTTTGATTACTTCGCATAGTCCAAATCCAATGCGATTTACATAAGTTCAAAAATTAAGTAAAATATTAAAAACCGACAAACATAACATTCACTACTAATACAGTAATACATGTAAGGAGGGAGGCGGTTGACAGCAATTGACATAAATACAATTCTAAAAAAATAAAAGTAAAAATAAAACCAGGGGAGGGTCAAGACACAGAAGGGTGTCAGGTCAAAAGCGCGTCGGGACAAAGGCGCGCCCAGACAATTGAGCGCAGCGCGTGCCGCTCTAAATTACTGTTTTTAGTGCTCCGGCGGGGGTGTGTGTGTGGGGGGGAACCCCCCACTTTACTTAATAGACATCGCGCCGCGTTGTGGGGGGTGTGGGGGGTTGTAACCCCCCACATTTTACTGAAAACTTCACTTTTTCCCTGTTTTTAGGGAAAAAGTTCAGTTTACAGTAAAATGTGGAGGGTTACAACCCCCCAAACCCCCCATAACGCCGGCACGATGCCTATTAAGTAAACTGGGGGGGTTCCCCAACAAAACCCCCCATTGGAGCCCCTATAAACTGTAATTTAGAGCGGCGCGGCGGCGCGCACTGCGCTCAATTGTCGGTGCGCGCTTTTGTCTTTCGCGCCATTGTCTATGAACCCACAGAAGGTTGGGGAACAGGTACCCGCTTAATTCTATTAGATCGTCTTCCTGAAACTATTATAGATTATAACAAATCTATTGGAAAGCGTCCTTGAATAGCCAGCTCTTTAGGAGACTTTTAAACTTGCTCAGTGATTTTTCTTCTCTTATATTAAATGGGAGTGAATTCCAGATTTTAGGGGCTGTGGCAGAAAAGATCATATCTCTCCTAGAATATATAACTTTTAAGGAAGGCACTACTAGCAGAGCTTTATTTTCAGATCTTAAGGATTTTATAGGAGAGTATGGTATTAGATATCTTTCTAAAAATGTGGGAGCTTTATTTATAAGTATTTTATGTGTGAGTAAAGCTATTTTATAGATGATTCTGTGGTTTACTGGTAACCAGTGTTTTTCCTTTAGAAGCGGTGTAACAAGATCAAATTTTTTCTTTTTCGTAATTATTTTTATTGCAGTGTTTTGAAGAATTTGTATTCTGCGTATTTCTTTTAAAGTAGACCCTTTGGATAGGGCATTGCAATAATCGATTTTTGATATTACTAATGAGTGTATTAATGTGTTTAATGCTGGTTCATCCAGGAAAGCAGATAATGATCTGATCATTCTTAGCCTATAGAAACGAGTGAACTAACTTGCTCATGATAACTAAGCTTTTGGTCTAATATGACTCCAAGAATCTTCACCTTAGTAACTGTTTTAAGGTTAATTGTGTTCATAATTATATTGGTTCCTAGTTCCTGTCCCTCCCTACATGGAAAGAGCATGGTTTCAGTTTTGGATGTATTAAGGGATAACTTATTGTCATGTAACCACCTAGCTATTTTTGAGAGTTTCTCATTAATTTCTGTGATATTTAAAGCTGAACTGTACATCATCTGCGTAAGCAAAGGGTATAAATCCCAGTGACTGACTAAAAGTTAATAGTGGTGCCAGAAATACATTAAACAGTAATGGGAATAGAATTGATCCCTGCAGAATCCCGAAATTTTTTTGTTTTAAATTTGCTGACGAGCCATTAAATATTACTTTAGAAGATCTTTCATTAAAGTATGATTGAAACCATTGGAGGACAACTTCTGAAATTCCCAAGGATTCTAATCTGCTTAGGAGCAGATGATGATCAATCGTATCGAACGCTGAAGATAAATCTAAGGATATAAGGAGAACCGATTTATGCCGATCCCAGAAATATAGGATAGAAGTTAATCCTATTAAAGAGTGCTCAGTAAAGCAGTGTTGTCGGAATCCTGTTTGATGTGGGTGTAGTGCTCTCGTTTTCTCAAAGAATTCAGAGACTTGGTTAAATACTATTTTTTCAATCATTTTTGCTATGAATGGTATTTTTGCTATAGGGCGGTAATTTCAAAGATCATCTAAATTTCCCTTTCCATCTTTTGGTATTGGATGGATAGTAGCATTTTTTCATTTATTGGGAATAGTCCCTTTCTCTAAGGAGGTTGAGATTAGTTGATGTATATATTTACCAAATGTATTAAAGAATTTTTTCAGAATACATGGAGGAAGTAGATCTTCTTTATTGCCTTTTAAGTTTAATGAAGCGAACAGATTTTTCAGGTCCCGTACTGATGTTAAAGAAAAATGGGAACATTTTGACATTGGGATATGGGAACCTATAGATAAGTAATCTGTTTCTAGTTCTAAATTGTTTACAAATGTCTGTCTTATCCCTTGAATTTTCTCTAGGAAGAAATTTGCCAAATCTTGGGCTGTAAGGGTGCTGGTTGCTCCTTGTATATTGCGTGATTTAAAGGTTGTTAAAGATTTTAAAATATTAAATAAGGTTGCAGAATTATTTGCTGTTCTAGTACGTGATCCATAGTATGTTTTCTTTGCCTCATTGATTTTATTTTTGTAATATTGTGCTTGACTCTGGTATCTAGCTTGATTGGCCAATGTTTTTTTTCCGCGCCATTTTCTTTCTAAAGAGCGTAATTGTTTTTTGATAAGCGATAATTTGTTATTGTACCAAGGATTTTTTTGCTGAGATTGTTTTTGTTACTATTGGGACAAGTTTGTTTAATACTGTGTTGCAAAGATTTTCCCACTGACATATTTGTTCATCCATTGACAATTTTGTACCATCTGCAGTAAATAGTTCAATTACTGAATTCAGATTCAATTCATCTAAGCTACTATAGTCACGGTGAGTATAAGTTTTTTCTAGGTGTCCCTTGGATGTAACATTAGGTTCATAATACAATGTAATTAGACTATGGTCCGACCATGGGACAGGCTCTATTTTTGTGGGAGAGAAATCCTGATTAATTTTCTTGGGGACTAACATCATGTCTATTGTGTCCAGCGATATGAGTTGGTTGGGAGACTTTCGCAATTAGGTCTAAATTAGATACAAAATTAGATAGCTCTGATGTAAATGTGATTTCTCAATCATTGCAGAGTACATAAGAGGAAAAATCCAAATTCTCTCGGTTCATGGATGCAATAATACAAAATAGTATTACAATTTTTTAACATCTGAGATAAAGCAGACAGCACAAAGGAGCGCAAGGGGCCTCCAATTTCTGAGCAAACAAAAAGCAAATTTATTGAAGGACTTAGCAGTCAGTATGTATGTGTGCAGTTTTAATTATATTCGCACTACACCAAGGAGTCTGCTTGTTGAACACCTCAATATTTATTTGTTTATTCAATTTCATATACCATTCTCCTGAGGGAGCTCAGAATGGTTTACATGAATTTATTCAGGTACTCAAGCATTTTTCCCTGACTGTCCTGGTAGTATCACAATCTATCTATTGTACCTGGGGCAATGGGGGGGGATTAAGTGACTTTCCCAGGGTCACAAGGAATAGTATGGATGTGAACCCACAACCTCAAAGTGCTGAAGCTGTAGTTTTAACTACTGTGCCACACAGTCTCCACAAGGTGTTATTAGGCATTATTTGTTTAGCTAATCTTTGTGTGGATTGCATTGAAAGAACAAGCTCCGAGCCACATAGGGAGGAGCGATGACAAATCGGCCGAAGCCTTGGGGCCAATCGGCTAGGTGTAGGGGGGGGAGGATAGATTAGGGGTGAGCGGAGGGGAGGTCGCCCCTCTCGATCCGGCATCACACGAGGCGGACGCGGCTTCCCTCCCGCTCACCCTCGACTGAACAAACAAACAACAACAACAAAAAAAACAAAAACAAACTTTTCTCTCACCTTCAGTCGGCAGGGATTGGAGTGGCAAGTCATCATGGAGGGAGGTTCCCTCTCTTGCTCTGTGCCTTGGGGTAAGCGGGAGACGGACGCGGCTTCGTGGCCCCAGCAGCCCAAGAGCCATCAGTAGACTTGCGGGTAAGGGCGCTGGGGGCCTAGACGGGGTTGGGCCGCTGCACAGGCGGCCTGGGAGCGTGGCCGGGAGCACCCATCTGCAGCTCCATCGCCGAATGGCCTCTCTTGCAGCGTGCGCTCTCTCTGTCCGGGAGCGCACAGCTCGAGCCGACGCCAGATTTTGGGTGCGTGGGAGCGGATCGGGGTAGTCTCCGGCCCGGGGCGGCAGCCATCTATAATTTGTACCGCAGGCTGCTAGCCCCAACGCGGCCGGCCGGGCGAGCGGGTTTGATGTGCAGCCCATCTCCAGCGGTTGTTTTCGCCGTCTCACCCTCAGCGTGGCTGGCGTCCTTCCCATTGCATTGAATGACCCCTGATGCAGACGGGCATGCCAAAACACAGACCATGTTGGGACTTTCAATAAATGTGCTTTTTGATTTTTGAGAACGTGAAGGCCCCTTCTTCTTCTTTTTGCTTCCTGTTTGATCTGTGCTTTGATTCCCTCCTGGGGGCGAGGCCTTGGGCACATGGTCGGGTTGGGCCCATGTGCCTCAGGCCCCGCCCCCAGGTGGGACCTAAGGCTCCCGGGCCTATTCTGATTGGCCCAGGAGCCTTAGGCCCCACCAGTAGGCGGAGCTTTGGGACGGATGGGCCAATCCGGCCTCATTCCGTCGTTGGCTGCCTGCCGGACAGGCGAGTTTGACTCCCGTCTGTCCGGCCAACTACACAAAGGTACGGGGAAGGGGGGTGGGGGGTTCATGGGGGTCGGCCAGGGGGGTCGCGAGTCGGCTGGGGGGGGCGGTCGGAGGTTCTTGGGGGGGCGGTCATTGGAGGGAGGGGGGTTTGCGTCGAGGGCAGGAGGGCCTGGGATTCCTCCTGCCCATAATGTAGTGCAGGGTGGGGGTAGGGGGTCGCCGTGGCCAGGAGGGTTTGGGCTCCCTCCTGGCCCAAACAACTAGCCGGGGGGGGGGGGGGGTCGCCAGGGCCAGGAGGACTTGGGCTCCCTCCTGGCCCGATATTGTCGGGGAGTTGGGGAGTCGGCGGGGCAAGAGGGTTTAGGCTCCCTTTTGCCCCGATCGTGTCGGGGAGTCGGGGGTGGGCAAGAGGGCTTGAGCTCCCTCTTGCCCCGATCATGTCGGGGGTGCCGCGGTTGGTTGGGGCAAGAGGGCTTGAGCTCCCTCTTTCCCCGATCGTGTCGGGTGTCGGGACCGCCAAGAGGAAGCAGCAGGACACCTGTAGGAGCTTCTACATGATTGGGGGGGGTCGGGAGGCTGTGGTGGTGCGAGCGGTCCTTCAGGGTGGGGGTGCGGGTGAGGGTGCGGGTGCGTGCGAGCGGTCCTTCGGGGTGGGGGTGCGAGCGGTCCTGCGGGGGGGGGGGGTGAATCGGACGTCGGGGGGGGGAAACTATGTAAAAAAAATTTTGTACAACGCGCTCATGCGTATAACGCGCAAGGGTGTGTTCGGTACATAAAAACCACGTATAACGCACGCGTTATATGCGAGAAAATACGGTAGTGTTAACGCTGCTCAGAGAAACTTCAGACATATTGAGCCAAATCTCTATTTGTGTGATTTCTAACTTTAGCTAATTTTTCCTCAAAATTGCTCTCAACTGTAGTACACAGAAATATAATTAGATGGCATCTTAAAAATGAACTTTTGGGCATTTCATATTTATGTAATTGAAAAATAAACCAACCACTTTACATATGGTTATAGACTGATAGAATGCCATTAAAGTGCTTCATAGTGATCCACTTAAAACATATTTTCAGTGACTGTCAGTCTGAATGTAAACTGAAACAGTATTGGTACACACTTAGGGGCCTATTTACTGAAGCGCAGTAATGTTCTGCAGCTGCTCAGATTAATTGTCAGAATTAATACGCATTAATATGTATTAACTGCTGAGGGCATTCCCAGCACCTTTCCGTATATTTAACACTTAAGAAACATCTTTCATGTGTTTTAACAGCATTGCAGATAATGTGATGCAGTTGGCCACGTTTCTTCAGAGTATGCTGGAGGGGTCGCAGTGCTATATTACCTGCCATGTTAACAGTCTCTGTTAGTTGCACAAATCTAGGTATTCTAAAACATTATGTCTAAATGCTGGGAACAATGAGTGGAGAACAAACTACCATTAGTTGGGCATCAGCATTTACACCAGCCATCATCAGGTATAAGTGCTCTTGCCCAAAGCTAGGCGTGAAGGCCCAGATTCTAGAAACGGATCCAGGAATTATGCACCTAGATCGGTGTGCCTTAGCTGATCTAGGCACCTACCTTAATTATTCAATTAGGTTTAATCAGTGCCGATATTTGAAAGCACCATTAAAAAGTAATAAAAAATGAGCAGATAGGCGCCTAACTTTTTTTTTTTTTTTATTTATTCAATTTTTTCTATACCGTTCTCCCAGGAGAGCTCAGAACGGTTTACATGAGTTTATTCAGGTACTCAAGCATTTTTCCCTGTCTGTCCCGGCAGGCTCACAATCTATCTAATGTACCTGGGGCAATGGGGGGGGGGATTAAGTGACTTGCCCAGGGTCACAAGGAGTAGCGTGGGTTTGAACTCACAACCTCAGGGTTTTGAGGCTGTAGCTATAACCACTGCGCCACAGTCTCTCCCTAACTTGGTAGGCACCTCCCACTTTGAGGTAGGCGTCTACTCTGAGGCACCTACCGGAAAGTAGCTTAGATTAGGGGACAGATTCTGGGCAGATTTTGGGAGTGGTTTGACTTAGGCGCTGGTAGGTACCTAACTTAGCCACACTTATCTAGGCCAAGAAAATCTCGCATAAATAGTTGTTTGCCTAAGGTTTCAACATGTATCAGTGCATAAGACCACTTAGGCCATTGGTTCCCAACCCTGTCCTGGAGGACCACCAGGCCAATCGGGTTTTCAGGCTAGCCCTAATGAATATGCACGAGAGAGATTTGCATATAATGGAAGTGACAGGCATACAAATCTGCTCCATGCATATTCATTAGGGCTAGCCTGAAAACCCGATTGGCCTGGTGGTCCTCCAGGATAGGGAACCACTGACATAGGCAACGAAAACATGAGTTTATAAACAGCATCTAGTTGATGATTGACAATCAAACTCAATAGTGCCTATGAGTTTGGCACTGTTTATAGAATCAGAGCCAAAATGTGGGCTAAGTTAATATTCTGTAAAGAGTGTCCTGTGCAGAGCATTCTTTATAGAACACTAGCTTAGCACACATCATCCTAACTCCTAACTTTGGGTGCCATTTACAGAATCTAGCCCATAATGCAGTTCACACAGGAATTAGTAATTGAGCCAGGCCACCACACTGTTATCTATATATATATATTCTCTATATGGTGACAACAAAATTGGTGTAGATCAGCAGGGTGATTAGTCCAATTCTAGAAAAAGGATCCCACTAAATATAGAATTACACTTAGCAGCTGTACGCGGCATAACATTTAGGCACACACTTTCAGGCCTAAATGCCATATTCTATAACAGTGTGCCTAACTTTTAGGAATACCCCCAATCTACCTGTGTTCCTCCCCTGGCAACACCCCTTTTGAGATTCATGTAATAGAATTGACTTCCACCACTTTATAGAATGTGCTGTCCAATTTGTGCATGTAGCTTCTAATTAGCATCAGTTATTAGGTGGTAATTGCCAATTATTGGCACTGATTGTCTAGTTAAACAATTAAGTTGCATGCACAATTTTTTGAGCCATATAGAACATCTGAGGGTTAGTAAATATTTCCCTTTAAGGTGCTAAAAAGTCAATGTTGAAATGTTCACTGGCGACTCAATTGCTGTTGGCCGATTCTCTGGCTGATTTTCAAACAGCGATTGATTCACTATCAAGTTTGCATGCAAATGATTTGCATGGAGCAAATGATTTCCAGTGAGCGATTGAGACATGCAAAGAGCCCTGACAGTAGTGACAGGAGAAGTAGCCTCCTGTCACTGCTGTCAGGGCTTCTGATGTTTTTGTGTTTTTTTCATTTTGTTTCTAATGGCACAGATATCTTACATTTATTACACATGCAAAATATCTGCCCAGTAAAAAAAAATTTTTTTAAAGTCCCCCCGACAAAGCGCTCCCTCCCTCCCAGAACACCTCAAAAATGGAAAGAGGGATGCCCCCTCCCTCCTGCCACCAGACACTCTCCCAACGCTCCACCTCCCCATGCGAATATGGCAGGAAGAATGCCCAATTCCTCCTGCCATCGGGCCTCTCCCCACTGTCAGGTAGGGTCGGTTTGGCCTCTCCTCACTGTCCTCCCGCCACCATCACCTCCCATACCTTTAAGTCAGTCCCTCCTCCTCCTCTACTGGCCGCCGTCAATAAATGTGGGTCTTAGGCCCCTCCCCATTGCATCATGCATTAGGGAGGGGCCTAAAGCCCTGATTGGCTCAGGAGCCTTGGGCTCCTCCCTTGAGAGGGGCCTGAGGCATCTGAGCCAATCATGGACTTACTAAGGAAGGAGCCTAAGGAAGTCCCCGATTGGTCAAAGCAATCATGAATTAATAAATTTAAAAAAACGGCAGACCTGTCGGTCACACAGTTACTGGCAGGTCTATAGCAGTCTGGTTTTTAGGATTGTAAAACCCGATGGAAAATAGCCAAGCAATGTAAGTGAATCAGTCACTTGGCTATGTTGCAAGGGGTTTTACTTAATTTGCATAGTCAGATCGGAAAATGGGCGATCGAGGGGGAAAACACGATGTGGGCCGTCGCTGAACCTGTGAAACAGGTTTAACGATGATCACTGACTTTAGTGAATTATGGCCTTAATAGTTTGTGACCCAGCATTACTCCTGGCAGAATTCTGCATAAAAATTTCTACATAAAAAAAATCTAAATTCTGTGTATAAAATTTGCAAATACTTAAATAATATTTTTTGCTAATTATCCAGAATTTCAATACAATTTAGTATTTTCATTAAATTATATCAGAGAAAGCAAAGAACCTTCAAGTTAAAATGCATGTTTGCAGGACCTGGGGGAGAGATTTTGGAGAAATTGCCAAACTAACTGAAAGTTGATCGCTGCTAATCATAGGACAAGGGAGGGTGCTAAGACTTGAGCATCTAGAAATTTCAGGAGGACTTCATGGACCTTCAATGCCTGAGGTTTTTTTTTTGTTGTTGTTGTTTTTAAATCCAGCCCCACCGAGCAAAAATAGGAAATTGAGTTCTATATATACCTTCCACTTTTCAAACTCCTCTCAGACTCCATGTGCATCTGCACCTACCACTGTAAGTTTTTGTTTTTGTTGTTGTTGTTTTTAACAGGCAGAGCAAAGAAGGGGCCTGACCTGCAGCACCTCAGTGAAGTCAAGAGTCTTGTCATTTGCTGCAATTAGGGGTGTAGCCAGACCTGCCATTTTGGGTGGGCCCAGATTTAACCTGGGTGGACCCTTCTCAACCCCACCCCTATGCATACATGTAATTTTTTAACATCTTCCCCTTCAACCCTACATTCATCATTCCCTTTCTCTTCCCTTCCAACCCCTCTATCCCTACTTTTTTTCCCTCGCCTCTGACCCAAACCAGCCTTTGCTCTTCAGGGGGCTTTTGGTCTGACATCTATCTGAGCGTACCTTAGAGAAGCCACCAATGGTGATTCCTATAGGCAACCTGTGCCAGCTCTGCAGGCTTCCCTCTTCACGTCCCTAACTGTGAAGAAACAGGAAGTGATATCATCCAGGGCGGGAACATGGTAGATGGAAGCCTGCAGAGCTAGTGCAGGTTGTCTAAATATGTCCTGAATGCCAGTTGGCTTATTGTGGAACTAATATATTTTCATCGATCCCCACCCAAAAAAATTAATTTCATCTTCTGATTCATTTTTTAAAAATCAATTTTAGTTATCTTGTTGATCTCTGTGTCTCCTTTCAACATCACATTGCTGTAATGTTTGTTTTTCATTTGTTCAAATCAATTTAAGATTCAACATTTTTTACTTGTGGTTTGACAGGTTTGATTCATTATAACAAGATTTTTTTCATAACTCTCATATGTCTTGTAAGCCATTCACAATCTCCCCTATAATGTCCAATGTTCAATTACTATCAATTAATAAAGTCGTTCACAGCATTTGGCTATGACTGAACAATTTTATCTAATTAAAGCAAGGTTTAGGGGTCCTTTTACAAATAAGCGTTAGCCGTTTTAGCATGCGCTAAACGCTAACATGTCCATAGACTTATGGGCACGTTAGTGTTTAGCGCATGCTAAAACGCGTAGCGCACCTTAGTAAAAGGAGCCCTTAGAAAAGATCATGCTGTTATTAATCTCAAAAACCCAATTAATTCATTTCACTCCGTTGACTCAACACTTTCATTGAAAAAAACTTTCTTACACAAAAATGGACCAATCCATGCTAGGTATGCAAGATCCAGCTACTTGAATCCCTTCTCAGGAGGGTAACAGAAGAGTCAACAGACCTTCTTCCAAGTTTAGGAAAAATATTCTGATATTTGGATTCTATCCATCATTCAATATGTTATCTCACAGACATCTCAAACCTGCTAAGTCAGAGGTGGACAACCATGGTCCTTGATGGCCACAATCCAGTTGGGGTTTCAAGATTTCTAAGGAGTATTATGCTAAAAAGCATAAAGTATCCTTAAAAAGGAGAAGAAGCAAGCCAAACTCTTGGCTGTGCTCACTTTAAATTGGTGGCAATTAGAAAATTGGGGTATTGCTTTAGGATGTGGGGAAGCTTCAAGTCCCAGAAGGCATTGGAGCTATGATATCAGGAGGAGAGCTAGGCTGGAAGGAAATCTGGGAGAAGGCAGCTAACCCGACAACAGCTGCTCTAATCAAGGGGGAGCTGATGGTTGTTGCTGCTGTTAGCAAACTCCACCTGTGACAATTATCATGTAATGTTGCCGACTGCTACTGAAGGAGTTTAAAAGAAGTTTTAGTTCTATAGGAAAGAAGCAATCCAGGAAGGGAAGTTACAAGACAGAAGGACAGGAAACCCTAAGCAGGAATGGGAACTTATATACTGCCTTTTTGTTGCTTGTGTATTTCAAAGTTGATATTCAAAGTGGTGGGCACAAGGAGCAGCACTGGGATTTGATCTCGCAACTTCTGGGTGCAGAAGCAGCAGCTCAACCAGTGAGCCACAGAGCTCCCTTCCAAGCCTTTCTGGCAGGCAGTCCTGTTAGCTAAGAAAGGAAGAGAATCAACCTTAAAGCAGGCATTAGTACTAAGGCCTAGATTCAGTAAGCCCACCAGTCATGTCTCGACCACTTTGCAAACCCGACCCAATTCACTAACTTTCCTCCAAAGCGTCTCTGCACCCATTCCAATTCACGCATGCAAATAAGGGGAAACGACCTAAAAATTAGGAAGGGCCTCCATTCATTAAACAAATTCAGGCACACCGACTGGGCTGGCCGATCCAAAACCAAGCGACTGCTGAGGTCTAGAGAGTTGCGCAGGGACAGAAATCCCAACCATCCCCGCCCGTCCCCGCCAGGATCCTCTCCGTCCCCACCCATCCCCACCAGGATCCTTTCCATCCCCATCTGTCCCCGTCAGGATCCTTTCCGTCCCCACCCATCCCCGCAAGGAATTACCTCCATCCCTGCCTGTCCCCATAAAAAGCAGCAATTACTCTGACAGGATCATCAATTCCACAGTTTCTTTTGTGTTTGCGCTGCTGTTTTCCTTTTGGAATTTCTTTGTGGAACCCTCTTTTTGTTTTCTGTTCAGGTAATTAACTTATAAACCCCCTCTTTTACTAAGGCTGATGTGTCCATTATATTATATGGACGAACCCTGCTTCCAAAGCCTTCCATCCCCGTGGGAGTCCCGTTGGCTAGAGGGGGGTCCCCGGTGGTTAGGGGGGATTCCTGCGGGACCCCCATGGGACCCACAGGATTCCCGCGATCCCCGTTCCCATGCAGACCTCTACTGAGTACCAGTTGCTCACATCCTTACCTGTTCTCTCGCCCTGAAATCCCTGCCCTGCAGCCCTGAAAAAACCCTGCTCTCTGTCACCCTGCCTGCCTCTCTGCCTCTGTGTGTTCAAGCAGCAAGTCTCTCTGCCGCCCCGACTCTCCTGCTCTCTGCCACCCTGCCTGCCTCTCTGCCAAGTGTTCAAGCAGCACTCGTCTCCCTCTGCTGCCACCCTTCCCTGCAGTGTGAGCCCGTGGTTTTAACCCGCAGGTTTAAAGCGGGGCTGCATTAAGGCGTATTCTGTTCCTGAACACGCCACAGTGCAGCCCCACTTTAAACCCGCGGGTTAAAACCACAGGCTCACACTGCAGGGAATGGTGGCAGCAGAGGGAGACGAGTGCTGCTTGAACACTTTTCTTCACGGAGAACAAGCGCATGCGCAGACCATTTACAGGCATGGTCTGTGCATGTTTCAGAATCACTCTGCTGCATCAATCTGTCTCGTCGGTGTGGGGTGTGCCTCCGATCACCCCCATTTGCATGAGGACACATTGTAGATCAGTTGGCCAGGAAGACTTGGCCACGGATCGCACACGCAAAAGGAGGTTAGTGAATCTGGCCCTAAGCCTTATTAAAGATGTTCACAGGAAATAGTTGGAGCCTGAGAGAAAGAGGGTAGAGGGGGAGTCCTGAGGCTAAACAGTCTCTATTCTGGAGAAAAGATGTAGACGTAGGGGTGAGTAATGATTTATTGTGGTATGACATCACTCCTAATAGGAGGGAGAAGAGTGTAATGTTGGCAGATATTTAAACTGAGCATTGCTAGTGCAGAACTTGTAGCATGTGTCAAGTAGGATAAAGCTTGCATTGAAAAACCTTGCACTGGAACTATGCCAAATTGTAACCTGTTACCTGTATATTATGTACGTCAACCTCTAACCTGTTCTGAGCTCTTTAAGAAGAACGAGATAGAAAACGAATAAAATAAATAAATATGTCACCGGCAGTGATTCCTGTGTGGTAGACCAGGGGTGGGTGGGTGGGTGGCTCAGAAACAGATGGACAGATGCCAGGCTGTGGATGGAGAGAAAGGAGAGACGGAATGCTGTAATGTTGTGACCAAAATTCTGTGGACAAACAGGTGAATTCTGTGTGACTGGGGAATTCTGCATTGCCCAGTCACACAAAATTGCACTAGGAGTAATAATATTATAGCACAAGAGAGGTATTATGTTATCAAATAAACGACTGAATAAACCTCCTTTTAATTGTCCGCATTGTGCCTTGAATTTGTACACTGAAACCAATTTGTTTCCTGCTGGACTACCTTGCTGAGTACAATCACGGGGCATATGTTCTATGAGCTGCTGCTTGTATATGCCCCAGTGGGTGGTGAGAGACTAGCCAGAAGCTCAGTGCCCAGAAAAGGCTTACAAAGTCTGAACAGTTTTAGAAAACAGCCTATTTTAAAGCTATTTTTTTTTTTCTTAGAATACTGTAAGGCCAGATAACAGATTCAGCCGAGCTAAAACCTTATCATCTACTACGTCTGCAAGTTTGCAATCAAATGGGATCGGGAGTGCTGCGATCAGAAGGGAAACAGGGCAGATGAGATGAAACTTGCGCTAAGACCCTGAAGCAGGCCTAGCCTGTTTGTGTTCAGTGGTTTTTACCATTAATCATTCTCGGCTATTTTTTGTTCCCACCTGCTAACTTTAAACTTGTGTGAAAGTTTTTGCCTATGATGTGTTGGTGGAAGTTGCATATTGACTTTGTTGACTTGGTTGCTCATATCATGCATTAATTGTGCTTTAATCATATGGGTCAATGTCATCTGCAGAGCAAAAGCTGTTAATTTCAGGGCTGACATTTCATCTAGCGCTTCTACTGAATTATGCTTGGAAAAATAAAACCCAGATTAAATGGATCAGGGGAAAGAAAGCAAATATCCCTGACAAGGTATTATGATCTGTTGGAAACAACCCGTGGCTGATCTATCTCTTCTCAAATGTGTTTGCTAAACACAGCACAGAAATGGGCAACACATTTACAAAATACAATTTAAAAAATATAATCATATAGGTGCTGATTCTGTAAGCAACACCTACCCCACCAGGCATCTAGAAAACAGGTGCCTGTCATGTGTCAATCATGATATAAAAGCAAACAAAAAAATCACAAAAACTCAATGAAGTTGAGAGTAAAATACTAAACAGACTAATTCTAAAAAATTAGCTCGTACTTAAAAGATCCAAAATAGAAAATAGAAGGCAGAGAAAAAACATACAGAATGGGAGGGTTGAATCCAGAGCCCAACTATTATACCAATACCTAAATTTACAAAAGGTTAATTGTGCCAAATGAACCTGATTGGGTGACCGGAGAGCTGGATCGAGCACATATGCTAGATGTAATTTACTTAGATTTCAGCAAAGCCTTTGATACGGTTCCTCATAGGAGGCTCTTGTACAAACTTGAAGGGCTGATGTTAGGACCCAAAGTGATGAAATGGGTTAGAAACTGGCTGTCGGACAGATGCCAGAGGGTGGTGGTTAATGGAAGTCGCTCGGAGGAAAGAAAGGTGAGTAGTGGAGTCCCTCAGGGTTCGGTGCTGGGTCTGTTCCTGTTCAATATGTTTGTGAGTGACATTGTTGAAGGGTTAGAAGGAATAGTTTGCCTTTTTGCGGATGATACCAAGATTTGTAACAGAGTAGACACCGAAGAGGGAGTGGAAAATATGAAAAAGGATCTGCAAAAGTTAGAGGAATGGTCTAATGCCTGGCAACTAAAATTCAATGCAAAGAAATGCGGAGTAATGCATTTGGGAATTAATAATTGGAAGGAACCATATATGCTGGGATGTGAGAAGCTGATATGCACGGACGGGGAGAGGGACCTTGGGGATGATAGTGTCCGAAGATCTAAAGGCAAAAAAACAGTGTGGCAAGGCGGTGGCTACTGCCAGAAGGATGCTGGGCTTTATAAAGAGAGGCCCCTGTACAGGTCGTTGGTGAGGCCCCACTTGGAGTATTGTGTTCAGTTTTGGAGACCGGATCTGGGGAAGGACGTAAGAAGACTTGAAGTGGTCCGGAGGAAGGTGATGAAAATGATAGGAGGCTTGCGCCAGAAGACGTATGAGGAGAGACTGGAAGCCCTGAATATGTATACCCTAGAGGAAAGGAGGGACAGGGGAGATATGATTCAGACGATCAAATACTTGAAGGGTATTTACGTAGAAAAAAATATTTTCCAGAGAAAGGAAAATGGTAAAACCAGAGGACATAATTTGAGGGGTGAGGGGTGGTAGATTCAAGAGCAATGTTAGGAAATTCTACTTTACGGAGAGAGTGGTGGATGCCTGGAATGCGCTCCCGAGAGAGGTGGTGGAGAGGAAAACAGTGACGGAGTTCAAAGAAGCTTGGGATGAACACAAAGGATATAGAATCAGAAAATAATAGTAAATATTGAGCTAAGGCCAGTACTGGGCAGACTTGCACGGTCTGTGTCTGTATATGGCCATTTGGGGAGGATGGGCTGGGGAGGGCTTCAATGGCTGGGAGGGTTTAGATGGGCTTGAGTGAGTTTTGTCAGAGATTTCAGTAGTTGGAACACAAGCTTTGGATTCTTGTCCAGAAATAGCTAAGGAGAAAAATTTTAATTGAATCAGGAAGGGCAGACTGGATGGACCATTCTTGTCTTTATCTGCCGTCATCTACTATATTACTATGTTAAATTTAATTGTTAAAGAGGAGTCCTCAGTGTGAGGTTGTGAACTCAAAAGAGCCTGTTCTAAAGCTCAAGTAACAACCCTAGCAAGATCTAAACAGATTCAGCCGCACACCATCATTGGGTACTCCCCTAGTATGCATTACGTGTATGCATAAAAGTGTAGTGAATAGTGATTCCTAATTAACATACTCTTTCAAAATAATAATAGTTCAGGTTCATTGGAATAAGCCCCCAATCTGAGGGTCCAACTGAACTCAGTTTTGAGGTGCAAAGCCCCTTCGTCGGGGACTGCACAAGCACAAAGTAAACGAGACTTCCATAGTGAACCATTGAGGCAAGAAAGAAAGGGGTCAATCATGGCTAGGCACCGCCTTCAGAATCATGGATAATGGTGCCTAGCAAGGACCCTAGGCCCTGGAAATGTAGAACAGGCTTTTACAGGCCTACATTTTTAGTGCCTAGGGTCCTTGCAGAATCACAGCTAGCATTGTCTAGTGATGCCAACATCCAGTACTGCCTCTAAACATGCCCACATTTGGGCTTTGACATCACTAACTGGCACTAGGCATTGGTCCCGGAAGCCGCCGAGCGCAAAAGTTCACTATTTTCCTGCTGTAGTATTCTATATGGTCCAACTGAACTCAGTTTTGAGGTGCAAACACCCTTCTTCAAGGACTGCAGAAGCACAAAGAAAAAAATTGTGACGCCGAGACTTCCATAGCAAACTATTGAGGAGTCTGTACTATACATCCACCTAAAATGTTTTACATTGTGGCAGAGGTTATTATTTAATTTACAGTAAACTGGCTCTCCGTGATGCTCACTATTATACCTTTAAGAAGCAGGCTGCTGACAGTCACTTCATATTTTTCAGGAAGGCAACCTGGGGCACTGTTAACCAGCCAGACACAGGTAAAGTCACAATTCTGTTTACCACTTGCTGTAAAACAATTGCTCTCTTATATCTTTGCAATACTGTGTGATAGAACATGATATCAGAAGTGTAAGCTACACACTCGTAACAAGTCTAATTACCAGTAACTGCAGAAACCCTGTGAGAAGGTTCAGAAAGAGACTGGAAGTTCTAAAAAAAAAAAAAAAAGAGGGAATGGTTTAAAGCAATCTCAAGAGCTATTGTTCACCGGGAAGTTGGGGGAAAACTGATGCATATGAGAACCGTTTTTGCCGACTCTGACTATAGCAAATGCAGAGACACAACATATGAAAGTACTTTAGCTATGAAACTGCATGCCATAGGAGTTGGAAGCTGGGAAATTTCAAATAATATGTGGAAGCTATTTGCAGACTCAGAAGTGTATGCAGACTTCAGTATAGATCCTTCAGGCTTTTGTATTTCTTTGTATTTCTCTCCTTTGCTTTCTGCCATACATCCATCTTTACATTTAAAAAAATCCACCACAGATATAAATAATTTTCACAAAGGAGCCCATAATCAAAAAACATAGACATCCAAAAGGCATCCTAAATCAGCACTTGGATGTCCTAATCGCTAGGATAATCAAAACCGTCTTTCTGTACATCTAGCAAAGTGTTCCAGGCTCTGTACGTTCAGAGCACAAGATGGGCATGGTGGAGGTGTTTTATGGGTGGGCTTTGGGCAGTCTCAAGGTTGGGTTAGACATAGAAGTTTTGTAGTGATAATCAAGCATTTTGTAAGACATCCTGGACAGAGCTTATGCGTTTGGAACTAGACCTATTTTAGAAGGGTCTAAGTGCCACAAAGGTACCCAAACTGACCAAATGACCACTGCATGCATCAAGGAAGATGCCCCCACACTCCCCCCTGTACTCCTGGATCCCCCTCACACCCTCAAAGATCAGAATACAAACGTACATACCTGTCTCCAGAACATCAGCACCTGGTATAGGAAAGCCTATTAGAGCTGCACAAAGGTGTCTTAAATAGCCTGGTGGGCAGGCTAGTGAACCATAGAAGGGAGTAGCAAGTCCGATAAGCCATTCTAACTGCTACATTCATGGTGGAAAATGTGAGCCCATCAAAACTCCCCCAAACCCTACTCTACTGCCACCTGCAGCCATAAGGGCTATTTGGGTTGTAGACAAATATAGTTGGTTTTGTGGAGCTCACTATAACCTATATGGGAGCTCTGGTTAGATGTTTATCCTGCACCCTTTATGTGAAGGTCACAGCAGTGCCCTCTAAGGTGCCCCACTGCTCTGTTGCCATGTCTTGGTGGCCAGTCCATTACAGGACTGGCCCCTCTCATGTCCAAATAGTCTTGTTCTGGATGTTTGGGACTTGGATGAAATTTTGGTTGAAAATGTAGCATTAAGATAGACATCATAGCGGTCTTGGCATCCCAACGGCCTGGACATCCAGATAGAGGATTTTCAAAAAAATATGTATATATTTCTAGACATATGGTGGTTTGCCTTTCAAAAATAGGCATTTTTATACTGCTGACTTTGGACGTCTTAACATTATACGTCCAAATCAGACTTAGATGCATGTTTTGAGAATGCCCCTCCACCTATCCAAGTACATCACAACGTTTTAGAATATTTTTGTTGCTCATAGACTTTTATTGTTCACAAGGCAACCATACAGTAAGTTCTCCTTTACCAGTTGTGCAACTGATTTCTAATCACAGCACATAGGCTTCACATAAAAACTTTGCTGTTAATATGTGTTTGCTTTTATAAGGAAAAATTTCAAACACTTATCTTATTCCAAGTAGACCTTGGCCTCAACGCAAGCTGTGTTTCGCAATTGCTACATCAGGAAGCCGAGCATGACATTGATTTTGTTCAAAGTTGCTTTAATTCCTTTGACTTGCTGTTTTGGGGAAAAAAAAGTACACAAGTGAAAAGACATACTTATTAAGTGGGGGTTTTTAATTGAATTGATATGTTTTAATAATTTTCTGTTTAATTTTAGATGTATTAAAATTTGAAACATAATTCAGTACTTGTCAAGATTTCCTTGATGAAGTCCACCAGTTCTGGGTGAAACAAGCCCTGTTGGATGGTTGCTTTTTTTTTTGCTGTGATGTCATCACAGTAGATAATTTACAAGATAAGTGTAATATGTGTGTGTGTGTGTGTGAGTGATTATATAAGATAGGCACCTATCACATGGTGCCTATCAGAGACATTAAATACAAAAGTGTCAGGACAAGAATGTTCTCAGTGATGGCCCCAACATGGTGGAACATCATTTAAAAAGGAATTAAAACTAGAAAAGGACACCGGATAATTCAATCATAGGATAAAGACCATCCTTATCACAGACTACTTTAACTAACAGTGCAACAGACAGGGGGAGTTGCAACATAGAGGACATATCTGTCAACTCCCACTAGGAACATGAAGAGGAGGAATCACTGAAAATATGCCCACAGTGTTGAGGATATGATGAATAAAGTATAGATAATGAGAATAATCAGAAGAACATAGTATATGATATGGACACTGTGTGGTACACAAGTAGGATTTAAAATGAGCATAGTGCACGATACTAATATTATGAGTCTATAAATGTAGGTTAAATATACTGTGGCATAAATGTGTAAGATTAATGTATATACAGGTGCATTGTTAACCAGCCAGACACAGGTAGGATGAATATAGTAGGGTAAATATAATATTCCCTAGTGTGTATATAGAGAAAGATAGTGTATATAAACTATACTAATCCATCAGTGAGGACCATCTATGGTATTACCATGCATTGTAACACTATTACAAAAACTCTGAATTGACTCCCCAGTCATTAGTAGTGGTATAGAAGCTTTCAACAAACAGTAAACAATATTAAACTTTCTTCAATATTTCTGCTTCCTTTTCAAACCTGCAGTATCTACTTTTCCATGTATTCCATCCCCATCTATCCATGCGCACCATCTCCTCCTTATCTCGCCCTTTCCTTTCCCTCCCCTCCATCCATGTGTACGATTCCCTCCCTCTTTCTTCTCCCCTGTTCTCATCTTTACTTAAATAGGATTTCTTCCATCTCTCTTCCCTTCTCCACCCCTCCCATCCCTGAGCACCAACTTTTTTCTCTTTTTCCCCTTCCTTTCCATCCCTGTGCAGCATTTCCTCCCGCCGGTGGTCTGACATCTTTCTTCTCTCCTTCCCACAATCTGGCATCTCTCTCCCTACCTTCCC
Organism: Geotrypetes seraphini; assembly: GCF_902459505.1. Classification (NCBI taxonomy): domain Eukaryota; kingdom Metazoa; phylum Chordata; class Amphibia; order Gymnophiona; family Dermophiidae; genus Geotrypetes; species Geotrypetes seraphini. The sequence goes on along the minus strand of NC_047084.1, from coordinate 331,855,514 downwards.
TTCCCTTCTCCTCCTTTGTGATCTGGCATCTCTCTAACCATTAACTGGTTAAGTGTCGACTCTGCCCAATCTCTGCCAATGGACCACCCTGGTACTCTCTGAACAGTGCAGGGTCAGTTAGAGCTTATATTTAATGACATTGTCTGGTTAATGTTGAATATCAGTGATTAAGCAGAAATAAGTGATTTCACCAGGCCAGAGGCTCTGCTACGCAATTAAATCGCTTTGAATATCAGGCAGTGTATGGATAGCAGTAATGTGTGTATATACTGTATGTATTGATTTAAGTGCCACAAGCAGCATTCAGACTAAAACAATGATCACCATCACTACATTTTCCGCCTTAGGCTCCTAAGTATGGGTGAAAATAGGAGACAACTGGAATCCAGCATTTTTTAATATTGGGACCAATATTTTTTTTTTTCCTTTCCATAGTGAACTACAATGAAGTCTGAGAATAAAAGCAGTCAAAAGCAAATTGTGCATGTAGCCAGCAGTAAGCATTTAAGGCAGAGTAAAGGAACTGGATCACTTCCAGTCCAACCTGCAGAAATCAATATCTTTGCCTTCTCGAGGGAAACATTTGCAGGCTTTTCTCTAATGCCATTCAAGTACAATTTGTGGATCTGGATATAGAAATGTATTACATTTCAGAGGTAAAGTCACTAAAGAAATGACTCAGAACATCATCTTTGTAGCTATATTTTGGGGCAATTGTTTATTTGGTGCAATACATAAGAACATAAGAATAGCCTTATTGGGTCAAACTAATAGTCCATCTATATCAGTAGCCCATCTTCACAGTGGGCAATCCAGATCAATAGTACTTGGCAAAAAAACCCACAAAGAGTAGTAACAGGAATCCCATTTGACAACATAAACATCGCTGCCCCAGAGGAATACCAGAGCAAAAAAAACACATATACTGTATACCTCAATGGCTCACTGGCTATGTCCCCAAATAAACAGCAACTTATACAGCAGTAAAATAAAAAGAGGAAGGAGAAAAATTAGTAGCTTCCTTTGTTATCTGTTGCACATGCATTTATTTTCAATTTTTTTTACCATGTCATGTCTAGATGATGTTTTTCTGAACATAATTCCCCCGATATTTGGAGACTTAGCCAGTTGGGAACAGCAACTGATCAACTAAGTACTATTCACCTGATAAACTCTGATATTCAGCGGGAGATACCAGGTTATCTCCTGCTGAATATTTTGCTCACTGGATAGGCTGGTGACCAGCTGCATTGCACAATATAGCTGGTCACCACCAATATTCGCTGGCTGGCTAAGGCTAATAGCTAGATAATATAATATAACATAAATTTGTAGTTATATATTGCAAAAGCCTTTCAGTTCTATGCGGTTTTCAATAGAGATGGGTTGACCATTGTCAGTGAGCTACAATAGATAGAACACTGGCATCGAAAAGTTAACAATAGTTCCATATCAATATGCTACTTTGGAGGAATTACAAGAATTTTGAGAAAAGATGGGTTTTTAATAGATTTTTGAAATGCAAAAATAGGTCCATCTTTTGCTTAGCTAGTCAGTTGCTGAATATCAGCTTGGCCAGCTAAGTTTATTGAAAACTTCTATACCACTGCTAATGACTGGGGAGTCAATTCAGAGCGGTTTGCATTAGCTTCTATAATGGTGTTACAATTCATGAGTTTCAGTAATGGTGTTACAATACATGAGCTATAATATATAAGCTATAGTAATGGTGTTACTATAAAGAGTTAGAGAGTTTCTGTGATGGATATCCATACCTGAGCTTCACATAGTGTTTATTGTTGGTTTTGGTGCATTTGGGCATCATGGTATGGTGCATTTACATATCCTTTACCCCTCTTTTACAAAGGTGCGCTATGCTTTTTAGTGCTAAATATTAGTGCACGCTAAACATGTGCTAAATGCTAATGCGTGCATGTTATCCTATGGATGCATTAGCGGTTAGCGCACGTGTTGATTTAGTGCGCGCTAAATGCATGCTAAAAAGTTTAGTACACCTTTGTAAAAGAGAGCCTTAGCCTCTTTTGACTGAGTATATAGTCTGGGTATGCTGTATTTACCCTAAGTATACATTCATCGTACTTATTTATACCATAATACGTTCATTCTATGTACATACACAATCATAATCGAAAGAGAAAAATGTCCAAAAACTGGCCTAAATTGGCACTTGGACAAACATTTCCCAAATACGTCCAATTGCCGATAATAAAACCGGGTTTTGGGCGTATTTCTAAACGACCTAGGCCTTCATAGTGCCGCTGAACGACCAAAGCTAAATGGGGCGTTTCAGGAGGAGTGTTGAGGGCGGGAGTTGGGCAGACATGGGCCGGCTTAGATTTAGTCGTACAGCATGTATAGCCGAAAGTTATACAGCACAGGATCGATGGAACTTGGACGTTGTGACTTAGACCATGTAAAACATGGTCTAAGTCACAAAAACCCACCTAAAGTCACCAGATAAGAACTGCAAACACATAAAACAGACCCCCACATACTTCCCAAGTGATCATCGACCCCCCCCATAAAAATATTAACCACACCTTTTCTTTTTTTTAATCTTTATTCATTTTCAAACATATAATAAGTGTATCAACATGTTAAAAACAAATTAATCATTAATATATCATTTAATAATCATCAATAGTACAAATATTATGCTATTTTCTTCCACCCTTCCCACCCCTTTCTATTATATAATCAAATACATTGTACAATATATAATATATAACCACACCTTTAAAATTCAGCCTCCAGGCCATCATCACCTGGCCGCCTTGCATAGGAAAGCCTAGTCGTCCAGCACAGAGGCAGCTTAAGTCGTCTTGGGGGTGGGTTAGGGACCCATGCAGAGGAGGACCCATGCCCATAAGCCCCTGTAATCACTGCATTGATACTTAAACATGTGCACTCCCCTATACAGCCCCCAAACCCTTTTTTACTGGCATATAAGTGGCTCCTGCAGTCATAAGGGCTATTGGGGTGGTAGATAAGTGGGTCTAGGGGATTCTGGAGGTGATTTGGGGGGCTCACCATGACCTATAAGGGACCTGTAGTGAGGAAAAGGCATGGCACCCTTTTTGTGAAGTTCAAAGCAGTGCCCTGTAAGGTACTCCACTATTTAGGTGGCATGTCTGGGTGTTCAGTCCATCACTTTGCAGGCCCCTCCCATGTCCAACAGGGCTTGTTCTAGGCATTTTTGACTTGGACGAAAATGTTGTATAAAGATGGATGATTTAGCGACTTGGACAATCAGATTGGCAGGACATATACTTAGATAATTTTTGAAAGAAAAAAAATTTGGATGTATTTTTCGAAAATGTGTCCTAGGCTGTTTTTTTACTTTGGACGACTTGCAACATAGACAAAAAAGGACTTAGATGTTCCTTTCGATTATGCCCCTCTGAGCTTTTAGAGGGTCAAAACTACTTTACGTTTGCTGTATTTTTGCTTTGAGTTTTAGGGAGTTTGCTTCATACTCTTTGGCAATCATAATATCTTGACACTCCTGATGCAGGCCATATAGCCAAAACACGGCCTGCAGCTTATTTTATTTGAAGGACATTTATATTAAAGGATATTTGTGCACCATTACTATGTTTTGGGAATTTTTGTTTGTTTGTAATCTGCGCTGTTTTGTTTTCATTTGAACCAGTGGAAACTGCGTCTGGGATTGGCTTCAGGGACCCTGAAGCAAGAGAGGAAAGTAGCATGCACTGAATCATAGAGCCTGTCAGGGACAGGGATCCAAAGGAACTATAATAAAGCTCAAAGTGATTCTTGTTTAGATTGTACAGCCTGTGGGGAGAACGGACTTGGGAAGTCTTTACTTTGACTTTAATAAAGCTATTATTTTACTTATAACCATTGTGTGAGGCTGTATTCTTGAGAGTTCCAGCCCTGGCCGCAAAGTATTGTTACCACAAGTATATTGTTCATTTTTGCTTGTTCTTATGGAATTACTCCTCAGATGACTATGCAAGTGTCAGACTGAGGAATAAATTAAAGAACACTGGTGCTACTATAGAGTCCTTTGGGACTCCACTTGTGAAAGAACAGGAAAGGCAAATATGGCAGTTCAACTGGGGCATGGGCTATGGGCTCATACAATCTGATTTAGATTGAATATTACCATACTGAAAATGCCCACTTAGAATGTGATAAGAGGCCCTGGCATTTCTAGGTTCAGCAGGCTGAGGCTGCTATCAATTAGATCTGTTGGAGATACTTTAATTGTCTTTGACTTATAGCCATTTGTCTCATTTCTGCAAAAGTTGTCTGGGAACTAGTAGATCTGTTCACATGCTGGAAGCTCAAGATCAGTGATTATTAGGGGATGGAAGATATTAATGTTTCTGTACATTTATTTACAATGTATTTCCTCTGGATGATTGTGCATCTTGCCATTTGGAATTCTTCATGTTTCTAAATTTTAGGTATGCAGCTCAACAGTGAAAAGATTGTTCTGTGGACCCTATTACGTTTGTGTGTGGGGGGGAAGGGGGTGCTGATGGTTCATTTGCCAAGTACAAAGCAAAACCAAGAAGAACAAAAACCTTTCCAAAAAACAACAATGCAAAAACAAACAGCAGAAACAATTGTCCACTGATGGTAGAAAGGATATTTGAGGAAACCAAATGTTCAATGTAAAAGCCTTTATTTCATAAAGTGACTCAACACGAGCCATGTTTAGGCCTCAAGGCCTGCCTCAGGTGTCTAAAAACATACAAATAAATAATTATAAACATGTAAAAAGTTCAATAGATTCATAAATGAATACTTACAGTATTCATAAAATCATTAACATTAGCATTCGCATTCCCGTCACCTGCAACTGAAAACTAATCACCATTAATCAATAATCACACAACTAAATCACACAACGCAGCTTTATTATCTATCTGAATATTATCTCCACTTACAATACAATCCGTGTTCAAAAACCAACAAACCCCCAATGTAGATTTCACACACTCCCAGGGAGCTCTTTGGTGTCGAAACAAGCTCCCGTTAAGTCTTTAACTTATAACATTCCCCCAAACATGACCCACAGTGACACAAGGCCATGCTTCCCCTCCACCCAAACATGACCCACGGTGATGCAAGGTCATGCTTTCCCTCACAGTGGTATCGCATACAAGTGTTACATTCATTTATTTGGAGGAGTGTGTGGCGCAGTGGTTGGATCTACAGCCTCAACACCCTGGGGTTGTGGGTTCAAACCCCGTGCTGCTCCTTGTGACCCTGGGCAAGTCACTTAATCCTCCATAGCCCCAGGTACGTTAGATAGATTGTGAGCCCACCAGGACAGAGAGGGAAAATGCTTGAGTACCTGATTGTAAAAAAACCACTTAGATAACCTTGATAGGCGGTATATAAAATCTTAATAAACTTGAAACTTGAAACTTGAATTAACTGCTCATCTCCCAGATCCAATTGGGCCAAACCCCATTTTCCGCCCCACCCAAAACTGCGACCACCTGCCCCCCAACCCCATAAGCTCCACCAAAACCACACAAGTCGACATATAACCTGTAAACACTCCCACCCCGAAACACTAACACCAGTGGCGTACTAAGGGGGGGCGGGGGGGCGGTCCGCCCGGGTGCACGCCCCAAGGGGGTGCACAGCCGGCCATCTTCCCTATTCTGCCGCTGCTCCGTTTCACCAACGCATCCCGGTACCGGCTCCCCCACAGAGTCATTCCTTAACCTGGCAACTGGTAGATGGAGACAAAAAGTGAGGCGGGCTGGTGGGCGGGGAAAAAGCATCGGGCCCACAAGGCTTCACCTCCGGCATCAATTCTAACATCGGAGGGTAAGTTCTGGGCCAGCCAATCGCTGTCTGGTTGGCCGGCAATTTCCTCCCCGTTAGAACTGACGCCGGAAGTGAAAGCTTGTGGACCCGATGCTTGTACACATCGGGCCTAGCTCGGGGAAGGAGCAGCAGTGTTCTCCTCATCTCCTGCACAAAGCAAAATCAATCAGAAAGAGGAGAGGCGGAAGCTCGTAGCTGCATGTTTCAGTAACTGCTGCTGGCTAACGGAGGGAGAAGGTACCTAAGAGAAATGAAGTAGGTCCGAGAAATAGATTCGCTACAGGCTAAGGCAGGAGATAGGGCAGGGAGGAAAGCTTACAACTTGGTGTTCTTGCTTGCTTCGGGCCTTCCGACTTTCTGTTTCCGTGAAGGCAGGACCCGGAAGCGAGGAAGGCCCGAAGCAAGGAAGAGCTCCATGTTGTAAGCTTACCTCCGTCGCTGACCTATCTCCTGCCTTAGCCTGTAGCGAATCTGCCGACTGAGGCGGGAGGGGGGGGAGAAGTGATGGGGGGGAGATAAATGCTGTTACTGCTGCACCCAATTGGGGGGAGAGAAATGCTGCTGCTGCGCCCAATTGGGGGGGGGGAGGAAGACCAGGGAAAGGAAAGGAGAGGAAAGAAATGCCAAGACCATAGGAGGGAGGGAAAGGAAAGGAGATACCAGACTATAGGGGGGAGAAGGAGACAGATGCCAGACCAGGTGAAAGGAAGGAAGGAGAGAAAGGAAGGAGAAGAGATGTCATATAATGGAGTGGAAGGGGGAGATGGAAGGAGAGGAGAGAGATGGCAGGGCATGAGGAGAGAAGGGGATAGAGGTGCCAGAGCATAGGGGAAGTGGTGGAGACAAAATAAAATGGAGAGGGGGTGAAGCTGAAATGGAGAGAAAGGGCACAGGAGTACAAAGGCACAGAGTAGAAAGGAGAGAAAGGGCAAAGGATATACAGTTTATTGAAGGGACATAGAAAGAGGGAAGATGCCATATGGAACAGAGAGAGGGCGGACACTGGTTGGAAAGGGCAGAGAGGGTGGACATTGGATGCAAGGAGTAGAGAGAGAGGGCAGAAGCTGGGTGGAAGGGGCAAAGAGAGGGCAGATGTTGCATGGAAGGGAGAGAGGACAAGCGCTGTATAGAAAGAAGAGAGAGAGAAGATGATTAAAGCAGAAACGACAAAAGGTAGAAATATTTTTTTTGGTTGCTTTACTTAGAATCAAGTAGTATTGTAACTGTATTGATAAAAGTTTATAAATAGGAAATGGAAATAAGGCAATTTATTGGACTACACCCCTTTCCTCAGGACAGAATAGCATAACAGCAGTATACTGTACTGTTCTGAAGAAAGATTTGGCCTCTGAAAGCTAATTGAAAAATGGATTAGTCCAATAAAATGGTATTTTCTTATTTCTCATTATTTGTTTTATTTTTATTTGTTAATTTGTAAAGTGGTGATTGTTATGTATCAGTTTTTTCAAATTTACATCTACTGTCTTTATATTTTGCACAGTATTAGGGGACATGTGTCACTGTTTTTGTGGTGTTGTGGTGTTGCATTGTATCCAGAGTCTTGTTTCTTGGCAGTTCAGTTTAACTTTTGTCTACATATTTCTATTTTTAGTTTGTGATTATTCCATATTGGGCGAGGGTGTATCTCTGTTCTGTGTGTATGAAAAGGACATAGTTTTCAGTTGGCATTGACTGCAGGATCAATTGACTGTGTGGGATCTGGCTTGTTTAGTTTTATAATGTATGTGTTAGTGTTCTAGTGCTCACTGCAGTGTTTAAGATGCTGCCTTTTCTAGGTACACAATTGTTGTACGATATGTGGATTGTTACAAAAAAATATATTTTTCATATAGATGGTGGGGAGGGAGGTGTCAAAAAATGATGGGCCCCGGGTGTCACATATGCTAGGTACTAGCTTTGAAAACACAGATGTATTGAAAAACCAATGTATATAGACCAACACTTTCAATTGGCGACTGCTGTGAAAATAGGACATAAGAAAATATTGTTTTGCTAGAACATAGTGAAGCAAGTATCACCTCACATTTCACTCAAAAAGAAGGAAAAAAACCTCAGAAAAGGCCCTCCCACCGCCACAAAAGTGGATAACAAGGTGGTTAGACGGTAACCTCACAGGCAAAACCTTCAAAAATGAGTTAATACGAGCAAAAAAACTTATGCTTCACATGTATGTAATTATAGATAGAGGAATAAAGCCACTTATCTTCAACTGATCGGCACACCGACTTGCTTCACTATGTATACTTGCTTCACTATGTTCTAGCAAAACGATATTTTCTTATGTCCTATTTTCACAACATATGCTAGGTACGCCACTGACTAACACAAAACATAACACCAGCACAAATGGGAGGGAGAGAAATAATCTTTTCCTGAAGAGACTACTCTACTGTTCCCCTTTCCTCACAGAATTCACTACAGCCTGCCACAACATCCAACCAATAGCGTGACTGCTCCACCCCATCACCTTAGAAACCTCCCTAATCATTTTTCTTTCTTACAAGCTCTGTCTATTAACCCTTTCTTACCTCCTCTTATGAACTTGTCAATCCTTATTCTACAGACCCTTGACAACAACTCATATAGCCCCCTCACTCTCTGCCCCCCCCCCCACCCCATTTTACCCACACCATCATTCAATAAATATTACCAGCAGGTGACCTCAGCTCAACTAATGTTATATCACACCAGATGAATCTGGTGTTCTTCTAAAACTTAATAAAATATCAAATCATGTCTACTTTATAATAAATAATCATACCTAGGGAACAATAAGCTCATGTATACATTAAATATGTAAAATAAAATATATAGCAAGTATATCCATATAAATAAACAGATTTAGAAGATGTAAATAATATATATCAAAACACCATATTGTGTAGTAATGTATATTGATAATAGTAAGGGTACTTTTCACTGAATATCAAATGGTCTCATCAAATATAAAAAGAATCTCAAAAAATATGTTTTTTTAAAAAAGCATTTGATAAAATATTAATTCTTAAGCCAACTATGGGGTCCTTTTACTAAGGTGCGCTAACCAATTTAGTGTGCGCTAATGAATTTAGTGCACGCTAATGATTAATGCATGCTAAATGCTAAGGCACCCATTATATCATTGGGAACCTTAGCATTTAGCGTGTGCTAAATTGATTAACGCATGCTAAATCGGTTAGCGTACCTTAGTTAAAGGACTACTATAATAGCATCATGAATAGCATTCTATCAACTTTTTATGAATTACTGTTGAAGATAGATTAGCAGGTGGTGTTAATGCTTTCATTTAGCTTATTCATGTTGTTTAAAACTATTAATTATTGAATAATATTTATTGCTATTTACCATTTCATATAATTCCTCTTAATCATAGGCAAAGGTTTTTTGCACAGCACTATGGCACTTTTTAAAAATCATTTGATTTTACTGTTATTCTTTTATTTAATTAGTTTCAGGAGCTGGTCAGTAGTCCTGTCTTATTCTAATATCCCAGTGCATTATACAAGGATTCGCCCTGTTAAGTTAGGTTCTTCAATGACTCTTCATCGTCACTTATATGATTGTACTGAAATGGGCCCATTTTATATTCCAGTTTTGTCTCCCACTCTAATAAGCCTTACATCAATAAACAAAGTGTACTAAAAATCTCACTCATTCTTACTTTGCAACAGTGGCGTACAAAGGGGGGGGGCGGTCCTGCGGTCCGCCCCGGGTGCACGCCCCAAGGGGGTATACAACTGGCCACCCACCGGGGAATAGGCTGCCACCAGGGAAAGGCTACCACTGCCGCCATCGGGAACAGGCCGGCGCCGAGTTCTCCCCTGTTTTTCTTCCCCATGGGGCCAACTCTCGCCACCTGACGTCAATTCTGACGTCGGAGAGGACATTCTGGGCCAGCCAACCGCTGCCTGGCTGGCCCGGAACATCCTCTCAGATGTTAGAATTGACGTCGGGAGGCGAGAGCTGGTCGGTCCCGCGGGGAAGAAAAGCAGGGAGGGAGAACTCGGCAGTGGCCTGTTCCCGATGGCTGCAGTGGCAGTCTTTCCCCGGCGGCGGTGGCAGCAGCATGTTTCCCAATGGCGATTGTATGGGGGAAGGCAGGGAGAAAGAAAGAAAGAAAGAAAAGTGGCAGAGTGAAACAAAGAAAGAAAAAAAAATGGGGCAAGGAGAGAGAGAAAGACAGACATAGAGAAAGAAAGGGGGCATGGAGAGAGAAAAAAAGAAGGGGGCAGGGTGAAACAAAGAAAACGTTGGGGGAGGGAATGAGGTCTGGAGGAGAAGAAGCATACAGGAGGCTGAAAGAAGGGAAGAAATATTGGATGCACAGTCAGAAGAATAAAGTGCAACCAGAGACTGATGAAATTACCAAACAAAGGTAGGAAAAATGATTTTATTTTCAATTTAGTGATCAAAATGTGTCCGTTTTGAGAATTTATATATGTTGTCTATATTTTGCACTATGGCCCCCTTTTACTAAACCGCAATAGCAGATTTTAGCGCAGGGAGCCTATGAGCGTCGAGAGCAGCGTGGGGCATTCAGCACAGCTCCCTGCGCTAAAAACCACTATCGCGGTTTAGTAAAAAGGGAGGGGGTATATTTGTCTATTTTTGTATAGTAGTTACTGAGGTGACATTGCATAAAGTCATCTGCCTTGACCTCTTTAAAAACCCGCGGAATATAAATGATAATTAACATTTTCTCTGCGTACAGTGTCCTTTGTATTTTTAAAAATTTTAGTGTTGGTAGATCATTTTGACGGCTACAAAGTTAAGGGGAGCTGCTGAAAGACATCTAGTAATCCTTGCAGGCTTGACTGTGCAGGGAATTATTTTGTAAAATCTTGTTTTGTTATGTGACTGGCATTATTTAGACTTTAATTTCTATGAATGAATAGAATGAAAACGATATAAAATTACTTGTTTGTTTTTATGTGCGTGCACTGAAGGAAAGTGGAGAGAGAGTGGGCTGATGATGTTGAAGGGAAATGGGGAAGAGAAAGTGGGGAGAAGTTTCAAGTTTCAAGTTTATTAATAAAATTTGATAAATCGCCTATTAGAATCACTAAGCGATGTACAAATCAAAAATATAAAAAGATAAAGGAGGTGCACATTTAACAATATTCTTTTGTCGTGAACAAACGTGAAATTGGGAAGGAAAGGATAAAAGTTACAATTTTCATTTGGGGTAGAAGAAGGGAAAAAACAAAAGGGAAAGGGAAGTTAGCCACAGCATTCTTAGGAATCAAACTCTGCATTTAAATATTGAAAGCGTCTTTAAATAAATAGGATTTTAAAGGTTTTTTAAATGTTAAAACATCTTTTTCGTTATGAATGAATTGTGGAAGAGCATTTCACCATAGGGGACCAGTCACGGAGAAGACGCTGATTTATAAATTGACAATTGTACAGAATATTGTTTCTTTTTATACTTTAATGTAAGTTCAATATAAAACAATTCAAGGCTTGTGTGGATGGAATCAGATGGTTTGCGGGGATGGGGACCGAGCTTACAGGGATTAGTCCAATAAAATGGTATTTTCTTATTTCTCATTATTTGTTAATTTGTAAAGTGGTAATTGTTATGCATCAGTTTTTTCAAATTTACATCTACTGTCTTTATATTTTGCACAGTATAAGAAGACATGTGTTACTGTTTTTGTGGTGTTGTGGTGTTGCATTATATGCAGAGTCTGGTTTCTTGGTGGTTAAGTTTAACTTTTGTCTACATATTTCTATTTTTAGTTTGTGATTATTCCATGTTGGGCTAGGGTGTATCTCTGTTCTTTGTGTATGAAAAGAACATAGTTTTCAGTTGGCATTGACTACAGGATCAATTGACTGTGCGGGATCTGGCTTGTTTAGTTTACAATGTATGTGTTGGTGTTCTAGTGCTCACTGCAGTGTTTAAGATGCTGCCTTTTCCTAGGTACACTCTTGTTGTGCGATATGTGGATTGATACTAAAAATCACATTTTTCATATAGATGGGGGGGGTGTCAAAAAATGATGGGACCCGGGTGTCACATATTCTAGGTAGCCACTGCTTTGCAACAGTTGATTCCCCCTCTTATCAAAAGTTCTGCTGTTCATACTTAAATATACGATCCATTACAAATAAGTCCCAGCTGGTAAAAGACTGGTTGAAGGAATCTAATTTTGATTTTGTTTTATTAACAGAAACATGGTTGGTGTCAGATAGTGATATCATCATTAGAGAATGCCTCCCTTTAGGTTTTAAACTTATATCCTTGGCCAGAAGTTGGGGAAGGGGCGGAGGATTAGCCATAATTTTTAAAGATTCTTTAGATATTACTGTTTTAAACTCATAATCCACTTCTGATCTTAAAGTTCTATCTTGAAAATTAACATCTAATCTATTAGACGATGCCTTAATAATCACTTTGTTTTATATCCTGCCTAGAAAATGGACTCTAGCCAAGGAGGATTTTTATGAATTTTTATTAACAATCTCAATAGTGGGTTGTTATAATTTACTGATTGGCAATATTAACATTCATCTTGAACAGGTAGATCAAACATTTATTTCTTTATTAGGTTTTTTCCAACCTGCTTCTGAAAAGACCCACCAAAAAGGCCAACAGTTAGATTTGGTTACTTTTTCTTCTAAAGAATTATCTAATCCTAGGATTTGTTGGATGCAAGCTAACTGGTCTGACTCCTTATGGTCAGACCACCAATTATGTAATTTTGAATTCAATTGTTGGCAAATAAAAAGAACCCAAGCAAAAGCTAAAGAAAATGATTCAGAACACTGCGGCCAAGTTGATCTTCGCAAAACGTAAATTTGACCATGTTTCCCCACTTTTGTCCAAACTCCACTGGCTCCTAATAATTGCCAGGGTTCATTTTAAATGTTCCTGTCTAGCTTTTAAAATCCTACAGGGTATCCTCCCTCCTCTAATCCCGACAACACCAGGCCCACCCAAAAACTTAAACTATCCTTCCCCTCTCTAAAAAGTATCCTCCATGCGGGAAAATTGGGAAAATCTCTCTTCTTCAGAATCATAGGGTTTTGGAATAACCTTACTACCCCATTGCGGAATCAGGTCTCTTTCCAACTATTCTGTAAGCAGCGGAAAACTAGGCTTTTTCACAAAAATGTAATGCTCTCCTCCCCCCCTTTACTCAACCACCAAACTCAATGTGTTATACTTTCCTTTATTAAGCTCCTTTAAACTGTGCCGAGCTCTATATTCATGTAGAGGATGCGACATATAAACCTAAAGTTTAGTTTAGTTTAGAAATATTAAATTCCAAGCTAGCAGAGGTTTGATCAACCCAGTTGAATTTTGTTCTCATTATGACATTATTTCAAACCAAATGATGATACCCCTTTTGTGGATTCCTGGACAAATATTAATACCAGATTTTAAATGAAATGGCCCCCATTAAATTAAGAAGAAAGAGACAAAGAAACTTAGATGGGTGGTTTGAAACAGACTTGCTAGTTATAAAAAAGGAATTTAAAAAACTGGAAAGACAATGGATAAAACCGGGAGACATGGAACACAAGGTGGCCTGGAGGTTTTAAATAAAAGAATATAAAAATCTGATTAAAGAGAAACGTCTAGCTTTTTACGCTCAAAAGATAGGTAACCCATCTATTAATAGTAGAAGCCTTTTTAAACTGGTCAATGACTTATATGATATAGAGATATTCACCAGTTCCACTGAAGACTCCTTTCTCTCTGCAGATGTGCTGGCAGATTTATTTTTAATAACAAAGTACATAAATTGAGGACTACTCAAGCAGCGTCTACCAACAATTATCTGAGTTTCCTTGTTTTTCAGAGTTTAGAGGACCCTAGAGTTGATATGTACTGGGATAAGTTTGCGGTTCCTAACTGGCAAACTTTCTGTAAGTTTTACAAGTATGCAAACTCTTTTTGTAGACTGGACAGCTGTCCCCCAAACATCATGAAAGATTAAACTTTCAAAGATTCACTTTCAAGGTTAAACTCTTCAACTGGGTTATCTCCTTACTGTCTAATGGGACTTTTCCAGAGGAGTTAGGTCAGATATTGATTACACCAATTGTCAAAAATTCCAAAGAATCGATTACCTTGGCTTCTAATTATAGGCCTATTGCTAGCATTCCTTTGTTTACTAAATTGCTGGAAGGTCTGGTTAACTTGGAACTGACTATCTATTTAGATAAGTTTAAATAATTACATGATAACCAATCAGGTTTTCGGTTGAGTTACAGTACCGAAACAGTAATGGCTTCCCTGTTAGATTATCTCCAAACATTATTTAGAAAGGGTACAAGTACTTCGATTCTGCAACTTGATTTAAGTAGCGCTTTTGATCTGGTCGACCATACTATTTTAACTGACTGCTTAGAATCTATTGGTATTTCAGGAAATGTCCTGTATTGGTTCCAAGGTTTCCTGGGCAGTAGATCGTACCAAGTGTTCAAGGACAATAAACTCTCTTATCATTGGGTAAACATATACAGGCTTCCTCAAGGCTCACCTTTATCTCCGACCCTGTTTAATGTAACATGCATCATTGGGAAACCTTTTGCAAAGTTTAAATCTTAGGTTTTATATTTATGCTGATGACATCACTATAGTCATCCCCCTAATGTGTCTGACAGTAGAGATAACAAATTTTATAGCAACTATTCTGAAACAGATTGAATTCTGGATGATTGATTTCAAATTGAAAGTGAACCCTGAAAAAACTAATTTTTTTCTTGCAAGTCCTAGTGACAAGATTAAAGAATCAATGATACATCTGAATGATTTTGACTATCCTATAGAACAGTTCATAAAAATATTGAGAGTGACTTTAGATCGACACCTTACCTTAGAACAACACACAGATTTCTTACTCAGGAAATGTTTCTCAGTTCTTTGGAAACTCCGAACCATTAAGAAATATTTTGTTACAGCTTCCTTTCATTTGTTAGTTTAGTCATGGATACTGAGTATCCTTGATTATTGTAATATAATTTACCTTATTGTAATATAATTTACCTGGGCGCCTATAAGAAAATCTTCAAAAAAACTAAGAGTGGTTCAAAACACTGCTGTCCGACTGATTTTCGGTCTGAAAAAATGGGAGCATGTTACTCTTTATTACCAAAAATTACACTGGCTACCGATTGAGGCTAGAGTTTTATTCAAATTCACATGTATTTGCTTCAAATCAATCTTCTGTATATCCCCAGGTTACCTTGTTTCCCATTTCTCTTTAAATCACTCCAATAAGCCCACATGTAGAGTCCAGTTATTCACATATCCTACTGTCAAATTTTATTGTTTGAAGAGATTTCTCGAGAGAACTCTCTCTTTCTAGGCAGCCAAAATGAACGCCTGGTTTGGCAAAATCATGCCACGAGTCTCATCCTATTATTTTTTTTAGAAAACTATTAAAGACATAACTATTTGACATATTTTTAACCCAAGCTTCCTAATGCTTTTTAAATATAACATATATTGTGTACATTCTAGAAATTGATGTATCTTTTTGAACTGTATATTCTCTAGATGTTCAGCCTTATCTGCTGTGAACCGCCTAGAACCATTCGTGGTCTCGCGATATAAATAAAACTAGACAATATAAGCATACTGCATCACTTTTGAAAGTAGATCACCCTTCCACTTAATGAAACAATATCCTTAAAACACCATAGAATAGTCACAGATTGGTTAATAAGAGATAAATGAATAAAATGAACCAGTCACAAATTACCTGATAAACTAGAATAATGTGTAATAGAGAACCACAAAATATCAGTAGGAAGACATCATTATTATACTGAATATGGCCATATAAAACAGAATTGAAATTAACAAAGAATAATTGACTCAGCATTGACAAGCAAAAGAAGGTGCTTGAATAAAAATATATTTGCAAAATCCAAATGGCTGAGTTGAGAGGCAAAAGTTCACTCAACACTGACAGGCAAGAGAAGACCCTCAAATAGAACTCAAAAGGAAAAAGAAAAAAAACAAACGTAGGCAGGAGAAAAGTGCTCAAACTGGCAATGCAATACACATCAAATAAATATATATTGTCACATACCCACTATGCAGGACAACCGTGTTCCCCAAAATCCTGAATGTGAGACGGGCTTGGGTAGAGATTCAAAACAAGGCACTAGCAGACCAGCCTACTATCCTTGCAAGCAGAATGTTTCCCTAGAAAGTACCTTACAAAAGTGTGCTAGGAGAAACAAGGAGACACTAGGCACATGGGAGAAAAAACCCATTACAAGCAGGAGTTTTCCCTGATGTCCAGAGGAGGAGATATAGAGCCCAAAACACTCTATCCCTGCCCAGAAGCTTCGGGTGGGGCTTACATAATTTAAACACGAGGGAAAATCCACTAACATATGAGGCGGTCATTTGCGGTACAATATTACATTACATTATATCAGTGATTTCTATTCTGCTTGAACCTTGGAAGAGAGCTGGACATTTCCAGGAGGTTGCATTACATTGGAAAATTGCTTTTACAGGTTACAGATTCAGGATTCAGATTATATTACATTGTAAAAAAAATTTCTGGTTACGTTACATAGATATTTCAGATTACATTATGTTGGAAAAAATTTCAGGTTACGTTATATAGATAGATAACCGGCTTCTTTACTATGGTAGATAGCTAGTTTCAGGTAGGAGATATTAGGATTCTGGTTGATTACTTGGGTATTTGGTACTTTTTGGGACGGTGAAGATGGAGAAAACATAGGAGAAAATATAGCGGGGATAAAAAGAGGGGGGGGAATTAAGTTGATTGAATATAATTTTTGAATAGAAGTGTTTTGATTTCTTTTCGAAATGCTTATAGCCCCTTATAGATCAATATAAAGGTCGTCTTTTACTTATAATGACTGGGATAGCCATCCAGATGATCACCCGAAACTGGAAGAATTATGATTGATTAAATTTTTGTTCTGGTGGGCAAGTCTTTGCTCCAGTTATAGATTTGAAAAGATGAACGCTGATAATTTGGGACATGGTAATATATTTAAATTGATATGGAGCCCATTGACATTTTATGTTTCCTCTTTATAATTGATTATTGATGTGTCAGTTTTTTGTTTATTTAGGTACATATCCAGGGAAGGGTGAGAGGGAGGGGGGATTATTTCTGTATTAGTTTTGTTTTAGGGTACTTACATTTGGGGGGTGGGTGAATGGATGGGAAGATATCATTAATTAGAATAGGGTATGTTTTTTTGCGGTAATCTATGTTTTTGTGTCATTGAATAATCATTGGGTGGGTGGGGAAAAATGGTTGATTAAGAGCATGTGTAAGTTGAATGTGCTTTTATTGTATTATATGTTACATTTGTTGTATTGCACTATTTAAGTTTTGAAAATCAATAAAGAATTTAAAAAAACAAACAAACCACGAGGGAAAATGAGTAACAGCGGGATATGTATTGGCCCGCTCTCTCTCTCCCCCGCCCCACCCACACTTAAACTCCCCTTCAATAACAACACAACTCATGTATATGGATAAACAGCCGCAGCTCTGTTTATTAATAAACCATTAATTTAACATTTACATAACAAAACAGTTTTCCCGAGCTACCTTAACCAATACCAATAATATTCGGCCCCCGATCCTGCCATGCCAGCAAGGGTCTGGGGGGTGGCATGTCCCAACATGCCCCTTTAACCATAGTACCAGAATCCGGGCACGACTCCCTGCCGGCCCCCCCCCCCCCCCCCCCCCCCGCTCATCTCCTGATGAGCTGTACCATACCGTAGCTCGGGATAACCGCCTACCGAAACTCTGTCACCTACCAACCCAGACAACGAGAGGGCGGGAGGGTGGGCAGGAAAACGCCGCCTCGGAGGACCCAGGAAGAGACCGGGTCCTCCGAGGTCCCGGCTTTATCAGCTCCGCCCGGCTCTCCCTATCCTATTAGGAGGCAGCCCCGCAGCGGGAATTTTAAACCCGCCTATCCTATGCTGCCCCCTGCTCCCCTACTCTCCCCCTCCCCTCACGCGGAGCGCTCGTCTCGATGGGAGGCCGCGCGGGCCCTCATCCCCGTGTTACAGCCGCCCATCGAGACGAGCTCTCGGGCTCTCCTTTAGAGAGGGAGAGAAACACAGGGACTCCACATGACTGAGAGGCACACAGAGCTTCCAGAGGAAATGGAAGTTGGTGACAATACATAATTTCACCCCATTCTTATCTCCTAAAGACTTCTACTTCCAGTTGGTAACTCTTTACCCAACTTTTTTTTTTTTTTATTACCTTAAAAATTTTATATCATCGCTTATTCTATTCTTTCAAATTTTGAATGTAATTCTTGTTTTTAGTTTGAATGTAATCCGCCTTGAACCGCAAGGTAATGGCGGAATAGAAATCACTAATGTAATGTAATGTAATACTACAGAGAGTTTGGGGCAAAGCTCAGAGACAAGCATGGAAATATCTATGGTGGTGGAAATAGGAACAGATATAAACAACACACAGTCTGAGGACAAGGAATTCAGCTGAAGAGAAAAGGCAAGTGCTTGCATTGATGAGTTTATACTATGCAAGGTGCCTGAGTTTACTAGAGACTTTTGAGAGTCCCAAGGACTGGCTGGAAGCCACTTAAAGGAACCGTAACCAGAGCCTGCTTGAAAATATTTTTGATGGGCAGTTGAGGACCAACAGCTAGAGAGTTGTGGTAGAGTCTGTTGTTAGGGTGGGTCTGTGGGTTTTGTTCTCCAAATACTATCACAGACACTCGACAACTCTCCAGCAGCACCTGAAGCGCTGGCTTACAGCCTATAAAAGGGAGGCTATAAGAAGCTATTTGATATTATGCAAAGGTCTGTACAAAGCAAAGTAGTAAGATGTTGGATGCCTGAACTGCTGGTGGTTTCAAGGACTCTATTGGGCTGAACTCCTGGATTTTTCTGTAGTGTTTTGTTTTGTGAGTGCTTCCTAAAAACATCACTCTCCAGAGCAGTGCCCTAGAAGTGGTGTGCACAGCTTTCTTGATTTTTGGTTTTCTTTGGAGGGAAAAGACTGCAAGGACTTGTTGTTTTGACTTGGGATCCAGTATTATGAATATGGGAGCCTTCTGATCACATGTTCTTGAGCAGCTTCCATTAAAAGCCAACTAACTTTAGGAAACCAAGATATTGAATGAGTCATTGGGGTTTGTTTGAACTGTTTTGTTTTGTTTGTTTATATTGATTGATGAAAAGATAATCAGCAGCTTCTTCAGTTGGAAGCGCTCATATAATTAAATTATGCCACCAGCCAGTATCTGAACTTTGATTAAGGAATATATATTTATTGATTGATATTCTAATAGGTATTCAGAATCTAAACAGCTGAATTAAAGTACAAAAAGTTTACTCAACAGATAATAAGCAACATCCAGAAAACATCCAGATTAGCTGTGCACTCAAAAAGAATTTGAATGAGATCTTTATTTTCTTATGTGCTGAGCTGTTGCAAGGTTTATGTAAACAAACTGTAAACATAAATGAAACAGACCTATTCATGTGAATAGTGACTAATTTACTCTACAAACAACTAAATCACAAAGCAGGCAGGAGAAAAGTACTCAAGCTTGAAATGCAATAAATATATATATTTTTTAAAAAACACCTTTCTGATAGGTTCCCAAAATACAAAGAGCTGAATTAACAAACAAAACGTTTTCACAGTCAACAAGCAACAGAAAGTAGCAATGCACAAGTATAAGATGCATCTCTAACCCCCTCCCCTCCTTATAAAACCACAAAAGTCGGCACACTGAATGTTTTGCGCTGCTCCCGACACTCATAGAGTTCCTATGAACGTCGAGAGCAGCGCAGAGCCAGGCTGCATTAAAAACCACTTTTGCGGTTTTGTAAAAGGGGGTAAATCTGGCAGGAGTCTTTGTTGCAGACTGCTGTTTACAGTGCCTTGTTTCAATTTCATTTTCAGGCTAAAAAAAGAAGGTACATCCTTTTTGAAAGTATGACCGTGAAAGATTGGAACATCACAATTGATTCAATCTGGGGTAGTTCTCAGAGCCACATAAAATTGGAACTATTTGACACTTTCACCCCCATGAAGATTTGGTTTAAATAGTGCTTATCTATGATTTATAGTTTAGCTGCAGGATTAGGATAGTAGCATATCCACAGTGATTGAATTCAATAATATTTGGATGGACTTTTTTGATCCAGCAGTATTTACCTGTTGAGTGGTGAGATTAATTTGTTTAGTATACTCCATAAGAAAGATTGGGAGTCAATATTGAACTTCGGATGAAAAAAGTCGATGCTTCACTTCAGAGAATAAAGACAAGCATGTGACTGTATTGTGTCTGTAGCAAGTTTCAAGAGTCATTTCTGTTTTATAGAGGTGCAAATTCATTTCTCCCAGCAGGCAACAGACCACACTAGGAGACTACAATAAGCTATTGGTGTGACCTGAGAGCTTGGCTGTATATGATGGCAGTGTTCATGTGATTGGGGGCCCTAACTATTGAAAATAACCTGTCTTACCTGTGTCTGTAGCAAGGAATATCACTCCTCTTTGAGATTTTGCCAGGTACTAGTGACCTGGATTGACCACCATGAGGACGGGCTACTGGGTTAGATGGACCATTCATCTGACCCAGTAAGGCTTTTATGTACTTTCTTCCACATGAGACATTTTTAATTCATTCTCCCTTTTCCTTTAAAAATTTCTGGTACTTTACATTCTCTTTTAAGACTTACCTGGTACTTACCATACAATAGTACTATTAACATGCATAATTAGCAGATAGGTCACATCAGGATTTTTATTATTATTATTATTATTTTTGTTTAGATAGTGCATATCAGTATGGAGTACAGGGAACCTTTTACAAAAAAAATAAAATAAAAATAATTTTAAAAAAGTTTTGATCCTATAGGACTGTTGCAGCATGGCAGAAGCAGTGTGGACTGAGTACTTGAACACTCAAGGCTGGTCACATCTAGGCCTCTTTGACAGGAAGATAATTAGGAGGGGGGTGGAACCTAGCAAACCTTGAGCTTACATATATGCTAAAGGACCTTATTCCATAAGCACTGAAACAGTTTAGCAGAATATAAGAGTGGTGACAAGGGGAAGCTAGCCTGGTAAAGGAAGAGAAGATGGGAGAGATGCTGATAATTGCATGGGAGAGGTGCTGGAAAAGGGAAGAGATTGTTGGTCACTTGTGGTGGGAGTTGGGAAGGGCTACTTTGGGGAGGGAGTAGGTAGGAAGAAAAGGAGCAGCTGGACACTTGTAGGGAGCTAGGAAGATGAAGGAGATATTGGACTATAGGGGGAACTGGGGGATGGAAGGGCAGATACTGGACTCTGAGGGAACTGGATAGAGGAAGAGAAGATGCTGAACTATAGGATTACTGGAGAAGAGGGAATTGGGGACAAGAAAGGGAAGGTGCTGCGCCACAAGGGAACTCAAACAGAGAAGATGAGATGCAGGACTTGGGGGAAGAGAAAGTGGAAATGATGGGCATGCTGGAACCATGTGGGGAGAGGCTGCAGGGTGAGCTAGAAAGCAGAGAGAAACCTCCAGTAAATGATACGTGTTAAAACATATTAGGACATGGTGATGCAGTTGTTTACTTATAGTTTGTACCTTTCTCTTCTTTAACTCTTGCTAAATGTTTTCCTTCCATTTAAATAATGTTTTCTTTTTCTCACCAAATATCAGAGTGGTCAATGTAAATCTTATTAAATTGTTTTTTGGGGGGCTAAACTATATTCTACTTGTTCAGATTACCAATATCATCTTTTAATTGACAATATAATAATAATAATAATAACTTTATTCTTCTATACCGCCATAGTCGTAAGACTTCTAGGTGGTTCACATTTGAAGAAGGCTGGACAATCAGCGAATTACAGGAAGCAAGAAGTGAGGGTTACATAAGAAATAGTCTGATACTTCTAACAGATTCGTTTTTCTTCCATATAACCAAAAGTATAAAATCCATTTGAAAAGAGTCAAAAAGAACTGACACATATCTTGGAATTACAAGGACTGAGCCAGCTAAAAAAAATAACAAAAACCACAAGTTTACTGTTTCTAATACTTCTATAACAGATCTCTGGAAATCTAATTTGCTAAAAAAGAAAAGAAAACCAAACCTGACTATCATGTCATGGAATAGCAAGCCCACTATAGTTTGCCATTTCAAGGGTTAGTAAACTAAATATCCGGTGTTTCTCGGATATTTATTTAATCTAATCTGTTACTCACACTGTTCTACTGTCTCTGAAGTTCTAGATGTAGTAGCTCTATCTTTCTTATCCTGTAGTCAGCCCTCATGCTGTTGTACTGTCACTGAAGCTCTAGATGTAGTAGCTCTATCTTTCATATCCTATAGTCGGGCCTCACGCTGCTGGACTGTTTCTGAAGCTTTAGGTATAGCAGATCTGTTGTGCAGCGTCACAAGTCTTGTATTTCTCTCCTCAGGATTTTCTTGTGTACGCTGGTGTTTCATTTCTTTAGCCTTTGATTGCACTTGGCCAATCGCTTTACGTTTCCTTGGAGGCATTGTTACAGCAATGATAGCACAGCTGTACTTCCATATATACTGTTGAATGACTGTGTGACATCATTCCCCAAGCTCCACACAATTGGTCAAAGCAACTCCATCTATATAAAACACGTCAAACATGTTACCCATTCCCACCCCCACAGTATTTTTTTCCCAGATAGTGATTGGTATACCAAGTTTGGATGAAATCTTTCCATGCGTTTCAGAGTTATCCTGGAACATACATACATACATACACACACAGACAGATACATCCGATTTTATATATACAGTATAGATAACTATGCAATTTTATGAAGTCATAAAATTCTGAGACAACAATGTATTGTGTTGTTTTCTTTTCTTTTCACTCGGGTAAAATACTGTGTTGTTAAATTAATTTTTTCACCTAGAACAGTGAGGCCAAAGAAAGTCAGAATGCATTATTGAGTGACTAGATGGAGATTTGCTTTGCAGTTTTATTTCAAAGAACTATGAAATGAATCTGAGAATAATGTTGAAACTAGGGCAGCTATAATTATTCACATCACCACTCAGGAGAAGCATTATTGATTAAATGCAAAAGCTAGTTCTCTCTAACATGGTTGCATCTTGGAAAATGTATTCTTTCTTTAAGGCTCTTCATTTGAAAGGTATATACCGTAAAGCATTTTTAAAAATGGAACCATAATAAGCATTCTGTATAGGACGCCGGGTCTCAGGAGCCACCTAAGAAGTGGCTGAACATTACACACTGGTTTCCTAAACAAAATTGTGTCTGTCTTACAAAACAGACACCTTACCCCCAGTTACAGAATCATGCCTGCCTGATCGAGGGATCCCTTGCCATCAGCTGATCGTGGCAAGGTAATCCCCGATCAGCTGAGTCAGCAGCTGCAGGGAGTCCTGCCAGCTCAGGAGATCAGGAGAGAAAATACACGTGTCACAATCAGCTGAGCTGGCTGTGGCAGGGGACTCCTAGCACCCACCCCTGAAATCAGCAAGAGGGATGACCACTCCCTCCTACTGCTGGCCCATGATCCCCCAACACCCCTATGAAGCACCATAGGCAGGAGGGATTCCAACTCCCTCCTGACACTGGCCTGTGATAACCTGACATACCATCAAAGCACCATGGGCAGGAGGGATGCCCACTCACTCCTGTAAACACCTTCCCTGAACCCTTGATACCCCCTAAAATAGTTTGGCAGGAGGGATGCCCACTTATTCCTGCTGACACCCCCGAACCTCAACACCCCCAACACTTCTAAGCCCACCCTGACACCCCTCCACCATCTCGATACCTTTGCTGAAGAAAGCCTAGCCAGAGGGATGCTTGCTCCCTCCAGCCGGCAGGCCCGCCTCTTCAAAATGGCAGGCCTTCCCCTTCCTGGTGTATCTGGTATGCCCAAATAAAAACTGGCTAACACTCTTCGTCCCTGGGGGGGATATATAAACTTGAAAGAATTAGAAAAACTCTTTTAAATGATGGACATCAGTATGAGCCCTTCGAAAATCAACAAGAAACCGTGGGCTCGGGCAGCAACTCATAGGTGACCAGCACCAGACACAAGTCATTTTTTATTTTTCCTCTTCTCTTGGTGTAAATGTCAATAAGTGATTTACACAATATTTATGAACACTTAATTATATAATGTGAATTTATAAATTCACATTATATAATTAAGTGTTCCTACATTTTTTTTGGTTGTTCAAATTATTTGGTCACTTAAATTGATTTTTCCATTACATTTGCTTCAAATTACACAATATTTATACCATATTTATATTATATTGGTTACACTGGTGATATTGAAAAGGACTAAATGATGTATGGGGCAGCCCTTATTTAGACTTTGTGTCTGGTGCTAGTCACCTATGAGTTGCTGCCCGAGCCCACGGTTTCTCGTTGATTTTCGAAGGGCTCATATTGATGTCCATCATTTAAAAGATTTTTTCTAATTCTTTCAAGTTTATACATTCCCCCCAAGGGAAAAAGAGTGTTAGCCAATTTATATTTGGATTTGTTTGGACAGCATTGGCAATAATAGTCCAAAGGGTTTTGTTTTTTGAGCATCTGGTATGCACCAGGGAGGGGCCTATGGCCCTGATTGGCTCATGCCTAAGGCCCCCTCCCATAGGAGGGGCCTTAGGTATCTGGGAAAAATCAGAGCCTTAGGCCTCCTTCCCAGTGCATCCTGGGATGGAATGGGCATAGCCTAAGACTCTGATTGGTGTGAACTAGATTCAGTAAATGGCGTCCAATTTGGGCATTGATAAATTTGAGTCCTGAGCACTATTCTATAAATGGCACTTTGAGTTGGGTGCATTTTACTACTACTACTAATTTCTATAGTACTACTAGATGTATGCAGTGTGTAATTATAGTGACTAGAAGGAAGTATGTTTTGATGGTGGTCAATAAAGATAAGCCCCTGTTCATTCAGCCCCTTTGGATTCTGTAATGGGCACCTAAAAAAGATAGGCGCCTATCTTCAGGTATCTACTGCATGACAATCATACTTAGGCACCCATTACAGAATCATGCTTAGTGGCGCCTACCTTAAAACTTAGCCACCTGCAATATAGGCTACGGTTTTAGAGGCTTACATTATAGGCACCTAAGTCCTTTAGAGAATCACACCTAGCAATGTCTAAGTCTTTCTCTACCCCTAAACATGTCTACTTTGATATTACGCACCGGTAGGGTTAAATGGACATTTTTCTCAATGGAGGAGAGTAAACAGTGGAGTGCCGCAGGTATCTGTATTGGGACCGGTGCTATTTAACTTATTTATAAATGATCTGGAGCGACGAGTGATGTGATTAAATTTGCAGATGACACTAAACTGTTCAAAGTTGTTAAAACGCATGTGGATTGTGAAAAATTGCAGGCAGACCTTAGGGAATTGGAAGACTGGACGTCCAAGTGGCAGATAAAATTTAATGTGGACAAATACAAAGTGATGCACATTGGGAAGAATAACCTGAATCACAGTTACCAGATGCTAGGGTCTACCTTGTGGGTTAGCACCCAAGAAAATGATCTGGGTATCATCGTAGACAATACGATGAAATCTTCCGCCCAATGTGCAGTGGTGGCCAAAAAATTAAATAGGATGCTAGGAATTATTAAAAAAGGGATGGTTAACAAGACTAAGAATGTTATAATGCCCCTGTATCGCTCCATGGTGCGACCTCATCTGGAGTATTGCATTCGATTCTGGTCTCCTTAGCTCAAGAAAGATATAGTGGCAGTAGAAAAGGTTCAAAGAAGAGCGACCAAGATGGTAAAGGGGATGGAACTCCTCTCGTATGAGGAAAGACTAAAATGGTTAGGGCTCTTCAGCTTGGAAAAGAGAAAGTTGAGGGGAAATATGATTGAAGTCTACAAAATCCTGAGTAGAGTATAATGGGTACAAGTGGATCAATTTTTCACTCCGTCAAAAATTATAAAGACTAAGGAACATTAGATGAAGTTACAGGGAAATACTTTTAAAACCAATATGAGGAAATTTTTTTTTTCACTCAGAGAATAGTCAAGCTCTGGAACATGTTGCTAGAGTATGTGGTAAGAGCGGATAGCGTAGCTGGTTTTAAGAAAGGTTTGGACAATTTCCTGGAGGAAAAGCCCATAGTCTGTTATTGAGAAAGACACGGGGGAAGCCACTGCTTGTCCTGTATTGGTAGCATGGAATGTTGCTACACCTTGGATATTGGCCAGGTACTAGTGACCTGGATTGGCCACCGTGAGAATGGGCTACTGGGCTTGATGGACCATTGGTCTGACCCAGTAAGGCTATTCTTATGTTCTGATGCCTGTCTTTTGTAGAATTGCGCCTAAGAGGATGGGTGCCTATCTCCCAATTCATTTTTATTTTTTTTGTAATTTTTTAGCTTGTTAAAGCTAATTATTGAAGCCAATTTAGTAATTGAGTTAGGCCACTAACTATAGGCACCTATCTTTATATGCCTGTTATAGAATTTCCCCCTTTATGCTTTTTTTGTGCGTGTATGTGTGTGATGGTCAATAGAAATTGTAAGCTGCAGAGAAATCTGATTAGGGTCATACTTTTTCTCATATCGAGCTCTCAGGAGGTAGACTGACCAAGAAGTTTCTGTTTTGTGTTCAGCCTCATTATAACCAGACTGTCAGTGTACTCTTTTCTTTAAGGAGCTCCTGTATCTGCTGCCTTGGTTAAAAAAAGTGTCATTGAAAATTGGCCTTATGTTTTTGATAAGTTGAAGGTTATGACGGTTTTCAAGTAGCAGCTAACAATAGCTTGTGTTTGTGCAGAGAGACGTCCCCCTCAGAAACTTTCTGACAAATTCCATAAAGTCTGCCTATAGTTAGATGCCTACATTGGTGCGCCTAGCTGATGTAGGTTCCTAAATTAATTGGTAAATATATTTAATCGACACTGATAATTGGCACTTAACACCTCATAATTGCTGTTAGTTGGACTTAATTGAAAGTCATGCATCTAACTCTAGAAACACGATTCTATAAAAAGTAGGTGCCTAGTTCAAAGTGGGTGTGGTTAAGGGTGGATCGTGGGCATGTTTTCAAGTTAGGTGCAGATATTTAGGCAATGAGAGCCCTGGCATAAATATGGTGCTCTAGAGTAGTGGTTCCCAACCCTGTCCTGGAGGACCACCAGGCCAATCGGGTTTTCAGGCTAGCCCTAATGAATATGCATGAGAGAGATTTGCATATAATGGAAATGATAGGATGCTCTAGAAGTTAGGATGCCTAGTGATGCCTAATATCGCTTAAGTGGTGCTAAGCGTGATTCTGTACATTGTGCCTAACTTTTATAGAACTGTGCTTAGCACTACTCTAGTAGGTGCTAATTTTTAGTCATAGAATTGGGCCCTTTGTTTATTAGATTGTTGTATTCCACAAGCCCTTTCTCTGCCAAGTTAGGGGTCTTTTTAATAAGCAGTGCTAGAAAGTGTCCTTAGTGCACTCTTACATGGGTTTTTCCCATGTGATAAGGCCATTTTTTCTACTAATGATTATGCACTAGCGGTACTACCGCTAAAAAGAATTAGCACATGAGCACTTCTCAACACCTGTTTTGTAGCTGGTAAGGGCTTGCATGCTAATCTTACATTACATTACATTACATTAGTGATTTCTATTCCGCTTGTGCCTTGCGGTTCTAAGCGGATTACAAATTGGAAGTCTGGAACATTTCCAGGAGCGTTACAGTACAAAGAATCATGTATGTAGCAAGTTACAATTGTTAGACTGGTTATTTCCAGGAAAAACAAAGTAAAGAGTGAGTATATAATAGGTTGCTGTGATGAATAATTGTACAATCGGGATACAGTAGTGAGTTGTACAATGTTGAAGGTGTTGCTGTGGTGGTGGTGGTGGTGTTCATGAGTGTATTTTCTAGTACTATAGTGAGGTTAAAATGATGGGAAGTGTTTTTTGAAGAGATGAGTTTTAATTTCTTTTCGGAATACTTTAATGTCTGAGGATTTGATCAGTAGATTGGTGATGGTAGTGTCAATCCTCGCTGCCTGTGTCGCCAAAAGGCTGTCGTATAGTTTCTTGCGTCGGGTACCATTGAGAGGGGGGTAATTGAATAGGCTCTGAGTTCTCCTTATTCTGGGTGAAAGATGTCAGTATAGTCGGTTGTAGGTAGCTGGGTGTTGTTCCATGGGTTACTTTATATTGTAGACAGTAGAATTTGAACTGGGATCTTGCTTTTATCAGTAGCCAGTGAGAGTCTAGGTATGCATTGGTAATGTGGTCATATTTGCTGAGGGAGTAGATGAGTCTGAGGGCCGTGTTCTGAACGGTCTGTAGTTGTTTTATCATGTAATTTGGGCATGATAGGTAGAGGCTGTTGCAGTAGTCTACAATACTTAGTACAAGGGATTGTACTAGAATCTTGTATTGATCTTTGTTGAAGAATGTTCTTATTTTTCTTAGGTTTCGCATTGTGAAGAATGCTTTTTGGATGATTTTGTGGATTTGGGTCTTCATTGAGCAATTTCTGTCTAGTTGTATTCCCAGAATCTTAAGTGTGCTTTGCATTGGGTAATCTTGAGCTAATCAGTATATGGCAGTGTAGATGCAGTAACTGATTAGAACAGAAAGGCCCACTTTTTGTCCCCAGACATACCCCCTCCACAGAAAAATGTAAAATATATTTTAGTGCGCAGTTACACCGATTAGGAGCTTACCACAAGATGACTGAGCCTACTCCACAGTAAACCCTTTTAAGTGTGGTCTTACTGCAGCTAAGTAAAAGGACCCTTTAATTAGATGACTCGGAGTAGGATTAATAGGACAATTGATGGATTAAGCTTTTATAAAATGCTAAACAGCTCAGTCTAAGATATTTTCCAAATAAGCTTGTGAATTTGTTAATGTGCCTTAAGAAATTTAGGGGTGCTTTTACTAAAGCTGCTCCTCTTATGCGTGTCTTTCCCAAGCGCTAAGGCCACTTATGCCATAGCTAGAAAATGACATTTTCATTTTCCCAATTTATGGTCACATGCTAACCTTAATAAACTGATTAATGGGAAACTATATTATCGTGTGGTGATGTCATTAATAATGTCAAATAATCACCAATATTGTTAATTTCTACAAAACAAGCATAAATACATTTAAAATATATACCGTAGTGCTCAGACCTCAACCATAACGCCAAGTGAATAGCACAGCGTCGGCTGCCAACAAGACCATCACTGCCTTCACAGACTTGTACCACCAAAGCAGTTACCGTATTTGCCGGCGTATAAGACGACTTTTCAGTACCTTAAAATCCTCCCCAAAGTCGGGGGTCGTCTTATACGCCGGGTACTGTTTACATGCCCTTACTTTAGATTAGAGAGCTGCACGGGGACGCCCCTAGGGTCGCGGGGATCCCATGGGGACGCCTCCGAGGGTCGCGGGGCTCCTGCGGGGCTGGATGCTCAGTCTTCTGGATGTACGCGGCTCTTCTTCTCCCTACCTTCTCTGCTTGCAGCACAGAGCTGAACGGAAGTCTTCCCGACGTCAGCGCTGACGTCGGAGGGGAGGGAGGGCTTAAACAAAGCTTAAACAAAGCCCTCCCTCCCTCCGACATCAGCGCTGACGTCGGGAAGACTTCCGTTCGGCTCTGTGCTGCAGGCAGGGCAGATAAGGAGAAGGAGAGTAGCCTCGCGGTACCAAGAGAGAGGGGCGGCCGCCCCGCCCTGGTTGCAGCACAGCCGGCCAGGTTCCCTTACTTTTGTGGCACTTCCCCGACCGACCGATAACAGCCCGGGTCCGACAATCCTCCCTGCCCTGTAGCCGCGAATCTAAATTACCTTCTTACAGCAGCTGTAAGATGGTAATTTAGATTCGCGGTTAAGGGCAGGGAGGTTTGTCGGACTGGGGCTGTTGTCGGTCGGTCGGGGAAGTGCCACAAAAGTAAGAGGACCTGGCCGGCTGTGCTGCACCCGGGGCGGTAGAGAAGGTGTGCGGAAGAAGGGGTAGTCTTATACGGCGAGTATATAACAAAACTCTATATTTTAACTAAAAGTTGTGGGGTCGTCTTATACGCCCAGTCGTCTTATACGCCAGCAAATACGGTACTTAAACATGTTAGAAGTACTCAACTGAGGCTCCTCGGTGGTGATGTCATTTCCTGGCAGCCACACCGTGCTGTGAAAGAATCCTTAAGTGATACCGCTACTACATTGGCCCAATTTCCTCGACTCCCCCAACTCGAGTTTCACAAGATAGTGCTTCTTCAGCAGGGGATACAGTACACAGGCCACTGAAACCCAGACTGACTGATGGCTCCGGCGACTTTCCAGCACTATGTTAATCTTGCCATTAGTGGTCTAGTGTTAGAGCCGCTGCTTCAGCATCCTGAGGTTGTGAGCTCAATTCCCACCGCAGCTCCTTGTGACTCTGGGCAAGTCACTTAACACATCATTGCCCTAGGTACCAAACAAGTACCCGTCTAAAATATGTAAATTGCTTTGGTTGTGTAAACTGCACAGAAAAAAAAAAAAAGCTGTATATCAAGTCCCATCCCCCTACCACGGGAGTCCTTTCTGACACCTATTTTACAGGCAGAAAAGAACCATACCCTAATGCCATACTAATTAATTACCACATGGCAATGCCACACATGGTGCTTAGCGTTATCATACCACTCTCGACCCCCGAGCATATCCCCTTAGAGAAAATTAGGTGAATAATTTTAGCATGCACATATTAGCGTACGCGTATAGATAGGCAAATTTACTGTGGGACAGCAGCACACATCCCATGGTATAACATGCGGTAAATGTGTGTAACATGTGGTAAACGTGTGTACCATGTGGTAAATGTGTGTAACATGATAAATATGAATAAGCAATTACCACAGTTTCGTAAAAGGGTCCCTTAGTACATGAAAAGTTGATTTAACATATACCCCCTCCCCTTTTACAAAACGCACAAGAGGGTTATGCTGAATGCTCTGCACTGCTTCCATAGAGTTCCTGTGAGCATCAGAGTAGGTTGGTGCTAAAAACCTCATGCGCGGTTTTGTAAAAGGAGGGGATAATAACTTACATCTTTGAGAGCCTATTGGCCTTCTTAAGCATTAAGATCAATAGACAAATTAATAGTTTGCACACATATTGTAAGATATGGAAACCTCTCATAAAATATAGTGTCGTAGCAGATTTATTTTGTTGAAATGTATTAATGCACATCCATGCTGTTAATTATATGTTGATTATTGTTATTATCTATTGGTAGTTGCTAGTGAGCTATCTTTATTTGTGCTTTGTTTTAATTGTGTTAATTAATACTTTTTTTTCCTGATATATAATATAACTGTTATTGTATAGGACGATTGTTGGTTCCTATGTATAATGTAAATCTGTTATGACTTGGTTGTATCTATAAGTATTATATAATAAAATTTATTGAACTTAAAAAAAAATAGACAAATTATTTCTGAATGTATCTACTTTCAAACAGATTAGATTAGAGAATATTTTATGTTGAATGGGTACAATTATGGACTGTGGTTCCAGAAATTTAAATGATTATTTGCATTTTGGGGAGGCTATTGAAGGTAGCAAGCTTTTAACCGAAAGAAATACATAGGTTTTTCTTTTATCATTAGATAAAAAAATATAAAAGGTTTTTAAAAAGGAAAACATAGGCACCTATGCCTGCATCATACCTACGGAGGCATTTTATGATGCCTAATACCACTGTAGGTGTGGCTAATGCCAGAAGTGGTTAAGCAGCATAAAATATCTCAGTAGGTGCGATTCACGTAAAAAGTAGGTGCTGGAAATGTAGGCCTTGAGAACACTGGCCTACGTTTCCAGTGCCTACATTTTCTAAAGCCACAATTCAGAAGAACACCAGATTCAGCTGGTGTGGTATAACATTAGCTGAGCTGATATCATCTGCTACTAATATTTATTAAATGATGGTGTGGGTAAAATGGGAAGGGGAGGGGAACAGAGGGTGAGGGTGAGGTGTTGTCAAGGGTCTGTAGAATAAGGATTGACAAGTTTATAAGAGGAGGTAAGAAAGGGTCAATAGACAGAGTTTGTAAGAAAGAAAAATGATTAGGGAGGTTTCTAAGGTGATAGGGGTGGAGCAGTCATGGGATTGGTTGGATGTTGTGACAGGTTGGAGTGAGTTTTGTGAGGAAAGGGGAACAGTAGAATAGGCTGTTCAGGAAAAATTATCCCTCCCTCCCATGCATGCTGGTGTTATGTTTTGTGTTAATGTTTCGGGGTGGGAGTGTTTATAGGTTATATGTCGACTTGGATGGGTTTGGTTGAGCTTAGGGGGTTGGGGGGAGGTGGTCGCAGCTTTGGGTGGGGCTGAAAATGGGGTTTGGCCCAGTTGGATCTGGGAGATGAGCAGTTAATAAATAAATATAAAACTCGTATGCGACACCGCAGCGAGGGAAAGCATAGCCTTGCATCACCGTGGGTCATTTTTGGGGGGAGGGGAAGCATGGCCTTGCGTCACTGTGGGTCATGTTTGGGGGGAGGGGAGGGGAAGCATGGCCTTTTGTCACCATGGGTCATGTTTGAGGGAATGTTAAAAGTTTAAAGACTTAACGGGAGCTAGTTTTGACATCAAATAGCTCCCTGGGGGTGTGTGAAATATGCATTGGGGATCTGTTGGTTTTGAACACGGATTGTATAGTAAGTGGAGACAATATTCAGATAGATAATAAAGCTGCAGCCAAATATTTATTCCAATAAAATTGAGTTGTGTAATAATTTGAAGACATACGACCGGCGGCAGTTTTTAAGGCAGCTGCTGAATACAGCACTGTTTATACAATCCGGGCCTTAGTGGACACAATTTTATTCTTAATTGTTTATAAAATAGGGAGGAATTATGACTTTAGGTTAGACCTAATCTGCAAAGCATTTCAAATTTGGAACAATCTACAGTAGATATTCAAAGATATCCTTAAATTAAATTATAATTTATTAAGAGATGTATAATTGATTTGTGATCATTAATACATTCTAATATGCATTTAAAAAAAATTTAAACTGAATGTTTGAAATAAACTAAATCCCTGGAAAAATTAAGAATGTTTCCCATAATGAACTCAATTTTTGCCAGTGCTCATCTCTACTTTTAAACATTTGTCTGTCCAGTAGCATGACCAGTTCACTCAAAATCATCACCTTCCCAAACACATACATCTTTCTTTGGCTCAAACATACCAGCACATGGCAAACTGTTGACCTGCAGTTCAGGATCACCAATTGCGCATCAAGAACGAGAACAACTTGACATACAGTTTTCTAAGGTAGAACTTGATACAATGGCACACAAAGCATTACTTACAAATATCATTTATGAAGGTCTAATTAAATCGTTATTCTGCTTAGAGTACATCTTCTATCAAACCCATTAACTGTTGTCTGGAAATTGTGGTCACATTGGATTTTTTGTGCTCGTTCAAGAGATGCTCAATTGAGAGTTTCCAACAGCTGCTCCAACACCTGCTTTTGTTTGTTTTCTAACGATTTAGAACTGTAACTAGGAAAACAAGCACATGTGGTGCATACAAAACATACCGTACTGTTACGCTGTGAGAGGCTTCAAAGAATGAACATTTTTAGAGCACTAGCTACTCCCATGTGCTGCAAAATTTCATTTCAGTATCTCCTGGATTATTGCCTGTAAATAATGCAGACACTCTGACATAGACACCACACTATTTTTCGCTTTTTCTCTCATTAGTTTCTTTGTTTTTAGTCAAATAAGAGCATTAGAATATAAGAGTTGCCATAATGGGACAGACCAAAGGTCCATCAAACCCAGTATCCTGTTTCCAACAGTAGCCAGCACCTGGCAAGATCCCAAAGAGTAAAACAGATTTTATACTGCTTCTCCTAGTAATAAACAGAGGATTTCCCCAAGTCATCTCGATAATGGTTTATGGACCTTTGTTTTAGGAAATCATCAAATCATTTTAAAATCCTAAGCTAATTGATTTCACTACATTCGCTCGCAATGAATTCCAGAGTTTAATTACACGTTGATTTAAGAACGATTTTCTCTGGTTTATTTTAAATCTACTACTTAGTAGCTTTATTGCATGCCCCCTGGCCCTAGTATTTATAGAAAGAGTAAACAAGCAATTCACATATCCTTTCTACTCCACTCACCTGAGTCGGTTCAGCGAATGGCCACTAGGATAGTCTCAGGGCTCAAGGATCTCTCCTATGAAGAACGTCTAGGTAAGTTGCAGCTATACTCTCTCGAGGAACGCTGAGAGGGGAGACATGATAGAGACGTTCAAATATGTTACTAGCTGTATTGAGGTGGAAGAAGACATATTTTTCCTTACAGGACCAAGGTAACAAGAGGGCATCCGTTAAAAATCAAGGGTGGGAGATTTCATGGTGATATTAGGAAGTATTTCTTCACTGAAAGGGTGGTTAATCATTGGAATGATCTTCCACTTCAGGTAGTAGAGGTAAACATGTGGGTTCATTTTGAGGAAGTGCTTAAGGGGGAGGGTTTTTAAGTCATATTCTATGTTTCTATGTCTCTTCTCCAGCCTGAAGAGTCATAGTTGCCTTAGCCTTTCTTCATAAGTAAGTCATCCCATCCCTTTTATCATTTTTATGGCCATTCTCTGTACCTTTTCTAATTCTGCTATATCTTTTGTGAGATGTAGCAACCAGGATTGTATATAATATTTGAGGCGTGGATGTATCATGGAGCAATGCAAGGATATTTATTTATTTATATTCTGCACTATCAGTCAATTTCTAAGTGGATTACAGAATAGTAATCAAGTACCGGTATTTTCTCTATCTATCCTGCTAGGCTCACAATCTAACTATACCTGTAACATTCTCTTTCATTTCCATTCCTTTCCTGATAATTCCTGACATTCTATTTGCTTTCTTAGCCACTACCATACACTAAGCTGAGGGTTTCAATTTATCTTCAGTGATAAACATCTAGATCCTTTTCCTGGGTGGTGACTCCTAACATGGAACCTTGCATTGAGCTCCCTGTAATGCATTTCAATAAGGATATCCACAATGAATATGCATGAGAGAGAGATTTGCATACCAAGAAGGCAGTGCAGGCAAATCTCTCTCATGCATATTCATTGTGGATATCCTGAAAACCTGGCCTGCCAGTAGATCTCGAGGACCGGACTTGGGCAGCCCTGCTTTTGAGCATCGGCAGGAGAGTTTCCATGCAAGTAAGGCTGGTTAAAACTAGTCTTACTTACAAGGAAACCTTTTGTGTATTGGGCCTTTAGTCTTTTCAAGTATATTTATCCATATTGCTAAGGATACAGTACATCCTAACTTCCAGTCATAGAGTGATGCTACTTGCAAGATATAATTTGTTTACCAGATGCTTTTGTAGTAATTTATAGTTGCCAATACCAATATCTATTGCCCAGGCATCTGTTATTCATAGTCCTTGTGACCTGTATCCTACCACCTGCAATCTGCTGTATGGACCCAGACAATATCTCGGAAACTGTAGCCTTTGAGGTATTTCGGTTTCCCTGTCATGTATCATACTGCCTCCTTCTAAGGCATTCAAATTTATGGCATTCAGACAAAGCTATTCTATTTTTTTGGGATCATTGCAAAAATCAGTTTTACATTGTTTCTGATTCTAAAATGAAAAACAAGCAGTAATTAATTATGAATAGAACATCTTGCAGCAAACTTCAAAGATGCAGTGAGGTCACATGAGTGCTGCTTTAACGTATTCACTACTACCTTAAAGGGGTAGTTTCTCAGCCCTGAGAGAACATGCTGCTCCTATAATGCATCTGAACTTCTACTGACTTATCACTGCAGGTTTTTGTTTGATTTCTCTGTCTAACAAAATAACAAAATGATTGACTTCCTTGCAGCCATTGGCATGCCTCATACTGTGCGCTTTCCACCACTCATTTCACAAAAGCCTAAGAACAAGCAGACTCCCACCAGCACGTAAACGTGGATTCAGTCAACCTGAAAGCAAAAATGAAGACAGATGTGATCAGACCAAAGAATTTAGTGAATCATAGATACTAATCATGCAGTGTCCCGGCATTTGGTACTGTGCCACTCATTAAGAAAAAGAAGGAAGAACAAGAGAGATGAGAGATCCCAAAGAATATCAATTTGCATATGAGTATGTTTTATCTTTTGCTTTCAATCTTTCTCTTACATAGTAATATAGTAATACAGTCAAACCTTGGTTTGCGAGTAACCTGAAAAACGAGTGTTTTGCAAGACGAGCAAAACATTCTCGCAAAACTTGTCTCGCAAACCGAGTGTTGATTCAATTTGCGAGCACCCCTCCCGAGAACCGGCATCGCTTCCCCCCGCTCGCAAAGGCTACCCCCCCCACCTGAACAACTTGAAACTTACCCCCCGTCTGGCACCGGCACGCAGCCCACAGGACGTGCCAATGCTGCTTGAAGAACTTCCTGCCTCTTGCCGGGCCTTGAGCATTCTCCCAATTCACGCCGGGGGGGGGGGGGGGGAGAGCAGCGCCGCTGGCCTGG
The DNA here is from genome assembly GCF_902459505.1 of Geotrypetes seraphini. Lineage (NCBI taxonomy): Eukaryota > Metazoa > Chordata > Amphibia > Gymnophiona > Dermophiidae > Geotrypetes > Geotrypetes seraphini. The sequence goes on along the minus strand of NC_047084.1, from coordinate 331,819,142 downwards.
GGGGGTGGGGGGTGGGAACGTATCAAGCGAGTTTCCGTTATTTCCTATGGGAAAATCGCTTTGAAATATGAGTATTTTGATTTATGAGCATGCTTCTGGAACAAATTATGCTCGTAAACCAAGGTTCCACTGAATGTCAGCAGATAAAGACCGAATGAAATGATTGAAAACCAAATAGTGTCCAAAAATATAAATATCAAAATTAAAGTGGAACACCAATAGTGTATATAATGTAATTTAAAACAAGGGAGAAAAGACCTCAAAATACCCCAAGAATGCAATCAATAAGTCACAATCATATTGGGGTTGGGTATCATCATAGGTCAAAAACCCTTGAATGTTTAATTTATAATCTTAATTTTATGTGTTTATTTTATATTATTTTCATAATTAACTGTTTGTTCTGTCTACTCTCTATTATCATAATTAAATTTTTGTCTACTTTCTTCTTGCCAATGAGCATTTAAAAAAACCAGCAATTGTGTATTTGAAATTTTTTTGACTGGCTTATCCAAGGAATATCAATAAGCACTTATCTTAGTAACCCGACGGAGGCCCGGTCCGTTTCGCACCGTGAGTCTTCTTCAAGGGTGATGATAGGGCTTAATAATTCACCAGTGGAAATTCAAAATGGCTCATTGTGCTCATTGCTCTTAAATGAAAGAAGAAAAAAGAACATTATATCAATGTTTTACTAGACAAATCTTTGGAATAATATTTAAAATTGAAATAGCTACAAAAAGCACTGACTGGTCAACTAGTTAACTGTTAAATTGCAATATGCTGGTAAGTCAAACTGTTTGTTCAGTACTCATTTGCTAAACATAACATGTAAAGTGTGTCAGAATCTTAACTAGATATATTACTTGCCTTCCATGGAACCAAAATCGTATATTAAAAAACGATCTATAATGTCAAAAGATCATTCTAAATTACTTTTTATTTAGAGTACTTGCCATTCAATAAACTGTTGCTCCTTTAGCTGTGATAAAATGCTAACTAAAATGGCGCTCACATTTAAACCGAACGCTGAGATTGTTCAGCCTATCGGAACATTGATGACATCGGAGTAAATGACATCGCCATTCAACAGACTTGCTCCTTTAGCTATAATGAAATGCTGACTAAAATGGCGCTCGCGTTTGAACCGAACGCTAAGAATATTTAGCCTATCGGAACATTGATGACGTCAAAGTAAATGACGTGGATTTAATGTACTATCACAGATGTGTTTACCATAAAGGTTTAGCCACTTATATGCTGTTTAACCATCATAAAGCTAAAACACATTATTATATTTGAATGGCCTTTCATTGTTACAAATGGAACATCCAAAAAATTTTTTGGTCCATTTAAGATAAACATCTTCGAGATGACAAATTCATTAAAAACTGCTTTTATATTGCAATGTACCGATAAGTCGAATTGTTTATTCAATGCTAATTTGCTTAACGAAACATGTAAAGTATATTGTAATCTTGAATTAATGTATATTTAAAATACTTGCCGTGTGACAGATCGCTGCACCTTTTGCTGTCATGAAATGCTGACTAAAATGGCGCTCGCCTTTAAACTGAACGCTGAGATTATTCCGCCAATTGGAGCATTATGACGTCAGAATAAATGATTTTGTTTTAAATGTACTATGGCGAATTATTTCTCATGAAGGTTTAACAATTTACATGCTGCATACATGTTATATAACTGAGCATAAACAAAAAGAGACTTCAAAATGATGAATTAGTTCAAAAATATTTGTAATACTTGTCATTCGACGGACTGCTATTCATTTGGCTATCTAGTATGTACTGACTGTAATGACACAGATTTTAAAATAAAATTATAGCAAAACATTTTGAACTAACCTGAAGTCCATGTATGACTATTCTATCTACACTATACTGAATATGTGAATAAGACCCACCAACATTGTGATGATTCTATAATTAATAACATAAAAATAATAACAAAATTTCTTATTCAAAAACTATCACTAAAAAGGACCCAATAACTTGAAAAATGTAAAAATACAGAAAAGAATGAATCAGAAAAAAATAAAAGAATCAGAAAAAAGCATGCCAGTCTATCTGATTGTTAAGTCCATGAGGTTCTAATGAATGTAATCTTTAGATCCATTGTTGTTCTCGTCTCAAAAGTTTTAGGGAAAAACAGACATTTTCTATACTTTTTAGGCATGAACAAATTAGAAAATTGCATTTACTGCCCAGGAACAAAAATCATGTCACATAGTGTAATCAATTATTGGGATCAATTTAAATTTATGGCATCATGATCCATGCATAAATGGTAAATGTGGTTCCAATAAGGGGGTATAGCCATGGTGGGAGTGTCCTGGGCACATTAAGGTCATTTCTGTAAATTATGCATGCTGTTACAGAATAAGGGGGATCTGTGCCTAATGTAAGCAATTATAATTTACAACATATTGATCACATTACTTGACACATTTCGATGAGGATAGCTAAGTATGAATCACACAAGATAGTGATTCTCAGTTCATAATGGGATCTGAAATCTTTTTATAAGAATTTGGTCTGGGAGCTTGAAGTATTAACAAGGTGACCCTTTTAAACACCCCAGTGCTTTGTAGAGTACACAGTTTCTATAATGGCAATTCTATTCTAATTCCAGTGCAAACCAGGATTGGCATGCCTTGATTTATGGCAGACGTAACTGGTGGCAGTGGTGTAGTAAGGGTAAGCTGTGTCCAGGATGGTGGTACCCCTCCCTACCCTTCCCCCCCCCCCCGCGCACCCACCCCCCTTCCCTTTCCCCATACCTTTTTAACTTCTCCAGCATGAGCAGCATGCCCATGTCAGTGTCGACTTGCCCTTTGATGTCACTTCCCAGAAGTGACGTCAGAGAGTGCCGATGCTGACACTGACAGCAACCTCATGCCAGGGGAGTAAAAAAGGTACAGGGTTGCGCGTGTGGCAAGGAGAGGAGCGGGGGGATAGAGAGGAGGAGGGGTGGTGCACCTTTAGGAAGACTGCACCTGGGGCGGACTCCCCCCCCTCCCCGCCTGTACCCTTTACTAAGCTGCACTAAAATTTACATTTAGCATATTCTTTATCATGTGCAAAGGCAATTTCTATTGCAGCCATAAATGTGTCCTTTTTCTATTCTGTCTTTTAATGGCCGTGCACCAGTGTTAGCATTAGTATAACCAAGGTTATAAAAAAATATTTCTGTAGCTTTAAGAATTCTGAGCTGTACATGTCACTTTTGGAATTCTGGACAGCACAGCTCTCTCTCCAGGAAGTCAGCAGTGCCAAGGAGAGCAGTTGAGTTTGGGTGGGTTTTTCTGTAGACAGCTGTGTGTTGGAAGTTGTCTGTGTTTTTGAAGGCAAATTTTGAATTTATTGAAGAACGGTAATAATTTGGATTTGGTTATAATACTGTATCCTGTTTGGAGTAATTAGTGTTGAAATAATAGTCCTCTTCCCTGACCCCCCCCTGCCACGCGCCCCCTTCCCTTTCTCCATATCTTTTTAACTTATCCGGCTTAAGCAGCATGCCTACGTCGTTGTCGGCTCGCCCTTTGATGTTACTTTCTAGGCACAGCTCCTGGAAGTGACATCAGAGAGAACGCCGTTGCCAATGTGGGCAACAACCTCACACCAGGGAAGTAAAAAAGGTATGGGGGAGGCAAGGGGTGTGCACCGGCAGCAAGGAGAGGAGCGGGAGGTGGGGGGGCTGGTGGAGAGGAGGGGTGCCAATGCCTGGGGTGGTCTGCCCATCCCCCACCCCATTACTATGCCACTGGGTATAATTAAGGACAGGAGAACCTTCCTGAGCTGCTATGATTCCTAAAGATAGACATACCTCAGTAAAGGGTCCTTTTATTAAGGCGTGCTAACCGATTTAGCGCATGCTAAATGCTAAGGCATCTATTATATTCTATGGGCACCTTATCATTTACCCCCCTCTTTTACAAAACTGCAATAGCAGTTTGAAGTGCAGGGAGCCGCGCTGAATGGCCCACGCTGCTCCCGATGTTTATAGGAATTCATTGAGCGTCGGGAGCAACGCAGGCCATTCAGTGTGGCTCCCCGCGCTAAAAACTGCTATCGCAGTTTTGTAAAAGGAGGCCTTAGTGTGTGCACCTTGATAAAAGGACCCTTAAATGAGCTCTCATAACATTGTAGTCAGCACCAGAGCCTTAGAACGGGACTCCACAGTGCCTCCAGTGGCCGCAGACCAAAAATTACACCAGCGTGTGACTCTGAATGAAGTCACCCCGCAGGGCTTTCAGGAACCAGACAAAAACCACCAACAAAATTCCAGGATGGTAACAAAATAAAATTTACTAGTCAAGCTAAAGTTCAGAATGGCTCAAATTTCCAACATACCAGAAAATGCATACAAAAAAAAATGGCCAGAAGGAAACTCTGGCAGCATTCAGGATTTTCCCTCATGATGCAAACAGTTCTCCCTGTGTTTTACTTCTTCACAGAGCAGCTCTCCACCAAAGACTCCATTCCCAAGTCTGCTCCTAGCAGAGTTCAGGTAAGTACCATTCAGAGAACAAAATTCAGTTCCTGGAAAATATATTTTATCATTCAAATGTTCATAGCACAAAACACAAAAAGCCTCCAGCCTAAAATGGAGAAGAGCTGGGCAAAGAGGAGTGTCTCAAGTTTGCCTGCCAAAAAGCACAAACAACTTGACAAAATTCGTACCCGATGAATGCAAACTTCTCCCCAATAATAGAACACTTATGATATTTAGGAGTCCCAGCCTATTTTTGCTTATTTTCATAAGGCTACTTCTTTTATTTCCCTCCTATTGTTTTTTACCATAATCGTCCTTCTTTCTATCATTATTATTGTATTTCATTACCCTGCCTTTCCCTTTGTTTTCCTTTTTTGTTTATTCTGTTAGTCGTTAATTTAATATGTTTTGTTTAGTGTCCATCTGTCTTTTATCACCCCTGTAGTATCTGCAAATTGAATGATTTGTTCATCGCTTAGATATTTGAGTAAGCGATTAATCAAATACTTAATTAACTTGAAACTTTACAGAGAAAACCAAAATGAGAATAAACAAAAACACAGTTCAGGAAGTCTATTAATGAGACTTGGAGCAGAAAAACAAACCCCAGCCAACAATAGTCAAAAAGAAAAAAAAAAAAAAAAAACAACTCACAATCCTTGTGCTTAGCAAGTGCTGGTTGCCACTCCTACTTCCATTGCTCCAGGTGTGCTGCAAAAATCCTCAGAAGCTAGTTCAGCTTGCAATTCCATTGGCATTTCCTGGTCAATTGCAAGTACTTCTGAAATGGCTTCTGCTTCATCCACTTCGATGGGAGCACAGGCATTGCCCTCACTTGAGCCAGGAGGCTCCTCTTCCTTCTCCCTAACCTTCCTAACAGCTTGTTCAGGACTGCTGGCTTTTCAAGGGGGAAGACACGCCCTGTTATACCTGAGTCAGTAACTAGCTGATCCTCTCTTTGGCTCCCCCAGTGGTGACCTGGATAATAGTCACTCTGCCTACTCTCAGGTCTGGCTTTACACTTCAAAGTCCTAGCTCTGCTGTGTTCCTGTGAAGGCCTGTGTAAAGTCTTCCCAACCCCTGGCTATGGGTTGCTAGCATGCTCAGGGTGGTCTAAATAGTGGCGGGGCTGGGCCCTTGGCACCCCCTTTTTGGGTTTCCTATCCCCTTTCCTTCCGGTACCCACAAGGACCTTGGCAGGCACGGAGCCTGACTGGTCAACATTTAAGCATCAATATTCCTGTATCTATGAAATAAGCATCTGACTGCCAATAATTTTGTCTGTTTTAGTCTTTGACTGAACAATCTAAAACAACTGCTAGAAGAGCTGCTTTTAAGATCCATTTGCTGTTGTCATTCCATAGCATTTTTATTACATAAAATTTATTTTCCCAGACTACGGAAGCATTACATTAATGCTCCTGTCAAATCCAATGGAATAATGCTCAGCAAACATTTTTTTAAAAGTCTCCACAGTTTTTTAAATATAAACTTTCTTAGAAAGAAAAAGGTATATTTTAAAATATTGCAAATATTGTCCTATTATTTTTTATTTTATTATTTTTGTGGATTTCAGTCAGAAACTTTGTCAGTGCTCATGAAAATATGTTCAATTGTATAATAATCATCACACTTGTATAATAAGCCACCTATAAGGAGCGCAGTACACAATGCACAATGACATCAATCCCGATTATGCAAAATTCTGCTATGCAATCTTCTTTTTGTTCAACTAGCTGCTAAACAATGAGGCCATTCATATTGATATTACCTAAGGGTTGACTTTGGAGTTTATTTACTAAGCCATATTAACCTTGGCCATTCTCACAGGTTAATATGTAGGTGGGGGAATGAATATTGGGTTTAATTCCCAGTTGACTAAACCTCATTAACTTTGCAATAGGTATAGCTTGTGTACTTGGAATAAATTTGTATGCTTTGCACTGATCATTCATAAATATCAAAGTTTTATGCTTTAATAAGGATCTCCTTGCAGCTATATGATCAGAATACCTAATAGGGCCTTTATAATGCTCATGACCCCTCTGCTTCTCTATCAGCCTAATTCTATAAATGGTGCTAAAAATTGTGCATGAAAATTTGTGCATGCACCAATTAGCAGTGACAATTGGGTGCTGATGTTTAATTACTGCCATTAATTGGTATCAATTAAAAATTTGCATGCATATTTTTAGGTGGCAGGATCCACATGTAAATTTTATGTGCGGTTCCAAAAAGGGGGCTTGGCCAAGAAAAGGTCTTGGCCAGATCAGGGGTGTTCCTGTAATGTATATGCACTGAGAATAAGGGGCATCCTTGCCTAATTTGGGATCAAGGATTTATACGAGGTTTAGTTGGTGCAAATCTTTGTGCCTAAAGTTAGGCGTGGTTCCAAGCACCAAGCGCTATTGTATAAGTAGTGCCTAACTTTGAGCACCATTTATAGACTAGCTCTTGGTGGGTTTTTAGTTAGAAACATAGAAACATGACGGCAGTTAAAGGCCAAATAGCCCATCTAGTCTGCCCATCCGCAGTAACCATTATCTCTTTCTATCTCTGAGAGATCCCACGTGCCTATTCCAGGCCCTCTTGAATTCAGACACAGTCTCTGTTTCCACCACCTCTTCCTGGAGACTGTTCCACGCATCTGTAAAAAAGTATTTCCTCAGCCTATCATCTCTTAACTTCATCCTAAGCCTTCTCATTGCAGAGTTTCCTTTCAAATGAAAGAGACTCGACTCATGCACATTTACATTACGTAGTTATTTAAATGTCTCTATCATATCTTCCCTCTCCTGCATTTCCTCCAAAGTCAGGGCCGCCATCAGAAATTTCTGGGCCCCTTACTGAGCAATCCTATTGGGCCCCCTACACACCCCTTCCCCCCCCCGACCCCCCCTTCTTCCATGGGCCGAATACACACATACTTTTCTGCTAATGCTCCACCTAAGCCAGTCCCTTAAAATCTTCTCACGTCCATTGGGTGATTTGGCATAGAGGAGATATTCATAAAAAGCATGTCCGTCAAGATCTTTACTCATAGACTGTGCCATTTGCTTTAAATCTTCCATCATTAATCCAAATTGCACAATTCTTTCTCTGTCTTTGTCCTGAATGACATCTGGCCACATTGCTGGATCCTTCCAGTCAACAAATTTATGAGCAGGCGCGGAGAACGCATTTTTAAACAAATGTAGTTTATCCTTGTACTCCTTATGTAATTTTAATCATCTATGGATATGTTTGTATGTTTATTGTTCAAATGGTTTTATTTATTTCCCCAAATTTATTTTTGTTATACACATTGAAAATATTTGATATTGCGTTTAAATCATGTCAAAATGATCTACCAACAATAAAATTAAAAAGCACAAAGCACACTATACGCTGAGAAAATGTTAATTATCATTCCTATTCTGGGTTTTTTTTCAAAGAGGTCAAGGGAGATGACTCTATGCATTGTCACCTCAGTAACAACCATACAAAAATAGACAAATATACCCCCCATCCTTTTTATTAAACCACAATAGCAGTTTTTAGCGCAGGGAACTGAGCTAAATGCCCAGCGCTGCTCTTGATGCTCATAGGCTCCCTGCGCTAAAAACCACTATTGCGGTTTAGTAAAAGGGGACCATATTGTAAAATATAGACAGCAGATATAAATTCAGAACTGTGCATAGTAAGTGAAGGGAAGTTTTCATCTCTGGGAATTTACCCAGTTAACTATTAAGTTATTTGGGCAAATTTGAAAACTGTGGTAATATTGCCTCCACTTTGCTAAATTTAAAATAAAATCATTTTTCCTACCTTTGGTGATTTCATGAGTCTCTGGTTGCACTTTTTTCTTCTGACTGTGCATCCAATCTTTCTTCCCTTCTTTCAGCCTGTATGCTTCCTCTCCTCCACACCTCATTCCCTCCCCTAACTTTTTCTTCCTCTCTTCATGCCCCCTTTCTTTTTTTCTGTTTCTCTTCTTTCCTTCTGTCTCCCTGCCTGCCCCCTTTCTTTCTTTCTCCCTGCCGTTCCCCAAGCCACTGCCACTGCCGCTGCCATCGGGGAACAGGACCTACCAATGGATAACAGGCCCCAAAGCCGACGCCGATGCATGCTCTCCCTGCTTCGGGCCGATCAGTCTTCCTCTCCCCGACGTCAATTCTGCCGTCGGAGAGGAAGTTCCGCCCAGCCAGGCAGCGATTGGCTGGCCCGAACTTCCTCTCCGACTGCAGAATTGACGTCGGGGAGAGGAAGACTGATTGGCCCGATAGATTAGATTTCCAAGACAAAGTGAGTCCTGGGTGATCGACTCACTTTGCCTTGGCGAGCTACTGGCACCCCTGCCTTAGAACACTGCCTAGGACCCTGGGGGAGCCCGGGCCCCCTGTCAGCTCCGGGCCCCTGAATGCAGGACCGGTAGTACTGCCCTGATTGCGGCCCTGTCCAAAGTATACAGTTTGAGATCTTTAAGTCTGTCTCCATACGCCTTATGATAAAGACCACATACAATTTTAGTAGCCTTCCTCTGGACCTATTCCATCCTTTTTATAACTTTTTGAAGGTGTGGCCTACAGAATTGTACACAAAATTCTAAATGAGGTCTCACCAGAGTCTTATACAGAGGCATCAATACCTCCTTTTTCCTACTTGTCATACCTCTCACTATGCAACCTGGCATCCTTCTAGCTTTTGCCGTCACCTTTTCAATCTTTTTGGCCACCTTAAGATCATCACATACAATCACATACATAAGTTCTTCACCCCCTAAACTGTACCGTTCCCTCTGGTTTTTGCAGGTCAAATGCATGGCCTTGAACTTCTTAGCATTAAAATTTAGTTGCCAAATTTCAAACCATTCTTCAAGCTTCGCCAGGTCTTTCTTCATGTTATTCACACCATCCAGCGTGTCTACTCTATTGCAGATTTTGGTATCATCCGCAAAGAGGCAATATCATTTATAAAAATGTTAAAAAGAACAGGCCCAAGAACAGAACCTTGAAGCACACCACTGGTAACATCCCTTTCCTCAGAGCAATCTTCATTGATCACTACCCTCTGTCACCTTTCACTCAACTAGTTCCTGACCCAGCCTGCCACTTTAGGACCCATCCCAATGGCACTCAGTTTATTTATTAGACATCTGTATGGAACACTGTCAAAAGGCTTTGCTAAAATCTAAGTATATTACATCTAGTGCACATCTTCTAACCAATTCTCTGGTCACCCAGTCAAAGAAATTGATCAAATTTGTCTGACAAGACCTACCTCTAGTGAATCCATGTTGCCTTCTATCCTGTAATCCACAGGATTCCAGAAACTTCACCATTCTGTTTTAAAAGCATTTCCATTAATTTGCTTACCACAGAAGTCAGACTTACAGGCCTGTAATTCCCTACTTCTTCCTTTTTGTGGAGAGGGACCACATCTGCCCTTCTCCAGTCCTCCGGTACCACTCCCGACTCTAAAGACTCGTTGAAAAGGTCAGTCAGCAGAGCTGCCAGAACTTCCCCAAGTTCCTTTAGCACCCTCCAGCCCCATCGCTTTGTCTACCTTTATTTTAGCTAGCTCCTCACGAACATAGCCCTCTGAAAATCGATCAGGGTCTATTACTCCTCCATCCCTATTCACATTTGTCTTCTGCGGTCCCACTCTCTACGCTTCAGCCATGAACACAGAGCAGAAATATTTGTTAAGCAATTTGGCCTTTTCTTTATCAGCTTCTACATATTCCTCCTCTTCACCTTTGAGTCTCACAATGCCACTTTTGCACTTCTTCCTATCACAAAGATATCTAAAAAAATGTCTTGGCTCCCCAATTCCAGCATATTGGAACCCTGGATATTTAATTCTTTTTTTTTTTATATGTATTTTATTGCAATGGTCAGAAACGATATCAAAACATAGAATAGTTTGAAGCAATATAGTACATTCCATTGAGTACAATGGAAAATGGAAATAAATCAGTAAATGGAGGAAATTCCTTTACCCTAGTAACACAAAACATGATAGGGATATCACCTAAGTTTGATTTGTTATGCTTATACAGTATATCATCCTACCATTGCATAAACTCGCAGCTGCTAACAAAGATTCCATTGAAGAGAAAGTAATGTGATATGGTAAGAATTAAGAAGTAAAAAAAACTGTCTACCACTTTTCACCCCAGACAACAATGCCTCAGGTATCCTTAAAGTGAATTAGCCTCCAAATGAAGAATTATAGAAAACTAATCACTGGTTCCTCAGTATGCCACACAATGATTGAGTATGGTAGCTGTCCTCATAGGAACTTTGTAGCGTGTATAGTTTTCATTAATTTTGTACTTTTCTTTTCCTTTTTTCAAACTTTAATATATTCAATAATTTATAACTCTGAGATACTTATGCCTAGTATGTTATCATATTTAGCAAAAGTGGCGATAATAACAGTCACTTAGCTTTGGTCTGGCTCTGGGTCTAGCTCGATCCCCACCGACGCGTTTCACACTTTCATCAGGGTCGGGGAAGGAGAACGCTGAAAAAAACAACGACATCGGATACATTAAAAAAGAGCTTTTAAACTATAAAAGACCCAGGCATTTAGAAAACAACTTATAGTAAAAACTATTAAGCATACCAGAGCAGAATCTTTTCCTAGCCGAACGCTAGATCCATAATTGAAGAGCCGGAAGTGTAGCCATTACGGTTTGAAGGGACTAATAAACTGAAAAAACCCCGGTCACATGACCCAACTTTGACCTATGAAATCAGCCAAACTTGATCTTGACAACTAAATCCAGACTGGCCTAAAAATGTAATCAAATGCTCGCTGTTAACCAATCAGTAGATTGGTTCAATCCATGAGGATACATAGTATTGAGATTATACATCCATCGAAGTTCTTTAATATTTAAACTATTATTTAAAGAGAATATTTAAACTAATATTTAAAGAGAATATAAATCAATCAATATTCAAGTTAAAGAATTCTGGTATCTCTGATCTCGATGCCACCAAGCAAGAGGAGGATTTACAGAAGTCTTTGGAATTATACAAGAATAAGATCAAACAAACAAAGATAAAAAAATATAAACGAGACGAAAGGGATTACTCTACTAATAAAGTATATCTGTGGATGTTTAAATCAACTAATAGCTCACGTCCTCAACAACCCTATGCTGATGATCAGGGATCTTCAAGTTCTGCTTCTGGTAGTGACAGTTCGGGATCCACCTCTGTTTCAAAAAACTACTACCCACAAGGCAGCCGGGGCCGCCCAAAATACCGCGGCAATCGAGGAAAAAGGGTCGCCTTTCAGTCACAAGGCCACCTAGGTCCCCAGACCAGGTCCCAGACGAACTATCAGCCATAATCAATTTGTCTGATTTTCAACTCTCCACTGAGTGCTCGTCTTTATTGGAATTGGGGTTAGGATTTGTTCCTTCCAAGTATTATGATTCTTTTGAAACACGTCTGGCGTTATATAAATTTTTACGTAAATTGCATATCAAGCATTATTTTCTGGATAAGGAACCTACTTTAGATTCTTCTTTAATATCCAGTAAGTCTAATTGGCATCCGCCTTTACCTCTCCATCCGAACTTGATCACATGGATGGATTTGGTACTCCATGACGTGGAAATTTTGGAAGAAAATCAGATTCATCCTCCTGACAATCTTACTAAACGACAAAGACAAGCTTTGAGGGAAATACGGTGTAATCAGGATATAATTATATCCCGTGCAGATAAAGGAGGGGCAATAGTACTACAATCCCTCTCTGATTATTCCAAGGAAGTTGCCAAACAAGTGGACGACATCCGTTTCTATAGGAAATTACAAGAAGATCCAGTACATGAACTTAAGCAACATATTTCTCGTTTAATTTCAGGTGCCTTAAAAGAAAAGATGATTACAACTAAAGAGGCTGCATTTCTCCGTCCTCCATTTCACAATACACCACGAATTAATTTTTTACCGAAAATTCACAAATCTTTAGTTCATCCCCCTGGACGACCAATCGTATCTATGAATCATTCTGTATTGGAACCTTTGTCCAAATTCCTAGATTTATTCCTACAGAAGGAAGTCTTGAAAATAAAATCTCATGTCAAGGATAGTACTCATATGATTAACATTTTGAATACCATCCCACATATGAAGACTCAAGGGTTATTGATAACTCTAGATGTTAAGTCGTTGTACACCATGATCCCAACTCAAGGTGCCTTAAATTTACTACAAAAGATATTTGAAAATCAAACCTTTTGCCATCGTATTTCCCCGTCTTTTCTGATGGAACTAGCAACACTGGTTCTCACCAAGAGTTACTTCTGGTGTAACGGGGAGTTCTATCTACAGATCCACGGCATCGCTATGGGGGCTTCCTTGGCGCCCGCCGTTGCCACTTTATATATGGCGCATCTGGAGGAAGAATACCTTTATACGTCTCATTGGTTTCAACATATTGCTGTCTGGAGACGTTATCTGGATGATGTTTTCTGCATCTGGAATTCTGACATCCATTCTTTCAATTCTTTTCTCAATTGGCTAAATCTAGTGGATCCTAATATTCAATTCTCAGCTACTATCAATCATCAAGAGATACCATTTTTGGATATGATTATTTTTAAAACTCAGGGTTCATTACTAACAACTATTTTTCGCAAACCAACTGACCGAAACAGTATGCTCCGTTATCACAGCTTTCACCCAGTACAACTCAAAAACAGTCTACCACACAGCCAATTTTTACGCTTGAGAAGATTATGTCACTCTAAGGCTGAATATAAGATCCAAGCCCGAATACTCAAAGATCGATTTAAACAGCGTGGATACCCCAGATATATCATACATCAGGCGTATACTAGAGCAAAATATGCTCACAGACCGTTACTTCTTCAATATAAACAAGATTCAGAAGAAATGAAATCAATGGTTTTTGTTCAACAATTTTCTCATCTGGCTGCTGATATCAAGAGGGTCATTCTCAAACATTGGCACATTATTCAACTGACTATGGGAACCCAATGTGATCCTCCCATCTTTGCATTTAAACGAGCAAAAAATCTAGGGGAACTCATTGGGCATAGTCATTATAAACAAACTGATTCCTCTATCATTAATGGCCACTATAGTTGTGGCCAATGTCAATGGTGTGAATATGCCCTTGAAGGGGAATCTTGGTGTCACCCTCAAACAGGTCAAATATATACAGCTAAATCCAGTACCAATTGTAAAACGGATCATGTTATCTACATGATCGTGTGCCCGTGTCCGAAAATCTATGTAGGGCGCACCAGCAGACCCATGAACGTGAGATTAAACGAACACAAATCACGTGTTAATACGGGAAATGAAACAGCCCCATTAGTTCGGCATTGGTCCCTAATGAAACATAAAATCTCGGACCTCAAGTGGCGTATCATCGACACAGTTCGTGTTGGGTGGGAGGGAGGAAACTATGAGCATAGTTTAAATATTAAAGAACTTCGATGGATGTATAATCTCAATACTATGTATCCTCATGGATTGAACCAATCTACTGATTGGTTAACAGCGAGCATTTGATTACATTTTTAGGCCAGTCTGGATTTAGTTGTCAAGATCAAGTTTGGCTGATTTCATAGGTCAAAGTTGGGTCATGTGACCGGGGTTTTTTCAGTTTATTAGTCCCTTCAAACCGTAATGGCTACACTTCCGGCTCTTCAATTATGGATCTAGCGTTCGGCTAGGAAAAGATTCTGCTCTGGTATGCTTAATAGTTTTTACTATAAGTTGTTTTCTAAATGCCTGGGTCTTTTATAGTTTAAAAGCTCTTTTTTAATGTATCCGATGTCGTTGTTTTTTTCAGCGTTCTCCTTCCCCGACCCTGATGAAAGTGTGAAACGCGTCGGTGGGGATCGAGCTAGACCCAGAGCCAGACCAAAGCTAAGTGACTGTTATTATCGCCACTTTTGCTAAATATGATAACATACTAGGCATAAGTATCTCAGAGTTATAAATTATTGAATATATTAAAGTTTGAAAAAAGGAAAAGAAAAGTACAAAATTAATGAAAACTATACACGCTACAAAGTTCCTATGAGGACAGCTACCATACTCAATCATTGTGTGGCATACTGAGGAACCAGTGATTAGTTTTCTATAATTCTTCATTTGGAGGCTAATTCACTTTATTGATTAGTTTTGAATCTAGGTGCACTATTTTTTGATTTTCAGGTATCCTTAAACATACATCAAATATTCACACATCCGTCTCTCAACATTGATGCTATATCCAACCCCATACATCCTGAAAATGCCATCTTCCCTCCCTCCTGCACCAATTCCAACAGTTTATTTATTTAAAAAATTTATTTACAGTCTAAAACCTAGGTAGGGTTAAAAACACACAGCAATATAAACACACACACACACATCATCCCCTTTCATATTACCAATAATCCAACAGCAAAACTCATTAATAAACAAATTAATTTTTAGTAATCGCATGAATTGTTTTTAACACAATCATAACTTCCCCGGCAAAGAATTCCACAATCTTGAATCTTATTAGAGTTCTAGGCAGGCAACAAACAGAACGTTGCTACATAGAATTCTGTATAGAGTTAAACATGTTACAAAGAATTATACATGCTATAAAGAATTATATACTGTACAGTATGCTACATAAAGTTATTAAATTGTGCATATAGTCTGAGGTGATATATTAAAGATAGCAGCTGACCATTAATATTGTCTTTATTTCAGGTGACTTGTATATTAGTCTGAGTCTCTTTGGACACCTGGTAGGGGGTTCTTAAAAAGCCACAATTTTCGATTTCTGCAGAAAAGTGTGAATAGTATGGTTATGTGTATTTCAATGGGAAGTGAGTTCCAGACCTTTGCTATTTGGTAGTTGAATGATTTGCTGTGAGATGTCTTGTATTGTATATCTTCAAGAGCTGGGATGATAGGATCATGCTGTTAGAGTTACATTGATCAGCAGATCTATCCAATAGTTCAGTAAATCTGGAGAAGCTATTAGGACATCACTTTAAAGCATTCTAAATGCTGAGCAGCATAGTTTGAATTATATTTTTCATCAGTAACTAGTGTAGTTCTATAAGCAGTGGTGTATCATAATACTATATCTCACATGCTCACATGGTGCAGCTCCAAAAGCTTGTGCCACGGCAATATTTTTTGTCCATATATAATATTCTCATGCTATGCCCACTAAACAATATTTGCCATCCCATGTCCACCTTGCTGGGCTCTACCTTGCTACAGGATGCTAGGGTGCATAGGGAGAGCTATGGCCAATAGGAAAAAGGAGGTATTGATGCCGCTGTACAAGATTTTGATGAGACCTCATTTAGAATATTGTGTGTAATTCTGGAGACCACACCTTCAAAAAGATATAAAAAGGATGGAATTGATCCAGAGGAAGGCTACTAAAATGGTGTGTGGTCTTCGTCATAAGGCGTATGGGGACAGCCTTAAAGGTCTCAATCTGTATAATTTGGAGGAAAGGAGGGAGAGGGGAGATATGATAGAGATGTTTAAATACGCATGAGTTGAGTCTCTTTCATTTGAAAGGAAGCTCTGGAATGAGAGGACTAGGATGAAGGTCAGAGGTGATAGGCTCAGGAGTAATCTAAGGCAATACTTTTTTACAGAAAGGGTGGTAGATGGGTGGAACAGTCTCCCGGAAGAAGTGGTAGAGACAGAGACTGTGTCTGAATTCAAGAAAGCCTGGGATAGTCACCTGGGATCACGTAGAGAGAGGAAGTGGTAATGGTTACTGTGGATGCCTTCATGTTTCTATCATACTATTATGTCATACTAGGTTAGCCACACTTATATACTATATTTCCCATGTTATATTTGCCATGCCATGTTTTGTATATATAATACCAAGTTTGCCATACTATGTTAACCATGTTTGTTATATCATGTTTGGCATGCTATGTTTTACCATACAATGCTCATCATGCTATGTCTCACCATACCATGCTATGTTATGTTTTATCTTGCTTTAACTTTTTTTTTGTCATCTTTGTCAATGTCCTGCCATACCATGTTTGCCAACGCCCTGTATAAAAACATATAAATATGTATGTAAACTTGTAACCTGTTCTGAGCTCCTCTGGGAGGACGGGATATAAAACCAAATAAATAAATATGCTGGTAAGTCTGAATTTTGAAACTGGCCGATTATTTTTATTATTTTTTTTTTCAGTTCAATAAATATTATTACATTTACATGTATAAACAAATCACAATAGCAAAATTTGTTTACAAAAATCAATATACAGATAATGGTAACATTAATTAACTACCACAAACTATCAATAACAATAACCAGCACATGACTAGCAGCATGGATGTACATTACTAATAACACTGGAATTCGCATCTCGCTCAGATTGATCATAAAATACACAACACATATAAAGTGGCAAAAAATGGGCCGCAGCTTTATTGTCATAAAATCAGACTTTAACAAAAACTTAGAACTTTCCAATACAGTGTAGCTTATTCTCAAAATTCTGGAGCTACTCGGTGGCGAACTAGCTCCTCTTCCAAAATTCACCCCCATTCCCCACTTCCCTTTCGGCAAGACACGCGGTGGCGCAGAGTCCAGCCGCCACCCATGGCGGTATCGCACATGAGCAGTTAACAAAATTTAATCACCCAATCTGTTGCATAGCTACACTGATCCAAAATTGTTTCCCCAACATAGAAATTTTCCGCCAACAAAACTGCGACAAACCAACCCTCCCCTCCCCACCCGCCAAAAAACACCAAACCACCCAGAGAGGACCCATAAAGAGGGAAGGGAAGGGCGGGACAAATTTCCCTCACAACTCTAACCTTCCTACACTCCCTCCCACTTTAATTCTCCCTTGCCCGCCAATTCTCCTCACAAAAAACCCTCCAATCCCAAAGCCCCTTCCTCAGCCAATCCACACTTTCTCTCTCTACCCTATCCTTGCATTTCTTACTTCCATACTCCTCCCTTTTTCTAACTTGCCTAACAACCCACTACCTATTCTCCTAACTTCCTGCTAATATCAATTAACCCTTTTCCCCCCCAACCCAATCTTCGCTAGCTCATCCAGCGTTATAAGCCCGCAGATTAATCTACAAGCCACTTTATGAAGAGATGTTATTCAATCTTTTAAATATGATATGCCACTATATTTTATGAGAGGCTTCCAAATCCTTTGAAAAATGTGCAAACAACCCTTTTTCTCAGCAAATGCTCTTTCAAACTTAAGAATGAGGCAATATATTCAAAACCTGAAAAATCCTTCCAGTGACTATGAATTATTTGTATTGCTTGATTAAGCATAATTCATAATAATTTAGCCTTTTTGTCTGTAATAGGCCGATTCTTTTATTAGTGCCACCCATTGTGATAAATCCTCAGTGACCCAACAGGACAAAATTAATTGTGTGATAAGTATGAATGCATTGAATAGGACTCTGCATTTGGGTGTGGAAATGGCCCTTTTCTATAAAAATTGTGTGCAACTTGTCAAAATGTCTCTGCCCTTCCCTTGGCCATGCCCCTTTTTGAGTAGCGCACTACGGGATTAAGACACCTGACCCTATAGAGCAGCATTCAGACAGATGCACAAGCAAATCTCAATTACTGCCAATAAAGTGCAACAATTGATTTTTCACCTCAATTAACTGCCAGTTAATGGTTCATTAAACAATTTATTTGCATGCATTTATTAATTCGGTGTTGAAATTTATAGGATTCAATGGAATGAGTGTAAAAGCCCCACAAATTGCCCCACAAATGATTTTGAAGGTTATATTTGTTAGTAAATAAAACTGAGAGGATATTTATAGTACAGGGCATTAGGCTATCTTGTTGTTTTTTGTTTATTCTCTTTCCTGTATACAGTATAATAGATTATGGAAATACAATACAAGGCCGAGATAAGTTATTAAAATATTAGTCTTAAATAGAAACACTCCCATTTCCTTTAAACATTATATTTTGCTCTCCTAGATCCCTTTTAATGTCTTGTTTTCACTAGCGTACCGTTTCAAGTTACAGTATAGTCAAACTGTGCAGCTTGGAAGTACTTAGTTTATTTTGCCTGTATGCTGTATACTGTGCAAGGTATATTTAGGTTTTACTCATTCTTCTTTGAAGAACTGCACTTATGATCCCTCAGTGCCTCTAATGAGCTGCATAAGTTTGATTTACAAAATCTGATAAGTAGAATTTAGTGTTTGTATTTTTCATAGCATGGACTTCGAGAGTGCTTAATGGTGCAAAAGAATAGAGTTTTAATTTTTACTCTGTCATAATATGGAAGACCCCCCCCCCCCACACACACACACACACACGAGTACAGCTCTACTTCCCATATACCTGATAATTCAGACCAGAATATCTGGTTTAAGAGGGCAAGTAGAATACTGATTTGGTATATTTTATGAAGCCTATGGCCTGGCCTCCCTGAGTAGGCCCACCACTCTTACTATTAGAAGCTAGGCAGGGTCAGGCTTGGATGGGAGACCACCTGGGAATATCAAGTGTTGTAGGCTGAGGGGCATCAGCAATATAGTGGAGCCACACACTGTGCAGGAGAAAACAATGGCAAACCACTCCTGTACTCTGCCATAAAACAACACAGCGTGGATTCCTCACTGTGCATGTAGTCATGATTTGGCGGCATAATCCATCCCTATGTTATGAAAAAACCCCAAATGTAGGTGCCTACCATTTTTTTTATAGCATATTAGCATCTTTACTGCAGATATGGACATGTGCATCAGCCCTAAAGCTTGTGTAAATGTCCGTGCCGGTATTTTAGAGGTTGGCAGCTGAATTATAGTACAGTGGAACCTTAGTTTACGAGCATAATTTTGTTCCAGAAGCATGCTCGTAAACCAATTTACTCGAATATCAAAGTGAGTTTCCCCATAGGAAGTAAGGGAAACTCGCTTGATTCGTTCCACCTCCCATCCCCCCCCTAGCCACCGGCGCAGCTCCACCACACCCCATCACATCCCCAAAAGACCCCCTACCCTCAAGGACACTGGTATGCTTCCACATCTCCCCCCCCCCCCACGAATTGGTATGGCCCCCCTGCCCGCAAATGCTGCCACCCTGCAAATCGGCATCCCCCGTTGCGAACTGGCATCCCCCACCCTCTCAAACTGAAAGCTTACCCCCCCCCCCAATGTGGCACCGGCATGCAGTACCAACCCACAGGAGGTCCCGGTGGCCGAAGATCATACCTCTCCTCCGACTGGACCTTGAGATTCTCGGAGAGAACGAGAGTCAAAAGGCCTTGAGCATGTGCAGATGCTCAAGGTCCACTCGGAGGAGAGGCACGATCTTCGGGTACCGGCACCTCCTGTGGGTTGGTGCTGCGTGCCGGTGCTACATTGGGGGGTAAGCTTTCAGTTTGGGTGGGTGGGGGATGCCAATTCGCGCAGGGGGTGCGGGTGTTCGCCAGGGGGTGATGCCGGTTCACGGGGGGAGGGGGGCAATGTTTGCAGGCAGGGGGGGCGATGCCAGTTAGCTGGTGGGAGGACTTGCAAATCGAGTCAATGCTTGGTTTGTGAGTCACGATTTGCGAGAATGTTTTGCTCGTCTTGCAAAACACTCAGAAACCGGTGCACTCGTAAACCAAGGTTTGACTGTACTTCATATCTACTGTATACCTGTACTTGTATGCTCTATCTGAACTACCCCAATGTACACGTCCACTATCAATTATGTGCCTTTGGTTTAACGGGCAATATTTTATAAAAGGCCATTAACATGGTACCAAATGGACACATACTTTATTGCATTAACCTCCCATTTACAAAACTGTGTGCAGTGTTTAGTGCTGATGGCGGTGGTAGCAGCTCTTAGCTATTACCGCCATGACCGGTTCTAAAAAAACACACTACGGTTTTCTAAATAGGGGGGGTGGGGGGGTAAGTTTGCACTTCTTCACAGAATTTCCTCCAGAGTTATTTGTTTACTTATTTTAAAGGTTATCTTTGAGGATAAGCTGCTTGAAACTGTTTATATTATTTTGAAAGTAAATTTAGATGGCAATTCTGTAGTTTAAATCATACTGACATTAAATTTAAATTATAGGAGCCTCTGTTTGAATAATATGATGGATTCTTAGGTACATTCTTATAGTTCACTAAAGATTTACATTTGGATATATTCGAGTGAAAATATTCAAAGTCACTTATCCAGATAGTGGCCCCTATTCTCTGGATAATTGCTGCTGACCAGGAGATGCAGAGGTATAATCTAGACATAGCTTGTGAATATGCATACAAACTGCCCGGAGAGCGACAAGACAGACTATAGGCAGAGCCAGGATAGCCCTATAACATATTCCATCTATTATCTAGATAACTTAGGAAAGGAAAAGGCTGTGTCATAAGTTATCCGGAGAACAGACTGATCAGCAGCACTACCTGGATAAGTTCTGGCACTGACTACATTATCCAAATACTTACCCCCTCTTTTTCAAAGGTGCGCTAAGCTTTTTAGCACACGCTAAACGTTAACGCGTGCATGTTATCCTATGGACACGTTAGCAGTTAGCGCGCACGTTGATTTAGCGCGCTAAATACGCACTAAAACGTTTAGCATGCCTTTGTAAAAGAGGGCTTTAGTGTTGGCTGTTCTTCGGATAGTGGTGCTGAATATTTGGATTCTTATTGACTGTCACAATCAGTGTTTAAAAAAATACAATGACAATAGTGGCTGAATATTAACCCAATTATATTTTATTTTGCTCTATTTTGTTAAATACTGAAAACAAAATTAAGCTTTATTTAAGTCTGAGAGAATAGTTACTAATGAGTTAAGGAAATAATGCATGATATTTACTTCTTAATGTGTGTTTACACATAAACATAAAATAAATATAAAATTGTATTTGTATACTGCAATACACCGTGAAGTTCGATGCAGTTAACAGGATTTAAGTAGAAGACTGTACATGAGAAGTAAAGATACAAGTACAAATAACATAGGAGGTAAAAGAGGGGGTAAATATTTGGATAATGTGGTCAGTGCCAGAACGAGGTCAGAGTCAAGTACAATTATGGTACAATTATGGTAAATCTCTCCTATCTAAAACCCCAGCTTTTATTTACAAAGCACTGATACCTTATACCTCATCTAGAATACTGAGGTCTAATGACCAACATTTATTAATCATTCCCTCCCTTAAAATTATTAACACAAGACGGCAATCCATCTTCTCCGTTACAGCTCCTCAAATATGGAACTCCCTTCCAATTTACTTAAGAGAGGAAAAAATTTGGAAAAAATTTAAGAGCAAACTCAAAAGCTTTTTTTTTTTTAAAGATGCATTTAATGACTAAATGAATTGCCTAGGAGTTTCATTTTATCATTTTATCTTTTGAGTTTCTGTCCCTCCCCCTCCTATTGTTTTTGACCTTAATTGTCCTTCTTTTTATTAATCAGATTGAATTTCTTTCCCTATTTTTTTTCCTTGTATTTCACTATGTTTACAAAGTTGGTTTTTACTATGTTTTGTAAGATTTGGTCTTTTTGTTAGTTATGTTTGTCTCCCCAATTTTGTATTTTATCGATCTGTTCATCACTTAGAATTTGGAATAAGCGATTAATCAAATTTTATAATAAACTTGAAACTTGAAGAACTCGCTTAGATGAGCAGCTTTCGAATATCGGTATGGATATAGATAAGGAGACTCAAAAGAAGTGAGAGAAGTGATGGAAAAACCATGTGTCCCTTTAACATAATGCACATTTACCCTAACGCCCATTACATAATAATGAGATGCAAAGCTTGCAAAAACAGGAGATACTCCTTATTAAAATGCAAATCAAATAACACAGCTTGTGTTAAACTTTCCAAGCTGCGTTATTCAGGGAAAAATAATGCCAACTTTGAGCATTTCTCCTCCCAAGAGCATCAAATCCCTAATGCACGACTCAGTGTTTCTTGGCATAATCTTAAAGGGGCAGAAATATAAAGAATAGCCATGCATGTGTATACACCCCTCAAAGGACCCTTCACCCCACCTCTGACCTCCCCCCCAAAAAAATTATTGACCCTACAAAGACCTGCCTCTAGGTTTCCTGGTGAGTAAATCACAAATATTTCTAGCATGAGAATCATAATGGGGTCCTTGTACTAAGGCGCGAACCAATTTAACGCAAAATGCTAAGGCACCCATTATATTCTATAGCATTTTGTGTGTGCTAATCTTTAGCGTGCACTAAATCAATTAGAGTACGCTAAATCGGTTAGCACGCCTTAGTAAAAGGACCCCAATATAACGCATTGCACCAGTTTAAGAGTTCCTATAAATATTATTTTCTAGAATCGTTTTGCTGTTGAAGTGCATTTATAAACGAGATTAGGAGCACCTCTAATGTCCAACAATTGTCAGCCAGCATTGATTAATTCCATCTGCCCTGATGTTGTTTCTCCATTGTAGCAATATCCTGGTGAAACCTTTCCTTGAGCTCATCACTAACACTACCAAGATCATCAGGGAAAAAATCCAGATGCAGGTGGAGAAAATGAATTTTTAGTGACATGTTGCATTTGAGATCACAAAATGCTATAAGCATCATCTCTACCATTTGGACATAGTCTGGTACCTTCCTATTCCCCAGAAAATTCTCAATTACATTCTTCATTGCTATCCATGCACTTTTCTCATGTCCTTGTAAGACTTCATCAAAGTGCTTGTCTCTCAACAATCCTCTTATTTGTGGCCCCACAAAAATGCCTTCCTTTAACTTCTGAGTACTTATGAAAGGAATTTTTCATATAAATAGCAAAATCCTTCACCTTCCTTGTTCATAGCCTTAACAAAGTTCTTCATAAGTCTTAGCTTTATGTGAAGAGATGGCAGTAGCACTTATTTCAGATCAACAAGAAGATGGTGAATTACATTTTTTCTTCCAGCAGGATCCAAATTATTATAAAGTGACCAGTCTTTAATGATGTAATGGAATCTTATGTCTCGGCTATCCCACTCACACATAAAACAGTAATACTTTGTGCAGCCCATCTGCAAACCAAGTAACAGTGCAATGACCTTCAGATCAGCACAAATCTGCCACTTGTACTCAGGGCCGCCATCAGAAATTTCTGGGCTCCTTACTGAGCAATCCTATTGGGCCCCCAACGCACCCCTTTCCCCCCCCCCACCGACCTCCCCCCCCCCTTCTTCCTTGGGCCGAATACACACATACTTTTCTCTGTCGCCGCACTCTTTGACCAAAAGATTTGTAAGCCTGCAACCACGTCAAGGTAGACTCAAGGTAGACTCTATACCTATCTATTCTAAACTAACATATGTCTAATACTGAACTAATAACAAACTAACAAACATCTGCATAATAAATAACTAATAAATAATAGTGCTAGTAGCTATAATTCACTTTTGAATGTAAAATCTCAGTTAAGGATTTCTTTTGACCTTTGTAGGCCAGAAGTAGATCCTACAATTGCACAATATTTTTTGTAACAAGTATTAAATGCGTTTTTATAAATACTGTAAGCTTAATAAATATATCAGAAAAAACTACACATCTGAGCGCATATCTGAACATACACATCTGTATGATCCCATCCTCCTCAGCTTGCCTATAGCTGCATCATGCATGTTAAAAATGTACGATATGTTGATATGTGCACCTTCCTTTCTTCCCATCCATCCTCCTCAGCCTGTCCTTACACATCCACAGCTGCATGTTAATGATGATGTATATGTTATGTTGATAAATAAGTGCATATGAGCACATCATTAACATGCAGCTATGGATGAATATATAATGATATGAGTGTGCACCTCTTCCTTCCCATTCTCCTCAGCATGTCACATACAGCATGTTACATTACACAGACTTTGTGTAATGTAACATGCTGTATGTGACATGCTGAGGAGAATGGGAAGGAAGAGGTGCACACTCATAACATCATTATATATTCATGAATCAATCTGATAATCATCACCCCCAGGCTGTGTGTGTCATGGGATGGAGAAAGAAAGGTGCATGGGATGGAGGAAGAAAGGTACATGTTTAAATTGATCACTGCCTTACTAGTTCTGCAGCTCCTCGTGCTGCTCCTCTCGTCCTGTCCTCCTAGAGACATGGTGACATCATCCGGCTGACCCCTCTCGCAGATTCAGTGGCAGGCAAGTAATGTGTCTCCTGATTGGCTAGACACCCTAAGCCCAAGCCAATCGGAGTGGAGACAGGGCGGGCCTTGGTGAAGGAGTCAGGAGACGAGAGGCACGCACCTAGTATATCGCCGGCTGCGGCCGCGGGCCAGGTAGACGGATCCACTTTGTCCGGGGGGGTGCTATCAGGAAATCGGCAGGGGACAAAAAAAAGTATGACAGCAGTGTTTATTGTTTATTGTTGTGCACAGCAGAAGCATAACACAGGAATTTGTGCTATGGTGGCCTAGGACAGTGTTCTTCAACCTTTTTACACCCATGGACCGGCAGAAAAAAAATAATTATTTTGTGGACCAGCAAATTACTAGGACTAAAATTTAAAAACCCCGTTTCCGCCCCATCTCTGCGAGCTCGGTCCCCACAAATCATCTGATCCCATCCACACAAGCCTCATTTATGATTTTATATTGAATGTATTTTATTAAAGTATAAAAAGAAACAATATTCTGTACAATTGTCATTTTATAAATACAAATAATTCAGAGCAAGGATCAACAAACCCCTATCTCCCCTCCCCTTCACATATATCCCCTCTACTATCAAGAAAATTGAACAAGCCAAATTATTACAGAATGCTACACAGAAATATCATGCTAACAGAATACTGCAGTCACACATGACAGGAATAGTTTTAGGGGAGTGCAACTAGGGCAACTGCCCCCTGGTCAGAGAGTGCCCTAAGCCAGCTGGAAGCTAAAGAAGCACTGTCTGGGTTTTGCAGTCCCCAGTTATGTCTAACACCAGCTCTAGCAGGATATATATTTCAAATCTGATATATTCTAATCACAAAATAGAAATAAAATTATTTTTTTCTACCTTTTGTCGTCTCTGGTTTCTGCTTTCAATCTTCTTTTCACTCTCTTCCTTCCAGCGCCTGCCCTCTCTGTCTCTTCAATCCAGCATCTGCCTCTTCCATCCACTGTCTGTCCTCTCCTCCTTCCATATGGTATCTGTCTTCTTTCTATGCCCCTCTCCCCTTTCCATCCAGCTTGTGCCCCCTCTCTCCTTTTTACATGATTCATTCCAGCTTCACTGCTCTCTTCATTTTTATCTCTCCTACACCAGATCTATCATCATTGTCCCTCTCTGCTTATTTTTCTGCTGACCCCTTCCTATCATCAATCTCTCTACTTTCTCATGCCTGCGTCTCCCCTTCCCCTCCTCTAATCTCTCTGCCAGCTGTTTCCTTCCTTTTTTCATTCTCCCTTCCCTCCTCCTCCTGTCCAGCAGTAACTCTCTTCCCTTCCTCCCCTCCCAGCAGCATCTCTCCTTCTCCCTCTCCAGTAGCAGCTGTCCTTTTTTTCCCTTGCCCTCAAGCTTCCCTCCAGGTCCAGTAGCAGCTGTCCCTTTTCTTCCCTTGCCCAGCAGCTTCCCAGACTCCTTTCCCTCCTCCCCTCCCAGCAGCATCTCTCCTTCTCCTTCCCTCCAGGTCCAGTAGCAGCTGTCCCTTTTTTTCCCTTGCCTAGCAGCTTCCCAGACTCCTTTCCCTCCTCCCCTCTCAGCAGCATCTCTCCTTCTCCTTCCCTCCAGGTCCAGTAGCAGCTGTCCCTTTTTTTCCCTTGCCTAGCAGCTTCCCAGACTCCTTTCCCTCCTCCCCTCTCAGCAGCATCTCTCCTTCTCCTTCCCTCCAGGTCCAGTAGCAGCTGTCCCTTTTTTTCCCTTGCCCAGCAGCTTCCCAGACTCCTTTCCCTCCTCCCCTCCCAGCAGCATCTCTTCTTCTCCTTCCCTCCAGGTCCACTAGCAGCTGTCCCTTTTTTTCCCTTGCCCAGCAGCTTCCCAGATTCCTTTCCCTCCTCCCCTCCCAGCAGCATATTTCCTTCTCCCTCTCCAGTAGCAGCTGTCCCTGTTTCCCCTTGCCCAGCAGCTTCCCAGACTCCAATAGTGGCTTTCTCCCCTCCCAGCAGCTCTCCTTACTTCCCAGTGCAGCGATTCAGGAGGGAAATCTCGGGTCCTTTGTTGGGTCACGCCGCCTCTGAGGAAAGAGGAAGTTGCATCATCAGAGGCAGCCGCGACTCAGCAAAAGCCCCGAAGCTGCCTTCGTGAATCGCTGCGCTGGGAAGTAAAGGAGAGCTGCAGAGAGGGGAGAAAGCCACTGTCGGAGGTTCCCCAAGATCTCTCCGGCCCAGCGCAGACTTCAGCTGTTGATCTTGCTGGCCCTGCGCGGACCAGCAGGAAATTGAAGGGAGTCAATCTTGCTGGCCCTGCGCAGACAGGCAAAAATTTCCTGCGGATCGCCACCGGTCCGCAGACCGGCGGTTGAAGAATTGTGGCCTAGGACCCTGGGGGAGCCCGGGCCCCCTGTCAGCTCCGGGCCCCTGAATGAAGGACTGGTAGTACTGCCCTGATGGCAGCCCTGCTTGTATTCACTGTACTTAATATGATCTAATTTTCATGTTTCCTTCATGTGTACAGTGTGACCAATAGGAATAGATGGATATACGTTTCCATTATGCAAAAGCACTGCCTTCAGACTTAGCTTTGATGCATAAATGAACAAGCACCATTCATTAGGGTCATGACTTTGACCAAACACTTGGAATAATCCATTTATGTCATGACAAAATGTCAATGAGTCTGTCATACAGAAATGTTCCACGAGGGCCTTGTGATGATTTTGGAACATGGAGATGTTGGGCTCAGGTACTGATAAAGCCTGGAGTCTAAGAGTTTGGCTTATCTCTTAGATAAAGTATGGTCTCGAATTAGGTCATTTAATTCTGCCTGAATTATTAAGTGAGGCTCACCTGAACTTGAAATCAAGAACTAAGGATCATTTTCAGATTCCAATTCCATAGAATCATCAGCACATACTTCAGAGCCTTCTTCCAAATCCAATGTATAAGTTCCAAGTGGTTTCAGAATTGGAAGATTGTCATCATGAGGCACAGGTCATATTGTAGATTGAAGATTAGGATATTGAATTTGACTCTTTGTTTTCGAAGAAGATCCAGATACTTTTGTTAAGCAGAAATAACAATCTGTGCAATGGTCCTTCTTTTCCCTCCAAACCATTGGAACAGCAAATGGCTTTGATGGACAAATGTCTTTCAGCCATGCTCCAAGGTTGTTGGCACAAGATTTACAACACACAAGATGCCCAAACCTTATCTTGATCTCCAATTTTGCAGCCAAAATAGAATTCATAGGCTTTCCTTATGAGTGGAGTCATATTTCTCTTCTGAGACTTAACTGTATACTCTCCACAGACGTATCAGAAGACGTCAGGGTGGTTTGCACACTTTCTTGACATTATACTAACAAAACAACAAAAATGTTTCAAAACCAACTTGATAATTAAGACGCAAAACCCTGATACAAAATTTACGATTTAACCTCAAGTGCCTAAAAAGATAGGGCCGGATTCTGTATATGATGCTAGTTTCTGCAGCCACCTAAGAAGCGGTTGAGAATCATACACCGGCGTGCTATACAGAATCGTGTCTGCCCTAAGAGACAGATTCCCAACTGGCCCGATTCTTTAAAGTTTAGGATGTGGTGACAGGAGGGAGTGGGCATCTGGGAGGGTGGTGGCTCTGGGAGAGGAGGGCGAAAGCATCTATCCTGCCTGGCTTACTTTGGGGGGATTCTGGTGCAGAATGGCTTGGGCACCTCTCCTGCCCAGCTTCCTTTGGGGGGGGGGGGGTATTCCGGGGCAGGAGGGAGTAGGCATACCTCCAAACTGCTTACTTCAGGGGAGGGTTCTGTGGCAGGAGGGAGACGAAATCCCTCCTACCTGCCTTACTTTGTGAGTAGGGGTTTGGGGTTCCTGCAGGAGGGAGTGGGCATCCTTCCTGCTGGCTGAGTTAGCATGGGGGTTCGGGGATTCTGGTGGGAGGGAGTGGGCATCCCTCCTGCCAGCCGACTTCATGGAGGGGGGTGTTCCACTCAGCTGATCGCAGTGGAGAGATTTCCTTGCTACAATCAGCTCGGCAAATGTCTGTTTGAAATGTAGCAAAGTATAGGGTGGAATTGTCTAAGTCAGAATGATGTCCACACAACAGAATGTCTTTTAACTCATCTAATGGTCCAAATAACTTTATTCATCCAATAACACTTAGCCATCCATTAAAGAATTGTGCTTAATTAAAGCTTAGCTCCTATTAGGTGCCTAAAATGTAGGCCAGAGCTTTAAAAGCCCACATTATAGGCACATAAGTACTTTAGAGAATCATACCTATTGGCACACAAGTCCTTTTCTGTCTCTAAAGATGCCCACTTTGGAGTTAGACACCATAAAATAGGTGCCTATCTTATGTAGAATTGTGCCTAAGATAGGTATCAATCATCCAATTAATTTTTTTCAATTATGGGCTTATTAAAGCTCATTATTAAAGTCAATATACTAATTAAGTGCCTAACTTAGATGCCTATTTGACACCTATCTGTAGGCATCTTTTATAGAATTTCCCTCTAATTGGCAACAGTTTGGATTTGCATGTGCATCTTGCTAAGCACTATTCTACAATGATCTGCATGCAAATCGTATAGCAAGCTTAAAATGGGACCTTCCTCTGTTTCTCTTAAGAACATCTGACCTAGATGGAATCACTTTGCACTTGAAAATAGTGCCATGAAATGTCATTCTCCAATTTTCAAGTTATTTCCCTTATTGTTTCATTCTCCTTGCAACTTACTTGCCCATTCATTGTACTAGGGGCATGTATCAGAGATCTTTCAAGATTTGCAATGAAGATAGCCTTAGATCTGGCTGTTATGAGCATATTAGCTATTGTTTGATAATTGGAGATTCCTTACTTTCAGGGGCAGTGAAACTTCTTCCACAGAAAACTCATGACCAGTCAGACCCAGGAACAAGCTCTGATACTAATATCAAACCCAAATCTTCCACACAGCAGTGCCCAGAATTCCCACCAGCACATAAACACCTGAATATTTGTGTTACTAAGAACTGTTACTGAAGGTTTATGATGCATCTAATATTTTACAGATTTATTGGACGTGTTCTGGAATATTCTGGAAATATATTTTTGTAATCATATTGTAGACAGATGGGTTTATATTCACTTGTTACTGAGTTAACACACTATGATTTATTTGATCTCAAATGTTGATTAGTGACCCACTGCAGCAGGAAAGCATCTAGTAGAGAAAGATCAGAAATTATGTGTAGCCATCGGTGCTCTATTTTCTCTTTGCCTGACAGGCTTTAATTCAACCACCATCAAAGCATTTTCCAGGATAATCATGGATCATAGTAAAGCACAGCAGCAAACATGGCAAAGCTCTCTTCTTTCATTTTAAGAGATCCTTCAGATATAAGGAAGGGGGGGGTGTATAAGCAAAACTTTAAAACATCAAAAAAACCTGCCTAAGTCAGCACTTAGACATCCTAATAGCAGGGCTGTCCAAGTGTTGATAATCAAAACCAACTTTCAAGAAAGACAAGTGCCACTAAATTTGATTCTCAAAAAACTTGGGCACCTGAAATGTAGGCCTTTAAAACCCTCGTCTACATTTCAGGCACCTATGTTTTTACATAGGTGCCTCTAGCTGCAATTCTATAAATAGCACTGAAAACATAGAAACATGAAGGCAGATAAAGGTCAAATGGTCCATCCAGTCTGCCCATCCACAGTAACCATTATATCTTCCGCTGTCTAAGAGATCCCAGGCTTTCTTGAATTCAGACAGCCTCACGTCTCTACCACTTCTTCAGGGAGACTGTTCCATGCATCTACCACCCTTTCTGTAAAAAAGTATTTTCTTAGATTACTCCTCAGCCTATCACCTCTTAACTTTATCCTATGCCCACTCATTCCTTTCAAATGAAAGAGACTCGACTCATGCACATTTACATCACGTATGTATTTAAACATCTCTATCATATCTCCCCTCTCCTGACTTTCCTCCAAAGTATACAGATTGAGATCTTTAAGTCTGTCCCAATACACCTTATGACGAAGACCACACACCATTTTAGTAGGCTTCCACTGGACCAACTCTATCCTTTTTATATCTTTTTGAAGGTGTGACCTCCAGAATTGTACACAATATTCTAAATGAGGTCTCACCAAAGTCTTATACAGGGGCATCAATACCTCCTTTTTCCTACTGCACCCTAGCATTCTTCTAGATTTCATTGTCAACTTTTTAACCTGTTTGGCCTCATCACATATAATCACACCCAAGTTCTGCTCTTTTGTCATGCACAAAATTTATTCACCCCTAAACTATACCATTCCCTTGAGATTTTGCAGCCCAAATGTATGACCTTGCATTTCATAGCATTAAATTTTGGCTGCCAAATTTCAGACCGGTGCGGGAGGAAGCAGGCCCGGCGAAGACAGCGGGAGGGAGAGAGGAGAAGCGGAGCGAAGGAGACAGCGGCAGGCAGCAAGCGGTAGCGTGGGGGAGCGTGAGGGAGCTCCGCCCACCCCCAACGTGTCACCGCCAGCGTCACCACCAGAGCGCCGGACTCCCCCTTAACAGGAGGAGAGCCAATGGCGCACAGCCGTTCGGCGCGCGGCGAAGGTGAGCGGTAAAGGCGCTCGCCTTAGCAAGAGCGCCTTTGCAAAGGAGCCTGCAGAAGGAGCCAGGAAGCTGGGCCGACTAACAGGGAGCCCCAATACGTAAGTTACATTCCGGTTATTGTTCTATTGTTCTTTTGTTTACTATTACCTAGCCACACAGCACACACCGAGACAAGCACTCTCAAACTGCTCAACAGTACCAACACAACCAAGACCAGCGATCAACAGGAGGACTGCTATCAAGAGGGCAGGACACACACAATTGAGAAGAAGAACAAGACATGAGCGCCCACGGAAGCCAGAAGATGAGCTTTCCAGTCTTCTGCACCGGCTGCAGTATGTATGACTACCTCCCCTCGGGGACTAGGGCATACATTTGCAGCCGATGTGAGGAGCTGGACAGCCTGAAACTGCAAGTTCGGCTGCTGGAGGGAACTGTGATGGAACTCGAAGAACTCCATGCCAGGAAGGAGGAAAACTGCATGCAGGAGAAGTTGCTAAGGGAGCCCGATACCAGCGAAGGGATCGTGGAACTAGAAAGATTCATCGAGGAAGCCCACCAGCAACATGTAGAGATCCCAGGGCTGGAAAGCTGTACCCAGGATACTCAGAAAGAAGGTCTGGAAGAGAGGAGAGAAGACACCCATGCAAACACAGAAAAAACCGAAGATGAGGTAGGAGACATCCGCACACCAGAAGGAAGAGAGAGAACACAGGAAGACGTTCCCCCATCTGAAGAGCCGAAAACAATTTCAAGAGTAGCACTGGAGGAAGAAGACTGGCCCTATACCATAGACGTGGACTTACGACCCCCAAGAAACCCCCGAATAAAGAAGATGGGGATCATTGTAGGTGACTCCATTATACGTCACGTGGACAGCCACACCGCAGGAGGAAGAGAGGACAGAATCGTCACCTGTCTGCCTGGAGCAAGAGTGAAGGATATGGCCAACAGGATCTCCAGGATCATAGACAGCGCAGGGGGAGAGGATACTGCTGTGCTCATCCACGTGGGAACAAATGATGTGAGCGGACGGAAGTATGACAGGGAAGAGCTGAAGGGCCAGCTCTGCTCACTTGGAAGACAGCTGAAGATCAGGGAGGTGAAGGTGGCCTTCTCCGAGATCCTCCCAGTATCAAGAGCAGATGGAAAGAGACAAGGGGAATTGAAAGCTATTAACGCCTGTATGAGACGATGGTGCGAAGAAGAAGGCTTTGACTTCATGCGCAACTGGACGGCGTTCTGGGGAAAGAGCAAGTACTACAGAAAGGACGGACTACACCTCAACAAGGAAGGAGCAAGAGTATTGGCAGGCAACATGAAGAAGGCCATCGAGAAGGCTTTAAACTAATAAATAGGGGAAAGCCGACAGTCGACCACCAGTCGATGGCACGGACGACAGGATGCCCCGATGAAGGAACAATGGGCTACTACTCATACACAGGAGGGGACGACCTCACAGCAAATAAGGAAGACAAGGCAGGAAGGGACAACTCAAACACAAGAGGGGATGACCGCACAGCAAACAAGGGAGACAACACTGGAGCGGTTAAGGATACCGTGAAGGAAACAGTAGGGACAGCAAAGAGTAGAAAGTCCAAAAAAGTAACACGAAGAGAACTCAAATGTATGTATACGAATGCTAGAAGTCTAGGAAACAAAATGGGGGAACTAGAGACAATAGCAAGACATGATAAGTTGGAAATCATTGGCATAACAGAAACATGGTGGAATGAAGAAAACAAATGGGACACAGTACTTCAGGGATACAAACTATATAGAAGAGATCGAATAGGGCAGAAAGGTGGAGGTATTGCCCTATATGTTCAGGAAGGAGTAGAATCTGTTGAAGTGGCTACGATGGAAACGAAAGAGAAGCTAGAGTCCCTCTGGGTCAAGATTCCTGGCCAAAACAGCGCAGACACGAAAATTGGCCTTTACTATCGTCCCCCAGGACAGGCGGAGGAAACTGACTCAGAAATGATAGAGGAAATCAAACAAGAATGCAGGACGGGCAATATAATAATATTGGGAGACTTCAATTTCCCGAGGATAGACTGGAAACTAGGAACCTCCAACTGCGGCAAGGAGGCCCTGGAGGCGCTAGGGGATTGCTTCCTGGAACAAATGGTAAAAGAGCCGACAAGAGGCAACGCCACCCTCGACTTGGTGCTAAATGGCCTCACGGGACCGACAAAAGAAATAGAAGTTACCGTACCGCTGGGGACGAGCGATCACAATGCGATCAACTTTAAGCTTGACATCGGGAATAGAAATAGTGCCAAAACCTTAACCAAAACCTTTAACTTTAAAAAGGGCAAATACGATCGCATGAGAGCCATGGTGAAACAACGACTCAAGAGAAAGGTGAACGAACTTGAAACAGTAGACCAGGCATGGTCCCTACTGAAAAATACTATCACAGAAGCACAAAATCTACACATTCCGAGGATCTCCAAAGAAGGGAGAACAAAAGGTAAGGGAGAACCGGCATGGCTTACCAGACAGGTGAGGGAAGCCATAAAAGAAAAGAAGGACTCTTTCAAAAAATGGAAACACATGAAAACAACCGAAGCATGGAAAAAACATAAAGATGATCAGAAGAAATGTCACAAGGCGGTGAGGGATGCCAAAAAGGACTATGAGGAAAAAATAGCGAAAGAGGCCAAAAACTTCAAGCCCTTCTTTAGATACGTGAAAGGGAAAAAAACCTGCAAAAGAGGCGGTGGGACCCCTGGATGATAAAAGGGTACATTAAGGAAGATAAACAAATTGCGGACAAACTAAATTCCTTTTTTGCGTCCATCTTTACGGAGGAGGATACCGCAAAAATACCAGAAGCAGTGAAAGTGTTTAGTGGAGTAATAGAAGACAGCCTCACCACAGTTGAAGTGAAGTTAGACCAGATATACTACCAGATCAACAAACTTAAAAGTGACAAATCCCCTGGACCGGATGGAATTCACCCGAGAGTCTTAAAGGAATTGAAGGTTGAAATCGGAGAGTTATTGCAAAAACTCACCAATCTGACAATCAGAACTGGACAGATACCAGATGACTGGAAGATAGCGAACGTCACGCCAATTTTCAAAAAAGGATCGAGAGGAGAACCGGGCAACTACAGACCTGTGAGCCTTACGTCTGTCCCTGGAAAGATGGTTGAAGCACTGATCAAGGATAGCATAGTCCGGCACTTAGATACACACAACTTGCTGAAACCCAGTCAACATGGGTTCAGGAAAGGGAAATCATGTTTAACGAATTTACTTCAATTTTTTGAGACCGTGAACAAGCAAATTGATAGTGGAATGCCGGTGGACATAATATATTCGGACTTCCAGAAAGCATTCGACAAAGTTCCACATGAAAGACTGCTCAGGAAACTACAAAGCCATGGAATAGAGGGAGATATACAAAGGTGGATAGGCAAATGGCTGGAAAACAGGAAGCAGAGAGTGGGCATAAATGGGAAGTTCTCAGACTGGGAGAAAGTGACTAGTGGTGTGCTCCAGGGCTCGGTACTTGGGCCGATCCTATTTAATATTTATATCAATGACCTGGAAGACGGAATATCCAGTGAGATCATTAAGTTTGCAGACGACACAAAGCTATGCCGGGCAATCAGATCACAGGAGGATAGCGAGGAACTCCAGAGCGACTTGTATCAGTTAGAGAAATGGGCAGAGCAATGGCAGATGAACTTCAACATGGAGAAATGCAAAGTAATGCATTTAGGTAGTAAGAATAAGGAACACGAGTATAGAATGTCAGGCGCAACTCTGGGTAAGAGCGAACAAGAAAAGGACCTGGGGGTACTGATAGATAGGACCCTGAAGCCGTCGGCACAATGCGCGGCAGCGGCAAAGAAAGCAAACAGAATGTTAGGCATGATAAAGAAAGGAATCACGAGTAGATCGGAGAAAGTCATAATGCCGCTTTATAGAGCAATGGTCAGACCACACTTGGAATACTGTGTCCAACATTTTTCTCCCAACCTAAAGAAGGATATAAAACTGCTGGAGAGGGTGCAGAGACGAGCAACGAAGCTAATAAGAGGTATGGAGAACTTGGAATATGAGGAAAGACTCAAGAAACTGGGATTGTTCTCCCTTGAGAAGAGGAGGCTGCGAGGGGACATGATAGAGACGTTCAAAATACTGAAAGACATCGATAAAATAGAGCACAAAAACAAATTATTTACATTGTCCAACGTGACACGGACAAGAGGACATGGTTTGAAGCTAAGGGGGGACAAGTCCATGACAAATGTCAGGAAGTTCTGCTTCACGCAGCGAGTGGTGGACGCCTGGAATGCTCTTCCAAAGGAGGTTATTAAGGAATCCACTGTGCTAGGATTCAAAGGCAAATTAGATGTACATCTCCTTACGAGAAGCATAGAGTGGTATGGGTAATTAAAACTACATCAGGTGTATACCTGACGGGGCCTCCGCGTGTGCGGATCGCCGGACTCGATGGACCATGGGTCTGATCCGGAGATGGCAGTTCTTATGTTCTTATGACCATTCGTCAAGCTGCATTAGCTCTTTCTTCATGTTATTCACTCCATCCTAGGTGTCTATTGCAGATTTTGGTATTCACAAAGAGGCAAATATTACCTGATAGCCCTTCAGCAATATCATTAAAAATAACAGAACAGGCCCAAAAACAGAACCTTGAGGCACACCACCGCTAACAACCCTTTCCTCAGACTGATCTCCATTGTTCACTACACTCTGTCAACTTCCACTCAACCAGTTCTTGACCCAGCCTATCACGTTGGGACCAATCCTGAGGGCACTCAGTTTATTAGACGTCTGTGTGAAACACTGTCAAAGGCTTTGTTAAAACCTAAATACACTACATCTAATGCACTCCCTCTATCCAATTCTCTGGTAACTCAGTCAAAGAAATTGATCAGATTTATCTGACAAAACCTACCTCTAGTGCCTCCGGACCAGTAATTCTTGCCCGTGTCTCACTATGAACACCAGTTCAATCTTGTTGAAAATGGAACACATCCTGATGCAGCACCATTCCTTAAAGTGTCATAATCACATCAATGCTGCATGATGGACAGGTATCACCGCAGGACACCTATACATCACGCAGCATTGATATGATTGCGATATAAGGATTGGTGCTGCATCATGCATCAGGATGAGTCCCCATTCCAACAAGACTGTACTGGAACAGTGTTTCAAGTTTTCAAGTTTTATTAGGATTTTTATATACCGCCTGTCAAGGTTATCTAAGCGGTTTTTACAATCAGGTACTCAAGTATTTTCCCTCTCTGTCCCGGTGGGCTCACAATCTATCTAACATACCTGGGGCTATGGAGGATTAAGTGACTTGCCCAGGGTCACAAGGAGCAGCACGGGTTTTGAACCCACAACCCCAGGGTGCTGAGGCTGTAGATCCAACCACTGCGCCAGGTCCCATGCATTTTTTTGTCTTCTGATCTCCTGAAGAACCCTAGGTGAAACGGGTCCCTTCGGGATCAGAACACTAAAGATTAAGCTAAGTTCCTTTTCTTTATTTATTATTTTTTGCTTTGATTTTGAATGATACTTTTATTAGTAGTTTATATAACCATACGGGGGTGTTAGGGTGTTTAAGATCAATAATTAATGAAACAACTTATTCAATTGATCAGCATGTGCTGTTGTGAAAAATGTTGAAATGAGTCTGAGGTTTTCCCCCATAGGTTTGTTTGACAATCAGCCCACATTATAGATTTAAGTGTTAATATGAAAAAAACAAACAAACAACAACATGGAGGGGCATAATGAAAGGGGTGTCTAAGTCTGTTTGCATCTAAGTCGCAAGTCATCCAAACTAAAAAACAGCCTAGGACACATTTTCGAAAAATATGTCCAAAATTTTTTTTCTTTCGAAAATCGTCTAATTATACATCCTGCCGATCTGATCGTCCAAGCCGCTAAATTGTCCATCTTTATACCACATTTCCATCCAACTTTTTGTCCAAGTCAAAAATGCCTAGAACAAGCCTTGTTGGACGTGGGAGGGATCTGCAAAGTGATGGACTGAACACCCAGACATGCCACCTAAATAGTGGGGTACCTTACAGGGCACTGTTGTGAACTTCACAAAAAGGGTGCCATGTCTTCTCCTCACTATAGTTCCCTTATAGGTCATGGTGAGCCCCCCCAAACCACCTCCAGAATCCCCTAGTCCCACTTATCTACCACCCCAATAGCCCTTATGGCTGCAGGAGCCACTTATATGCTAGTAAAAAAGGGATTGGGGTATATAGGGAAGTGCACATGTTTAACTATCAATGCAGTGATTACAGGTGCTTATGGGCATGGGTCCTCCTCTCCATGGGTCCCTAAACCACCCCCAAGACGGCTTAAGCTGCCTCTGTGCTGGATGACTAGACTTTCCTATGCCAGGCGGCCAGGTGAT
Source organism: Geotrypetes seraphini (assembly GCF_902459505.1). Taxonomy (NCBI): domain Eukaryota; kingdom Metazoa; phylum Chordata; class Amphibia; order Gymnophiona; family Dermophiidae; genus Geotrypetes; species Geotrypetes seraphini. The sequence goes on along the minus strand of NC_047084.1, from coordinate 331,781,511 downwards.
GATGGCCTGGAGGCTGAATTTTAAAGGTGTGATTAATATTTTTATGGGGGGGGGGTCGGTGATCACTGGGGTAGTGTGTGGGTGTGTTTTATGTGCTTGCAGTGCTTATCTGGTGACTTTAGGTGTTTTTTTGTTAGTTAGACTATGTTTTACATGGTCTAAGTCACAAAATCCAAGTTCTGTCGATCCTGGGCTACATAACTTTCAGTTATATATGCTGAACGACTAAGTCTAAGCCGGCCCATGTCCTACCCAACTCCCGCCCTCAACACTCCTCCTGAAATGCCCCGTTTAGCTTTGGTCATTCAGCGGCACTATGAAGGCCTAGGTCATTTAGAAATATGTCCAAAACCCGTTTTTATTAACGGCACTTGGACGTTTTGGGGAAATGTTTGTCCAAGTGCCGACTAAGGCCAGTTTTTGGGCATTTTTCTCTTTCGATTATGAGCCCCATAGGGTTTTTTTCTGTTATTAGAATGAGGTAGGGTTTCATGCAGCACTGCTGGAAATAGAAATGATTGGCAGCAATGTGTGGTATCCGAAGCGCCCGCTGACGACCGGGCTTACGAGGGAAGGGGCACTGATGGTGACTTGTTACAATAGTTATTTGTTGGATTTCAGGATGTGTCAAAGCTGGTGGACGCTAACTTGGAATGGAGGTTCAGGATTAGAGCTAAGCGTGCGGTTGCTCTTGCTCTTCTCTTGGGTATTAGGTATCGGAAAAAAGTTCATAGTGCCAGGATCCCAACTACCCAGAGATGTTTCCCAGTTTATATATAAAATCCCCCTCCTCACCTTTGTGATCATTTCTAGAGGAAAGGCAATGAATAGTTTACAATGACAACTGCACATATGCAATCTGTCTTCACATTTGCAATTTGCATTTTAATGATATCGGAATTGATTTTGGCTAATAAGAGTTACTGTGCTATTTTGAGAATTCCAAAAAATGTCTCTGAGCGACAGATCAAAAAAGCTTTTCACAAGCTAGCCATGAAGTATCACCCAGACAAAAAAACAAGAGTCCTGATGCAGAAGCAAAATTCCAAGAAATTACGGAAGCTTATGAAATCCTGTTGGATGAGACTAAGAGAAGAGAATATGACTAGTTAGGGTCATGACGCTTTTACAAATGTAGGTGGCAGAAGAAGTAGTTCCGGAAACCCATTTCATCACCCCTTTAACTTCAATTTTGATGATTTATTTAAAGACTTTGACTTTTTGGGTGAAAGCCACAATGCTCATTCCAGGAAGCATTTTGAAAATCATTTCCATAGCCACCAGGAGGCTCATAATTGGCAACGACGTCACTTCCAGGAATTTTCTTTTGGTGGTGGACTATTTGATGATATGTTTGAAGACATGGAGAAAATGTTTTCATTCAGCAGCTTTGACAACTGCCACAGGCACACTGTGCGAACTAAGATTTCTTGGGTCTAGCAAGCATTGTAGGACTGTTACTCAATGGAGAGGAAACATGGTCACTACATACACAGACTGCTCAGGACATTAAACGGTTTTGTTCTCTGGATTTCCTTGGTGCATTGTGTACAGCTGTAAACAAATGAAATTGTTACTCACTCGAGACATGATAAACTTGTTATTTAAAATTGTGGTGTTCTAGAACTAATTTCTATTAATGCAAGAAAATACATTACATTACATTAGAGATTTCTATTCTGCCATTACCTTGCGGTTCAAGGCAGATTACAAATGGATTATCCAAAGATTAGAAGTATTTAGGGAGTAGTTTGTACATTTTTTTGAGTCGCTAAGGATTACATCTGAGTTGTTAAGATATTGGAGATACATATTGTCACAAACCCCCTTGCAGTCCAGGGCTGGCGTGTGACAAACACACTGATTCGGGCGCGTCCCCTTCAACTAGGGGTACCTTCAGGATTTTTAGGCAGCCCCAGACAACGGTCTAGGCCCCTCGAGATATAGGGTAAGTACAAGGTTTCACTATATCACCAAGCAAACGAGTTCTTTAGGAAAACATAAGTGGTTTATTCTGACCTCCAGGTCAAAAGATATGCAACAGCAAAACAACATCACTTTGCAGGTCATTGAACAAAAATAGTAAATTGGCAAAAATCAAACTTACAGTACATTTTCAAGCAGACAAGAACTCATTAGGCAAAAATCGTCACAGCACACTCTGTTAGCAGTTCAGCTTTTCTCTCAGCTCCTACATGCAGGCACAAATCACACAGCTGAGACGGTTAATCTAATTAGCTCCCTGCAACGGGAGTCACAGTAACTTTCCTACAGTTCCAACAGCACTTTAAACAGTTCAGCCTGCATCTGGTTCACAAACTTGTCTTTGAATGCATAACTTGATTCAGACTTCAGGCAAGTATTATTCTCCAACTTCCTATGCTTATACAGCACAATATATATATCCCCTTCTTCAGGTTTAACTTGGGCAGCAGAGAGAAAAAAAAACGATATGCCAAAAAAAAGAAAACATAAAGCACAAACAGTTTTCCTGTTGCTGTATTCTTTCATTCAGAATTCCATACCTTCCACTTGGCCTTCTACCCTCGGGCCAGCTATTTCTACCTCCATGCCTTCTACCTGGTCTGGCACTGGATAGTTTGAAGGGGTTAAGATTTCCTCCAAATCCTGCATGGGATAATCCAGCATGTTTTCCTCTGCTGCCCTGTTCCACAGCTCCTCTCCTGCCTTGGGCTGTGGGAGTGACTCACCCTCGTCACTCGCTCCTCCTCCTCCTGTTTGTCTCTGCCTGCTTTTAAACAGACCAGAGCCAATCCCCTTCAGCCTGTAGCGGGGGATGGGTTTTGGCTCTACAGCAGTTTTCCTCTGCCTGGGTTTTTCAACTGCAGCTACTTTCCTTGTGGCCTCTTTAGCTGTTCTACAGCCCGGAAGCTGCTGTTGCCAACCTGCCTGCCTCTGTTCCAGCTCACTATCACTTTGATTATAGGGGCAAGGGAGGTCAGCCTCAAGTTGAGCGCCAGAATCAATCCGGTCCATTCTTCTGCACTTAATCCTATCAGGGACTGGGCTAGTGCTGGTGCTGGGTTTGTCACAATATGTAGTAATTGCAGATGATGCAGGTGATGCTTGGGACATTCCTGATTGTGTTAATTGGATTTTATGTGTTTTTTGAATAGAAGGGTTTTTATTTCTTTCTTGAAGGTTTTGTAGTCTGTGGTCATGGTCAATAGGTTGTAGAGTTGTGGGTCAAGTGTTCCGGCTCGAGTGGCTAGGAGGTTGTCGTACAGTTTTTTTCGTTTGATGTTTTTGGTTGGAGGGTGTGTGAATGGTACATGGGTTCTCCTATGTCTGGTTGATGTGGATTGAACTAGTTGATTGTTCCAATAAGCTGGGCTGTCTCCGTTTATTGCTTTAAATAGTAGGCAGTAAAATTTGAAGTATAACAAATGACTTAGAAGATAGTTAATATGTCCTCTGGTTATCTGAAAGCATACTGCTGAATCTTTTTCAGAAATTTTATTTTAGAAAGATGGATGCTATTTATGAGACTTTAAACTAATTCTGGTCACCTTTTTTAATTTTCAGAGACTGGTAAGAAAAGAGTAGAGTTTGAGACACTCTTTTTCTATTGATATCGTGCTAAATATCCCTGCGGTACCTACAGTTTGCCTATATAATATCAACCCTTTGTGGAAGATAGTTAATGACTAGGTTTGGACTTCATTGAAATTGTAAAATACCGATACATTTTTTTTATGTTCGGCATCTACAGTTGAGGGGGAAAAATGCTTAGACATCCTTTTTCCATAAAAGGTACAATTTCTGTAACTGATTACATATAACATTTTGTTTAATAACAAATGCATAATACAATGCTTCCCAAACTCTAAAAATATATATATTTAAAAAAAAAGCATTTTTGAGAATTATTTTGAAGATATTTGAAAAACCATTATTTGTATGCTCCACTATTTTGCTGTTTAGCTAACTTTGTGCACCATTTACTGAATCTGGACCATAACTTATAATATTCTGTAAGTTATGCTCATAAGTGTGAGTACTACCCATGCTTGCTTAAACTCCACTTATCCCCATCTTTTACTAAGGTGCGCTAACTGATTAGCACATGCTAATCGAATTAACGCACACTAAATGCTAACGTGTCCATAGACTAACATGCATGTGTTAGCATTTAGCTTATGCTAATCGGTTAACGCACCTTAGTATAAGAGGGCCTATGTGTATATCTACTTATAAAATATGCTCTATTTTCATTATGTGTGCATTTATAAAGTAGCACTTATATGGAATTTTAGTATTTATAGCAAATAGCACTCAGCGCTATTCTATAAAAGGCTCTTCTGATGAGCGCTCTTTATAGAATACCATGGTCACCAAATTCCATGCCCAACTTTAGTCATGAGCACTTATACCAACTGAAACCAGCTGTAAATCCTGGTATGCGAATTGGCCACATATTCAAGGTATTCTATCATACTGCACACAGTTTCTCAGAACACCCCTGACCCACCCATTACCCCCCCATGGAAATCCCCCCCTTTGATGCTGCATGTGGATACATCTAGGTGCTATCCTAAACCTGGACACATAAGTGTATTTCCACGCTGATCTGCCATTTCAGCCCCTTTTTGGTGCCTTGCATCTGTTGAAATGTGTTTTTGTGCTGAAATTTGGGCAAATTAGTTTCTAACTTTAGATGTCTTTTATAAAATTTCCCAGCGTATGTATATTTTTGTTGTTATTCTAATCATTACATATCAGCCTCTAGAACAAACACACACTGTAGAAGTATAGCAAAAGTATAGGTGAGGTGACCACTCTGAGATTCCACTTTCAAAGAAAAAAAGACATCTTTATTTTGGCATTAGATCTCTAAAAATCCTTTTAATATATACCTGGAGGGTCATTTTTGATAGGACGGTTAAGTCCAACTTTGGATGTTTCCAAAAATCAGGGCAGCAAAACAAGCATTTTTGAAACCCCAAGATGTCCAACTGTTGTTTTTTTGTTTCATTTTGGTTTTTTTATGACCCATCTGAAAGGTCATTTTGGGCAGCCAAACCAGTCCCAGACTCCTTCACATCTAAACATTCTGGCCCTTAGGACATCTATCCTTTTCTCAATAATATTTCCTTTCTTGTCTTTCTTCCAAGGTATACATAGTGAGGTCTCTGAGTCTGTCTCTATATGCTTTATGATGAAGACCACTAACCATTTTAGTAGCCAACCTCTGTATCGACTCCATCCTGGCTATATCTTTATGCGGGTGCAGTCTCCAGAACTGCACACAGTACTCTAAATGGGGCCTCACCAGAGACTCATACAGAGGCACTATCACCTCCTTTTTCCTGCTGGACATTCTTCTTCCTGTACACCCAAGCATCATTTCTGGCTATGGCTATTGCACTTTCCACCTCTTTGGCCACCTTAAGATTGTCAGAGGCGATCACCCTCAAGTCTCATTCTTCTTTCGGGTTCTTGGCTATCCTCCATTCTGACTTCCTGTTTTATATTGTTGTAGCATTGCTTGTGGGATGAATAGAGAGGATGTGTGATAGGTAAAAACTGTGGTGTTACAACACAAACAGGATTCACTAGATTTTAGACTGTATTAGTGTAATATTGAGTGGGACAGATTTAGTAATCCCCTTCCTTTCACTTCCCATCTAATAGATAATGACTGGTGGAAAATCTGTCATAAACCAGATACTGTATCTGACTCTCTTCCCTTGGCATGAGCATGATTTCCTGGAACATTCATTCATTTCTTGCCATGCACATCTGGTTATATTTTTTTTTCTTTATTTGCATAATCTGTCACTTGGGAAGTTGGCAGTTTCATCTACAACCTCTCAGACATACTATAAAATTCTAGCTTTTTGTTCCTTGTGACAGGATCATTTATTTTCTCTAATAGAAAAAAGGTGAAAACTTTAAATTGTTTCAGACAATTCAATTTCTATTTCTCACTCTCTGCTACCTACAGGCCTTAAAGAATAATACCTAAACTACTGAAAATTGTTTCTGTGCCAGTTCATTAAGCAGGTTATTGGGAATTAAGAACTATAGATGTTAAAGCGCCAGATCTGTAAAAGATAACATTTTTAAACCTACTCTCTTTCTATTCATGCCGGCAAAGTTAAGCTTGGTCAAGTTGAATTCCCAGAGCTTCATATTAGGTGTGCATATTACTCAGTCATGTTTCTTGTACAGCATTTGCGTTCGTCACATTGTAATGAGAAATCTTGTCACCTTCAGAGAAGAGATTAAAGAGAGGTTTTCATGAAAGATCTAAAATTCTCTAAGAGTAATACACCCATACTTGTAGCCCATTGTCACAGGAGAACTGAATTAACCATTCAACAAAGCAAAGTAGTAATTCTGAAAAGGTTGCCTGAAGTTGGACACTAGGATGCTGTGTGCTTATCATAACATTATACAGCAGATATTGTGTGTGCTATTTCCGTTATAAAATTCTAGTGTACATCTGCAGTTATGTGTATATCTTTAGGTACCACAATCCAAATTCTCAAAACAATAATATTAAAGCTCAGCACCATCTTATTTAATAACTTTAGTGATACAGTATGTAAAACAGATCGCAGTTTAGAAAATGACACGGGGACAAATTTGACCGTGTCCCTGCAGGACCTATCTCCAACTCTGTTCCATTCCCACGACTTCTGTCCCTATCCTGTGTTTGCAAACTCTGTCCTCATCTGCACAAGCCTCAAACATTTTAAAATCATGTGTTTTGAGGCCTGTGCAGATGAAAACAGTGGTGATTTGTTTCATACAGGTAACTCAACCCGTGATTCACCCTGATTGTTATAGTTCTGAATATCTTAATCTAATCTCTTATTATTATCAATATATATTGAATCATCCAAGGCCTTGAAACAGTTATCATGAAACATAACCCATATTGGCTATGGAAATGTATCGCAAACTGTGTGCCACGCGAGATTCCAGGTGTGCCGCCAGACACTGGGGAGGAGTAGAGGCTCCAGTGCCGGCTGCCGGCCTACAGGACGTGTCTCTAGTGGCAAGAGGCACATCATGTAGGCAGTCAGCTGGCACTGACGCCTCTCCTCCTTGGTGTCTCTCCTCATCTTAGCACCTTTTTTGTTTTCAGCACCTTCCCCCCCACTGGTGTCTCAGGACCCCATCTGGAGGGCTTCCAGGCATGTGCGGATGTCAATGTGATGATGTCACACACTTGCATGATGTCATCAAGTCAACATTCACGCACTTACGGATGCCTTCGAGCTGCGGCCCCCAATTTAGTGTGCCACCAGCTCGCAAAATTTGTGAGACACTGGTCTATGGGGTCCTTATTTAAGTTTTAGTCAGCTAAAGATAAGTTCATTTAAATAGTAAAGCATATATAGAAGTTGGATGTTTCAATATATAGTGTATTAAGAGACTAGATGAAGATATTCAGACCTATGACTTATGAGTTACCTGTATGAAACAAGTCACCACTGAGGTCTGTTTTACTGATATACTGCATCACCAATGTTATGAAATAAGATGGTGCTGAGCTTTTATATGTGTTATTGGATTGAGGATTTGGATTGTTGCTCCTGTCAGCATACTAGACCTTTGCAATTAAATTAGCTTTAGCGCAAGCACTTAGGTCAGCCCAATGCTTTTTTCTTCCCTAGATGGATGGAAGTCAAGCATTCTGTGTAGTTACTTATTTTGGTACATTTACATTTTTAACAAGTTGCATTTTATGAAAGAATCTTGTAGTTTGATGTCATATTTATGTGTTATTACTGTGATTAAGCATGCAAAAATAATCACAAATAAAGTTTGCTTCTTATTTCAACCAGTCCTATTTCAAAAGCAATAACAAAAAGAAAAAGTAAACCTCATTGACAATTATACAGACTCTGAGCACTAGAAGTTTTGACATGTTGATGCTACTCTGCCTGGAATCCTAAAGATAAAGGCTGACAGAAAAAAAAACCCATGGATTATTCAGTGTCTCCATCACTATTAATTGTCAATTTTGAAATCCATTCCTCTCCCTAATTTATTTTTCATTAATCTAAGGAATGCTGTGTGGTTTATACGGCGTGATTTCTAGAAAAAGCTGGCGTGCAAGTGGGAGCTTATTTTTTATAATGTTATTTTCACACCTATATGGCCACCTATGGTTATAAATGCCCTTTTATTTAAAAAAATATATATATCAACCAATATAAACTATCAACAAGACGAAATGCACTTTGCCAATAGCCAAACACATGTGCAGTGTTCACAAGTTCATATTGTGACAACATCCCTAGGTCCCAGCCCTTCAGAACAGCAGTTCAAGGGCCTGTCTCCTTCAGGTTAAAAGACAAATTATTTCACTGCCTCTCAGAGCTACAAATAAGGGCTTGTCTATAATAATAATAATGAAAAAAAATGAAAGGGTTAGAGATAACTCACAGAGGCATGCTTTTCCAGTAAGGGTAGTCTATATTTCCAGGTACCTTCACAATCTAAATGAACAATACATGTTACCGTTGCCTTTCTTTAAAGGCAGTCTATCTCTTTTTTTTTCTTTGAGAAATAATAAAACTTATAGACTTTGGATTTCCCAAGGTTCTTATTGGAAGCACAAGGTAAAATACAAGTTGCTAGACTTCTTTAGTATACAAATTAGCTTCGCAGAGCTCCTTCTAGGCTTTGCTCATTTCAGTCTAACAAGATCTCTAGGGTGGCTTTCTTTCCAGTACTTCTCTTAAAATGCAACGACATTTTTAATTTGAACTAGGAGATGGATAACACTGAAACTCACCAGCACTTTAAACAGTACTATTTCCCCCCCACCCCCAGCTGTACTGTTGGTACAAAGAAAACCATCAAAAACCACTGGTCTAATATCTATTTTAAGACTCCTGAACATTAATGGCAAGTTTTTTGTTCCTTAAAGACACTCATATACCTATGGACCAATTTCCACAGGTTTTCCAGGTGAGAATATCCTAGACCATTTATTTTCTCCCATCTCAAGGCTGTGGGGTTCTTTCTTCTTCCTCCCCTACCTTCTGCCTTCACTGTTTTCTTGCCCTTCTCTTAAGGTTCTCTTCTATCCCTTCTAATTAGCTCCCCACCTACCTATGATCTTGTCTTATTCCTCTTCCAATTAGGATAATTGGCATCATTCCTCCCAGCCTTTCCTAATATGATATAATTTCCTCCCTTGGATGTAGACTTTTCTGTCTCACTTTTCTGGGACATACTTCCAATTTATTCTTTACCTTGGGTTAGAACTTTCCTAGATTACCCTCCAGCTTTCTGGACTCTTGGAGTTTCCTGCTCTAACACCATGCTTTTTGAGAGTTGTAGCCTCTCCTTAAAGGGAAACATATTTTTCTATCAGCTTATTAAAATTAACAGTTTTCTGCAACTCTCGTATCTATACCCTGCTGACAAGGCCTACCCTGGATCTTTTGGTCCTGAAATCTCCTGTGACTTTCACCTTCATCCCTTTCATGACAGGACAGACCCTGTATTTGTCACAAATAGATTATAAAACACACTGATCTTCACATGCAGACACTTAACACCTGCCGGAGAATGAGTATGTGTGCTGTGACTTCACAAAAGGTGCTATTTCTGCCATTGGTCACTCAATGGGTTTTAACTGGGAAAGTACCTCTCCTGCCTGTTTAAACTTGTTTGAATATCAGTTGATCTATCTACATTTTCTTGTTCTACTTATTCGACTTTCCCAGTCATGAAGTTTCAAACTTGTGCTAATTTTTGTACTATGTGTTATTTTTTAAGAATACAAAAGTACATAAACATCGTCATACTGGGACATAATGAAGGTCTGTCAAGCCCAGTACTGTATCCTGTTTCTAACAATGGTCAATCAGGTCACAAGTATCTGGCAAGATCCCAAGTACTTCTGAGCATGAAAGAAGAATGGAACTTGGGGATATTTGTATCTGATGATCATAAGATGGCCAACCAGGTAGAAAAAGCTGATGGCAAAAGTCAGAAGGATGCTTGGATGCATGGGAGGAGGAATGTCAAGCAAGAAAATGGAGGTGATACATTCTCTGTGTAAGTCTCTAGTGAGATTTCATTGGGGTATATATTTTTTTCTCTATTCTTATCTAGCTTTCACTTTTTCCACATGTTGCTCTTTCATGTGTCTCCTCACATATATTCCATAATAGAAATATAGAAAAATGAAGGCAGATAAAGACAACATGCTCTATCTAGTCTGCCCAAACATGCCATTCACTATCCCATCCTTTAAGAACATAATATTTGCCACTGCTGGGTCAGACCAGTGGTCCATCGTGCCCAGCAGACTGCTCACGCAGCGGCCCTTAGGGCAAAGACCAGTGCCCTATTTGAGTCTAGCCTTACCTGTGTCTCTTCTGTTCCAGTAGGAACTTATCCAACCTTTTCTTGAATCCCTTAGAGATCTAATGTACTTGTCCCAAACTGTCTTGAATTCAGAAACACTCTTCATCTCTACTACCTTCATCGGGAGGCCATTCTGAGCATTCACCACTCTTTCCATGAAAAATTATTTTCTGAGGTTACTTCTGCATCTATCCTTTCTCACCCTTATCCTGTGCCTCCTCATTCCAGAGTTTTAATTTAAAGAGACTTGTCTCATGTTCATTTATGCCATTTAGGTATTTAAACATATCTACCATATCTCCCCTCTTCCATCTTTCCTCCAAAGTATATATACTATGGCAGGGAAGCTCCTGTCACTGGTTCAAAATCTGCTTTAAACCCTGCCACTAAGGAAAATGTGCCTATTCCTAGGCAAAGGAACTTGCCCATTAACTCTGTTCCCATGCTAAGGTCAGACAGGCAGGGCAGAACAGAGAGGGTATGGCAGATAAGAACAGAATGCCTGTTCCAATTCCCTATAATTCCTTTTATAAATCTTCTGCTAGCTCTGAGGCTAAACCTCAGGTCAGGCAATCTGACATAGCAAGGGTTAAGGAAACGGATGGAGATGAAAGGCAGAACATGCTCAGAGCACAACTGAATGTTTCACAGTAGGATAAGTCAGCTGAGAACACACAAAAACAATCAGGAACCTGGAGGGAAAAACGTTCCTCACAGGACATGGAACAGAAGCCTAGGAGCTCTGTATTACTGCCTTCTCCTAGAAAACCTCCTGTGTCAAAGCACAGCCATGCTGACAAAACTTTACTTCCCAGGAAGAGAAAAACCAGGAAAAACTATGATGTCTGGTGATCCAGGCTAACTGGAAGGAAAGAGTTCCTTGTATAGGGCTTGCCAAATGCTGCTCCTGAGGATAGCTTGTATCATGCTTCATAGGGAGAGGAATCCCTTATGGAGGTAGAGGGAGATACCTATGAGGAAAATGAAATAGAACGCAGCCTAGAAGCCATGGATTCTATGTCTGAATGCAGCATGAGTCAGTAAGGTACTGTGTGGGGGAAGGAAAATGGAATGTATGATTATTTTATAACAGATAATGGTCTAAAATACTGTGAAGAAACAGTTATGTCCTCATGAAAGAGTGTTTAATAGATGAATGGATGATGTGCGACTGTGGGGTTTTTAGTAGTAGAAATAAAGCCAGAATCCCTGTTTGCAAGCCAGTATAGTGTCTGGGGATAGTGCTAAGGCTAACTAACATAGAAGGAGAAGTGAAGCCCTGAGTTAATTCAGTGACCTGACATTGCACCTCTCTAATAGTGGGAACATTTGGAAAGGGAATCTTAGACCATTAAAACAAGGGTGGATGGTTCCCAGCCCATGGCCCAGAAGTAGTAGTAATTCAGGCAGTCAGGTGGGAAGAGCTTCCTGAATAAACAGTGTGCTAAATACAGTAGTTGTGCCAAGCCTAGAAGGAGAGGAGCTAGAGCCAGGTGGCCCCAGGGCCAGCTCTGGGTCTCAGAGGCTCTTGAATATAGGTTCTTGGAACCAGAATGCTGCAAGGGACTGTGAAAAGTGTGGCAGCAAGTCTGTGGAAAAGAAACCCTGTTTGAAGGGAAATGTGTTTGGGTTGTGTTTATTTTTCTTTTCTGACTAATGAAAGAAGTTACTGTAAAAGGGAACTCTGTTTGCAATTAATAGCAACATCAGCCGGTGTACTAGAACCAACACAAGGTGAACTGGATAATAAAACTTGGAACTGTGAACTGTTGGTGGAAAGTTTTTCTTTTCTACTCTGTGGTTATTCCAGAGTGGTCCTCCAGTGAGTGCCGATTCATGTGCCTGAGGCGGGAGCTGGGTTGCAGGTGCTAGGCATACCCCTGGCCCTGTCACAATATTGAGATCTGTCAGTCTGCTGAAGACCACTGACCATTTTAGTAGCCTTCCTCTAGAATGACTCCATCCTGTTTATATCTTTTTGAAGGTAGTCTCCAGAATTGTACACAATATTCTAAATGAGGTTTCACCAGAGTCTTATACAGGGGCATCAATACCTCCTTTTTCCTACTGGCTATTCTTCTCTCTTTGCACCCAAGCATCCTAGCTTTTTTTATTGCCTTTTCAACCTGTTTGGTCACCTTAAGATTATCACATACTATCACACCCAAGTCCTGCTCTTCTTTCATGCACAAAAATTCTTCATCCCCTAAACTGTACTATTTCCTCAGGTTTTTCTAGGCCAAATGCATGTCCTTGCATTTCTTTGCATTAAATCTTAGCTGCCAAACTTCAGATCATGCCTCAAGCTTTTCTAGGTCCTTTCTAATTTTATCCATACTATCAAGGGTGTCTACTATATTGCAGATTTTGATATCATCCTCAAAGAGACAAATCTTACCAGACAGCCCTTCAGTAATATTATTTACAAAAATGTTAACAAGAACAGGCCTAAGAACTAACCTTGAGGCACACTACTGATAACATCCTTTTCTCAGAGTGATCTCCATTGACTACTGTCCTCTGTTGCTTTCCACTCAGCCACTTCCCAAGTCCATCATTTTGAGGCCCATACCAAGGACACACAGTATATTTATTAGACAACTGTGTGCAACACTATCAAATGCTTTGCTAAAATCTAAATATACCACATCTAGCACACTCCCTCTATCCAATTCTCTGGCGACCCAGTCAAATAAATTGATCAGATTTGTTTGACAAAACCTGCCTCTGATGAATCCATATTTCATCCGGTACTGTAATCCACTGGATTTCAGAAACTTCGCTATTCTCTGTTTTAAAGGTGTTTCCATTAAGTTACTTATCACAGAAGTCATACTTACTGGCATGTAGTTCCCTACTTATTTCTTACTTCTACTTTCGTGGAGAAGGATCACATCCGCCCTTCTCCAGTCCTCTGATACCACTCCTGACTCTAGAGAAGACTTTCCAGACTAGCCTGGACAGGTCTGAAACTCAGCCATCTGAGCTGACATTTCCCATTTTGGCCTGAGCAGCTGCTATGCCAAGAATCACTGGCACTTCCAAAACCCTCAGTTATATAGATGTGAACAACTTGGAAAGAATACCCATCAGGGATAGGCTAAATATTTACAATGAATGTCATAAGAACATAAGAACATAAGTAGTCGCCTCCGCCAGGGCAGACCAGAGGTCCATCCCGCCCAGCGGTCCGCTCACGCGGCGGCCCATCAGGCATATTGCCTGAGCAGCAGTCCCTGACTAATTTTATACCTACCTCTACATTTATCTCTAAACCTTCCACTGCTCTTATCTGTACCCCTCAATCCCTTTGTCCTCCAGGAACCTATCCAGGTCTTCCTTGAAACCCTGTACTGTGCTATTTCATCAATCAATAGTAGTGTGTACTAGAGAATGACACGATGGTTGTTACCCGCGGCTAGCCATGAGTAGCCGCGGGTAACCCGCCGAAATGGGGAAAGAAAAAATAGTAGTCGCTGCGGGGACGGGGAGGAAGAGAGGGAAATCTGGACACAGGAAGATAACAGAAACAGAGGGGACATACATGCCATGGGGATGGTATATGGACACAGGGGGGGGGCAATGCCAGATACCTAGGGAAGATATTAGAAATGGGGAAAATAGGAACACAGAAGAGAGATTGTTTGTGGACCGAGCTCGCAGGCTCCAGCGGTTTGCACAAATTACATTGTAACATGCCACGAAAATAAGAGGGAGGAAGGTAAATAGATAGGCCACGCGAGAGAGGAGCTGAAGGGTGGTAGAAAAGAACAGATGGTGAAGGAGGGAGGGAAGGGTGGTGATGGAAAGGAATAGAACAGACATTGAAGGAGAGTGGAGAGGAACAGACCCTGAAGGGAAATGTGGAAGACAGAGTGGGGAGAAGACGCTGGAAGGGAAGAAGACAGATGCCAGACTATGGAGGAGCGGAGGGAAGAAGATGGGTGCCAGACCAATTGGGGAGGGGGGGTGAAGAGAGAGACTCAGTAACAGAGCAAATGGAAGACACAGAGAGAAGACACACAGTGGATGGAAGGAATTGAATGAGAAGATGAGGAAAGCAGAAACCAGACAACAAAGGTAGAAAAAAAAATTATATTTATTTTCTTTTTTTGCTTCAGGATAAAGTAGTATATTAGTTGTGTTAATAAAAATTTATAAACAAAGCCCTGCCCAGCTGAACATCTCTTTCTCTAGTTCAGCAGCCAGAACTTTGATTTATAAGGAAGGAATAAGCTAAATATTGCAGTACTGAGGCTTATATGGATGCTGCGGGGACGGTAACGGGGCAGTGAATGGGATGGCAGTGACGGTGAAGGGGATGGCGGTGATGGTGACAGGACGGTGAAGGGAATGGCGGTGATGGGGTGGTGAAGGAGACGGGGCAGTGACGGGGACAGGTTTTTTCCCTGTGTCATTCTCTAGTGTGTACCATCAGTAAAGAGTTCACACTATCCCCCAAATTCTATATATGATACTTTGAGTTGCATGTCCAAATTTTGGCATGTGCTGAATTTGCACACACAACTAATTGACTAATGAACTAATTAACATTAATAATTGGATTATTCAGAAATTATCAGTGTTAATTGGTTTTAATTTAAATTGATACATATTTTTGTGCATAATTATAGAATAGAGGGCATCCAGTGCTAACTTTAGGCAGAAGGATTTGTACCATGTTTCTGTGAAAACGGTGGTATATCAAGCATTAATAAACTATAAACCATAAAGTATGGCACAGCTCCTGGGCATAAGAGCTATTTTATAAACCTCATCTAACTTTAAGTGCCATTTATAGAATAGGCGCTCGAGAGGGTTATTTTTGGTGCTATAAATAGAATTCAGTCCTCTTTGCATATGTACCTGTCCCTATGAATACTATTAGGAAAAGATTGCATTAGGTGCACTTAAAGGGGAATTCAGTAAAGTTCACCTTAAGTTAGATGCCAAATGATGCATGCTAAGTGCAAATTCTATAACAGTAGTTCTACGTTGAACTTCTTTTGTAGAATACTAGCTTAAGACCACATTCTTGTGCCTAACTTTATGTGTGTCAAAGCCTCTTATGATGGCAACATTTCTTACTGGTTGCATTATTCAATACATACTAAAAATACAGTTATGCACCTATTATTTTCACTTCTATATTTAGTGTAAAGTTTGTTAATGAAGACAAGCTATGTTTGATCATCTATTTCCTATATAGCTGGACCATCGGAAGTGCATCAGACAGGTCATTCACCACATTTGAAAGATTGCACTAAGAGGAGTCAAGATGGTAGTTGGACACTGACAAAAATCAGGAGCCTCATAGTTTTTCCTGGTTAGAATGCCGCATACGAAACGGAAGGGGACGATCAAGGCCATTCTGCCACCAACCGCCGTATCATCCCCATTACAGTCGAGTATACCTCAGGGTTTTGAAAGTCATGCAGCAAAGTCTTAGCAGGGTAAGGGCCCTGCTTTGAAGGCAAATGAAGGTGCATCCGTTTCATTGGGGAATGATGTGTTTCTCCCCCTTACCTCCCCCCCTCCCCATGGTTAGTCCTACACTGTGTCCAGTGCAAGTGAGGGACTTAGCAACAGGCCCTGTGGGAGCCAAACTGGTTTTAATGGGACTTGATGATGGCAGTGCTCCTCCCTATCAGGCTTGGGCAAGAGTGTTAACATTCCAGAAGCTAGTGATTTGGCTTCCAACTCATTGGAAAGTAGCTCATTATATAGAAATTTTTGTAAGTAAAGTGGATAAAATATCACAGGATATGAATGTAGTTCATCAAGATTGTTTGGATAAAATTGTTCAAGTTCAGACTGAAACTAAGAGAGACAGTTACAACAGTTATTAAAGATCAAAGGTTTCTTGTGTTTTCAATTAGTAGAGACAGGCAGGTTCCCTGCAATCCTGCAGTTTTCCTATCCTTCACTATTGAAAATGTGATAGTGAAACATTAGCACCCCCACTGGCACAAATGTAGGTGAAGGATTCCCACTCACCTTAGAGGAAACATTGGTCATCCAGTGCAATTTCCACCAGGGCCATTCCAAATCTTTATGCTGTAAAAAAAATATGGCCATTTAGAATGGGGATCCCCCCTCATGAGAGAAACTGCCATCACCATAAAAACAGCTGCCCAGAAAGCAATGCAGATAAACGCTGGCTCAAACAAGCCATCAGTATAGCTGATCTCATGGCACAGTTCCACCAATGTCTTGATAGATAGAAGTGCAGTGAGCAAATTTGATGTCTGCTTCAATTGTTTTGAGATCTTCATCAGTTGTTGCAGTTCCAGGCCAAACATCTGCTCAGTATCTGATCCTGGTGTCAAGACAGTACACTGCTCCAGTGTTCCACCTATGCCTCAGACTGGTGCCACAGCCCAGATTCCTGTGGTGTAAATAGCATCATTGTTTCAGGATGCAGTGGGGAAAAAACAAACAAAAGAACACCCATCTTCTCCTTCCTAGTGACAAAAAGCCATGTAGGAGGAAGATTTTGCAGCAACTAACAAGTACAAAATTTAGGAATAAAAACAGGGATCCCATTTATATTGCACAGTTTTCTGGGCTTATATTTCTGGGTTTTTTTTATTGTTTGTTCTTGGACGGGGGGGTGGGGAGGGGGGAGGGTGTGTGTGCATATCAGAGGACCTTCTCCTGTTCAGAAACTTACTTTCCCAGAAAATAAGTTGGCAGCATGACAGGTACCAATATTATGATGACAATATTGTTATAATAATGATGTTGACTTTTAATTAAATACTGTTGACATATTTTAAGTCTGCAGATTAACCATCTGTTGCTGCGGTAATGAACATCCTCAGTGGCAATGGAGCAAGACCCATTTGGTTTCAGCTCCTTAATGTATCATCCTAAAAAAAAAAAAAAATTACTTTTTGATTAACCTTAGGAATAAAAATGGCATTTACATGCATCTTAGATTAGAGCTCCCACACACATCGAGGTGTCAGCATGAAACCCATACCACATTCTTCTATACATGACTATAAGTTCCAGCATATCTTTTTGATTAAAAAAGGGACAATTTCCTTGCACGGCCTTCTTTAAATAAATCAACATTTAGCAATGAAAAATGCCCTTTTTCTCTCTCTTTCTGTTTTCACCTGAAATAGCAAATCTTTTTTTTTTTTTTGCCATTCAGATAATTATAAACTCATTCTATATTATGGCTTACAGGTGAGCTATTCTGAATGTCAGTGGTGTTCATTAAACGAGAACAGCAACAAAATAGTTTAGTGAACATAATTTGCATTTTGAGGGATTTTTTTTGTTTTTTTATCTTTGAGACCAGGTGGATGTAAAATAATATTTTACAGTAAGGATAATGGGTCATCTAGGTAAGACTGTGCTGTTAATATTAAAATGAAATTGTATTGCTGTATTTTTCTTTTCCTTTTTATAACTATTACAAAATAATCTGCTTTAAAAACAGGGTTTAATTTCTGGGAGAATGGCCTGGAACACCATTCCACCACTTCTTCTCAGATTTCAGTGTCAGACAACAGGGGAGCTGTGCTCCAGAATTTCTCCTAAAGTTAGGCAGAGAATAGTCACCCTGCTGCCTAATTGAGCCCCTCTTTTCCTGGTTCTTCTGTCCCTGGTTCAACCTTCCCTAGCTAGCTTCACAGTCCCACTTCCTTGTCTGCAAATTAAACTCTGCTTTAAAGAATTTTCATATGTGAATGAATTACAATATTTGAAACATCTATTATCACAGCATGAAAGAGTAGATGAATAGGACACAAATATATAAAAATGATTCTGTTGTAAAAATTTGCCTGAAAAACTAATTTGGAAGTTTGGTCCCTACTGCTAAGGGTCAAAGAAG
Organism: Geotrypetes seraphini; assembly: GCF_902459505.1. Lineage (NCBI taxonomy): Eukaryota > Metazoa > Chordata > Amphibia > Gymnophiona > Dermophiidae > Geotrypetes > Geotrypetes seraphini. The sequence goes on along the minus strand of NC_047084.1, from coordinate 331,763,300 downwards.
CTGATTTGATCCCAGGCCACCAACAGAGGATGATTAAAAATTGTTAGACACCAAGAAAAAAAACCCACTCTTTAGGAGACAGTAAGCACTTTTGCATAGCAGCAAAGGAGACAGTGTGCTATAAGGCATTTTCTATGCCCATTACCTGCCAATTCTCTAATCCTTTTCCTGCCTTCTGCCCTCTGTCACTGCACACCCATGTAAATGGTAAATGCGTACTCCACTTCAGTGAATAGCTCCCCAAATCTAAGTGGCACTAGTACAATAGGCCTATATGTAATCAATCAAAATTCTGGTGTTCCTATGCAAAAAAAAGTTCAGTCAAACCTTGGTTTGCGAGCATAAGTCGTTCCAGAAGCATGCTTGTAATCCAAAGCACTTGTATATCAAAGCAACTTTCCCCATAGGAAATAATGGAAACTCAAGACGATTTGTTCCACAACCCAAAAACTTGAATACAAAATACTATATGTACTCATATTGCAAGACCTCGCTCATTTAAAACAGTCACTACATTCCTGCAGCATCAGAGAAAGAAGAACCATCGGGCTCAGTTGTGATGATGTGACGCATGTATACTGTATGTACTCGTATTGCAAGACATTGCTTGTATATCAAGTCAAAATGTAATAAAATGTTTTGCTTGTCTTGCAAAACACTTGCAAACCAAGTTACTTGCAATCCAAGGTTTTACTGTATTTCCTTTCTTCCCATCTATCTCCCAGTCACTAAAAAAAGTAGCAAGCAGAGGAATCAAGTCACTTTCCCTAAGTTCACATTTTTTAGCAGGCCAATGAACACCGATTTCTCCCCCCCTCCAATCCAACTCCATATTTTGATAGGATAAAAGAAGGCATGTGGCCCCACCCAATTCTACCCTGGCCCTGCCCTGTTCTGCCCCACCCCCACACAAACCTCATCTCCACTTCTTCCCGGACAAAGTGCCAGGTTTGCAAATTCAATCCGGATACCGGGACAGTCCTCTATAAAGAGAACATGTCCGGGTAAATCCAGACATCTGATAATCCTACCCAATAATTTCTCTATGACCTTAGGGTTCAATTTTACTTTCATAACTTTTAAGTACAAACTTTGTGCCTGGTTTAATGATGTTCCTAAGGGGTCCTTTTACTAAGCTGAAACTTAAAGGTAGCCTTAGTGCAACCTTAAATAGGTATTTCCCATGCATTAAAGCCATTTTTAGTGCAGCCAGAAAATGGCTGATTTTCCATTTTCTGAATTACCGATAGTGGCCATGCGCTGATGTTGCCATTAGCATGTGGCCTTTAACAAACATTAGTGCATGAGTCCTTCCTCCACTTATTTTGTAGGTGGTAAGGTTTCACACACTAATCGCCTGTTAGCATGCAGTAATGTAGATACATTAGTGCAGAAACACCCACTCTCTATGCCCAGACACACTCCCTCTGCATAAAAGTAAGCTCCCTTTTATCAAGCTATGTTAGGGTTTTGTTTTGTTGTTTAATCATGGGTCACTGTGGTAAAAACTCCAAAGCAATAAAAAGGCCTAATGCAGCTTGATAAAAGGAGGCCTTAATTTTTAGTGGCTGTTTGCATATGTACTGTAGATTGCAAACTTACTCAGCCCCATGGTAAGCCCTTTTAAGTTGTGTCAAGCATGCACTAGTGCTTACAGTAGCTTAGTAAAAGGACCCCTAAATGTGTTAACATAGCTTTAGTGCACATTAACAAATAGTGTGTCCAAACAGAATAAGGAATATAGAGGAAATAGGATAATATCTACTTTGTTTCATAAGTTATTACAGATACATTATGCTGGATTTTGAAGCCATTGATGCAGTTAATGGACCAACAAAAGTTGAGGTTTCAAGTATTATGAATCTTCAGTACATTGTAGAGTGTTTTGTTTTGTTTTAGAATGGAAGCCAGTATCTGATTTTTAGATGAGTATATTTTTATCTAGTTTTGAGAGTCTTTTAGACCTTAAACACCTATATAGCTTTCTTGAAATTAGTTTGAAACTTTGGATCCATATTTGAGAATATTTTAAAACTGATGTGGTAAAAAAGAAGTAGATCAGTTGGAAGATTCCTTTAAACAGATATGCACGAGGGATCTTCAAAAAGTTTCTATACTTTTATATTTTTAAACACTATTTATTAAATATCTCGAAAGCAAATTGCATCACTATCTGCAAGGTGAGCCTTCTCGCTACTTCTCCCACCCCAACCGTTTCCCGCAAAAAATACAAAAGTGCGGAAAACGTTTGAAGAACCCTTCTATTAAGGAACTATACTTAAAATCAACAGTAGCCTAACACGGCCATGTTTCAATCCTTCCATGGGTTGCATCAGAGGCTAGAAGAACTGCGCTAGCAGTTTTTAGCGCGATGAATTGCCCGCGCTGCTCCCGACGTTCATAGGGCTCTTTTCACTAAGCTGCGATAGCGGTTTTAGCGTGCACAGAATTGCCGTGCACGCTAGACGCTAATGCCAGGATTGAGCTGGCATTAGTTCTAGCCGCATAGCGTGGATTTAGCATGCGCTAAAATTCTGCATGCACTAAAAACACTATTGTAGCTTAGTAAAAGGAGCCCATAGAGTTGCTATGAGTGTTGGGAGCAGCGTGGGCCATTCAGCTCAGCCCTCTGTGCTACAAACTGCTAGCGCAGTTTAAAAGAAGAGGGGAGTTGGTGAGTGAATATGATATCACCTATGTGATAGATTTGATCAAGCTTTTTTTGTAGTAGTAGCTTCAGCAAAAACAGCAGCCCCGCGAAGCTCCTTGTTACACTGATACAGATTCCTATTTCCAATGTTGGCTACATAGCAATGATGTATTTATATTTTATTTCTCAATTATATGTTTCCTATTTTGTTTCAGTAGATGTAATGTATTATTTCATTTTCAAATTAGTTCATTGATGTAATAATTATTGAAAATGCATAAAAAAGAAATAATAAATTGTAACAGGAGCAACTAGCTGCTGTCAAAGCCAAAAATAGATTTTGACAGTCACACAGACTCGAAGAATCAGCAGCAACTGCTTATGCCTGTAGAAAGAATGAACAGTCTATGCCCTTGTAAATTATTTTTGGCAATTGCTTTCATTATACATATATTTCAAAACAAAGTTTAAGGGGTCCTTTTATCAAGCTGTGGTAGGGGTTTAATGCGCGTTAAACCGCCTGCCACGCTAGCCGTTAATGCCTGCATTGAGCAGGCTTTAGTTTTTTAGCCGGCCGCAGGGGTTAGCGCATGATGAAATGTCCGACATGCTAACCCCGCTAGCGCAGCTTGATAAAAGGACCCCTAAAAGTATGATATTGGAAGATGGGTGATATCCAAATATATATCTTTATGGAATTGTTCTCTGGGAGTGATTGTGTTAGGATAGTCATAATTCTTGAGTTTAATTATCAAAATTTTGGAGGTTGGGTTTCCTACGAGTATAAAAGTTGGGGCCACTAGGTTCAAGTTTTGCCTAGAGCACCTAATAACATAACATACAGGTTTTTTAAAAAAAAATTTATATATCGCATAAGCCTTTCGGTTCTATGCAGTTTACAAAAAGAGGTAAAACCGACCAAAGTCAGTGAGCTACAACATAAGAGGTTTACAGAAGAGGTAAGATTGATCGACCTCAAAGAGCTACAACATAAGAGGGAGTGGTGGTTAATAAATTGACAAAGGTTAATGACTGGAGATGGTGACGAGGTAGAACAGGTCTATAGTTGGTAGGAGGGGTTACATCTCTAAAGTCTCTTTAATAAGGTCTGCAGAATTTGGAGAATAGTTGTGTTTTTAGGAGCTTTCTGAAGTGCATATAGGTAGCTGACACTTTGACCAATTGGATCAATTCTGGGTCTCTGAAGGCGACTTGGTATGATTGGAGTCTGTTTATGAACCTTTTCTGAGTGCACCCTTTGACTGAGGGGAAGGTGAAAAATGATTTTTGATGAGTAGGTTGGCCTGGCTCAGCAAAAATGAATTGATTAGTAAGGTAATTGTAGGGTAATAAGTTGTGTAGTGCTTTGTAGAAGAGACAGCCAAATTTGAAGAGTACTTGTCCCTCTATTGTCGACTAGTGCAATTTCTGATTGAATAAGGTTGAGTGATCAATTTTTTATTTTTTTTTTTAGATTGAAGCTTAGTCTGAATGCGGTGTTTTGGATGATGCTAAGTCTACAAATTTTTTTGCGGAAGCCCAAGTATATAATATTTCAATAGTCAAAACTGTTTAGGACTAGTGCTTAGACAAGGAGCTGGAATGATGCCAGTTCAAAGTATTTTCTTATGGATCTCAGTTTCCATAGTGTGTTGAAACCTTTGGGCATAAATTATAAAATTGCTGTGTTAGAGAGTCATTTTATAAGGGGTGGTGCAGATCCACTTGGGCTGACGTAGAAAGTTGTTTGTTTAGGTAGAGGCCCAGGATTTTGATTGTAGGGACAATTGGAAATTTGGATCCCCTCAGGGTTATGGTTATGGAGTTCACTGTGAAGTTGGTGGATGTAGCTATGAAGAATTTTGGTTTATCAGTATTTGGTTATGATTTGAAGTAGGCTATCCAGTCTTCTATGATAGATAGAACTGAGTCTATTCTTTATACTTCTATGTGTGTCAGGTATGTTACAGAGAGGGCAATAGCGACATCATCCATGTAGCTGTAGTGGGCAATGTTTAGACTACTTAGGCAGTCCCCTAATGATGCAAGGTATATGTTGAAGAGGAGGGGCGCTAATGGAGAGCCTTGTGGGACGTCATAACTGCTTGCCCACTTATCATATAGTGTATCTTCAAGCTGAACTTGGTAGCTGTGAGATTTCAAAAACCTTGAAACCAGCTGAGAACATTTCCTGATAGTCCGAGTAGTGTAGGCATAATACCATGTTTCCCCGAAAATAACAAAAAATTGGTATTGATAGTGATGATCTCTCCTTAAATATCCCAAGGGGAGATAAAGAAAAATGTACTTCCCTTGATTGAAATTAAAGAGAACCAAAATAAATAGAGTAAATAAAAGGATCAATCAGTACGGGCCCGGTGCCCTCGTTTCAACCATTGGCCCCGGGCAGGTGTTTATGCAGTGACAAGCACTTAGAAATATATCTAAATAAACCCTGCCCCGTACATCATATTATCCCTTTGATATATATAATTTATATAGAAAAATATAGATAATTAGTGCCAAATAATTAGAAGTACTACCTTCCCCAGATTGAAACAGCAGGAGAGAAAATCACTCCAAAGAAAATCTCCCTGAAACCTCATATAAAAAACACAAGATGTGAAAAATAGAAAAATAAAAAAAACCAAAAATGAAAAGTGACTAAAAATCGTCAAAAATCAAGAAAGGAATGTAAATAGCGATGTAATGTCCTTAATCTGTAGTCAACAGACCACAATACCAAAAATCCTATGTGCCTATCACTAATAATTAATACAAGAAAATAGTGGTAAAAAGTGAAAAACAATAAAAAAACAATGAAAAATACTTAGCTCAGCGGATCCAGAACGGAACAAAGTTCAAAATTCGCCAGTTATGGCTATATAGTTCCTCTCATTTATCAATCCCGCTCGTGTGAAAAGTACTCGTTGAAGAGTTGAAGCTATCAGTCCATTCACCGTAGCACTTGAATCAGTCGATCCCGAATCCATACAATCGAAAGAGCTATTCAATAATATTCACTAGACGTTTTACTCATTCTTCAATGATGTTCACTGCTCATATTGCTCACTCGACAGGTCCTGTTTCAATATCCTCGTCAGGAGGGAGCAAGAAAATTAGTAGAATGACTGAAGATTTTGACAAAGACGCCAAGTCCTAAAATGTAAAGGACGGAGTAATCCCTGGCAGCGGCACAATCAAGCTGCTTTGGTCAAATCTTTGGTGAAATCTTTGATCAAAGCAGCTTGATTGTGCCGCTGCCGGGGATTACTCCGTCCTTTACATTTTAGGACTTGGCGTCTTTGTCAAAATCTTCAGTCATTCTACTAATTTTCTTGCTCCCTCCTGACGAGGATATTGAAACAGGACCTGTCGAGTGAGCAATATGAGCAGTGAACATCATTGAAGAATGAGTAAAACGTCTAGTGAATATTATTGAATAGCTCTTTCGATTGTATGGATTCGGGATCGACTGATTCAAGTGCTACGGTGAATGGACTGATAGCTTCAACTCTTCAACGAGTACTTTTCACACGAGCGGGATTGATAAATGAGAGGAACTATATAGCCATAACTGGCGAATTTTGAACTTTGTTCCGTTCTGGATCCGCTGAGCTAAGTATTTTTCATTGTTTTTTTATTGTTTTTCACTTTTTACCACTATTTTCTTGTATTAATTATTAGTGATAGGCACATAGGATTTTTGGTATTGTGGTCTGTTGACTACAGATTAAGGACATTACATCGCTATTTACATTCCTTTCTTGATTTTTGACGATTTTTAGTCACTTTTCATTTTTGGTTTTTTTTATTTTTCTATTTTTCACATCTTGTGTTTTTTATATGAGGTTTCAGGGAGATTTTCTTTGGAGTGATTTTCTCTCCTGCTGTTTCAATCTGGGGAAGGTAGTACTTCTAATTATTTGGCACTAATTATCTATATTTTTCTATATAAATTATATATATCAAAGGGATAATATGATGTACGGGGCAGGGTTTATTTAGATATATTTCTAAGTGCTTGTCACTGCATAAACACCTGCCCGGGGCCAATGGTTGAAACAAGGGCACCGGGCCCGTACTGATTGATCCTTTTATTTACTCTATTTATTTTGGTTCTCTTTAATTTCAATCAGGGGAAGTACATTTTTCTTTATCTCCCCTTGGGATATTTAAGGAGAGATCATCACTATCAATACCAATTTTTTGTAATCTGCAGTGTTGTTGATATTGGTATTCATATTTATATTTTGGTATTTTTCCCCGAAAATAAGACAGTGTCTTATATTAATTTTGGGTCCAAAAAACACATTAGGGCTTATTTTTGGGGATGTCTTATTTTTTTCATGTACAACAATCATCTCTTCCTTCCTCTCCTCTGCCCCAATTCTTCCTCTTTTCTTTCCCCCCCCCCCCCCATGTGCAGCATCATTCCTCTCCTCTCACCCATACCCTTGTGCAGCTGAACCTCACCAACCCTCCCACCGTGAGACTGACATACCTCTGCTCCAAGGCTTCTTAAAACAGCAGAGATGGGGGTTGCTCACTTGACGAGTTTGATTTTTTTTCAGCAAATCAGGCAGCACTAGTGTCAGGGATGGAGTCAGGGAGTGTCGTGGACATTTGGTGGGAGGGCTTTGGGAGTCAATCTTAACTAGGGCTTATTTTTGGGGTAGGGCTTATATTAGGAGCATCTTTAAAAATCATGCTACGACTTATTTTCAGGCAAACAGGGTAATAGTAAGTCATGGTTCACTAGTTTGAAGGCACTGCTGAGGTCTAGTTGAAGTATGCGTGCATTTTGTCCCTTGCACAGTATACTGTATAGGTTATTGAGGAAGGAGGCAATTACCATCTCAGTTCTGAATGATGGCCTGAAGCCTGACTGGGAATCATGAAGGAACTAGTAAATATAACACTGATTTTAACTCATATAGAACACAGAGTTAGAAAAGAGAATAATCAAATCTAAAACCCAAATCTAAAGTGAAAAATCTTCACCCTGCCAAACAGTCAAATATGTTACTAAGGCCTCAATTGAATAATAATGCTGATAATTACTGGCACTGAGGGGGTAATTCTACATAATAGGTGTATAACTTAGCACCTATTTTGTGCTCTGTTATGCACCTATTATGCAGACTACTACTGCCTTTAACTCTCTAAAAAACAATACAGAAAAAAGCACCAACTTGTTCCCTTGACAAGGGCCACTGTCACTTGTTTTGCGGGTGATCACACTGCTTCAGGAGGAGAAACGAGAATAAAAGTAGGACACTTTGATTTTTGGTTACAGCTATAAATGTGGTATTGACTCCATGTGTGAATAAGCTTTAATGCACATGCAAATTCCATTGGTACACAAGTCATTATTCAAAACATTTGCCTATATAATAGGTGCCTCTGCTAACCACTGCCATTGCTGCTCTGGGTAAGGGCAGGAAGGAGGGGTGTTGGTGGGTCAGGACAACTACCGCTGCTGTTTCAGGTGGGTGAGTAAGGGAGGGAGGGACTGAAGGGGGGGGGGGGTTGGTGGGTCAGGACTGCTGCTGCTTTGGGCAAGGAAGGGAGGGAAGGAGGGGGGTTGGCGAGTGAGGACTGTTGTTGCTTCGGGGGCTAGAGGAAGGATTTTTTTTCTGGGAATTTTTTTTTTTTTTTTTTACAGTTGGGTGAGAGTGCCAGTTGCTTGAGTCCTGGATAAACAGGATTCTACTGTATCTGTCTTCTCAATCCAGGAGTTTTAAATCAATAAGTACAACACTGATTTTTGGTTACAATGTGCATGTGTCATTGAGAATGTGTATGGCTGTCAGCAAAAGTGTACATAAATGCGCAAATTCTGCCTCTGCGCTATATTGTTAACACTCCCTTAGGGGGAAATTTAATAAATAGCACCCAGAATTAGGTGCTGGGACGATCTGCACTAAGCTAGTATTTTGTAAAGGGTGCTCTGTGAAGAACAGTCTTTACAGAATATCAGCTTAGTGCACATTTTGGCCTTAATTCTGCAAACAGCGCCTATGAAATAGGCATTGAGGAATGCAGCTCCTAGCGGCTGTTAAACTTCAGTTAGGTGCCATTTATAGAATGGCACCTAATGATGCCTAAATTGGACTTAGGTGCCGGTAAGCATCAAAATCTTAGGCGCCCCCAGATTATGCCACGGTTTTCTTGGCCTAAATACTGGCTCCCTAAGTCCATTTTAGGTGCCTACACAGAAAACACACCCGAGACCACCAGTGATCCACCGTTAACCATGCCCAATATCTGGTATGTATTTACCAAGTTAGGCACCTCTCTAGCAATTCATTCTAATTTAAGCCAATTAAGCTTGTTGTCAGTGCCAATTAAGCTAATCAAATTGGCTGGGCATGCTGATCTGCATAGTGCCAATTAAGTGTTTGTTAACACCAATAATTTATTGTTATTGCCAATTAATTAGCTTGCATGAGGATATGTGATCTGCACTTAAAATTGTGCACCCAGCTTTGGTCAACCTATATGGAATCCAGGTTATATGACTGGTGAAAGTGCTGATGCCTAAATCCTAGGTGCATGTTTCACCTGTTAGGTTACTATTTTACTACTTTTCTTTCTAGAATAGGGTTTACCAGGCACCCAATTATAGAATTGCTGTGTTAGAGAGTAATTTTATAAGGGGTGGTGCAGATTTACAGAGGTAGTAACTAAGGGGCATTAATGCATGTTATTCGTCCCTTAACACGTGAAATGGAAATTACTTGTGCTATATTAACATAATCCACATTAGTTTAGTTTTCCACAGGAAACAAAATAATGAGATGCAATCAATGCACTGAGTGCAAATACCTCATTATTTGAGGAGGAGTGGTGTAGTGGTTAGAGCATCAGCCTCAGCATCCTGAGGTTGTGGGTTTAAATCCCATGCTGTTCCTTGTGACCCTGGGTAAGGCACTCCATCCCCTTTTGCCCCAGATACATTAGACAGATTGCGAGCCCACCTGGACAAATAGGGAAAATGCTTGAGTACCTGATTGTAAACCACTTAGATAACTTTGATAAGCAATATATAAATACCTAAAATAAATAAATTATAGAAATCTAATAATGTAGTTTGCAGTGAACAACATAAGCTGACTCCCCCCTCCCCCTCCGCGCCTGTTATTAAATGAGCTGGAGTAACCTTGTTTCCCTCTTCTCTCCAAAAATACAGCCTGCAGGCTCCCCCTGAACTCACTCTCCCTGAAGAACTCCTGAAGCACAACCTGACTGAAGAAGCTCCCAGACTCCACCCCACCCCACCCCCCTGGAGTGTCCCAATCATCTTGTATACCCTCTTCCAGCCCATTTCTCTGCCTCTGCCAGTGCTGGGTTTAAAATGGTGTCAGTGACCCCTAGCAGTAGTCTATTGGTATTATAACTAGGGGGGTCAAGCTGCCATACAAGGTTTATCTAGATAAATTCAGAAGTTAGTTAAATAAAACTAACTGGTTAAACATTTCCTGGTTAGCCAGCTAAATTTGTCTGCCAAAATCTTCAAAGTGTGTACAGTAGATAGCCTGCTGGTCAAGATGAATTTTCAGTGCTAACTGACTACAATTATTAGGAAAGATGGCTGGACTGAAATAGATTTCAACTGGACTCAAGAAAATTGTTAATAGTAAATTTAATCAGTTTGGTCTGGCTGAAATTTTGTCACATGATAACTGGGTAAAAAAGTAGGTTTTAGTAGTTTTATTTTGTTTTTACTGCCTGATAAATCACAAGACACAGCCACAAAATGAATAAGTGGGAAGAGTGTGGCGCAGTGGTTAAAGCTATTGCCATAGCACTCTGAGGTTGTGGGTTCAAACCCATGCTACTCCTTGTGACCCTGGGCTACTCACTTAATTACTCCATTGCCCCGGGTACATTAGATAGCTTGTGAGCCGACAGGGAAAAATGCTAGAATATCTGAATAAATTCATGTAAACCGTTCTGAGATCCCTTGGGACAATGGTATAGAAAATTAAATAAATAAAATATTACTGTCATGAGGTAGCCTGACAAAATAAATTGAATGATCTACTTAGTAAACTGCATTAATTTATTGCTAATTGTATTAACTTTTATTTTTCAGACACTATAGCACTGTTCTATAAACTTGCAATTGATGAGCTCTTTTTAATTAAAAAAAATACATTTATCCATAATGTGCCACACCACAATGTCTCTACATTTTTCCAAGTCATTCCAATGAGTTTGTAATACATACTAGGTGTTCCAACAATGTTTATAGTCAACATTACTTAGCAGAGCAACAAGTCTTTTACTGCTTCACGTTGCATCGCGTTAACCGGAAGTCTCATGTTTCACTATGAGACTTCTGGGTGACACGACGTGATGTGATGTGGAATGCATCAGGATTTCATGGAACCTATAGATAAATACTACTTTATCTGGTACAATGTATGGCTTAATTACATATATTCAGCTTAGCATACCTGCATTTTAATTGTAGTGTTGACTTTCCTCATTAAATAGACATTGTGCTCCTTTTATGAAGCGTAATACCGCGCGCCAAACTGCCGGCTGCGCTAGATGCTAACGCCAGCATTGAGCTGGCGTTAGTTCTAGCCGCGTATCGCGGGTTTAGCGTGCGCTAAAAAGCTGCGTGCACTAAAACCGCTAACGCGGCTTCGTAAAAGGAACCCATAGTTGTGTTATGCCATTTAGTCTTGCACAGCTTCAGTTCGGAGAAGCTTAGTTTATATGAGTTCACCAAGGGATTCTAGAATCTCTCTCTTTAAAAAGAGATGGTGTGCCATGCAGAGCAAGGTTAAAAAGCTGAAAGTGATTGATGTGGAGAAGAAAGCATTCTCTAACAAAAACAGCTTCAACATACAATGCTTATGCTGGTCCCAAGTACACAGGACAAATATCAGAGGCGGTCCCGACAGGATGGAGAATGCTGTAAATACTATCTTCTAGAAAAACAGGGATTAAAAATCGAATTTTCTTTCTTTCATTGGAAAACTTGAACTATAAAGAAAAAATAAATGCTAGAATTAAAAAAAAATAAAAGATCAAATAATGTTCCTATGCCATAGTTTACATGGTCAGTCCACCATGTGAATGGAATGCATTGCCAAGAGCATTGTAATGAACATTTTATTGTTTTTATTATCTTTCAAAATAAATTAAAGATGTGGTTGATATATCTGAGCTGATGTCAGGATAGTTAGGTTCAATTGTCAGTGAGACTTTTTAATATTTTGTAACTTATGAATTGAGAATTTACTTTTTTTTATGTTCAAAAATGTTTTATTAGTTTTTGAAAATAAGGGTACAAAATCTTGAATCCTCTTTTTTTTAATAGAAGTGGACTTTAAGTTATTAATTAAATTAAAATATATTTTATGAATAGAGATTGCATCAAGTGATTTCAGTAAAGATGACACATTCTTTGAACACACAGCACTTTATTGAGTTGTAGTGCTAAAATGATGAAAATATTACAGAAATCAAGTGATGGGGTGCTCTGACATGCACATCAACCCCACAACATGCTCTAATGCCAAAACTAGAGAATGGCACGGTGACAAAATTCATCACCGTCCCCGGCCCCGCGGATAACCGCGGGAAATAATCCCATGTCATTTTCTAGTGTCTATTTCAGCCTCAGTCCTTCTACACCAGCTTTCTTCAAAGCAAAGCTTGTGGGTCAGTGGTTGTGGCCATTCATACTCTGATTCTTCCCTCTCTCTTTAAAGAATGACATGAAGATGGTTTCCCGCGGTTATCCGCGGGGACGGGAACGGTGATTAATTTTGTCACCGTGTCATTCTCTAGCCAAAACTGCATGTTATTTTATACTTTTTAAGCTATAGTTACCGTATTTTCGCGGATATAACGCGCACCATTGTAAAACGCGCACAGGGGTATAGCGCGCAGAAATCACGATGATATGTACAAAAACTTTTCTATACCGCGCTCAGGCATATAACGCGCATGCTGCCCGACTCTCCTCTGGCCACCCCGACTCTCCTTTCGCCCTCCCCGACTCTCATCTGGTTGCCCCGACTCACCCTGACTTTCGGTGCACTGCCCCGACTCTCCTCTGGTTGCCCCGACTCACCCTGACTTTCGGTGCACTGCCCCGACTCTCCTCTGGTTGCCCCGATCTGCCTGTCCCCCTTGAAGATCTGCCTGTCCCCCTTGAAGTCCTGTCCCCCCTTGAAGGTCTGCCTGTCCCCCCTTGAAGGTCTGCCTGTCCCCCCTTGAAGTCCTGTCCCCCTTGAAGGTCTGCCTGTCCCCCTTGAAGATCTGCCTGTCCCCCCTTGAAGTCCTGTCCCCATCCTGAAAGCCTGATGCCCCCCTCGACGTCCGATTCTTCTCCCCCCTCGGCAGGACCACTCGCACCCCCACCCCGAAGGACCGCCGACTCCCCGACAATATTGGGCCAGGAGGGAGCCCAAATCCTCCTGGCCACGGCGACCCCCTAACCCCACCCCGCACTACATTACGGGCAGGAGGGATCCCAGGCCCTCCTGCCCTCGACGCAAACCCCCCTCCCCCCCAGCCGACCCGCGACCCCCCTGGCCGACCCCCACGACCCCCCCACCCCCCTTCCCCGTACCTTTGGAAGTTGGCCGGACAGACGGGAGCCAAACCCGCCTGTCCGGCAGGCAGCCAACGAAGGAATGAGGCCGGATTGGCCCATTCGTCCTAAAGCTCCGCCTACTGGTGGGGCCTAAGGCGCGTGGGCCAATCAGAATAGGCCCTGGAGCCTTAGGTCCCACCTGGGGGCGCGGCCTGAGACACATGGTCGGGTTTGGCCCATGTGCCGCAGGCCGCGCCCCCAGGTGGGACCTAAGGCTCCAGGGCCTATTCTGATTGGCCCACGCGCCTTAGGCCCCACCAGTAGGCGGAGCTTTAGGACGGATGGGCCAATCCGGCCTCATTCCTTCGATGGCTGCCTGCCGGACAGGCGGGTTTGGCTCCCGTCTGTCCGGCCAACTTCCAAAGGTACGGGGAAGGGGGGTGTGGGGGTCGGCCAGGGGGGTCGCGGGTCGGCTGGGGGGGCGGTCGGAGGTTCTTGGGGGGGGGCGGTCGTTGGAGGGAGGGGGGTTTGCGTCGAGGGCAGGAGGGCCTGGGATCCCTCCTGCCCGTAATGTAGTGCGGGGTGGGGTTAGGGGGTCGCCGTGGCCAGGAGGGTTTGGGCTCCCTCCTGGCCCGATATTGTTGGGGAGTCGGCGGTCCTTCGGGGTGAGGGTGCGAGTGGTCCTGCCGGGAGGGGGATGTATCGGACGTCGGGGAGTCGGCCGGGCAAGAGGGCTTGGGCTCCCTCTTGCTCCGATCGTGGATGCGGGTGCGGGTGGGAGCGCGTGCGAGCGGTCGTTCGGGGTGGGGGTGCGAGCGGTCCTGCTGGGGGGGTGAATCGGGCGTCGGGCGGGGTGGGAACTATGTTTAAAAACTTTTGTATACCGCGCTCAGGCATATAACGCGCGAGGGGTATGCGCGGTACGTAAAATCACGTATAACGCGCGCGTTATATCCGCGAAAATACGGTAAATAAGCATGGGTTCAGCCATCCTGTGGTTAGTGGCAAGGAAGGGGGTTTGATGCCACCACCTATATATATTGGGTCACAAGAAGATTAAGTGACAAAGGCAGGGTTTAAAAGTTGACATTCCTGGTCTTCAACCCATTTCTTTAACCACTAGGGGCTCCTTTTGCTAAGCCGCGTTAGGGCTTTAACGCGCGGAATAGCGCACACTAAATTGCCGCGTGCTAAACCTTAACGCTGGCATTAGTTCTAGCCGCGTAGTGCGCGCTAAAATGCTGCGTGCACTAAAAACGCTAACGCAGCTTAGTATAAGGAGCCCTAGGCGATGTCCTCCACAAAGACTGAATACTGCTAAATTCCACACAGGGATTTCTGAATATTATTGCCATGTTTTCAATATCTTCCCCAGAGATGGCCCTTTATTTCTCTGCTAAATGTACATATGCTGTGATATTTGAGTATTCTTTATGAGAGGAGGACACTCGGCATTTGGCATGTCTTGTAGCTTGTGAGAGTACCCGATGTTACGACTAATAGGACAGCACAGACTAAAGGAAGAGACTACGGGTACTAGAACTCCATGACTGCATTGGTTTCTTCCCTCTGGAACATACCAGTGCTCCATTTCACATTTAACTATACAGCTCTATACCTGTTCCTGAGGAGAAAAAAAAAAAAATCCTGTGGAGGAGTGTGTGGCGCAGTGGTTGGATCCACAGCCTCAGCACCCTGGGGTTGTGGGTTCAAACCCCGCGCTGCTCCTTGTGACCCTGGGCAAGTCACTCAGTCCTCCATAGCCCCAGGTATGTTAGATAGATTGTGAGCCCACCGGGACAGATAGGGAAAATGCTTGAGTACCTGATTGTAAAAAACTTAGATAACCTTGATAAGTGGTATATCAAATCCTAATAAAAACTTGAAAAAACTTGAAACTTCACCTCCAATAATCTCCAGAGCATGACACAAAGCTCCTATGAACAAGTGGGAAATTGCTAATTGCTTACTCTCTTTTCAACAGTATAAGTAAATTTGAAAAGCCTCTAAAGAAAATGAGAATATAGTATAGTGAATCCAGTGATAAAAGGGACCAGTGATTTACAGGTTTGAAGGATATGTGATGTAGCCATTTTAAAACATTGCTATCAGTTCCTGGTCTGATCTCGTTTCCTGTATATCATTTTATACTCACAACTATGAGTACTTTCATTTTTTGTTTTTTGTAGATTTTCTTTCTCCTGCTGTCACTAATATTTGTAACAGAGCAGATACCTCTGAAGAAATTATAAGAAATACTATTTGATCTAAAAGGCCTGGAGCATGGTTGAGTGCTTATTAATTAGGAATTAGGGGGGTAAGGTTGCAGTTTAGCTGCCTTGTGGTAGGTGGCACTAGCCTGCCATGTCAGAGACTGAGGCAAAGGAGTGGTCAAATACCCTGGAACAAGTGGATCAGAGAGGTCTTGAGGCAAGAACTCTACAGGAGAGAGATCCTGAGGGCCATATTCTATAAACAGTGCCTATATTAGGCACTGCTAGGTGTGCTAATTGCAGCCACCTAGTGATGCCTAAGTTCAGGATCTGTACATTTTTTATTGGTTTAATCTGCACGGTAATTGATTGTACCAGTTTTCAGCCAATCAAAAAAAAAAAATTAATTAAAAAATGTAAGACTTTGGCGCCAAACTCATAAGATACCTAAGTGGAGGTGCCATCCCACGCCTAACGATACCTATCTCAAACAGTACGCGTGGTTATGGGTGGAGAATAGTCAAGCTTTAGTTATGCATCCAACATAGGTGCCAAATTAGGCAAGTAAAAAGCCAGGCATTGCTAGGCGTGATTCTAAAACGGCGCATAACAGTCGATTGACATCTATGCCGAGTGGCGCCTACAATGTAGATGCCACTAGATACCATTAATAGAATCTAGTCCCTAGTGCTTAGATCTCCTGGAGGGAGGTTCCAAGTGAAATAATCTTTCCAAAGTGTTGGCTGGGCTGCAGAACCTGTGGGGAAGTCCCAGGGAAGTAAGAGATTAATTAGTCTGCACTCTGCACCCTGTAAAAGCCCAGGGATTGCATGATAAGGAGCAGAAAACTGAAAAGGTAAATGAGTGTCTTCATCTTTCTGTGAAGACCCATGTCCTCTGTGGCCTAGTTGGAGACAGGCCTGGATTTAGGTTTGAGTATCTGGAACTGTGCTGAAGAAGATAGAACTGCTAGAGAGAGATGGAAGTAAATGTTATTGTGGTTGTTGCTCAGAGTTGAATTGAGACAGTGACAGAAGAGACTGTAATGCATAGAGCTATTGTTTGTTAGATCAATGTTCTCGGACACTGGAATAATGCTGCTTCTGTGGCTGCTAGCATTATTAATTTGCCACAGTAGTCAAATGGTGTGGTGGTCGTGTTAATCCACTTTCCAAGGTAATATAAAGAAATAAAACAAAACAAAGGAAATAAGGTGATACCTTTTTTTTTTTTTATTGAACTAACTCGATGCATTTTATGATGAGCTTTCTAAGGTAATCCTTCTACTTTAGATCAGAAAACAAATGTAGACAAATATCAGTATACATGAGGAAAATATGAAAGCATTTTAGGAATAGGAAGAGGGAGGGGTGGGTGGGCAGGAGACAGAAAGGTGGTAGAGCAGATCTCTGTTAAGTCCCGTCTGATAGGTGTCAAAATACCTTATCATTTTGATTTCTAAGGTTTTACATTCTTGGATTGTCTTAAAGTTCCCTTTTAGCATTGTCACCATAAAATCATTGATGCAGTGGTCAGTTTTTCCAAACTGTTGTCTATGTAGGTTGATTCTGGTCTTTAGCACATGGCTTGTCTCACCAATGTAACATGCCTTTTTGCACGTTTTGCACATTAGAAGATGAACATGTGAAGGATCCCTTTATGCTGAATGTTTTTCCCACATGAGTGACCATGGCATCCTTTGAGAGGTGCTTGCAAATTTTGCAGTTTGCCACACCACAAGGCTGTATGCCACTGTAGTCAGAAACCAGCAGTACTGGGATACCACAGGTTGATGACTAATGGTAAATCAAGTGTGGCAAAAAAGAGCACACCTTCCACCAAACTATAACTTCCTCTTATTGTGCTGTTGCCCTTAGCACTTTGAGAACAGATAATCTTGAGAAAAGTTACCGCATATTTCTAGCAAGTTTTCTCCAGTCTGAACGGATCTTTGAATATGGCAGCTGAAGATATTTGGTTGAATGCTTTCCAGCTTCTTTTCTTTTTTGCTGATGGAAATCGATTATTTGTACTACCTAAAGGTATAAGAAAGTACTGGTACCACTTTTGCCATTCATTCCATCTGAAAGGAGAACTTGGCCAATACTGTTCCAGTCCTAACAATGGCAATTCTATTTGATTTTGAGACTTGATTGAAATGGCTCATGAGAAAATTTCAAAGCCTAATATAGCCTGACTCAGTGCAAGTATAGCGTATAGTATACCTTCTATGCCTGTGTTTCTCAAGCTTTTTCTTTGGAGTAATTATTACCCAGTCTGGTTTTCAGGATGTCCATAATGAATAAGTAGGAAATAAATGTACATGCATCCCTTCGGGGAAGAAGAAAAGTTTCTCAGCCCAGCAAGGTCTATCAATAGACAGTCTGGACTTAACAATTTTCCTGGAACGATCGGAGGCTGAGGCAGTGCCACCAGCAACATTGTTAATACCACTGGCATGGGACTCTGACAGGGAATGGCCACTGAAATTATTTTTCAAGTATCAGAAACTTTTGTTTTCAAATCAGAAAATTTGCATGTATCCTACGATATCCCTGTAAATGTTTAATTATATTTCAGGGAGCAAGATAATGTGTTTTTCGAACCCTCACAATTGTCTAAATTTGTTTCTGGAGAAGCGGTGGTATCCTCAAGTACTCCCTCTAATGTTCAACCGAGTACTTTGAATTAATAATGAAGGATCCATGATAGGCACCTTTTTTTCTTTCTTTTAATAGTAATGATATAAAAACTAAATCTGTTTTATTTTAGCACCCCCCCAAATTTGTGGACTAATTAGCAAGGTGTACAGTTGAGATGTATTGCCTGTTTATTTTCTTCTTTTTCTTTGAAAATATCCTGTACCTTGCTGTTTTCTGAATGATTTGTTTATTTCATCATGTAAAAATTTAAATTTCAATAAAAATAAAGTATTAAAAAAAAAATGTATATGCAGAGCAGGCACTGCTTGAAAATCTATTTTATGCGTAGGATTACCATATGGCTCTAGAAAAAGGAGGACGGATTGAAAAATCTGGGTTTTACTTCCATTGCTTTCAAAGGAAGTAAAACCTAGATGTCTCAATCCATCCTCATTTTCCTAGAGCCATAGGGTAACTCTATACCTAGATATTTTTTTAAAAAAACAAACAAAGACTGGCTACAGGATGCACCAGGAAAAACCTGAGAAACATTGTTCCATATTTTCCATATTATTCTGGCACTGCTGTCATGCAATGCCTTTGTAAAACTCAGTGTGTGTTTCCCTCAAGGTAATAGGATGTGATAACATAAAAGGTGTAGGTGAGGAGCCTTCACAGACAGAATCAGACTGTGGTTTAAAACTGAACAAAACACTATTAAATAGGGTATTTCAAAAAGAAAACATAAAGACACCTGTTCATTGCACAGAAGTGTAGATAAAGCAGCTTGAAGTTCAATAGCAAACAAAGCAAAGGGGGTATGGTTCCTACCGGACCACAGAGGAATCACAGTGTGCACGGAGTTTGCAAGGTAAAAGGCTTTTTCTACCTCACAAATACTCTTCTGGTCCTTCAAATGTATATTTTTTAGGATTAATCTGGAAGTCTGCTTCTTCCTGCTCCAGATCTCCCTGGTTTGCAGGAATTTTGTCTCCCCTAGCTGAGCCATGCCCTCCCTGCCAAGCACTCTAGGCAACTTAGGTAGCCCTATGAGGCAATGGGCTGAAGGGGGGGGAGGGGCAGCGTTTTCTTATACAGCACATCACACAGGTGTTAGCTGTTTTAACCAGTGCTTTGTTTTCTAATATGCATTCATATATGTAAGAGAACAGAAAACATGCAATTATGATTTTTACTAATGTTCAGTGGTACGTAGTATACCTGGAGGATTTTCACAAAATGTACTCTCACATCAACTTGTGAGCAAAATGGATTACAGTTGTTAAAAAAGAGATTTGAGCTCTGATAGACATAAACATTATTATGGTTTCATATATTAATTGTGCATATTGTGACAGGGAAGCCCCTGTCACTGGTTTAAACCAGACCAAAAAAGCAAGCATACCTGTGCCCAAAGAAAGAAACCTGGCCATTAAGGTTGTGCCCAGTCCTAATGAAAGGCAGGCAGATTACAGAAAGGGGGATACTGTAGATCAGTGGTTCCCAAACCTGTCCTGGAGGACCCCCAGGCCAGTCGGGTTTTCAGGATAGTCCTAATGAATATGCATGAGAGAGATGTGCATATAATGGAGGTGCCAGGCATGCAAATCTGCTCCATGCATATTCTTTAGGGCTAACCTGAAAACTCGACCGGCCTGGGGGTCCTCTAGGACAGGTTTGGGAACCACTGCTGTAGATGAAAACAAGAGGGCCTCTTTACTTCCCTATAATGCATTTCAGACAGTTAATACTCAAGCAAAAACCCTTTGCAGGCAGAAAGACACAGCAAGGGTTAAAGAAAGGGGAGGGGCTCTAAAGCTACAGAGTGTTCAATCAGCCACAGTAAGCCCGAAGCCTCAGCAGGATAAATTAATTTCAGCTGATCTCAGCAGGGGGCAATCAGGAACTCACTCATCCAGGAAAGCAAGACAGGAGGGAAAAAATATGGTTCATAGACAGTGGAGCGCAAGACGTCAGCGCGCTGGCAATCCAGCGCCGACAATTCGGTGCAAGACAGAAGTGCGCGGGGGAAAAAGTAATTTTTAAAGAGCTCCGACGGGGGGTTTGGGGTGGCAACCCCCCCACACTTTATTGGTTAGTGTTCGCGCTGCTGTTGGAGGGGGGTTCAGGAGATTGGAAACCTCCATTATAGCGAAAACGGAACTTTTTCAGATTTTTTCAGGAAAGTTCCACCCCCCCCCCGCAACGGCAGCGCGAACACTAAACAATAAAGTGGGGGGGGGTTTGACACCCCAAACCCCCAGTCGGAGCTCTTTAAAAGTTATATTTTCCCCCGCGTGCTTCTGTCTTCCGCCGAATTGTCGGCGCTGGATTGTCGGAGCGCTGGCGTCTGTGCACGATTATCCCGTCACCAAAAAATATACTCCCCTCCCTGTACCTCGCAAGCACATTCAAAGCTGCTCCAGAACTCTTAGAAACCCTGCACTGAAACCAAGGTTAGAGGGGGTTAGAAAACAGCCTGGACAGAAGTATTTTAAAACTGTTTCATGCAGTGGGGAATCCTTGTGCTCAGAAGGGGAGGAACTGCCCATGGAGATAGGGCAGGATGATTCAGAGGTGTACAGCAACCCTGAAATGGACTGGGATCCTGAAGCAGCGAGTATGAATGAGGACTGGAGGTGTGAGTGAAAGTCTGTGGGGAAAAATTACTAAAAGCCTAAAACAAGCTAATATTGCCTAAGAGAGTGAGAGAAATGCTTAAAGGGCTTATGAATGATTCTTGCATAATTGTGAGCCCGAGAGACCAGTTATAAGCCAGCCAGAAACCTGTCTTCCTGGAAAGCATGTTGGTGGGGGTTGGGCAAAGGCAGGTCTCTGTTCCCTAAAATAAACTTTAAAGATGGCCCAGAGCCCTTACAAAGTATAGGAACCGGGAGGAATTAAAACCATCATTAATAGAGGGTGGTGTGCGTTCCTTATTCCCCTGTCCAGAACCCAGCTGGTTAACTTGGGGAAATACCTCATTCAGGGAGTAAGGTACTATCACTTCCTAAAGTGCCTTTAAAATGTGCAGAGAACTGAATTGAAATAGGTCTAGGCGGCTGCTTAGGGGGCTTGTAGAAATGGAACTATGCCATGTCTGCTAATAAAAGACATTTTTTGTTGCCACTACTTGATTTTCTTTTGTTTCTCTGATACCAGTATTTAGTGGTCTCCATAGAACTGCTCGCCTTTGCGCCTGCGATGGAAGCTGGGATGAGGGCTCGATAACCAACTTCCTCAGCCCTGTCACAATATTTAATGACTGATTAACCCCCATTTTACAAAACCGTAGCGCGTTTATTAGCGCCAGACATGGCGGTAACAGCTCCGACGTTCATGGGAATTCTATGAGCTGTTACCGCCATGGCTGGTGGTAAAAAAAAATATGCTACGGTTTTGTAAAAGGGAGAGGGGTGTGTAAAATAGTTGATTGACCTAATTAGAATCATTAACTAACAAGAATTGCTTGATTGGAAACTTTTACTTGCTAAGAAGATAAAAATACGAAAATTCAAAAACTTATAAAAGTCAAATTGTATTTTCCTATGCTACTATCCATATGTTTGTAAATACGTACAGTAAAAAGAAAAAAGTATGAACATAAAAATATGTTATTTTTTTCCATTGCAGCCACTAGAACTTAAACAGAAAGTCCTTGTGCTCTGTGCTTCAGTAGAAATAAGCTCAGATTGTATATTATCAGTTTCTATGTAGTCTGTCAAGAAGTAATTCCGGAGGCTGCTGTGGTAAACAAGCAGTCAATGGTGATCAATCTGTATATCAGTTCAGCTGTGAAATAGTTTGTACCTAGGCTACTATTAAGAAACACTGCCGGAGATTAATTTCATATTGCTTCTATGGATCCGTGTCCGCATCATTTGCACCCGCCCAAACACATTAGGACAGTTTTCCTGAGAGGACCAGCTTTCACTTCGTTCTTTCTTTCTGGCTTTTTCCTTTCTGTCTGTTCACTTACACAAATGATTGACCGCCAAGAGCCATAACTCACGGTTTTTCTTTTTTGAGTCTCGAAGGTGATTTTACCAGGTCAACTATTTCCCTTGGATTTTGCAACTCGGAGACCGTTTAATAAACCCTAGACTGTGGAAACTAGATAGAAATCCATGGTCATGGTTGAAATTCTTGTGGAGGGGGGGAGGGGAGCAAATTGCCGCAAAGCATGTGTAGCAACTGTTGGAAATGTTCTAAAGGTCTTCCTGGAAAAATATAGAAAATAGGGAGTGCAGTTACAGATAGAACCACTTCTCTTCCCTCCTATTTAGGAGGCATTTCGTGTCATTTGCACTACCAGTGTATGAAATAGCATGCACTGTCATGCTAGAGTAGTAGTGGTTATCATGGACATGCACTTATTTACTGCGTGCTAATTCATGTGATAACAGCTTAATTGCACATTAGTAAAAAAACCCTATAGTTTCAAATTGGGTACCTAGTGAATGTTCAACCCAAGGTCTCCCCTCCTTCTCCATCTCCATAATGCATATGGCTTTGGCTCCATACTTCTTCTGAAAATGGGAATTTTATTAAAGGTCGCAGCATTAGTGTTTAGAATATACAACATAACAATCATAGCCCTCAGTCCTTTAATCAACTAACTTTTTTTGGGGGGTAGGCTTACATCGCACAACCTGGGAGCCATCAGTACTTTCATAATCTCCACTAACACAGCTCATTTCATCTCCAAGGGGTACCGACGTCCAAGCTGGATACTCCTGGCATTTATCCTTTTTCCAGGCAGTCGTAGCAAGTCCGTCTAGTCAAGGTTCTCTATGAGCTCAGGCCCTCCCCTCTGTATAAGAGAAGATGGACACCCTCTCATTCACATAGGGTAGCATGTGCCTCACTTTAGAGGTCAACATTACACATTTACTTCTCATGGCCACCATTTGCTGTGTGCTCTCTTATCTGCCTCCGCCCCTCAAAATACATCTAAATCTAGGGGTGGGGTGCTGCAGCTGCCCCCAATGAGCCTCACATAATGGTGCCAAGGCTGGTATGGTCATGGGTTTAAAATTGCCTGTTGTGATCCACCCACCTCCTTTTGGATCGGATAAGTACTCTGCCTAATGCTTCTTCTCTTAATGGTTCTTACTTCTCCTGTCCTCTGTCTCTTCCATCCCTCCCCTTTTTCTTTCCTCCATCATCTTCTATCTTATGCTTGCCCTCCTTGGCGCTGTCCTCCATTTGTACGCCAGCCCATTTCTAACCGCCATGGGCCTCTGTCTTTTCCTTAACCCCAGGAATATGATCGGTTCCTAACATTGGCACCCAAGCCACTTCCTTACACTGTCACCAACAGTTCAGAGCCTTTCCATAAAAATTGCAGCAAACTAACCTCCTTCCCGAAGCATCTTAATCCCCACTCTTATCAGCTAGTTGATAACAAATGAGCTTTTTATGAAGCAGCACAGTTTAACTGCATGACCTGTGATGTTGCTAGGCCACACCCCAATTCATGGTGGTGGTACAATACTAGTTACACCAAAATAACACGAAAATAGTAAAACTCCAATACTAACAATCACTCTTTCACAAGGACAGTGCAGGGTAGAAAACAGTGCTTACACTCAGGCCAGAACTCTAACACTAGGGGAGGAAAGAACCTCAGACAACAAACCCTCCCACCATCCACAAATGGGATTAAGGTGTTCAGGCTACACCTCATTGGCATAAAGAACCACCCCTGGAATTGCAAAAATGGCTCTGTGCGGTGCAAAATAAAGTTGAAACAATAAAGATAAATGAAACAATCAACTTATCGCATGAAGATGACTGGTATATTTTTATGCTAATGAGGTGAAGTCTGAACACTTTAATCCCATCTTTGGATGGGGGGAGGGTTTGTTGTCAGAGGCTTTTTCCTCCCCTGGAATTAGAGTTCTGGCCTGTGTGTAAGCACTGTTTTCTACCTTGTAGTGTCCTTGTGAAAGAGTGATTGATTGTTGACAACACTATCTACAGCCATCTTTTTTCTCCCTTTTCCCTTCATTTTCATAATAATAATAATAATAACAGCTTATATACCGCAATACCGTGAAGTTCTATGCGGTTTACAAAGATTAAGCAAAGGTACAAATTGATTGACTTTAAGAGGGGAGGAAGAAAAAGGGTTAATAGGACAGGAAATCCATTTTTGAGGAGAGAGTGATCAATAGAACAAGTTAATCGCTATAGAGGGCTACAACTGGATCAAACATCACCTTTTCTTTCTAGTTGTGACTGCTCCCCCGACTGAAAATCCATACCTCAGAATATAAAACACATCAACATAATATGACTGTCCCCACAGCAACAGAACACCCCCAGCAAAATATCTAAAACAATCATAAGGGAGAACAGGTAGGAAAAGCGACTTCACATCATACCTCACACCTTCCCATACCCTCCAACGGCAGCATCAGCACATAAAATTCCCCATACAACACATTCCAGAACACACCTCCCTTCCAGTACGTACCAATCACAAGCCACCCATAACTCTCCCCATGCCCAATTCCCCTGTATCCCCAAACTTTCATACAAACATACACATAACATAGTCGACCTTTGGGCTCGGGGTTCGTGGGCTGGGCCAAAGTTATATCCCCAGTCAAAGGACTGAGGGCACCATAACATTGCCAATCACACCACTTCTTTGCAGTATCGACTATTGTTCAGGTCCTTTCCAAAAAAATGAGAGGAACCAAATAGTAGTAAAACACTTATAATACAAAATAAGAGATGCAAGTAAAATGTAGATGTGTGAAATGTTCCCAAATAAATCATGATTAATTTTTTTATGATTCATTTGGGAGCATTTTGCACATCTAAATTTTCCTTGCATCTCTTATTTTGTATAAGTGACCTAGTGACTCACTCATAAGGCCTCCTCAAGCAGGCTTTTAAGCTGAAACACGGTCTGTGTTCAAGAACATAAGAATAGCCTTACTGGGTCAGACCAATGGTCCATCAAACCCAGTAACCCGTTCTCACGGTGGCCAATCAAAGTCACTAGTATCTGGCCCAAACCCAAAAAATAGAAACATTCCATGTTACCGATCTAGGGCAAGTAGTGGCTTCTCCCATGTCTTTCTCAATAACAGACTATGGACTTTTCCTCCAGGAAATTATCTAAACATTTCTTAAAACAAGCTACGCTATCCGCTCTTACCACAACCTCTGGCAATGCGTTCCAGAGCTTAACTATTCTCTAAGTGAAAAAAAAAATTCCTCCTATTGGTTTTAAAAGTATTTCCCTGCAGTTTCATCGAGTGTGCCCTAATCTTTGTCTTTTTTGACGGAGTTAAAAATCGATCCATTTGTACCCGTTCTACTCCACTCAGGATTTTGTAGACTTCAATCATATTTCCCCTCAGCCATCTCTTTTCCAAGCTGAAGAGCCCTAACTGTTTTAGTCTTTCCTCATACGAGAGGAGTTCCATCCCCTTTATCATCTTGGTCGCTCTTCTTTGAACTTTTTCTAGTGCCACTGCATCTTTTTTGAGATAAGGAGACCAGAATTGAACGCAATACTCCAAATGAGGTCGCACCATGGAGCATTATAACATTCTTAGTCTTGTTAACCATCCCTTTTTAAATAATTCCTAGCATCCTGTTTGCTTTCTTGAGAGAAAGGTTTCATTGTATTGTCTACAATGACACCAGATCCTTTTCTTGTACGCTAACCCCCAAGGTGGACCCTAGCATCCGGTAACTGTGATTCAGGTTATTCTTTCCAATGTGCATGACATTGCATTTGTCCACATTAAATTTCATCTGCCACTTGGACACCCAGTCTTCCAATTTCCTTAGGTCCGCCTGTCAGGATGATAAAGCCCCTGACAATCCCTAGTGATCAATTCATGAGTGACTACCAGCTTAGCCAAAGAGATTCACAAATCTGGCCATATTGCATTTGCTCTCTTGTATAACCTCTCCACCTCTTTTGTATCCATAGTAGCTTTGCACACTAGCCTAGGGATGAGAGTAGAACTCCCAAATAAGTGTTACAGGCTTCCACAATGAAAGCTATCTTCATTTCACAAATCATTTCTACCCCTTTAATCCTAAACAAATCATTTCCCCTCAAGTGTATAAAAATAATTGAAGGTGAAGAAAAATGTTTTTCTTCATGTAGAATTGGGAGAAGCTGATATCAGCACGTCTCTGAGTTCATGCCAATCAATCCTGATGCTGAAGGTCGTCAATCCAGGATGCAAATCCCATTGAGACTCTACAGCACACATGTCAAACACAAGGCCCGGGGGCCGAATCCGGCCTGCCTGGCCATTTTACGTGGCCCGGGGTGACTGTGCCGCATCTAAGCGCCTGACTGTGCAGCCCCAGTCCCAGTGGTTCTCCAAGTATTTTGAGTGCTGCCCCACTCCCAGCAGTGCTCCAAGCTCCTCACTACGCTGCCTGAGTATCCATTTACAGGCCCCAGTCACAGTGTAACACCTAGGTTGGAGCAGGGTGCTCCACACAAGTGCCTGACCTCACCACAGGTATCTGAGGGCGAGGAAGGATCTATACTTCTACTAATACTAAGTAATTTTTATTTAAAAGTTTGGACCCTGACTTAGCCTGTGTTTTACATTTCGGCCCCTTATATGATTGAGTTTGACACCCCTGCTCTACAGCATATTTTGGGTCCTAAAAATGACTCAATTCTCGTACATAACACATATTTCAACAGGCAAAAATCGTGGAACATAAGCTAACATAAAACAATCAGTTATAAAGAACTCCTGCTCTCTGCACAACCAATGACATTTATTGGAATGCCAGCACCATGATTTATGAATAATATCAGCAGAGCCCTCTTCTCAGGCTGCAAAAGAATGAGTTTCCATATAAAGCTGGATCCAATCTAATATAAGACGTCTTTGATAAGGACTATAGTAAACTCATAATATATTAATGGGATCCCATCCTCATGAATTAATCAATAAATCCCACCCACAGGCAGAAATTTGAAGTGATAGCTGGCAAGATAGCAAATTTGAGGATGCATGCAATTGGACCCAAATACCTCTTCCCAAGTGATTTGCCTTGGAAAGATAGATGTACAAGTGTAAGGTCCAAGCCTGAAGAACATCAGCCTGCAATAGATCAAAATACCCCAAAGAAATTTTATAGATACTAACAACTTTCCAATCCATAGAGCTTAAAATGATCCAACAGAAAACCACAACTGAAAAAGAGTTACCTAAAATTTTGAAGCACTAATAACCTTTAAAGCCATTATCAAGGCCACTAAGATATCCTGGGAAATTGGTTATACCAAATGCTCAGAAATTTAAACAAATCCCTGAACACTTCAATAAAAAGATAGTAGAAAAGTTTCTAAAACCTTTGAACTTGGAAATAAAAGCCCATTGACTTTGCAAAAGTAATAAATTCCACTACACAATGTTCAGGTATCAGCAAATGTACTGTAATATCCTGAAGCTCAGAGAACTGCAGAAATCAATTATTGATAGTGGGGAGAACAGAAGATCCAGCATGGCCCATGAGAATATCAGTAAGGAAGAAAATTAAAATTCTTGGAATTTGGTTAGATTCAACATTATCAATGAGATATCAAGTGTTAGCTGCAGTGAAATTTTCGTTTTTCCAAATGCAGCTATTCAATAGACCTAAGTTAATGTTATTAAAATGTGATTTTCGGATAGTAGTTCAATGTGTGAAGTTGGACTATTGCAATGCCTTATACCTGGGAATGGGATCCTCAAAGCGTAGGGCACTACAGGTAGTCCAGAATGCCGCTGTGTGCATGATTTTTGGAAATGATAGGTCAGGACATGTGATTTCCCCCTTTTGGGACAATTACACTGGCTTCTAGTTACATATAGAATTATGCTTAAAGTTTTAGGGCTCCTTTTACTAAGCTGCAATAGCGTTTTTAGCGAGTGCAGAATTGCCGCTTGCGCTAAACCCGCGCTATGCAGCTAGAACTAACGCCAGCTCAATGCTGGCATTAGCATCTAGCGCGCACGGAAATTTAGCGTGCGCTAAAACCGCTATCGCAGCTTAGTAAAAGGAGCCCTTAGTGTTAATATTTTGGGAAGTATGTAATGGCATACCTTGGTATTTATCACAGGTTATGACATTGTATCACCCACCTGAGATGGTGATGTGCTTGTCACTAGATGGAATGCAGCAAGTGAAATATGCTGAGACTAAGATGAAGGCACTTTTGATAGCATGATGGATAGTGCTGCATATGCCTTTCGGCGCTATATAAGTGATACATAGTAGTAGTAGGGATGAAAATGTGGAACAACTTAGTTGGACAGTTAAGAATAATGTACAATATACAAAATTTTAAAAAGCTGCTGAAAACAACCTTATTTGTGGAAGCGTTTTCTTAAACATTCTGCATAGTTAGATTTGTATAGCAGGAAATAAGAGAGACAAGTAGCAAAATATGATTTAAAATTTTGGGTTTTTAATGTTACTATGCTTATTCAATATTTTATGTATGTATGGTTGTAATCTGCTTAGTTTTTAGGCAGACTATAAGTCTTTTAAATAAATAAATAAAATTTAATTTGACTCAAGATGCCTTCCGTGTATTTTCTGCCAATGTACCTCTCAACAATGCCATGAAGATTTCTCCCCCCCCCCTTGATATTCAGCCAGCGACAGTCAGTGCTTTTTACAATTCTTTCCATCGCTGGCTAAATTAGCCCCAGTATTCAGTACCAGGCCATATCCGAGTACCAGCACTGAATAGTCGGGGTTACACGTGGGTGCTGAAGATTCCCAGATGATATTTAGCTGGGCTTTCCTGTATCCTTGGTAGTCAAGTGGTAGACATTGGAGGCAAGAGCACAGTCCAGCCCCTTCACTCCTGCTCCTTGTGATGCTCTTCCAAAAAGGCCGTTCATCCTCTAATTTTCTTCAATATAAAGAACAAGCCACGCACTACAAGCAATACAAGCTGCTAAGAAAACTTACTGTTCAAAACATATAACCAATGCCTGTAATTCCTCTGCTCTCTATGCAATCGTTTGCTCTCTTTCACGATATGCAAAAAAGATGTTAACTCCTTCTTCAAGATCTTCAGCATCGGCTTTAGCTGACTATTTTGATAACAAAATTAAAACCATTTGAGTCAATTTTGGAAATTCCCCTCCCCTTAGACCCCATGATTCTCCAACAAAGAAAGTCATCTCTTCTTCACCTCCCTCTCTGAATTCCGACTACCGACACTGGACGACATTCATAAAATCATACAGACTATGAATGCTTCAACTAATCCCATTGAGACAATTCCACCCTCTACTCTTAAAAAACACTTCTCTATACTTGGACCATTCCTTCTTGAAATGATAAACAAAAGCCTTTCCACAAGCACCATACCAAAAACATGGAAATCTGCATTAGTATTTCCCAAACTAAAAAATACAAATCTATCAGAAGATCAATACACCAATTAACGGCCAATTCCAATTAACACCAATTAACCTTTCATTCATTGCAAAACTTACTGAAAAAACTGTATTCAATCAATTTTCAGACTTTCTAGAGAAAACCAATGCCTTTCATCCTAACCAAACAGGCTTTTGCACTAATCACTTCACAGAACTATCTCTAATCAGCCTCACCACCACTATCCTCTATTACCACACCAACCTTGACCTTACAGCAGCCTTCAACATGATTGATCATGCTCTTCTCCTTAACCATCTTCAAAGTAATGAAATTGCTGGCTCTGTACTAGACTGTTTCTTCTCCTATTTATCCGATCAAAACTTCAAAGTCAATTTCAACAATTCCACTTCCGCTCCCATCTCACAAACATACGGAGTCCTACAGAGTTCTATTCTTTCTTTCCTGTTATTCAACATATTCTTAACACCTCTACTAACTCTGGCACAGTCAATTGGATTTACCGTCTTCGCATATGCTGACAACATCCAATTATTCCACCCCATCAATCCAGCAATTGCAGATGATATCCAGGAAATAAACTCAAAACTCAACAAAATTAGCTCTTGGCTGATCCACAATAAACTTTCTCTAAATGTAAAAAAAATAAGGGGTATCTTATTCCCAGCATCTGACAAAAAAATTCTGAGCAGACCTATATGCATAGATACCAGCCCCATTCAGACCGATACTAAAATTAAACTTTTGGGGGTCATCCTCGACAAAAACCTCAATTATGACAATCAAATTAGTGTGATAACCCAATAATGTTCTACAAACTCAGATTAATTTGATCAATTACATCGCTCCTGGACCTCTCTTCTGTTCAAATTTTGATTCAGTCACTGGTCATTTCCCAAATTGACTACTGCAATTCTTTATATCATGGTATCATAGAAAAGAAAACCCGCAGACTCAGGTCATTCAAAATACAGCCATCAAACTCATACATAGGGCAAGAAAATATGATCACGTCACCCCTTCAAAGCACACTGGCTCCCCATATCACATTGAACTGCATACAAAATTCTCCTACTTGACTTTAAGATTAAACAAACAAATTATCCAGCCTTTCTCGACAAACTCCATATTCCCTATGCCGCATCACAGCAATCAAAATTTACTTAATATCCCCTCCATAAGAGAACTATTCTACACGTGCAACACTGTATTCTCTGTCACAGCTCCCTCCCTATGGAATGCTCTACCATCAGATATTAGACTTGAAGAATCCCTTTACAAATTCAAATGTAAATTAAAGACATTCCTATTTAGGGATGCCTACCAGATATGAAAAAAAGGGGAATGTGCCATCAACACTCGTGTACAGAGTAATAACCAAGACCCGCTTTTACGAAGCGCTATCCCCACCCTATTATTATCTCCTCCCTTTTTTTCTCCCTTTTAATTTATTTTATCTTGATGTACTTTACTCCTCCTTACCCACAGACCCCTTTGTTACCACATGGCTTTGATCTGTCCTCAATATTTTAATTAAGAATGCCTCCCTTTTCTTTTTTTAAAGTTTAGTATTGTAAACTATCTAGGTAACCTTAATAGACAGTATATAAAATATAAAATAAACCTGGAAACTTGGCAACCTCTAGCAGGTAGGAGGGTGGACACGGTAAGAGGCTATACTTATGGGATTCTCAGATTATCCAACTTTTCAGTAATCTGTCAATGGGTCAGTCCCATTTATGTTGGATAATTGACACTCTACTGTACTACCAAATCCAACTCCACCAACAAGGAGCAAGAAGCAATCTGCTTTCTGATGGCTTCCACTACTGCTGCATTATTGGAAGGCTCACCCCAGAGCACCAAAGCCATCCACACAGGGAACAAATTCATAAAAGCTACATTTTTGCACCATCATCCCCTCTCAAGTTACCAAGACAGCAAAGCTGCCTACCCTACATGAATGGTTGTTAATATCCAGATGTTTTAAAAACTTTTCAAATGCCTTAAAAATTTCTGGCATGCAAGTGTTGCCTTGAAACAACACCTTCACTGAAGATCTACTACTATGATTGACATAACTATTCCTTTTTTTTTGTCTTTTTACTTTTAAGTGTACTCTGGTCTTCCAACCACTTGTAAACTGAGTCGAGCTCCGACGAGAGATGACCCAGTATATAAATTGAAGATTAGATTAGATTATCCTATTCACAACCCCCATATCATCTACTTTTCCCTTCCGCCAAAAGAGCACTATTCCTTACATCAGCCAGAACTCATTGTAACTCACCATTACCTTCAGAACCAACTAAGCAGGAACAAACCCAGGATGTACCATGGTCTCCTCCTCCTGTTAGTCCCATGAAGAGCTCCCAGCCTCTGATATATCAGGTATAGATTGACAAGCCTGAGATTTTGAACCCATATTTCCACTCCCATGCCCAACAACATGGCCACCACACTTCCTTTGCCACCCACCTTCCTGTTCCTATTCCCCACAACCTCTGATGACATTACTTCCCCCCTTCCCCATACTGGTGCTGCAATGCCATGGCTTTCCCCCCTTATTTGCATTGACCCAACCTGCAGCCTCGGTAGCATTTTCAGAAGTCATTTCCCAAATATATAAGGCCCTAGTGCCAAACACAAAATGAATCCAACACAGTTCCATTGTCTTTTGTCTCTTTTTGTGTTGTTTTGAACTGTCACAAATCATTGCAAAAATAGCCCCAAACATCCCCCAAATATAATACCTCCCACAAACTGAATTCATTGATATCCCTCACCCCCCCAAAAAAAATCCTGTCACAAAATTTGCGGTTACTCATAGCATGGATGGGGGAGAGGTATCAATATTTAGCTAGTACTGGTGAATGATTTTGTATCCATTGACAGAAATGTGCCCAGATATTCAATGAGAACAGCCATATTGAGTTAGGCCAATGGTCCATCTAGCCCAGTGTCCTGTTTCCACAGTGGTCAATCCAGGCCACAAGTATCTGTCAAAAACCCAAATAGTAGCAACATTCCATACTACCAAACCCAGGGCAAGCATTGGCTTCACCCATGTTTGTCTCAATAGCAGACCATGGCCTTTTCCTCCTAGAACTTATTCAAAACTTTTTTTATACATATGCTGGGTCATGTCTGGTCATGTGCCGATGACCAGCACTTATCTGGTTAAGTCATAATATTTTGCCTTTAACTGGATAATTTATACTGGACAAAGATAGGACTGCTATTTATGTGATTTAAGGGTTATTTGGGTGTCACTGAATATCCCCAGATAACCAGCTAAGCATCAATTAACTGGGTAGGAGCCTCTCATACCTGGATAAATTGTTTAAAAATATTGAGCCCCCAGATTTCTTTGGACATTGGCAAAACTTCCACTAAAGCTTCACCTACCATCTCAGCAGCACGCACAGCAGACCTGACAGCAGCAGGCCCAGAAAGAGTGCTACAGAGTCCGCTCCTATACAAAACCCTAGGAAACATAAATGCCAGCCCAAATAGCATCATTGAACAGGAAAAACCCCTGGACCCAACCAACACTATCACACAAAAAACATAGCCCCCAACCCCCACCCAGAAGAAAAACTCATAAAAACCATCTCAAACCACAAGAAAACCTCACACCTTTCCACAACAGCATTCAATGTAGAAATAGTTGATCCTGCAAAAAAACTCATTTCACAGTACCTCTCTTCCAATTACAAGTCACCCTTAACTCTCTTCACCCAATCCATAGTAACTACCACTTTCTATACAAGCATACAAATAACGCAGACAATATTCAAGCTAGGGTCTGTGGGCTTAACCAATGTTATCCACTCTCAGCTGAAGGACTGTGGTCACTATATTTTTTCATGTAGATTAGGTTTGTGTGGTATGCTGAAGTTGAAATATATTTAAATAGATTGGTTGTAAGTTAAAAATTTATAGATATTTTGGAATATTTTTTTCTTCCATTTGTTCTGGTATTTTCACATTCTTTTTGTGGCTATTTTCCTGGTTTAGAATGATAATCATATTATAGAAATCATTACCTACCAATGGGCTAGATACACTAAGCAATCAGATTGTGTACCGATCGGTTTGCAACACTTTTGCGACCCGATTTTCCTCCAACCTGATTCACTAACCTCTGTGCCAATCCGATTCTGATCTGCACATGCAAATGAGGGGAAGGGCATTCAAAAGTAGGAAGGACGCAATTTACAAAAAAAATTAAGGAACACCGACTGGGCTGCCTGATCCAAAAATAAGTGACTGCTGAGGGCCAGTCGTTCAAGCCCTTTCTGACTGCCCTGCTCTCTGCCGCCATGCTTTCTGTCCTGACTCGCCTGCCCTGCTCAGCCCCGACTCGCCTGCCCTGCCCTGCCCTGAAGTGCGAGCCCGTGGTTTTAATCCACAGGTTTAAAGTGGGTTAAAACCATGGGCTCGTGAAATAAAATAAACAGTAAAGTAAAATTTAAAAAGTAAAAAAGCTCTGCCGGGCATGAAGGGCCATCTACAATCAAGGAAGATGGTTTGCACATGCTCAAGGATCGCTCTCCAGCGATCCGTGCGGTCGGTGGATGGCACGTACCAATGATTGCCCCCATTTGCATGACATTGCATTGAGAATTTGTTGGCCTGCCACGGATTGCAAATGGATCGGGCATGATCAGGCAGGTAAGTGAATCTAGCCCAATGACTTCATGTGTCGATAAATACCCCATAACCATGAACTCACATGCTATCACAATGGAACAAACTGTTATACTGTTTATGACATCACAGTTTGTTCTGCATTGATGTTCATATATTCAGACAAATGATGATGTCATCAACAGAGGACAGATCACATAATGTTTTATGTATTGGTGTTTGGTGGTAATGAGTGGATTATTTCTTTTAAAAACAGTATTACTACACTTGAATGAAGGGGAATTCTAAAATATATTTGGAATATAAAGCAGACAGAGTATTTTGTTTCTTATGAATTAGTTCCTACATTTAGGAACTAAATGGTCGGGTTGGGCCCATGTGCCTCAGGCCCCGCCCCCAGGAGGGACCTAAGGCTCCCGGGCCTATTCTGATTGGCCCAGGCGCCTTAGGCCCCACCAGTAGGCGGAGCTTTGGGACGGATGGGCCAATCCGGCCTCATTCCGTCGTTAGCTGCCTGCCGGACAGGCGGGTTTGACTCCCGTCTGTCCGGCCAACTACACAAAGGTACGGGGAAGGGGGGGTGGGGGTGTCGTGGGGGTCAGCCAGGGAGGTCGCGGGTCGGCTGGGGGGGCGGTCGGAGGTTCTTGGGGGGGCGGTCGTTGGGGGGAGGGGGGTTTGCGTTGAGGGCAGGAGGACCTGGGATCCCTCCTGCCCGTAATGTAGTGCGAGTGGGGGTAGGGGGTCGCCGTGGCCAGGAGGGTTTGGGCTCCCTCCTGGCCCGAACAACTAGAGGGGGGGGTTCGCCAGGGCCAGGAGGATTTGGGCTCCCTCCTGGCCCGAACAATTAGCGGGGGGGGAGGGGGATCGCCAGAGCCAGGAGGGCTTGGGCTCCCTCCTGGCCCGATATTGTCAGGGAGTTGGGGAGTCGGCGGGGCAAGAGGGCTTGAGCTCTCTCTTGCCCCGATCGTGTCGGGGGTGCCGCGGTTGGCTGGGGCAAGAGGGCTTGAGCTCCCTCTTGCCCCGATCGTGTCGGGGAGTTGGGGAGTCGGCGGGGCAAGAGGGCTTGACGTCAGAGAAAGGGCGGGACCGCCAAGAGGAAGCAGCAGGACACCGGTAGGAGCTTCTACATGATGGGGGGGTCGGGAGGCTGTGGGGGTGCGAGCGGTCCTTCAGGGTGGGGTTGCGGGTGCGTGGGAGCGGTCCTTCGGGGTGGGGGGTGAATCAGATGTCCGGGGGGGGCATCAGGCTTTCAGGGTTGTGACAGGACTTCAAGGGGGAGAGGAGAGTCGGGGCGGGCGAAAGGAGAGTCGGGGTGGCCAGAGGAGAGTCGGGGCGGGTGAAAGGAGAGTCGGGCGGCGACGGGAGAGTCGGGCAGCATGCGCGATATATGGGTGTGTGCGGTATATAAAAATTTCTGTACATAAATTTGTGTTTTCCGCACGTTATCCCCGTGTGCGCGTTTTACACGGGTGCGCGTTATCTACATGAAAATACGGTACATTTGGTCAATTGGCTGATTAATCAAGAAAGAGGGGTTACTTTTTCACATAGGTGATATAAGTGTTGGGAATAACATGGTTCCTTCCATAAATGAAGTAATAATTTAAAAACCATGTCATCTGTTTATTCAGGATCCATTTCTTTACTATTACATTTTGTATAAAGCTCAGAAACTATTCAGTGTGAAAGGAGGGGGGGCCTAGTGGTTAGAGCTACAGCCTCAGCACCCTGAGGTTGTGGGTTCAAGGCCTGTGCTGCTCCTTGTGACCCTTGGCAAGTCACTCAATCCTCCATTGCTCCAGGTACTTTGGATAGATTGTGAGCCCACCAGGACAGATAGGGACAAATGACTGAATACCTGAATATAAACCACTTACCCCCTCTTTTCCAAAGGTGCGTTAAGCTTTTTAGCATGCGCTAAATATTAGCGCACACTAAACACATGCTAAATGCTAACACATGTATGTTATCCTATGGATGCATTAGCGATTAGCGCACGCTAAATCCGCACTAAAACGCTTAGCGCGCCTTTGTAAAAGAGGACCTTAGACAATAGGCAGTATATAAATAACTA
Source organism: Geotrypetes seraphini (assembly GCF_902459505.1). Classification (NCBI taxonomy): domain Eukaryota; kingdom Metazoa; phylum Chordata; class Amphibia; order Gymnophiona; family Dermophiidae; genus Geotrypetes; species Geotrypetes seraphini. Next base: position 331,727,104 of record NC_047084.1, on the reverse strand, counting down.
AAAGAAATCAGTTTGGGATAGAGTCAGTAAATGGTGCACCATCTCTCCCTTTCTCTTCCCAATTAACCTCCCTCTATCTTTCCCTCCCTCCCCAGGTTCACAGTCTCTCCCTTTCTTTTCCCAGCATCCACTCTCTTCAAGTATCTTTCTCCTTCCTTCATTCCACCCCACTGCACATCCAACTTCTCTGTTTCTCTTCTCTCCTTTCAAATCATTGCCTCCTCCCTCCCTCTCTCCCTCCTTCCCTCCTCCTCCTCTGTTACCAGTTCCATAAGCTCTTCCCCTTTACCTACTCCCACACTCAGTCTGGCACTTCCTTTAACTCCCTTCCCCAATCCCCCTTTCTACTTAAAAAAATTACAGCTAGTAACGGGGATTTCCTTACGGCTCCCTCCCTGCTTTCCTTCTGCCGCGGTCCATCCCAATGACACAACTTCCGGTTTCTGCCTGGGAGGACCAGGGCAAGGGAAAGCAGGGAAGGGAGCTGTAGGCAGCTGTTCAGATTGGCTGCCGCGGCTGGAGACCTCCTGCAGCAAACATGGATTTGTCAGCGATGGAAGGTAAGGACAGCATCAGTCCGGTTCGGATAGAAGGGGGAAGACATGCTGGTTCACAGGGGACTCTCCCGAGCCATGGTGCCCAGGGCAGCTGCCCTATTTGCTGGTACAGCATAACTTAACAGTACCCAAGCTGATAACTTCCTCCTAAAATGAAACAAAATTGTAAACAACTCAGGAATCTATCCAATACAATTTTTTTTTTCCTGCACACACATCACAAATGTTACCATAATGCACACTGCATCCAAGGCAGACTGTTAGCATGGAAATTTAACTTGTATACCTCAAGGTGTGTATATAGCTGCATTCATTGTGGTGGCCAATACACCAAGATTTGTTGACATCACAGGCACTTTCTCTTATTTGCCTCCCCCTCCCCCAGCCTGATACCCCAGGCAGTTCCATCTTGTTTGCCACTTTTGGCAGCCCTGTCAACATGAAATGTATGTGTTAATAAAGAGACCAATCAGATACTATAACCAGTCCCTGGAGTGGAGTTTCAGGAAGACAGCATGTTCACAGTTCCTCTATACAATCTCATAGGTGCTTTGAATTCTGATGAAGGTTACATATAAGACCTGTGAACTCCAAGAGACAGAGAGAGAAAGAAGATGTGCTTGCTCTACCAGCCTAGTTAGAGAGATTCTATGCTGTTGAAAGAAAAAAAAAAAATTCTTTGATCTTCAAAGTCTTGTTGATGGCATCATCTTTCGTATACTCTGAAACTGTGCAAGGCTGCCAACAAGGAAAAAGACAATGCTAAATATCTAGGACAGCAAATGGAAACAAGAAGGATGGTCAGAGCAGCAATGATAAATATAGACAGAACAATAACAAATGTGCAAATCAAGATAACTTTATTTTACTTGCACTAGGGAAGGAAGGGCCTGTGTGAGTTTATAAAACAATAGTGAAGCGTACAAATAATGTGAAGTAAACAACCAAACACAGTTAATACAGAGCAAAAACTTGTCTAGGGAAAGACCCCAGAGAGATGTGAGAATTATAAACAGAGATATGAAACATTCCACTTTCAGAAGATGTTAGCAAACAAAATGGAAAGGGAATGGGGCTATTATAGGAAGTAATATCCGATAATATGGGAAAGGCAAATTGCCAGGGGTAAATCGTTACAGAAACCATCCAAAGAAGGGCTGTCAAAAAAGGTTAGATGCAGGATGTGCATTTGGCGGTGTATTTTTGGATTGCTAGTGCATATTAAATAATCTATTTCATGCTAATCTACATACGAGGGGGGTGTTGAAAAGTTTTCAGCCCAACCGAGAAGAGAATGGCGTGGCTGTGGTTCAATCAATGATCTGAAACAATGCCTAAACATAGAATTTCATTTCTGCAAAGTGGCACTTAACAAAATAAGATAACGTTCTTTTTCAGCTTCAGTGGCAAAATATTACACAAAGCCAAAGAGAAAGGGCATGCTCTAAGGGCAATACAGGGAAGACAGGAATAATATAAGAAAAGTGGTGAACATTTTAATGTCCTCTTTAGATAATCAGAGAGATAAAAAAATATACATTATATACATTAAGAGGTAAAGAGGAACTTTAGGGGCTCTTTTTACAAAGGCACGTTAGCAGTTTTAGCGCGTGCTAAATGCCGCATGCATTAGCCTCATTTTAAGCAGGTGGTAAGTTTTCAGCTAGCGCGTACTAATCTTGTGCGTGCGCTAAAAACACTAGCGAACCTTAGTAAAAGGAGCCCTAGGTGTAAGGAAATGAAGGTATAAATGGATATCAAATGCATTTAGAGGCAATGTTCCTACTCCCATTTCATACTGAATGACTGGAATCAATACCCCTCATAGATCAGATCCCTCAGCTTTAGGAAATTACCGTAATAAAAGCATAGCTCTTCACCTAACTCCCCTGTCCATTACCGATGGATTACAAAGAAATGTATTTTGGTATTAGATCCCAGTATGTATCATGTTAAGGGGGGGGGGGGGGAGAAACTTGTATTGAATATCTTCCACTGTAAACTTTATATCATGTTTATTGGTATTAGACCCCTAGTATGTATAGAATGAGAATTCAACCTTGTATCGTAAAATTGTACTGTAACTATCATATTGTAATCTGTTAACTGTATTTTATGTATGTTAACCTGTAACCCATTCTGAGCTCCTTGGGGAAAATGGGATAAAAAACAAATTAAATACATAAATATATTTTAAAAATCAGTAATAGAGAATGACACGGTGACAAAATTTATCATCGTTCCCGTCCCCACGGATAACCGCGGGAAATAATCCCATGTCATTTTCTAGTGTCTATTTCAACCTCGGTCCTTCTACACCAGCATTCTTCAAAGCAAAGCTTGTGGGTCAGTGGTTGTGGCCATTCATACTCTGATTCTTATGTGAGCCAAGCATAATGAAGCCATTGTGACATCACTGATGTGATTAGCTCTTAGGAATTGGTGGAATGAGGCATTATGACATCACAATATCTGCTCTGGATACCAGAGACTGTCATTCTGTAGTGTCTATCTCAACTTCAATCCTTCTACACCAGCATTCTTCAAAGCAAAGCTTGCGGGTCAGTGGTTGTGGCCATTCATACTCCGATTCTTCCCTCTCTCCTTAAAGAATGACATGAAGATGGTTTCCCGCGGTTATCCATGGGGACGGGAACGGTGATGAAATTTGTCACCGTGTCATTCTCTAATCAGTAATACCAGGTGCCACCTGAAGAATGCCTATTCCATAAAGGCATCTCAGTGTCCAGATTCCACTACTTGTAGAATTCTAGTGTAACCTGGCATCAGCATGCTTAGTATTTATTCTGCCAGCACCAGACCAGACCCGGTTTAACTGTGGATATATAAATACAGCAAGGACATACACAATTTACAGTATTTTGTGAGTTATGTGCATAGGTGGAAGCCCCATCCGTGTCTTGCCCCTTGCATTTACACACTTTGCCACTTACAATATTGTGCCATCTTAAAATACTGGTAGCTCTGCTGGTACTTTCACAGTTAAATGCACACTTACAGATATAAATGCTATTATTCTATGCATTTACAGTATATGCCCAATAGGGCAGGCACCCAGTTAGAGAATTGCTCCTAAAGAGAGAAGTTATCAAGGTCTGCTAAAAGGCAAGTTTTACCGCACCTTGATTTAGCATGAAATTAAACAGTCTGTAAGATAATAGTCCAATAGGTTGTTGAATCCCAGGGTATAAGAATAATGCTGTGCATGAACCACTTCACAATCAATGCTATTCCAGTGGCCCAGGAGAATCAAGCTACAAAGCTACGGCCTAATGTCCCTGAGCCACAGTATACCGGGTCCTGTGCCATCTCCCAGTCGCCTACCTCTTGATCCAGCCTCCAGCCTAAGGATCCAGTTTCCTATGCCCAAGAACATATCCCCCATATCCCAACCCAGCTTCTGATCCCCCCAAACAAAGCTTCCCACTCCCTGGAAAGCATCCCCTTCCCAAATTATACTCATTCCTTCAATCCCTGGTAGTCTAATATTCCCAGGGCAGGAGCACTACCCATTCGCTCCTGCCCTCCTGGCACCACCTGTCAAAATGGCACCCAAATAGTGTTGCATTAAATCGGGTAGTGTAGTTTGATAGAAGGGCCTCCCTTAATGATTTATTAAGAATAGAGGTAATAAAGGGAAAAATATATTTAGCTAAAGCATTCATCACAGGCATTGAAAAAAAAATGAATTCTTTAAGGAGGTATTCTATCGACCACCATGTTCTGCAAGTTTCAGAGAATGTGATGGTTGATAACAATACTGTCCTTAAATAATTCAGTTTCAGTTTCGGCTTGAAATGAATGCAAATTGATACCATTTTTCAGCAACACTAGATTTTAAGAACTGCAAATGGGAATGAACACAGTCAAATGATGCTGTATTCTTAGGGGTCAGTTACTAAGCTGAGGTAAAAAGTGGCCTAAGCATACGCTTACATGGGTCTTTTTTGCCTGCTAAGGCCATTTTTTCCATAACCGTAAAAATGGCTTTTTCCTACTTTTGTGTTAATGGCCAAGCACTAATGCTGTGCCCAAGAAGAAAGGAGAATGTTCTGCCCTACGTAGAAATCCAAATATATCGAGAGAAGGGCAAATGAGATGCCAGTCCAGCTAATTTAATTCATTAGCCCCCCCCCCTTTTACAACACCTATGAGCGTTGGAGCTGTTACCACCATGGCCGATGCTAAAAAAAGTGCTATGGTTTTGTAAAAGGGGGGGGGGGTAAAATATTTATTAGTCCCAACAAGGATCCAAGTTTCTGCAATTTCAAATTGCCTTCCTCAGGGGACAAAACACTATAAAATGCCCAGAAAAATGTTGCATAAAACACTTGTTTAATGCTCTGACACTCATAGAATTCCTATGAGTATCAGACCATATACCTCCCCAGCCCATGTTTAAAACCTCTAATGCGGTTGTTGGTTTTTATTTAGTTTTCAAATCCAACAAAAAGTACGATATAATATACATACAAAACACAATAATCAAATAAGCACTTATAATCAATCAGTATTAATACAAAAATAAAACTCCCTCTCCCGTCCAACATTTTACATCAGGGAATAATACCAAACAAAAGATATATCGCCCCCCCCCCCCCTCACCTGGATGTGTGGGTGCTAAAACAACGGGAAATAAAGATAAAGGACAACTAGAACAACTCTACAAAAGACGTCAATGGACCCCAAACTAATTTGAATATCTTAGTATGCCCTAGCACAGGAGTGGGCAACTCCGGTCCTCGAGGGCTGGAATCCAGTCGGGTTTTCAGGATTTCCCCAATGAATATGCATGAGATCTATTTGCATGTACTGCTTTCAATGCATATTCGTTGAGGAAATCCTGAAAACCCGACTGGATTATGGCCCTCAAGGACCGGAGTAGCTCTCCTCTGCCCTAGCATGTCAGCATTCATTTTCTCATATTTATAACTTAAACTAGTACTGTTTAGTAAAACCCAATGTATGTTTGTATCTTGCCAGGATCACAAGAAGAGCAGTGGGATTTAAACTTGGCTTCCCTAGTTTTCAGCCCGCTGCTCTAGCCATTAGGGTACTCCTCCAAATATGGCGTTATTTTTGTCATTATTAAGAACTATTTAAAATGATTGTTTCTAGGCTGGAAGAAATGAGTGAGCAGCTGAATCAGATAAATTTTCCATTTCCACTTCTCAGACATCTATGCTTTGATGGAATAAGTAACTACCAATTTGATATAAATGTACTGTAACCTGGCTCAAAGCCTGTTTATAAAATGAACTCATGATGATTTGTATTCATAGAGGAAGTGATTTTCAGTAGCACACATTTATTTATTTGCTCATATGTATAACCTGCTTTTCCGAAAACAATTGCTCAAAGCAGAGAACAATGAGCAGTCGGTAAGTGCTCCCTGGATGCAGCTGGACAACACAATGAATGATATGATTCTCGCTTGTTCAAGTAGAGCAGATTTGAGAGGGATTACTTGCCGTGTGCCAGTTAATGTTTTGATTGGGGACTTTTGGCAGCTTGCATGCCCGTCCCTCCCTCTCTAAAGCATACACACACTCGCTCTCTTTTTCTCATTTTCAATTCCTGCTTTTGATGTCGGGACTAATGATGTATATTCCCTCCGCAAAGGGTATATAGAGTTGCACCTGTGTGAAAGTAGGCAATATTTTATCCATTAGCATTTGTGCATTGCTAGAAAATATTTGAAGAACCTACTTCTACTTTGCCTTTATATATACACACTAGTATTTAAGCCTGTTACATTAACGGGTGCTAAAATAGATGTGTATACTTTTAGCACAATGGGGCGCTGAGGCCTTTCTTTCTTTCTCTTTCTTTATTTGCTTCCTGCTCCCCCTGTCCAGCAGTAGCCCTTCTCCCTTCCTTTTACCTCCTCCCTGTCCAGCAGTTCCCCTTCCCTGCTCCCCCTGTCCAGCATCCGCTGGCTCGGGCAGCTTCGGGGCTTTTGCTAGGCCGGCCCTCCTCGCATTATCCAAGTGGGCCGGCCTAGCAAAGGCCCTGTAGCTGCTTGATGAAACCAAGGCTGCTGCCGCTGCTGGTCCAGGGGTGAGAAGGAGAGGCATCCCAGCAGTGTAGGCAGAAGGCAGGAAGTCAGCCGGTGTCGGAGATCGGGGCAGAAGGCAGGAAATCAGCTGAGGCAAGCACAGGTGATCAGCGACAGGCAAATTATTGTACTACGCATGCGTGGCATGGAAGCACGACACAGAGAGGCATGGAGATTAAAGTGTGCATGCACGCTAAGGGTTTTATTATAATAGATAGATATATATAAACAACTTATTACTTTGATTAAAGTGGAATCAGTTAGCAAATACTTTTTGGGAAAGTAGTATATTAAAACACAGTACAAATAATTTACTTCCCATTAAATCTATATAACAGTCAGGCCATCAGATGGTGAGTTCAATACTGCTCATGTTATGTAGGCACCAGCTAAGCACCCAATTCTTCATAGGTCCAAAGTAGTTTTTTTTCATATATCAAACCTTATCACATCTCATTTATAATGATTTAATCTAATCAAAATTTAGAAGGGCACTTAGCTTCATTATCTTCAATATCTTCCCAATAGGAATTAACTTCCCTAAACATGATCATGTTTTGCCAACTGCATCAAGATGGAAGTACCTATAATAAATCAAAACTCAATATTTGACCCTTCAAAGCATCTACATCAAATTAAGGCACATAGTAATCCATATTCTATAGTTATTTTCAACTGCATACCTCAAACTGCTCTCGGAAACTCATATCTTCAAACAATCTCACTTCATTTCAATATGGCGGCAACTCCTGCCTGCTTAAATTGTGCTCAATGGGCTGGCTCCCAATATTCAGTGATCATGATCTCTAGTAGTAGTCTAGTGCCACTATTGCTACAAGTTGACACCTAGAATATTACCTTAAAATTACCACTAGAAGTCCTGGTGGCCATTTTCAATCAGGAGCCACAAGGGGCAGGAGAGAGTAAGGTTTGTTCCTGTCCCTGTCAACCACTAGACCAGGGGTGCCCAACGCGTCGATCGCGATCGACCAGTAGCTCAGGAAGGCAACGTGAGTCGATCGCAGAGCCCATCCCGGGCTCTGTGATAGACTCATGTTGCCGTCCCGATCTACCGGGCCTATCAGCCTTCCTCTCCCCCGACGTCAAAGACGCCGACACTGGCCATTAGGCTGTTTTTGTCATTTCAGGGGGGGGGGGCGTGGTGGCGTGGCATGGCGGCGGCAGCAACAGCAACAGCCTGAAAAATAAATCATCCTGGCCCGGTCGGTGTCATACTCCGGAACTTCTACCTCTTCCAGCAGCCCTCTCCCTTCTACCTGCTTCCTGCCACACCCCCTGCTCCGCGGCTCTCTTCGGCAACTCAGCAGCAGTGATCGACACAAGCTTCTGACGTCGGGGCCTACCCTCTGCGAGTCCCGCTTGTTTCAACTTCCTTTTTCCACAAAGGCGGGACTCGTAGAGGGAAGACCTCGATGTCGGCAGCTTGTCTTGATCAGCGCTGCTGACGAGTTGCTTAAGAGAGCCGCGGAGCAGGGGGGTTTTGCCAGGTGCAGGTAGAAGGGAGAGGGCCAGATGCAGGACTCGTGGGTGAGGGAGCAGAAGAGAGAGAGAAAGAGAGAGGGGAGAGAATCAAAATGAAATATTTCATACTGGGCTGGGCCAGAGTAGAGGGAGGGTGGAAAGATTCTGGCTACAGGGTGCATTAACAAAGGAAAAGGGGAGAAAGCTGAAAATAGAGATAGTGACACAAAGAAGAGAAAGAGTAAGCAGGACCTACTGAATAAGGATAGAGATACAGAGAGGACATGAAGAGGAGGTGAAATAGAGACATAGAAGTAATGCTGAAAAAGTGTGTGTGGGGGGGGAGATAAAGACATTGAAAGGGCAAATGGTGAACATGGGGTAAAGACAAGGACAGAGACAAATGAAGATTCTGAAAAAGTGGTGAGATAGGGATATAGGTGAGATGGACACAAAGAAGGGTGATGCTGGAAAATAGGTGGAATGGTAATTCTGACAGACACAAGGGAAATGCTGGATCAAGGAGAAATGGGGCTCAGGCTGGATGGAATGAGGAGAAATGCCTTGTTGGCCCGGAACTTCCTCTCCTACGTCAGAATTGACGTCAGGGAGCGGAATGCTGGTCAACGCAACGCTTCTGCAGGGAAAGCTTGGGACGGCGGTGGCTTGGGGGCTGTTCCCCGATGGCGGTGGCAGCAAACTGAGTGGCTTGGGGGAGGGCACGGAGAAAGAAAGAAAGGGGGCAGACAGGGAGACAGAAAGAAGGGGGAACAGGGAGACAGAAAGAAAAAGTTGGGGGAGAGAATGAGGTCTGGAGGAGAGGAAACATACAGGAGGCTGAATGAAAGGAAGAAAGATTGGATGCACAGTCAGAAGAAGAAAGTGCAACCAGAGACTCATGAAATCACCAAACAGCAAAGGTAGGAAAAATGATTTTATTTTCAATTTAGTGATCAAAATGTGTCGGTTTTGAGAATTTATATCTGCTGTCTATATTTTGCACTATGGCTCCCTTTTACTAAACCGCAATAGCGTTTTTTAGCGCAGGGAGCCTATGAGAATTGAGAGCAGCACGAGGCATTCAGCGTAACTCCCTGTGCTAAAACCTACTATTGTGGTTTAGTAAAAAGGGAGGGGGTGTATTTGCCTATTTTTGTATTTTGTTACTGAGGTGACATTGCATAGAGTCATCTGCCGTGACCTCTTTGTAAAAACCCGGAATATGAATAATTAACATTTTCTCTGTCTTTCAGTGTGCTTTGTGTTTTTTTTTTATTTTATTGTTGGTAGATCATTTTGACTTAGTCATTATAAAAGTAGCTCGCAAGCCCATAAAGTGTGGGCACCCCTGCACTAGACCATCAGAGCAGTTGGGATTGGTCTGGGAAAGGTTACTACGACTTGAGGGTGGGGAGGGAGGATAAGTGCTTAGGGGTGCAAAGTGGATTAGAGCATGAGCAGAGGAGCTCAAATGGGGTCAGAGCTTCAGATATTCAGATTGGGACCCACATAAAAGCCAATGGCCAATACATGACCAATTAGAGAGAAATATTCAATGCCTGGAATTGAATATTCAGGGTTTATTTAGCCAGCAATGATTAGTGATTAAAAATAACACTGACCCTGGCAGCTAAACATTGACCAAGTAAAATCTAAGAAAATATTGAGATTATCCTTTTCATATCAAGCTGCTATGATCTACAATAGCTTGCCTCTTGAATTAAGGATTCAAACTGGTTATATGTTTTGAAGAAGAGGGTGGAGGGAGTGGAATATTTATTTGGAAGAGTAAAATTAATTCTTTTTTATTATATTGATAGTATAATATATAATTTTATTGTTTATAATTAGGAGAAGAAGGGGATAAAAATTGTTTAATGTAATAATTGTGATGATTACAATGTATTTTCATACAGTTTTTTTCTGATTCTTCAATTGTATACATTATAAAGTTTGAAATATCAAAGATTAAAAAAAAAAATTCCCTCTCTTTTGCAAGCTTCTAAATATTTAATATCTGTTTGTTTTATATTGATGCATGGTTGCTGTATTTCTTTTTACATAAACACTATTATTTCTAACAGGATTCAAGTAACAGAAACCATGTAACCTTTTTCACATATAGAAGTACTCCATAGTGCATTTTGTTATATCTTTAATGTTCTTCCCTTTCTCCGGCCTCATCCTCCACAGAATCAGGTTTCAGGTTTTTATTTATATTTGATGGATCGCTTATTCGATTTACTAAGCGATTAACAACTTCATAAAAGCGGGTTACAATAAATAAACAACAAACACAAGTCTTGGGACTAACAATTTTTAGACGTACATGGAACGTGTGGATAAAGGGGTAAAGTTATATTTTCATGGCTTAAGGAGAGAGAGAAAATAAGGGATGAGACAATGGGAAGGGGTAAAAAATTTGTATCTAAAGAAGGAGGTTAAAGATTAAACGTGTCTTTAAAAAGATGGCTTTTTAAAAGTTTCTTAAATTGACTGAGGTCTTTTTCTTCACAATCTTTTTCTAGAGCTGCCAAATCTTCCCGAGCTTTAGAAAATGCTCCTTCTTCTATGCCTTCACCTACATACTAGTGTACAAAGGCACACTTTGCATACATCAAACTTGTGGTCTAAGCGAGCCCAGGCTTCAGCAATGGCTGTAGTGTTACTCAGCACACATACAGCTCGCACTTTAGCTAAATCACCTCCTGGTACTATGGTTGGAGGCTGGTACTTAATTCCCACCTTAAAACCAGTAGGGCACCAATCCACATCTCTGCATAACATACAGCATTCACACTTCACCATCTGGTGAGCTGGGTCAACGCTGGCATTGGTAATTTCAGCAATTTGCATGTATTTTATGTCATTGTGCCTTCTAAGTAATAACTAGCTAAATTTATGTTATCCATTTTGAATCTACTAACCTCTGGAGAGATATACAATATTACTCTGTGATGATTGTTAAATCACTTTTTACTTTTATCACAGCTCTATTTCTACTATATAATTTAAATATAATAATTATAATTATAGTAATTATTATTATATTTAAATTATATAGTAGAAATAGAGCTGTGATAAAAGTAAAAAGTGATCCATTTTGAATCTAACATAGTAACATAGTAGATGACGGCAGATAAAGACCTGAATGGTCCGTCCTGTTTTCTCAGCCTTATTCTCTCTTTAAATTACTGATTTTAATTTTAATTTTCCTTCTTATTAGCTATTTATGGGCTATAACCCAAATCTCTTCCTGGTACTGTGCTTAGGTTCCATCTACTGAAGCCTCCATCAAAGCTCACTCCAACCCATTTAAACCATCCCAGCCATCGAAGCCCTCCCAAGCCCATCCTCAACCAAATGGCTATATATGGACACAGACCTATGAAGCACTACTGAGGTTTTTCTCCACTTCATATTTTTGTGTGTGCACTGTTTTTCTTGTTATGTAAGGTTCTTTGTAAACTTGCGGGGGCCTGTGGTTTAGGAAGGGAGCTCCTGGTGTGCCTAATAGGGTATGTACTTTTTGTATGGTTGATCATTCTTGCTCTCTCCTTAATCTTATAGGTTCAGAGAATCTCCAGCCCAAGAGCCCTGCTTTTTTTTTTTTTTTGGGGGGGGGGGTTGTTTACTTTTTTATTCGATGCAGTTTGACTGGTTAAGCAGGCTACCTAAACTAAACTAAACTAAACCTTAGGTTTGTACACCGTGCCATCTCCACAAGCGTAGAGCTCGGCACGGTTTACAGAGATAGGAAGAAAGGAACTCCATGAAGGGTTATAGGAAAGGAACAAGAAGAAAGAGAGGGACAAGGGTCCCAGAGAGCAGGAGGTGTTAGATTTTTGAAAAGAGCCAAGTTTTCAGGTGTTTGTGGAAGAATTGGAGGGAGTTTGAATTTCTGAGCGGGGATGTGAGGTTGTTCCAGAGTTCTGTGGTTCTAAAGGGGAGGGATGTTCCTAGTTTTCCTGCGCGGAATATACCTTTTGTAGAAGGGAATGATAGTTTCAGTTTTTGGGAAGATCTGGTGGAGTTAGGGTTAGAGGAGTTCCAAAGGAATGGAATAACGGGAGGAAGGATGCCGTATAGAATCTTAAAGGCTAAGCAGGCACATTTAAAGAGGACTCTGGAGTGTACTGGAAGCCAGTGGAGCTTCCAGGAGCGGAGAGACGTGGTCGAACTTGCCTTTTGCGAAAATAAGCTTACCTACTCAACAAATAAAAAAGAAGGGTTGTAGACCTTGGGATTCAATGAATCCCCTTAAAGCCCTCAATGCACGCAACTCACTGGTTATACTGTTACCGCTTAAGGTATCTCCTGAAGGAAGTATTACATATTTTTCAAACGGTTGTTCATCTTTAACCCTAATATTTATTTTCTACATAAGCTAAATGAAATGTAGGTCACACCCTGTTATGCTTTAAAGTTTTAGTTGAGAGAGGAATAAGATGTGGCATATCTCTTCGTATTTCTAGCATGCTTACAGAGTATATAACAAGATTTGAAGAGAAGGTGATTTTGCATGTGACTTGTTTGAATATGGAAACATTATGCCTCTTTACCTTACAGAGGGGTTTGAATTGACCTCGTATTTCAGTTTGGAACATGTTCCTTACATACAAATTCCACATAAAAGCTGGCATATCTGAGAACAGTATATCTTTAAAAAATTGTTACACTCTGAGTTCAATCATTAGCATAAACCTAGCCTTTGTGTTCTCAAACTATTGTTTGGCATTACTATTGTAGGCAATGTGAATATGTAATTATTGGCACAAATAGCATGTAAATAATTTTCTTTTCAAATCACCACATTGGTAATTTAAACACGTCTCTGCAATAAAATTGTTGACAGATGCTGACTGCTGCCACTTGAGACAGACTGACAACTGCACAAATAGTTCTAAATCCTTAATCCATTATCTGCAAATAATTATCTGTTGACTTTTACACTCTGTGCCTCAACCTCAGAACTGCCATGTGCAAACTATTGAAATTCAATTATTTACCAAGAGCATACTAAACAGCAACATTTAAGAAATCTATTGCTGTTTCCAATGTTGCATTTAAACAGCAGCTCTTTCAAATAGATTTCAAGTTGCTTCACTAACTAGACAGTGAACCATGAATGGATGGATGTACCCTGGTCTGATGGCTGAATCATATAATGGCAGACACCATCATAGAAACTGCCCAGAAGTAAGTGAACATTATACAGTATACTGTATATCTATGCATGGAATGCATAGTGCATGGGTGGGGGAAATGCTATGGGATTCGATAGGAAATGGACTCCTAAGAACAATACCCTTGCGGAAAAAAAAAAAAAATTGTAACAAATCTCGCATTGTATTTTTGTGCTGTTTTCTAGCTCAAATGGGTAATAGTGTCATGGACAATTATGACCCTTAAAACAAGTAGAAAAAAACTTGATGGTTACCTATCAATTAAATACAATATATAAAGCCACCAAAATAAACCAAAATGACACTGGAGATAATTTATTTTCTCTATTTATAAACGGGGACAAGCCTCAGAATATTGAGTGTTAGATTTTCACCCATTCAGGGTTCTTTCAAAGAGAAAGACACTTCTTTTCTCTTACTCACATTCACATCACTGGCTTGAACCCATCCTCCCTACCTTCTTCCTAACATTAAGTAAAAATTTTATTTCGTCAATAATTTTCATGAAAACTTAGGGCTCCTTTTACGAAGCCGCGTTAGCGGTTTAACCTGTGTAATAGCGCACGCTAAACTGCCGGCTGCACTAGCCGCTACCGCCTCCTCTTGAGCAGGTGGTAGTTTTTCGGCTAGTGCGGGGGTAAGCGCGTGATAAAAAGTCACGTGCGATAAAGCCGCTAATGCAGCTTCGTTAAAGGAGCCCTTAATGTTAGAAAAAAGGTAGGGAGGATGGGTTCAAGCCAGTGATGTGAATGTGAGTAAGAGAAAAGAAGTGTCTTTCTCTTTGAAAGAACCCTGAATGGGTGAAAATTTAACACTCAATATTCTGAGGCTTGTCCCCGTCTATAAATAGAAAAAAAACAACATTATCTCCAGTGTCAATTTGCCTTATCCAAACAAGCAAAAATGAAATCCCATTTACAAGTATTACTAAGGACTCCTTTTACTAAGGTGTGCTATACTTTTTAGCACGCACTAAATATGTGCATGTTAGTCTATGGACGCATTAGCAGTTAGCGCGTGCGTAGATTTAGCGTACGCTAAAACACTTAGCACACCTTAGTAAAACAGGGGGTAAGTAAAATATCTGAACAACATAAGAGCTGCCATACTGGGATAGGTGAGAGTATTTTATGCTACATCTATGGCAAAGTTGTGCGTTAGCAATATACTATCAACATCATTCTGTCTGTAACAGAAACACATTAGGGAGCACCCATTATCCCACTGTTGTTCAATCTAGCCTTGGAATCATTAGCAGTTGTAATTAGACAAGCAGCAGACCTATGGCATTCAAAGAGACATGAAAGAATTTAAATTGGAATGGTTGCAGATGACTTATTACTCTTTTTTTTACCTCATTACTGATCTTTTCTTGTTTAGAAATCTTGGAAACTTTTTCAAAATATGTTGCATTCAAAAGTTAACTGGACCAAATCTGAATGAATGTCTTTGAATTGCCCTTCAGAACATCCAGGTTTGAATGATCAGTTGCAACAGAGTAGAGAACATATCCAATATCCAGGGATATTAGTTAACCAAAACAACATTTTAGACGTAGCTTGTGAATTATTAAACCAATGTCACCTTTATAAATCTCATGGTAGGGGTGCATTCATGCAGTTCGATGATGATTACTCCCAAGTTCAATTATATTCTTTGCTTGTTGAATGTGTTTTCCAAACTCATTCTTCAAACAGTTATACATGTACATTAACACGTGGGTCAATATTCAATGTGATTTAGGGGCTCATTTTTCAAAAAAGAAAAAAATGTCCAAAAAGTAGAGGTTTATCTCACCAAAGCATTCAATTTGTTTTTTTTCAAAATGGATTTTGTAGATGGATTTCTGTGTGGTGGTTGTCTGCAGTGTGCATGTTGGAGGTGTGGCTTGGGTGGAACTAGGGCAGGCTTATAATTTGGATGTTTCTCTGCACTAATCAAACATATTTAAAAATGTCCAGTGTACAGTTTGGACATTTTGGGGATATATCAATGAATAAGTGCCAGAAAGATGCCCAGGCTGATCAGATAACCACTGGAGAGATGAAGGCACGACTTCCCTGTATGATAGCTTCCGATGTTATGGGCAGTCCTAGTACAGCATCTCTGGAGAAGCCTAGTGAGTGGTATAATGAATTATAGGGATGGGAACTAGAGAATGACACGGTGACAAAATTCATCACCGTTCCCGTCCCCGCGGATAACCGCGGGAAATAATCCCATGTCATTTTCTAGTGTCTATTTCATCCTCAGTCCTTCTATACCAGCATTCTTCAAAGCAAAGCTTGTGAGTCAGTGGTTGTGGCCATTCATGCTCTGATTCTTCCTTCTCTCCTTAAAGAATGACATGAAGATTGTTTACCGCGGTTATCCGCGGGGACGGGAACGGTGATGAATTTTGTCACCGTGTCATTCTCTAATGGGAACTCAGACTCATATCTCACTCTAACTAATACACGTGAGACATTATAGTTAAAAAAACACACACAGAAAAGCGCTTTTACTAAGATGCAGGAAGTTTTAGCACTTACTATTTGTTAAGGAAACAAAATTTAACTTGCAGCAAATACAAAGCCTGTGTGGTAAATAAAGAATGGTATGCTCAGAATCTGCCCCACAATTACCATACTTGGCAAACATAATAGAAGCACCACATTATGTAGATAGCACAGATGCTCACATACAAAGGGGGAAATTCGATATAGGATGCCAGTTTCTGCTGCCGCCTAAGAAGCGGCTGATATTTGCACATCGGCGTCCTATACAGAATTGTGTCTGCCCCTAAGAGACAGATGCCCAAACCGGCCTAACCATCCCGATTCTCTAACCGGTGCTCATGTCGCAGGTGCCGGTTAGAGAATCCCCCTGCCACGTTCAGCTGAATGGCTGCAGCAAGGAACCCTTGACCCACCCCCCCCCCCCCCCAACAATGAACTCAGCCAGCAGGATTACTTTTAAGATCTACATATGATGTATGAGTTCATAGCCATCCTTTCAAAGTCCCTGCTCTAATAATAATAATGAAAAAAACACAAAAAGGCAACCTAGTCACATCAGGATTTGTGTGGGGGACGCTCAGGACGCCCAAATGGGCACACAACTTACAAACCGATAATAGATGAATGTATTAATATATTATAGGAACCTTTTCTCCTGGCGCGGTTGTTTACGTTTATCAGTGTTTGAGATTGTTTCAGATAAGTATCGTGTTTATTTGACACTTTCTGTATGGTGATTTTTGATTTTGTTGTGCGATTCGGGGGGTCTGGCTGGCAGGGTTTGTGTGGGGGTCGCTCAGGTTGTTTGTGTGGAGTTTGATTTACTCACTTTGGTTGATTCGTTTGATTTAGTGGACTTCCGTTTCTTTAATTTCAGCACACTCAGGGTGCTCAGTGATGGTGTGTGGGTGGAGGCTTCCCGCCTTGATCCAGAAGTGAAGTGTCGGAGCAGCGCTCCTATCACTGAGGGTTCACACTGAGAGCACCCTACAATATATTAATACATTCATCTATTATCGGTTTGTAAGTTGTGTGCCCATTTGGGCGTCCTGAGCGTCCCCCACACAAATCCTGATGTGACTAGGTTGCCTTTTTGTGTTTTTTCCATATTAGGATTTTTGGGCAAAATTTAGAGTGTATTGTTGTGGATTCTAATAATAATAATAACTTTATTTTTCTATACCGCCACAATCTTGCGACTTCTAGGCGGTTCACAAAGAAGAAGAGCTGTACAATCAGTGAATTACAGTAGATGAATACAAGGTGGTTGAAAGGAAAATTATACATAGGTTGAATTATAAGAAATTAACTATTTTACATCATACAATTGAAAATAGTCGGACACCAGCGAATATCAGGATACAATTATGAAGAGGGAATTTTAGCAGACAGGGAATGTGGAAACCTAGTGTGAGGAAGAAATTCAGGATAAGGTGTGGAAGTTATGTTCGCGGGAGAGTGTCTGGCTAGGACAAGAATTTCTTAAACAAAGTGGTCTTTAGTTCTTTCCGGAAGATGCTGTAGGTCAACCTAGCGGTATCAATGAGATAGCCTAGCCTTGATTGCTGTCTACCAGCTTGAAACTTGAAAGTTCTGTCCAGGAAGGTTCGATATCTGCAGCCAGCGATTTTCGGGTATGCAAACAGGTTGTGGTTTCTGGTAGATCTACCGTATTTTCACGCATATAACGCGCGTGTTATACGTGTTTTTACAAACCGTGCATAACCTTGCGTGGTATACGCGTGAGCGCGGTATATAAATTTTTTTTTACATAGTTCTCATCCCGCCCGATGCCCGATTCATCATCCGGAAGGACCGCTCACACCCCCACTGCTCGCACTACCACCCCGATGGACCGCTCGCACTCCCACCCGAAGAACCGCTCGCACCCCCACAGCCTCCCCCCCCTCCCCCATGGAGAAGCTGTCTACCTTGTTTCCGGATTCCAGTGATCTCAGCTGCTTCCTCTGCCGGCGGTCCTGCCCCTTCTCTGAGCCCTGCGCTACACTGCTTCCTCTTCCGGCGGTCCTGCCCTTTCTCTGATGTCAGAGAAAGGGCGGGACCGCTGGAAGAGGAAGCAGCGCAGCAGGGCTCAGAGAAGGGGCAGGACCGCCGGCAGAGGAAGCAGCTGGGCTCACTAGAATCTGGAAACAAGGTAGACAGCTTCTCCATGGGGAAGGGGTGGAGGCTGTGGGGGTGCGAGCGGTTCTTCAGGTGGGAGTGCGAGCGGTCCATTGGGGTGGGAGTGCGAGCGGTGGGGGTGCGAGCGGTCCTTCCGGATGATGAATCGGGCGTCGGGGTGGGGGGGGCATCAGGCTTTCAGGGTGGGACAGGACTTCAAGGGGGAGAGGAGAGTCGGGGTGGCCGAAAGTAGAGTCGGGGTGGCCAGAGGAGAGTCGGGGCAGTGAATGGAAAGTCGGGGCGGGTGAAAGGATAGTTGGGGCAGCCATAGGAGAGTCGGGGCAGCCAGAGGAGAGTTGGGGCGGCATGCGTGGTATACCCGTGAGCGCGGTATATAAAAATTTCTTTACATAAATTTGTGTCTCCCGCGCGCTATACCCGTGTGCGCGTTTTACACGGGTGCGCGTTATCTACATGAAAATATGGTAATGGGGGAATAGAATTCGAAGTGAGGTAGAAGGTAATTGGGGGCCATTCCCCAGATTAATTTATAGCAAAAGCAGGAAAACTTGAATAGAATTCTTTCTTCGATTGGTAACTAATGCAGACGTTTGTAGAAGGGACTAACGTGATCACTTTTCTTTAGTCCGAATATTAAGCGGACGGCCGTGTTTTGAACTATTCGCAGTTTTCTTACTTTTTTTTTAGGTATCCCCAAGTAGATGATGTTACAATAGTCCAGTGTGGATAGAATCAGCAACTGTACCCATAATCTGAAGGATACAGGGTCGAAATATTTTTTTATGGTTTTCAATTTCCAAAGAGTGGAGAAGCATTTTTTTGTCACCGAGTTTGTGATCGGTCATAGTTAATTTGGTATCTAGAGTGACTCCTAATATTCTTATAGTTTTTAATATTGGGTGGTCGTGGCCGTTTATTTGTATTGCTGTTGTGGTGATTTTTTTCCTTTGGGCTAGCCAGGAAAATTTTTGTTTTTTCTGAGTTTAGTTTCAATTTAAAGTTTGTGGTCCATTGTTCAATTTCCATCATAATGAAGGAAATGTGTTTGGATGTAGCATTCGTCACATTTGTTATTGGAATTAATATAGAGATGTCATCTGCATAAATATAATATATTAGATTTAACTTTTGCAGTAGGTGACCTAGGGAGGAGATATGTATGTTGAACAAGGTGGGAGATAATGGGGAGCCTTGAGGGACTCCCGAGGGACTTTTCCAGGATTCCAAGTAATTCCCATCGTTGACCACTTGTTATGATCATTTAGTTAAGAAGCCTTGAAACCAGGTCCATACACTTCCCGATATTCCCATTGCATCTAGACACATGAGCATTATTTCATGGTCCACTAGGTCAAAAGCGCTACTAAAGTCTAATTGTAAGATCAGGGCGCTGGTGCCATGACTGAAGAGATTTTATAGGTGATTAAGGAGAGAGCCAAGGACTGTCTCAGTGCTGAATCCTTTTCTAAAACCTGATTGAATTTTCTAAAACCTGATTGATGGTCATTTAAGAGATTGAATTTTTCTAAGTGATTTACAAGTTCTAGGTTGACCAACCCTTCCAACATTTTGGTGAAGAAGGGGGTGCTCGCAATAGGTCTTCTGGTCTTTGGGGATGGGTGTGATTAGAATGTGACCCATATTTTCCTGGTAAATTCCAGTTGTAAGAGTGGATGTTGCCCAGTTAAATAGATCCCTTTTGAATTTGGGAACTGCAACTTGCATGATCTGGGATGGGCATTCGTCTAGAAGACAGTTTGATTTGGCGTATTTATTGAATAATGTGAGGAAGTTAGACCAATCAGGGTGTTCAAATTCATTCCAGTACATTTCGACATTGGGCTCTCTTTCCTGTGGAGTGAACTGGAAAACGAAGTTGGGTGAAGGTGAAGATATTGAGGCTCGTAAATCAATGATTTTTTTTGCTAAAGTGGTCAGCGAGGATGTTGACCGTTGGTATCCGTTCATTTTGGTTTTTTAGGATCTGTGTAGTGTCTGTTAATTTGTTCATTATTTTGAACAGTTCTCTACTATTGATATTGATTGCTCCTATTTTTTGTGCATAGCAATTGCGACGCTTTTCTTTTATCAGGTTTTTGTAGATTTTCATTTTATGTTTCCAATTGGTTTTCTCATCCTCATTGGCAGTTTTTAGCCATAATCTTTCGAGTTGTCTGAGTTCTTTTTTGAAGGCTAGTAGTTCGGCATCATATCATTTTTTTAGACTCCCTTGTATTCTTTTTGTATGTTTGGACAGGAGCTATTTGGTTTAGTATATCTTTGGTTAATTTTTCCCATCTGGAAGGGAAATCGTGTTCTTCCTCTGGTTTGGGGTGTAATTCATAATGGGTCCAGAATTCTGTTGGATTAGTGACTATATTCTGCAGTAGATTGGCCTAGAAGGATTAGGATTAGGATATTTTACTCATACATTTTGAGACATAAGAGTTAGACCAAGTATATTTTCAAAGGATTGAGAATGTCCTTTGTATCATACTTATGTAAATCATTGTAGCACAATCATGATCATTCGTTATGGCATGAATTAATGAGCTTTTACAAACTGTATTGAAGTGGTTAACATATGATGAATTCCATTGCCATTGGAAATTATTGTTCGTCAAATGAAAATGTACGTCAAGGTAACACTGTGTAACCAGTTCTTAACAGGCTACTGTATAGCACAACACATTATAATTTCATTTAGCAAGGGATTGCTATGGCAACATATACAGTAAACTATTTTATGTCTGAGAATAAGCAGAAATGTGCTTTCATAAACACCATTCTTCATCCAACTCACACATAGATGCAGCCACATAGCAGCCAAATTAACCTTACTAATACATTTGATGATCTACTTATCTACTTTCATGTCATGAGAGGCTATAAGATATTGCAATTAGATATAATAGCATATGATGAAATTCTGTTAATCACTGGAACTTTTGTTTCATATTTCTGTTTACATTTATCATGACTAGAAAACAGGATTATAACAGTGATATAGATCAATTCCTCAGAGCATTTACCGTATTTTCACATAGATAACGCGCACCCGTGTAAAACGCGCACACGGGTATAGCGCGCGAAAAACACAACTTTATGTACAGAAATTTTTATATACCGCGCACACACGTATACCGCGCATGCTGCCCAACTCTCCTTTCACCCGCCCTGACTCTCCTCTGGCCACCCCGACTCTCCTTTCGCCCGCCCCAACTCTCCTCTCCCCCTTGAAGTCCTGTCCCCACCCTGAAAACCTGATGCCCCCCCCCGACGTTCGATTCACCACCCCCCCTCGCAGGACCGCTCGCACCCCCACCCCGAACGACCGCTCGCATGCGCTCCCACCCGCACCCGCATCCACGATCGGAGCAAGAGGGAGCCCAAGCCCTCTTGCCCGGCCGACTCCCCAACTCCCCGACAATATCGGGCCAGGAGGGAGCCCAAACCCTCCTGGCCACGGCGATCCCCTACCCCCACCCCGCACTACATTACGGGCAGGAGGGATCCCAGGCCCTCCTGCCCTCGACGCAAACCCCCCTCCCTACAACGACCGCCCCCCCCCCAAGAACCTCTGACCGCCCCCCCAGCCGACCCGCGACCCCCCTGGCCGACCCCCCTGGCCGACCCCCCCACCCCCCTTCCCCGTACCTTTGGAAGTTGGCTGGACAGATGGGAGCCAAACCCGCCTGTCCAGCAGGCAGCCAACGACGGAATGAGGCCGGATTGGCCCATCCGTCCCAAAGCTCCGCCTACTGGTGGGGCCTAAGGCGCGTGGGCCAATCAGAATAGGCCCTGGAGCCTTAGGTCCCACCTGGGGGCGCGGCCTGAGGCACATGGGCCCAACCCGACCATGTGCCTCAGGCCGCGCCCCCAGGTGGGACCTAAGGCCCCAGGGCCTATTCTGATTGGCCCACGCGCCTTAGGCCCCACCAGTAGGCGGAGCTTTGTGATGGATGGGCCAATCCGGCCTCATTCCGTCGTTGGCTGCCTGCCGGACAGGCGGGTTTGGCTCCCGTCTGTCCGGCCAACTTCCAAAGGTACGGGGAAGAGGGGTGGGGGGGTCGTGGTGGTCGGCCAGGGGGGTCGCGGGTCGGCTGGGGGGGCGGTCGGAGGTTCTTGGGGGGGGCGGTCGTTGGAGGGAGGGGGGTTTGCGTCGAGGGCAGGAGGGCCTGGGATCCCTCCTGCCCGTAATGTAGTGCGGGGTGGGGGTAGGGGGTCGCCGTGGCCAGGAGGGTTTGGGCTCCCTCCTGGCCCGATATTGTCGGGGAGTTGGGGAGTCGGCCGGGCAAGAGGGCTTGGGCTCCCTCTTGCTCCGATCGTGGATGCGGGTGCGGGTGGGAGCGCGTGCGAGCGGTCGTTCGGGGTGGGGGTGCGAGCGGTCCTGATGGGGGGGTGAATCGGGCGTCGGGCGGGGTGGGAACTATGTAGAAAAACTTTTGTATACCGCGCTCACGCGTATAACGCGCGAGGGGTATGCGCGGTAGGTAAAAACGCGTATAACGCGCGCGTTATATGCGTGAAAATACGGTAATTTTGTTCACTGTAAGTGGAAGGTGAAGGAGACAAAATATCCATGGGGGCTCTTTTACAAAGCTGCAACAAACTGTCCTCAGCATGCCCTTTTACAGGTCTTTCCTGCACTTTAAGGCCTCTTTTGCAGCAACCGGAAAATGGCTATTTTTTTTTTTTTTAAATTTTCACCATTAATAGTCACACGCTAATATTGCCATTAGTACATGGGCCCATGCTTTAGAACATAAGAATTGCAGCTGCTGGGTCAGACCAGTGGTCCATTGTGTCCAGCAGTCCGCTCCCGCGGTGGCCCCTAGGTCAAACACTAGTGCCCTAACTGAGACCAGTCCTATCTGCATATGTTCCGATTTAGCAGAAACTCATCTAACTTTGTCTTGAATCCCTGGAGGGTGTTTTCCCCTGTAACAGCCTCCGGAAGAGCATTCCAGTTTTCTACCACTCTCTGGATAAAGAACTTCCTTACGTTTGTACGGAATCTATCCCCTTTTAACTTTAGAGAGTGCCCTCTCGTTCTCTCTACCTTAGAGAGGGTGAACCACCTGTCTTTATCTACTAAGTCTATTCCCTTCATTATCTTGAATGTTTTGATCATGTCCCCTCTCAGTCTCCTCTTCAAAGGTGAAGAGGTCCAGTTTCTCTAATCTCTCGCTGTAAGGCAACTCCTCCAGCCCCTTAACCATTTTAGTCGCTCTTCTCTTGTCACTTTTGAGTAATACTGTGTCCTTCTTCATGTATGGTCTCCAGTGCTGGACACAGTATTCCAGGTGAAGGCGTACCATAGCCCGGTACATCGGCATGATAACCTTCTCCGTTCTGTTTGTGATCCCCTTCTTAATCATTCCTAGCATTCTGTTCGCCCTTTTCACTGCCACTGCACATTGCGCGGATGGCTTCATCGACTTGTTGGCCAGTACTCCCAAGACATTTTGTATTCGTGTATAAGATTTTTGTTACCGACATGCATCACCTTACACTTATCCACATTGAACTTCATTTGCCATGTTGCGGCCCATTTCTCGAGCATGTCTATGTCACATTGCAGGTCTTTGCAATCCTCCTGCTTCTTCACTACTCTGAATAACTTTGTATTGTCAGCAAATTTAATCACCTCACTTGTCGTACCAATTTCCAAATCTTTCATGAATATGTTGAAGAGCATGGGTCCAAGCACTTATCCCTGTGGCACTCTATTGGTGAAGCTTTTCCAGTCCAAGTATTGTCCATTTACCCCCACTCTCTGTTTCCTATCCGCCAACCAGTTTTTAATCCACGTGAGTATTTCACCCTCGATTCCATGGCTCGCAATTTTTCGAAGTAGTTGTTCATGTGGAACCTTGTCGAACGCCTTCTGAAAATCCAGATATACAGTGTCGATGGGTCACCCTTGTCTATCAGCCTCGACGAAGTGCAGCAAGTTCATCAAGCCAGATCTTCCTTTGCTGAAGCCATGCTGGCTGGTCCTCATCAGATCGTGTCTGTCACAGTGCTCAATGATGCAGTCCTTTATCAGCACCTCTACCATCTTTCCTAGTGCTGAGGACAGACTCACCAGTCTGTAGTTTCCCAGATCACCCCTCGAACCTTTCTTGAAGATCGGTGTAATATTCGCCACCTTCCACTCTTCCGGAATCCTTCCCAATTTGATCGACAGATTGGCTATCAGTTGAAGCAGATCAGCTATAGTCCCTTTCAGTTTCTTGATTACCTTTGGATAGATGCCATCCAGTCCTGGGGATTTATCAATTTTAAGCTATCAATATGTCTGCATACCTCTTCTAGACTGACTGTCAACCCTGTCAGTTTCCCATCTTCATTTCCTGTGTATAGCCTGCCGGCTTCTGGTATGTTGTGTATATCCTCTTCAATTAATACAGACCCAAAAATGTGTTCAATTTGTTGGCGATGGCTTTGTCCTCCTTTAGCACTCCATTTATTCCATAGTCATCCAACGGCCCCACCGCTTCCTTCACGGGTTGTTTCCTCTTAATAAATCGAAAGAACGGCTTGAAGTTTTTTGCCTCCTTGGCTATTTTTTCCTAGTAGTCTCTTTTGGCCCCTCTTACCGCCTTATGGCACCTGCTTTAATGCTGTTTGTGATTTTTCCAGTTTTTGTCCATTTTTGATCTTTTCCATTCCTTAAACGAGATCTTCTTGTCTTTGATCGCTTCCTTCACCGCTACAGTGAGCCACGCCAGTTCCTTGTTCTTTTTCCTCTTGGATCCCTTGTTGATACGAGGTATATATAGATTTTGCGCCTCGGTGACTGTGTCCTTAAAAAGGGACCATGAAAATAAATGAAAAATCTTTACTGCTGAAGGTCACAGAAATGTGTGAACAATGGAACCCATTACATTTGTCTTGGGGGGGAGGAAGAGTTCAAACGGTTAAGATGATGATTTTGCCTGTGGTTTGCTACCAAATGGACATGTTACCAGTGTTTTTCCAGGGGTCCTTTTACAAGAAATTAAATAGTTTTCTTACTAAATTTATTTGGATAAAACTGTGAGAGTTGCTTTAGTATCTTTACAAAAACCAATTGCGGCGGGTGGGGTAAATTTTCCCAATTTTTATAGATACCTATATAATGCTTCAGGGTATGTATTGGATTCTCCCCGAGCTCATGGAAAATCTTCCAGACTGGTTATGGTTGGAATGACAACTCCTGTCTCCATTGCAATTGGTCACATCTTAAGTATCAAGTTACCTAGGCTGTATAAAGACAATGAAATTTTATTAAACACATGGCAGACATTAAAATTTATTAATAATTTAACACCTATACCAATTCATAAATCCACCTGTTAGTCCCTTTGGCGGGTTTAAGGTCATCTGAAAGCATTGGATGAAGGCGGACATATGTACCTTAGATGATGTTATTTCAAATGGGAAAATTTTTGATTTTTCATGACTGCAACAATGTTTTGGTATTTCAAAGTCTCAAAATTATAAGTGGTTGCAGTTAAAGCAAGCCATTCAGAAGGGGTTCCCTGATTGGCAAAATCTAAAAAATCAGTATATCTTGCTGGTCCTATGCTTCCAGACAGATTTCCTGGGACATCAGGCCGCTCAGTGGTATAAATTAATATCTGCATTTTTGAATAAGAAACCAAAGACTGGTCTTCATGACGTTTGGAACATTGAGATAAAGCAACAGATTTCTGTGTCTCAATGGCCACTAATTTGGACTCGGAGGATGAGATGTACGGCATCTGCATATATGAGAAAAACATGGTTTTTCTTGTTACATAGAGCTTTTGGACCCCTGTTCGTTTACAGAAATTGGATAGTTCTAATAGATGCTGGCACTGTCACCTCAAGGTAGGGACATTGGATCATTTACTGTTCTATTGTCCATTGATACTTAAATTTTGGAGATCCATTTGGGATCAAGTGAATAAATTATTGAAAAATCCAGTGGCATTGACCTACGATACCGTGCTATTTGGCACGTTAATGAGCACCAAAAACCAAATATCTTCCCATAATAATAAACTTCTCTGTATTATGACAGGGGTTGCCATGCAACTTATTTTGAGGAAATGGAAAAACTGGGATCAGTTAAATTATACTTTCTGGTGAGAATCTCTATGCCACATTTTTAAAATGGAGTGTATGATGGCCATACAACAGGGACATTATAAGAAATTTATGGATGTTTGGGAGCCATTGACAGAATTCTGTAAGGAGTAATTGTTGATTTTGCCCTTTGATCATACACGTCCAGGGTCATTGGGTGGGGAAATACTTTTAATTAGAGTGCAATTGTTGGATATGTATAAAGGGAGGATGATATATGTATTTGTCATAAATATAATTTGATATAAGTTAAGTGTTGTTAAAGTGTAAAGTGTCTGTAAAATCTGTTGCACTTATTTTTGGCTTTAAAATGAATAAAGATATTTTTTTTAAAAAGGGACCATGTTTGCTCTAGCATCTTTACACTGCTTATCCTCTTCTTAATCTTCTTCCTAACCATGAGTCTTATCCCTTCGTAATTCCCTATTCGGAAGTTCAGCACCGTGGTTGTCATTCTGGATTGATGTTTCACTGCTGTGTCCAGGTCGAAACGGATCATAGTATGATCACTGGTTCCCAGTGTCCCCTCTACTTCTACACCTTGCGCAAGTCCTCGTAGTCCATTTAGAATTAAGTGCATTTCCACTCGTATTTTCCTTGACAAGTTGTTCCAGGAAGCAATCGCCTATAGCATCCAGAAACTTGGTGTCTAGGTTCCAGTCTAACCCTGGATAATTGAAGTCACCCATGATAACTGCGTTGCCTCCCTTGCAGTTGCATTTAATCTCACCCATCATTTCTCCATCAATTTCTTCAGACTGCCCTGGGGGTCGGTAGTAGATGCCAATCTTCGTTTCCATTCCACTTGTTTCCGGGATTTTGACACATAAAGATTCTTAACTTATTCTTTGTGTTTTCTCCGGTAGATTCAATTCCCTCTTTGACATATAGGGCAATGCCCCTACCTTTTTGAGCCACTCTATCTCTGCGGTATAACTTGTATCCCGGTAGCACAGTGTCCCAGACGTTTTCCATGTTCCACCATGTTTCCGTGATGTTGATGATCAAGGTTATCTTTTTGTGCCATATCTTCCAATTCCCCCATCTTATTCATTAGGCTCCTTGCGTTCGTGTACATACTCTTGAGTTTGCGGCCTGTTACTTTCTTGTATTTCCTTCCCTCTTGTGTCCCTTTCGATCTGTCAGGATTTCTGTTTTGCCTATGATCCAGTGAGTCTTCCCCGCTATCTTCCTGCACGGTATGCTCTGGGTATACCGGTTCCTGAACCATCGACTCTTGGTTGACTGTCGGCTTTCCCCTTCTTCTTAGTTTAAAAACTTCTCAATTTCTCTCTTGGTGTTGCTTGCAAGTAGCCTCATTCCATCTCCGCTGAAGTGGAGTCCATCCTTCCTGAATAGCTTGCTCTTTCCCCTCAACGTCGTCCAGTTGTGCACGAAGTGGAATCCTTCTTCCTCACACCAGCGCCACATCCACCTAGTGGTGCCTAATTCAGCTTGGACACTGATAGATTAAGCCAGGGTTTTCCTGGCCTAATATGCCAGTGCCTAACACAGATTCCTACCAGCGTCCAACTCAATCCATGCCCAAACTCCTACCTTAACCACGCTTACTTTTTGTATAGGTGCATGTTCACTAATAGAATTGTCCCCAAATGACTAAATATTCAGAAGACATTACATTACATTTGACAAACAATATGTATGTCTGGTTATTTTAGAAGTTCAAATGTTGCTACAGCTGAGAGTAATCCTATTCCATATTATGTTGAAAACAAACACCACAGGTCTTCAGTATTTGCATAAAGTTACTCATGTTATTCTGTATTTTATATCATTAAAAAGTCATTTGAAAAGGTGGATCTGTGAATAGAGATGAAAAAAAGGAAAGATGCCAGACCTCCGGGGGAGGGAAGGGAAACGGAAGGGGAGGACAGAGATGGCAGATGGATGGTTAGCTTGGAGAAAGGAGACCCTGGCAAGCAAGTTATCAGAAGACAACCAGAGCCTGGGACCAACAAGATTTGAATAATGACCAGACAACAAAAGATAGAAAACTAATTATATTTTTTGTTTTGTGATTCCAATATGTCAGATTTGAAATGTGTATCCTGCCAGAGCTGGTGTTAGACCACAAATGTGAGCTAGGATTTAACAGAGAGAGGAAAAGTCTTTTTTGTTTGTTTATTTTGTTGACACCATATAGCGCCAGTGTGGGTAGGAGAAGGCAAAGGGGTGAAGAGTCTATAAAATAAACCCACCAGGATGTTTTAAAAAACACCCAATTGGGCAGGAAAATCGAATCAAATCAAAAAATCGAATCAAATTTTTTTTCCTGATTCAGGCAGCACTAGCGCGCACTATTGCATGCGCTAGCCAAAAATCTACTGCCTGCTCGAAAGGAGGCGGTAGTGGCTAGCGCACGTGACAATTTAGCGCATGGTATTCCGCGCATTAAGGCCCTAGTGTACCTTCGTAAAATGAGCCCTATGTTCAGGGTTTCATATTGCTCCCCTTGAAGGATGTTTGTCTGTTCTTTGTTTCTAGCTCAAGCACTTGATGCCTGATTACAGCTCAGTCAGACACCAGTGGGACATGAAACAGTACTTATAACAACCTTGGATGATCTGCTGCTTTAGTAGGGGCCATCAAAAATCCTCTGATGGTGTGCACTGGGATCAATTCTGGTTAAAGGGGATGGGACTTGATATCCTGCTTTTGTGTGTGGTTTATACAATCAAACAGTTTTCATATTTTAGACAGGTATGTTTTTCATACCCAGGGAAATGATGTGTTAAGTGACTTGCCCAGAGTCACAAGAAGCTGCAGTGAGAATTAAACTCACAACCTCAGGGTGCTGGGGCAGCTGCTTGAACCATTAGGACACTACTCTACATACAGAGACAGTGTAGAACTAGAGTTTGATCATCAGTTAATGAAACCACGGTGTGGAGACCTATTTGGCATACTGCTTGAAGACCTCAGCTTAAATCAAGCTCCATCTGCTGCCTAGAACTCCAGGATTTTTATCGGAATACATTTTCAGCTAGGGATACAATATTTCTCTTAATGATTAAGGGGTCATAAGAACATAAGAAATGCCTCCACCGAATCAGACCATTGGTCCATCCAGTTCAGTGACTCGCACACGCGGAGGCCAATCCAGGTGTTCCCTGTTTACGTCCTAGGTGTTCCCTGATGAAAACCCTGTTTTCCTGTATCCCTCAATGTGATTTGCAAGCAGGTGTGCGTCCAACTTGCACTTGAATCCCATAATGGAGATTTCCGTCACCACCTCCTCCGGGAGAGCATTCCAAGTGTCCACCACTCGCTGTGTAAAACAGAACTTTCTGACATTAGTCCTGGGCTTGTCGCCCCAAGGTGCGCTAGCCGTTATGACACATGCTAAATGCTAACACGTCCATTAAAATCTATGGATGCATTAACGTTTAGCGTGCGCTAAAACGACTAGCACGCCTTAGTGAAAGGACCCCTAATTTCCCTGCTGGATGCTTTCTGGTTAGCTTCCCTGCTCTTCTCTAGCTCAGGAAATAGTGCCTCCTGTAGGAGTTTGCAAAGGCAAGAAAAAGAAAATAAAATTCCAATAGTGAATCTTTGTGTGATGAAAACTTTTCTTTGCCTTTCTACTTAAAAGAAGACTGATATTGACCAAATATGGCTCAATTTCTTTGGCTTGTAATGTTCAAGAGTAATAACTGCCTCAGCTGCTAGGAGGACAGTTTATCAATGCTAAGTCATTTGGGGAAAATGCTATTGATTCTTCCTTATCTGCAATTAGTAGACTACAGTATTTTATGCAGTGGGCTAAATGGAGTAAATGATAATTAGAAGTTAAAAGTAGTAAATATTTCCCCCCATAGGCACAAAAGACTTGATTGACTAAAATAATTTTCCTACTTTTTATGGTATCATTGGGGAAAAGCTTAGTACTGGCTCAAAATAGGGAGGGAGGGAAGTTCCTTTACATATATTTGTCCATGAGTGTAAGGTTAGTTTCTATATTGTTCACTTACATTAAAAAATATATATATATTTCATTTATTTTAATGTGTTCTAATACGAAGAGCTTTCTGAGTTAAGTCACAATTTTTTTAAAAAAATCATTCAGGTATAGTATACA
This sequence comes from Geotrypetes seraphini, assembly GCF_902459505.1. Taxonomy (NCBI): domain Eukaryota; kingdom Metazoa; phylum Chordata; class Amphibia; order Gymnophiona; family Dermophiidae; genus Geotrypetes; species Geotrypetes seraphini. The sequence goes on along the minus strand of NC_047084.1, from coordinate 331,696,943 downwards.
AAATGAGCAGAATGGTTTGTTCTGAAAATAACTGAAATAAATGTGAATCGGAATTTTTATGGGCAGGGTTGTATAATTTTGCTTGATTTTGAGGAAAAAAAAGAATTCAGATTGCATTTCAGCTTACTTGTTGCACTATATCTAAATTAATTAAAAAAAAAAAAATCCTTTTGAACATTTGAGTAAGGCACAGTTATCAATCTACCGGTATATAATTCTTTTAGGGAACCTAACACAGATTTGGTCTGTATGTACTATTGATTCAAGTAGCTATAGTTTGAGCATAAAAATGGTTAAAGTACCGTATTTTCACGCAAATAACACGCACCCGTATAAAACGCGCACACGAATATAGCGCGCAGAAATCACGATGATTTGCACAAAAACTTTGATATACCGCGCTCACTGGTATACCGCGCATGCTGCCCGACGCTCCTTTCGCCCGCCCTGACTTTCCGTGCGCTGTCCCGACTCTCCGTTCACCCCCCCTGACTTCCGTGCACTGTCCCCCCTTGAAGGTCTGTCCCCATCCTGAAAGCCTGATGCCCCCCCCCCGACGTCCGATACATCCCTCCCCCCCCCCCCCCCGAAGGACCGCCGACTCCCCAACAATATCGGGCCAGGAGGGAGCCCAAATCCTCCTGGCCACGGCGACCCCCTAACCCCACTCCGCACTACATTACGGGCAGGAGGGATCCCAGGCCCTCCTGCCCTCGACGCAAACCCCCCTCCCCCCCAAGAACCTCCGACCGCCTCCCAGCCGACCCGCGATCCCCCTGGCGACCCCCACGACCCCCCCACCCCCCTTCCCCGTACCTTTGGTAGTTGGGCCAGAAGGGAGCCCAAACCCTCCTGGCCACGGCGACCCCCTAACCCCCCCCCGCACTACATTACGGGCAGGAGGGATCCCAGGCCCTCCTGCCCTCGACGCAAACCCCCCTCCCCCCCAAGAACCTCCGACCGCCCCCCAGCCGACCCGCGATCCCCCTGGCGACCCCCACGACCCCCCCACCCCCCTTCCCCGTACCTTTAGTAGTTGGCCGGACAGACGGGAGCCAAACCCGCCTGTCCGGCAGGCAGCCAACGAAGGAATGAGGCCGGATTGGCCCATCCATCCTAAAGCTCCGCCTACTGGTGGGGCCTAAGGCGCGTGGGCCAATCAGAATAGGCCCTGGAGCCTTAGGTCCCACCTGGGGGCGCGGCCTGAGGCACATGGGCCCAACCCGACCATGTGCCTCAGGCCGCGCCCCCAGGTGGGACCTAAGGCTCCAGGGCCTATTCTGATTGGCCCACGCGCCTTAGGCCCCACCAGTAGGCGGAGCTTTAGGATGGATGGGCCAATCCGGCCTCATTCCTTCGTTGGCTGCCTGCCGGACAGGCGGGTTTGGCTCCCGTCTGTCCGGCCAACTACTAAAGGTACGGGGAAGGGGGGTGGGGGGGTCGTGGGGGTCGCCAGGGGGATCGCGGGTCGGCTGGGGGGCGGTCGGAGGTTCTTGGGGGGGAGGGGGGTTTGCGTCGAGGGCAGGAGGGCCTGGGATCCCTCCTGCCCGTAATGTAGTGCGGGGTGGGGTTAGGGGGTCGCCGTGGCCAGGAGGGTTTGGGCTCCCTTCTGGCCCAACTACCAAAGGTACGGGGAAGGGGGGTGGGGGGGTCGTGGGGGTCGCCAGGGGGATCGCGGGTCGGCTGGGAGGCGGTCGGAGGTTCTTGGGGGGGAGGGGGGTTGGCGTCGAGGGCAGGAGGGCCTGGGATCCCTCCTGCCCGTAATGTAGTGCGGGGTGGGGTTAGGGGGTCGCCGTGGCCAGGAGGGTTTGGGCTCCCTTCTGGCCCGATATTGTCGGGAAGTCGGCTGTCGTTCGGGGTGGGGGTGCGAGTGGTCCTGCCGGGGGGGGGGATGTATCGGACGTCGGGGAGTCGGCCGGGCAAGAGGGCTTGGGCTCCCTCTTGCTCCGATCGTGGATGCGGGTGCGGATGGGAGCGCGTGCGAGCGGTCGTTCGGGGTGGGGGTGCGAGCGGTCCTGCTGGGGGGGTGAATCGGGCATCGGGCGGGGTGGGAACTATGTTTTAAAACTTTGGTATACCGCGCTCACGCATATAACGCGCGAGGGGTATGCGCGGTAGGTAAAAACGCGTATAACGCGCGCGTTATATGCGTGAAAATACGGTAGATGAAGCAAGTCTTTTGTTTTCAGGGAGCACAAAGTTATTAAGACTTTTTATCCTTATCAGCACAACAGCTGTAGGAATTGGGGACTATACCTGCACACAAGCCTATGTTTAAAAAAAAAAAAAATTATATTGGATAATCAAAAATAAAAGAAAAAATACATTTTACAGTCCACATGATAGCGGAGCAAGGCAAAGAAAACCCCTGGGAAAAGGGGAAAATAAACAGGCATAATATCCAAAAGGAAATATAGCATTTATTTCCAGCAAATTAAATACAGATCTGAATCACACTACATTTTCCTGAGATGCAAAAGAGAGCCCTTTACCTTCCAAAAAGAACCGCAATTGAGCAGGGTAAAAAAAAGCAACTATCTTGATATGAAACAAAACATTTACATGGAAATCTTAGCTGAAATAAAGCCCCCAACGATAGAACTTTGTCATGAACTTGAATCCATTTAGAGACATCTAAAAAAATACTTATTTTTAGGCCCCCCAAACACAACAGAGATTATGGATCTACGTACCTGACTAGCCCCCCTCCTTTACAAAGCCGCACTAGCTAGTCCTTTTACTAAGGTGCGATAATAGATTTAGATCATGCTAAAAATTAGCGCATGCTAAATGCTAACACACACTAACGTGTCAATAGGATATAATGGACGCATTTGTACACATTAGTGTTTAGCATGCATTAATTTTTACTAAGGTGCGATAATCGATTTAGATCACGCTAAAAATTAGCGCATGCTAAATGCTAACACACACTAGCGCGTCCATAGGATATAATGGACGCATTCATACACATTAGCATTTAGCATACGCTAATTTTTAGTGTGTGCTAAAACGGCTAGCGCACCTTAGTAAAAGGACCCTTAGCTTTTTTAGTGCCAGCTGCAGTGGTAACAGCTAAGACACTCATAGTGTCAGAGCTGTTACCGCAGTGGCCGGTGCTAAAGATGCTAGCATGGCTTTGTAAAGGAGAGGGTAGATGAGCAAAATGGCACTGTAACTTGCTACATAAATCTAAAGGCAAAAATGCTTTTGGTATTAGGGCAAGAAATAAAACCATTCGCCATCTTCTTAGCTTCTGCTCCTGATTTCTTAATGCATGCATAATGTCACTATTTCTTCCATATATTTATCATGAAAATCGTAGATCTTTGATATGACAGCCTTTGCTACAGTTATCCAGGCATGCATGATTTATTTTCCGGATTACTGCAGCTTACTGTACACTGAGGTCTGCAAATACCTCAACCGACTTCTACAGCTCATTCAAAATGCCACTGCTTGAATGATGCCGTGTATAAGGAAATGAGATGTATACACAGCATAGTGCTGCTGCAGAGTTCATCAGCATGGATTGTGACAGGTTTTGAAAGAATGACACCGCTGCTGTCATCACTCCACTGACTTCCTGTCAAATATAGAGTTTACTTCAAAGTTTTGTGCCTAGCTTTCAAAGCTCAAAAGGGTTCTGCTTGCAAGCCGAGTGAGGGTTTGTATTGGTGCAAGCTGCATCATATGTTTCATTGACCCCCAGGGAACACTGAACCATCTGTAACAGGATTAGGCTTGCCACTACAAGAAAGAAAATAGTCAAATGGGCAATCCCGCAGCTATGGATTAACCTCCCTCTTGAATTGTGTGTAATTGAAGGAAATATTTTGTTCAGAAAAAAACATTAGGGTTGATATTCAGCCCTTGGTGGTGAGAAGATTTATTTTAGACCGCTGCTGACCTGGATATTCAGGGCAAGATGTCCAGGCACTGGTACTGAATAGAAGCATGATGGCAGATAAAGGCCAAAAGGCCCATCTGCAGCGTCCATTATCTCCTCCTTTCCTTAATTGATCTCAACATGAATAAGAAGCCCCGTGCTCAGCAGAATTTCAACCTGCGCGGGGAGATCACAATGGATTTCAAGTCCATCATTTATTGTGTATGAAATCTATGCAGGTAACAGCATTACATACATAATTAATTCAAGGCCTAACAAGTCATAAAATAATAACAGACAGCTGTGAACCCATGACTTAAAATAAATAAAAACAGATAATTTCTAAGCTACTAACTGCCCAGATATGGAAAGGCAATCTAGCCATTATCCTAGACCACTCTGTTTATGTGGCTGACTATCTCTTATGTGGTTAATATTCAGCATTTAACCACATACAGATAGGACTGACTTTCATAAGGTCCTATTTAACCACTAAACATAGGCAGTTAAGTACTGAATATTGGCACTTAACAGTATAAGTGCTGACTCTGCTCCCATTAGACCCACAAAGTAGCCATCTTTGAGGTTAATGGTCTGTGGTGATCGTCAGCAATACTAACAAGGAGTAGTCATTCATGGTGATTGGCCCTTCAATCTAGAATCACATATTGGCTGTTTAGGTTGAATTATATATGGGACAATTGTATAAATGTGCATCCAGTGACACAGAAATGCACTAGTCACTATTCTACAAGGTAGTGCCTAAGGGTTAGATTCAGTAAGGACACCAATCATGTCCCAACCACTTTGGGTCACCGATTGTTCCCTGACCCAATTCATAACATAACATAACATTGTGCTTATTCACCGCATAACCAGAGGTTCAACGCGGTTTACAAAAAGTTATAAAAGTAAACATGTTACATGAAATAAGATGATTCATTAAACAGTCAAATATTTAGAAAAAAGATAGATCTTCAATTGTTTTTTCTAAAATGGCCATAGGAATAGGTAGTAAGCATCAATATTCAGAATTTGTTGTCATGAAGAGCTGCCTGAGATGCCAAAGTATGATTTAGAAATTTCTTACTCCTGCAACCCTGGTGCCGAACAACCTCCGATCCAATCCGATCCATGCATGCAAATGAGGAGCAACGGAATGCAAATGTAGGCAGGCAGCGATTCACTAAACAAATCTGGAACTGAGCTGGCCGATCGACATAAGAAGCAACTGCTGGGGACCAGTCGCTCACGTGCTTTCCGACTGCATCTCTTGCTCTGTGCCTGGATTCTCCTGCTCTCCTGCCTCGACTCTCCTCTCACCGCCCTGCTCTCTGCCCTGACTCGCCACCATGCTCTCTGCCCCAAATCTCCTCTTGCTGCGCTGACTTGCCGCCCTGCTCTCGCCCCGAATCTCCTCCTCTCGCTGCCACGACTCTCCTGCCCTTCCCGCAGTGCAAGCCCATAGTTTTAACCCACAGATTTTAAAGTGGGTTAAAACCATGGTCTCGTGAAGTATTCTACGTGGTCATTGTCTGTTATATTCTGTAACAAAAATATTAATAAAAATGATTGAACTAAAAAAAAAAAAAAGTTTCCAGCTGTGCCGGGCATGGAGGGCCAACGCATGTGCAGACCATCTACAGGCAAAGAAGATGGTCTGCGCATGCATCGGGATCGTTGGAGATTGATCCGTGTGGTCTGTTGGGAGTGTGATTCCGATTACCCTCATTTGCATGAGGATGCTTCATGAATCAGCCCCCCGGCCATGGATTGGATCAGTAAATCTAGCCCTAAGTGCTCTAATGTGTAACTTCAAGGAGGCATACACGACAGGAGAGCATGGGTGGATCGCCAAACAATGCACACAACTTATAGAATACTATCAGCTGTGTATATTGATTGGTGGACCTAGGTATGCCCATTTATGCCAGTCACTATAGTCTAGTATGGGATGCCCAACCTTGGTCCTTGCCAGATTGTGTTTTCAGGATTTCCTCAATGAATATGCATGAGATCTATTTGCATACAATGGAAACAGTCCTTGCAAATAGATCTCATGCAAATCCATTGGGGAAATCCTAAAAAAACTGACTGGATTTTGGCCCTCGAGAACCGACACTGGACAATCCTGGTCTAGTACTCAGATTTTAAACTTGACCGCACAGGACTAGGTTCTATAAATGACACCCAAAATTTAGCACCGATAAAATTCAGCATGCAATGATATTCTATAACGGACACTTGCCAATGAGCACATGGTAATTATATTAAAGTGCATGTAATTTTGTAAACCGTATAGTATTTATGTGGTATATAAATTTTTAAATAAATAAATAAATAAGTATCCGAAGTAGAGAAACAAGAAAGCACTTATCACAGTTATTATTTTACAAAAATATATAGATGGCTACGTGGTTTTAGAAAATGCAAAGACCCTAAATAAATTGTGGCTAAAGTGAACTAGGTAATTTGTATCTCTGAAGGAACAAACATAAAAATTTGCATGTGAAGTGAAAGTTAACAAAGGCGTATCCCTATTTTCTATACAGCCAAATTCATTATGTATTATGGAAAAGTATTAGCATTATATCTAGCCACCCCCTCCTCCCCCCTTTAACAAAGCCACTTTAGGCTTTTTTATCGCTGGCTGTGGCAGTATTAGCTCCTAGGAATTCTATGAGCATCGGAGCTGATACTGCCACGGCTGGTGATATAAAAGCCTAATATGATTAGAAAAGCCATTGTTATTAGATTGTTCTAATATGTGCTTATTAGGGTTTCATAAGTATTATGCTGACATTGTATGATATCTCTGCTATTTGAATTTCAGTGCTGTTAAATTTGTATATATATATTTTTATTTATACCCCCCATTTTACAAAAGTGTAGCGTGCTTGTAGTGCCAGTCACGGCGGTAACAGCTCCTACACTCATAGGAACTCTATGAGCATTGAGAACACTGCAGAGCATTCAGCGCACCAGTTGGTGCTATAAAACACTTGTGCGGTTTTGCAAAAGGGGGAGCAAGTTTCATAATTGCTCACAAATGAGATGGTAATATATTTTTGATATTGTTTCATGCCAGTCTTATTATTAACCCCCTCTTTTACAAAGGTGCGCTAAGCTTTTTAGCGTGCACTAAATGCTAACTCGTGCATGTTATCCTATGGATGCATTAGCGGTTAGCACACTTGTTGATTTAGCACATGCTAAATCTGCACTAAAACGCTTAGAGGGGCATAATCGAAAGGTACGTCTAAGTTGCAAGTCGTCCAAAGTAAAAAACAGCTTAGGACACATTTTCAAAAAATATGTCCAAAATATTTTTTTGTTTCGAAAATCGTCTAAGTATACGTCCTGCCGATCTGATCGTCCAAGTCACTAAATCGTCCATCTTTATACCACATTTTCATCCAACTTTTCATCCAAGTCAAAAACGCCTAGAACAAGCCCTGTTGGACGTGGGAGGGGTCTGCAAAGTGATGGACTGAACACCCAGACATGGCACCTAAATAGTGGGGTACCTTACAGGGAACAGCTCTGAACTTCACAAAAAGGGTGCCATGTCTTCTCCTCCCTACAGCTCTCTTATAGGTTATGATGAGCCCCCAAACCACCTCCAGAATCCCCTAGACCCACTTATCTACCACCCTAATAGCCCTTATGGCTGCAGGAGCCACTTATATGCCAGTAAAAAAGTGTTTTGGGGGTGTATAGGGGAGTGCACATGTTTAAGTATCAATGCAGTGATTACAGGGGCTTATGGGCATGGGTCCTCCTCTCCATCAGTCCCTAACCCACCTTCAAGATGACTAGGCTTTCCTATGCCAGGCTGCTAGGTGATGATGGTCTGGAGGCTGAAATAATAATAATAATAACTTTATTTTTCTATACCGCCATAGTCAAACTGACTTCTAGGCGGTTCACATAGAAAAGAAGGCTGGACAATCAGCGAATTATAAAATGTAAGAAGAAGGAAGTTACATAATATGAAGGCCTAGGTCGTTTAGAAATACGTCCAAAACCCATTTTTAATATCGGCTCTTGGACGTATTTGGACAATGTTTGTCCAAGTGCCGACTTAGGCCGGTTTTTAGATGTTTTTCTCTTCCGATTATGAGCCCCTTAGCGTGTCTTTGTAAAAGAAGGCCTAAGTTTCAATTTGCTGACTTTTTAAGTTTATCTCATTCATCGTTTTTATGTTTATATGAGTTGGTCATTTTACTATTCGTGTGCTGTTAACAAAATTATAAGTTTTATGTTGAACTGTACTTGCTGTACACCACCTTGGGGGATTCTATACATGAAGGCTCCCTTTTATCAAGGTGAGTTAGGGTTTTTTATCGCCAGATGCTGTGGTAAAAGCGCCAATACTCATAGAATTCCTATGAGCGTCGGAGCTTTTACCGCAATGGCCAGCGATAAAAAAAACCCCTAACACAGCTTGATAAAAAGGGACCAGAGGCAGTTAATAAATCCCAATAAATAAATAAAATCTTAGATCAATGTACAGTCTCAGAAGGTTAGTACTATCTTGGCTTCCATCTTGTACACTCTCCCGTTCTTTGCATTTGTTACTAAAAGCTGACCTGGTTCTGCTGATACCTGAGAAATGTTCATAAGCACATTCATTTTATACCTTTCTACTGCATTGCTTACCCCAAGCCTAACAAGGTTTACTTACATTTTTCCAGAGGCAATTTCAAGGTTTGGTTATGTTTGGAGGAGCAAAATTGTGTACAGTTATATATTTTTAAAGCTCTACGAGTTGTTTTACAAGAAACAAGTATTTAAAAAAAACAAAAAACCCAGGTACATATATCTATTGACACTTTTCCCCTCTTTCCCAACTCCATCCCCTCCCCCTCTCTCTTCACCCCTCACCTCTACAAATTCTGCCACCACAGCCACTTTACTGTTTCTTTTCCTCTTATTTATTTATTCCCCCTCCCCCTTTTTTTACAAAAGCGTAGCATGTTTTTTGTTAGCCACTGCGGTAGCAGCTTTGAAATTCATAGGAATTCAATGAGTGTGGAAGCTGTTACTGCTGCAGCTGGCGCTAAAAACCACACTATGCTTTTGTAAAAAGGGGGGTTATTTAGTAATTTATTTATTTAACCCCCCCCCTCTTTATAAAACTGTGATAGCATTTTTTAGCTCAGGCTGGATGCTGAATACTCTGCACTGCTCCCAATGCTCAAAGGAACTCTATGAGTGTCAGGAGCAGCGCAGAATATTCAGTGTGCCGGCCTGCACTAAAAAACGCTATTACAGTTTTGTAAAAGGGGACTTTAGGTATTTATATGCCACCTATCAAAATTATCTAAGCGGTTTATAGTTAGGTACTCAAGTATTACCTTTATCTGTTCCGGTGGGCTCACAGCCTATCTAAAGTACCAGGGTCATTAATTATTCATTTCTTTAAAGCATTCATATCTCGCAGAAACAAAAAATCTTTGCGGGGTACAAAAGAAAACCCCTAAACATAGGTGAACAAACATACTTGGATATTAAAATATTAACATAATCTTCTTTATTTTTCCTCTATTTGAGGTTTTGACCAGCATTTCTATGCTTGACTTACTCTGTATTTCTAGGGCTTTATGGGGCTGGTGGCAGAAGGCAGACTACAGGGATAGTAGGACTCACTCTGGTCATAACATGACAGTCAGCAGTAACAGCAACACTGGAAAGTAGTGTTTGGCTCATGAGACCAGAAGATGAGGGTGAAGGGTAATGGTTAATTCTGTATTGGTTGTAGTCACTTATAATCCTTCTTTCACACGCCTTGCTCCTGTTCCCATGCTCTTTTTTTCTGCTCCAGTGCAATGAAGAATAATGCAGTTATGAACCTCTGCAGGCTCTCATTTGCTGGATAGTTACCTGAACTTACTGCTGAACTGCAAATTAAAAGCATAATGGCCTTGGTCAACAAGAGCTTTTTTTCACTGCTTATCTCTTGATAGGTTTGCACAACATGATCCAAGAACTCCTGAGGTTGTCCATCTTAAGACCCTTCAATCTGTTCAGAACTCCGCTGCACAACTCATATTCCATCAATGTCACTATGCCCACATTACCCCTCTTCTCAAGTCACTTCATTGTCTCCCTATCCATTTCCGCATACAGTTTAACCTCCTCTTACTGACCTACAAGTTTATTCACTCTGCAGCTCCTCAATATCTCTCCTCTCTCCCTACACTCCTCCCCCTCCCCCCCAAGGCACTCCACTTATCGGATAAGTCTCATATCTATACCCTTTTCTTCTACAGCTAACTCCAGACTCTGTCCCTTCTACCTTTCTGTGCCATATGCTTAGAACAAACTGCCTGATTCAATATGTCAGACTCAATCTCTGGCAGTATTCAAATCCAGACTCAGCCCACTTATTTGAAGATGCTTTCAATTCCAAACTCCAACCCACCTTCTAAGCACCAAAATCTGTCTTGTCATTCCCTGTATAATTCCTCCACCTGAGCACAAAGTGTTGATGCACCTTCTTGGCCAGTTTGTCTTGACTAGATTGTAAGCTCTTTGAGCAGGGACTGTCTCTTCTGTGTTTTGATATACAGCTTTGCATATATCTAGTAGTGCTTTAGTAGTAGGAGGAGTACTTGGAAAGTTTGAGATCGTACAAGCAACACAGAGTTTCCTGCAGTGCATGACTCAAACCTACGAATAGCCTCAATAAAAACCACAGATGAACTATGGTAACGAACAAACTGACGAGCCAACCATTGATAAACAGAGACTGCTATAGAATTTTTCTCTATATTTAGGTTCCAAAGAGTTAAACTCACTTTGGAATACCTTTGCTTCATCAAAAATGGCTCACTCAAGCAAAGGAGAAATCGTTGATTTGCAGATTTTCTGTGAGAAACACAAGTATTCATTATTTTGTCTTTCAGAAGCATAAGCCAAAATAGAAGGAAACCACGGGGAGATCAGAGGGGTATGAGAAAGAGAGGTAGATTGCTTGGGACCAGAGGGGATTAAATGAGAGAGAGAGAGACAAGAGGAGGTTATGGGAACATGATTGTTGGGTACAAGAGGGATTTGAGAGAGAGGGAACTGATTGGAGACAAGAGAGAATGAGTCATTTGAGATCGGGGTCTGAGAAAAAGGAAACTGCATGGAAAGAAGTGAGGGGATGAAAGTGAGAGAGAGTAGGTCTAGACCAGTGGTCGGCAAACCATGGTGACTTGAGTGCGATTCATGGCTCAGCTAGCTAGAGCAAGAGTGCCCAACCTGCTTCCCTTCCCTGTAAAGAGGATGTTCAAGTGCCGGGCCAACCAACCTTCGCCAGCCAATCTCTGCCTGGCTGGCCCAGAACTTCTTCTCCAACGTTAGAATTGACATCGGGTGGGGAAGGTTGGTCGGCCCGGTGCTGCAGCGTCCCCTTAATGGAGAATGGAAGCAAGCTCAGAACTCGGCGGCGGTCTGTTGCCCGATGGTGGCGGTGGCAGCCTATTCCCCTGCGGCAGTGGTGGCCTGTTCCCCAATGGCGATGGCTTGGGGGAAGGCAGGGAGAAAGAAAGAAAGGGGGTGGGGCAGGGAGACAGAAAGAAAGAAGTGAGACGAGAACAGAAAGACAGGGAGACGGACAGAAAGGGGGCATGGAGAAAGAATGGGGGCACGGAGAAAGACAGACATACAGAAAGAAAGAAAGGGGACATGAAGATAGAAAAAAAGAAGGGGGCAGGGTGAAAGAATGAAAAAGTTGGGGGAGGGAATGAGGTCTGGAGGAGAGTAAGCATACAGGAGGCTGAAAGAAGGGAAGAAATATTGGATGCACAGTCAGAAGACAACAAATGTAGTAAAGATGATTTTCAGTTTAGCGATCAAAATGTGTCCGTTTTGAGAATTTATATCTGCTGTCTATATTTTGCACTATGGCCCCCTTTTACTAAACCACAATAGCGATTTTTAGCGCAGGGAGCCTATGAGCATCGAGAACAGTGCAGGACATTCAGCGCAGCTCCCTGCGCTAAAAACCGCAATTGCGGTTTAGTAAAAAGGGAGAGGTTATATTTATCTTTTTTTGTATAGTTGTTACTAAGGTGACATTGCATAAAGTCATCTGCCTTGACCTCTTTGAAAACTTGCGGAATATAAATGATAATTAACATTTTCTCTGCGTATAGTGTGCTTTGTGTTTTTTAAAATTTTATTGTTGGTAGATCATTTTGATTTGGCCACGAAGGTAAGGGAGGGAGGGGAGCTGCTGAAAGACATCTAGTAATCCTTGCAGGCTTGAGTGTGCAGGGAATTATTTTTGTAAAATCATGTTATGTGACTGGCATTATTTAGACTTTAATTTCTATATTTATTATAGTGAAAAGTGGGTAATCAATCTGCTATATTCACTCTGTGTACTCCACTTTATTTAACTGAGAGCACTAACCCCTGGAAAAAAAAGCCTCAGGTTTATTGAGGTAGAGCTCAACAACCCAAACCTCCACCGCCCGCATCATTGGCTAAAAAACTTCCAAAAAGGGGTGTGCACGTGCCACAATTAAACTGGGACTGAAAACAACTAATGTCTATTAATCATAAGGAATTTAAGTGATATTTTAAGTAAAAGCCGACGTTTCACGGTACAAGACCGTTTCTTCAGGGCATGTGACTATTCACATTCCAATATGTTTAAAGTTGCTTACTTGCTTTCACCAATGTCGCAGGGACGGAGAAAAAATTTTCCCTGTGTCATTCTCTAGACTCTGCCATGAATCAATTTTGACTATATGTGGGCAAACGGGGTGTCAGTCGGGTTGACATAACCGTCGCAGCGCAAGCGGGCACGGGGTATGGCTCTCAAAAGAAATATTAATCTTTGTACTGCTGATCTTTGGCTCTTTTGACTAATGAGTTTGCCTACCACTGGTCTAGACAGAAAGAGATGAATGAGAAGTAAGAGTTTGAGTAGGAAGTATGACTGCTAAGAATAGTGAAGGGAACTGGGAGAGTGTATAATTCTAGAATGTGGGAGAATTTTAGAATGTTGCCTGAGTAAGACCTGGGCTTCAGTGTCTCTCTCTTATATTTTTAAGATTTTAGTTATATTTAGTTTTCTTTGTTGATTTCTAGTTTATTTTGTTCCTTTCATATACCTTATTAATAGTTTTACAGGGTTCTGTAATTTTTTCTTTTAATTTTCACTCGGGCGAGTCAGAAAACTTCTTGGAAAGGAGGAGTTTGACAGTTATAGAATCGCAGCATAATTGTCTACAAACCTAAAGGCCTAGAATGGTGCATTTTCAGCAGGGGCCCTTTCTGCGTCCTTCCTTCCTTCTCCCCTGTTTTAGTAGGGGATAACGGTGAGCACAAGTAGACGCTGGGGCTGCACTGAAAACAGCGGCAGGCAGCAGAAGCAGCGGCGGGGACTTATGATCACAGCTCCGCCCCTTCCCCGATCCAGCAGGGACTAATGGTTGAGCACAAGGAGACACCGTAGCCGCACCGAAACCAGTGACAGGCAGCAGAATCAGCAGCAGGGACTTAAGAGCACAGCTCCGCCCCTCCCCCGATCCAGCAGAGGATAATGGTGAGCACAAGGAGACGTCGGGGCCGTACCGAAACCAGCGGCTGGCAGCAGAAGCAGCGGCGGGAACTTAAAAGCACAGCTCCACCCCTCCCCCAATCCAGCAGGGGCTGATCGGTTGAGCACGAAGAGACACCAGGGCCGTACCGAAACTAGCGGCAGGCAGCAGAATCAGCAGTAGGGACTAAAGAGCATAGCTCCGCCCCCTCCCCCAATCCAGCAGGGAATAATGATGAGCATAAGGAGACGCCGGGGCCGCACCAAAAAGAGCAGCAGGCAGCAGAAGCAGTGGCGGGGACTTAAGAGCACAGCTCCGCCCCTCCCCCGATCCAGCAGGGGCTAACGGTTAAGGAGACGCTGGGGCCGCACCGATTTTACTGTGGTGAAATGTTACCAATATAAGAATTAATTGTTGAAATGTTTAAAGTTGGGGTTATAATAAAGCTGCGGCCAAACATGTTTCCAGTTAAATAGTGTCTGTGATTTATTAGAGTAAATGGATTAGAGGTTGACTGGAGATGACGAAGTGTGAATGCTAATGTTATGTATATTTAACAATTCCAAAGAAAGACATGGTTAGACTCATCCTGATTCAGAATACAGCAGTTAGAATGATCTACGGTCTTAAAAAATATGATCATGTGACTCCATTCTATTGTGAGTTGCATTGGCTGCCAATGAAGGCTCGTGTTTTGTTTAAGTTGGGTTGCTTTTGCTATAAGCTTATGTATGGTACCGCTCTGTTTTACATGGTTAACAGATTTTCTTTAGCATCATATAAATATAGTAGAAAATCTCATGCCCTGTTTACCTTCCCGTCAGTACAGGGCTGTAAAAGCAAGAAATTTCTCGACCATACTTTAGCATTCCAAGCGGCTTCACATGATAGAGAATTTTGATTGTTATTGCTTGGAGCCTGTTCTTATAAACATTTCAGAACTCAACTGAAAACTCATCTCTTCTCAAAATACTTGGTCAAATAATTTCTCTCTTGTCATCCTTAAATTATCCTTAGTTTATAATCTTTTGTAAACCGCGAAGAACTTATGGTTATGCGGTTAAGAAGCATAATGTTATGTTCTCTGTGGAAGAAATACCAGCAGTGAGCCAAAGTCATGTCTTGCAATTGAGTGACATTGCCATACAAAGCACCTGACCTGGATTTCTAACAGAAGTATATGATAGAGTCAATAATCAGATCTAAGGAATGTGTATATTTAATATAATTTTCTTGGTTCTTTTCAAACACTGATTACCTATTGGGAAGTTCCCCATTTCCCTACCTACCTAGTCTGGGTAATAAATTTTTGCTTTCAGGCCATAGCCTTTTTTTTTGTAATTCATACTGTATAAACTGCATTCTGGGATAATATATTAAGACACATAAATACCTGTTTGACATTGTAATATAATCCCAAAATAGACACCATCCTACCTTCCTAACTTAGACAACCTGTAAAAACAATTCTCTCTTTGTCCAGTCAATTTTATAAGAGCCCACTTGAGCTTGTAAGATGCTGTTTTATACAATGAAGTCACTTATGAATTTATCCTGGAAAAATCCTAAAATGTGCACAAGTCTTTGCCAGGTAGCAATTGATGCAACATAAATGTCTAGGTACATCCTCTGTAGAATTATTTTTGATCATGTCTTCTTGAGCTTGAGCCACTCAATATGTAATGAAGAGTCTCATCATTCACAATTTTTGGGTCTTATGTTTCATTAACTGCTTCTGACCTATAAAGTGGAGAGGGGAGTTCTAAGATATGTTATTTGGCTCAACATATGTGTTAAAGGGCACTCATGCAACTTAAATTACTGTAATGCTATGTTAAATAAGTCACCGCAGGCTACCTAGTAAAGAGATGCAAACCCTGTATGTAAATTCTGTCACATGACTTCTGGTACAACACCACAAGTTATAGCTAGAAAAATAACCTCAGCTCTGTTTCTGGCAAAGCAAGATGTGGGGAAAGTTTATTTATTTTTCTTTTTACAGTAGCTTGACAACTCCCCACCCCCCTCCATAATATTCAGCTCTATTGAGTACTGTTCAAAAATTGTATTTTGACATTAGGGTTTTAAAGTTGTGAAAATAATTATCTTGCTTTTCTCAAAGTTCTTTCAAACACAATGAACAATTTACAATATTCATTGCAAATTTTTAATAATAGAACTGCTCTTTACTAGTTTAAAAAAGTTTGAGTTGATACATGTACATATCAAAAACATAGTTGAAACTTATGGGAGAGGCCTTAGGCGTTGGGCCAATCAAGGCCTTAGGCCTCTCCTCAGTGCATCCCAGGATGCACCAGGAAGGGGATGGCCCGCCATTCTGAATTCCTCCTGATTCAACTGTTCCATGAACTTGCCCCCCCCCCAGCTCCAAACTCCTTATGTAGAGCCCCTGCTCCCCCAACTCCCCTAGTTGCTACCTTAAAATTCATTGGTGGTCCAGATCCTCTGGTGCACTCCAAAGGGGTCAGCCAGAAGTGATACCCAATTGTTTATTTATTTGTTTGTTTATACTGCTCTTCCAGGTTTATATGGTTTATATGAGTTTATTCAAGTTCTAAAACATTTTTCCCTGTCTGTTCTGGTGGGCTCACAATCTATCTAATGTACCTGGGACAATGGGGGGGATCAAGTGACTTGCCCAGGGTCACAAGGAACAGCATGAATATGAACCCACAACCTCAGGGTGCTGAAGTTGTAGCTCTAACCACTGCACTACACTCTCGCATTCTGGTGGCCCAATCAAAGTAGTGCTTCTATAAAATGGGATTCAGGAACTTGCAGTACTGGGATACCACAGTTGCTGAATCCTACAGGTTGCTGAATCCTACAGGATACCAAGGTGTGGTAAATGGTGAATCTTTACTGCATCTTTATGAAGCTCCCCTTAAATATCACCACTAGCCAGCTAAGTTAATATTCCAACCTGCCCCTAACCTAGCCAGTTAAGAAATGGCTGGTTAGTGTGGATATTCAGCAGCACTAACCAGTTAAGTGCTGGGACTAGCTAGCTCAGTGGCATCTAATCGGGCAGGAGCCTCTCCTGCACACTTAAACCCTTTTGAATGTTGACCCCGAAGACTTTCAAAATAAAGAAAAATGGTATTCAAGGAGAAACTAAAGCCATTGGAAACAATCAAGATATTTCAGCCTCAGAAGCAACAGTTTAAAACAGAGGACAGGTCATTAATTAATGACATAGCTACTACACAGCAGCTAGACTCAGAAGGATTTCAGTTCAGGAGATATGAATGAAGCGTTTTGTTTTGTGCTCATGTGCCGGTTGCTGTAACAATGGGTTTGCAGCTCCTGATCCGCTATTGTAGCAAACCGCATCACAATGGAAACAGAAATGCACCATTATGATGGATTTCAGAACTTCAAAAAGGCAGAAACGTCTTTCTTAAGACAAAGCAAAGAACATTTTAAGATCAGTACTCAATTCTCTATGAGCAGCTAATCAAAACAGAATATTTCAATACTGCAAGGTTATATTATATGATTCTTTAAAAATAAGCAAAAAAGGAACAGCGGTATTTTATCATTATCAGAATGCTTTCACATAGTGACAGTCAGAACACACTGTACCCTAAGTCAGGTTTGTTATGCTCCATCTATTAGTGAGAGAACTGCTTTTAGAAGAATTTTTTCCCCCCAATTTATGGACTGTCACAACACTTGTTAAAAATTGCTGTCATTCAGCAGAAGTAGTTCAAGTGTCAGCAGAACTCTCTGGAATTAGATGCTAACAAGATGGATCTTTGGATAGTTGATAAGATAATGGAGATCAAATATATGCAGGTTATGAGAAAGGGGTCAGAAAAGGTACAAGTGTCTATTAATTGGTTAATGGTTTAGAATCTTCAGGGTGCCTCAAGTAAAGAATTAAGGAAGCATTTGGATGTCATGAGTGAAAGTACTCTCTAGTGACTGATATACTAACCTCCAAGGATTTTCCATGGGTTAGTGGCCATTTTTTGTGCAAATTTGGCAAAGTTTATCAAGAAATATGGCCTGGAAAATTATAATTTACACCATAAAAATATCACAGAAAATACAGACAGCAGCAAAGTATAAAATATAAACAGAAGTAAATTTAAAGAGCAATCTAAGCAGCACGTACCTGTGGGGTGGGCAACAATGGTCCTCAAGTGCTACAAAATATTGGGGTTATCAGGATGTCCCCAAATTAATATGCATGAATATGAGCATTTGAATAAATTTGGAAAGCCCAACTAAGTTACAACCCTCAAGGGCCAAAATTGCCCACCCCTGCTCCAGAAAATGGGGTCTTTAAAGAAGATCCACAACTAACTGCCTAGAACAGTACTTCTTAAACCTGTTCTGGGGGAGCCCCAGTTAGTCAGGTTTTCAAGATATCCTTAATAGATATGCATGAGTGAGATTTGCCTATAATGTAGGCGTGGACATTTCTCTCTTGCATATTCATCAGGGATATCTTGAAAACCTGACAGGCTGGAGGGTTCCCCCAGGACATGTTTAAGAACTATTGGCCTAGAATATTCTTCTTAAGCACTCATATACCTCATCAAATTCACCTGGATTGTTTTGGATTTAACTTATGCCTTTTCAGAGTAGCTCAATGGAAGTTATATTCATCAGTCCAAGTTTTATGTGAAGAGGAAGCAAAAATATCTTTGTAGGGTCAATAAGTGATTCATGCACCACATTTTTCTGTCCTGGAACAAAATTCTTACAGAGTGGCCAGTTATTTTGAATGTAATGCAACTCCTTAGCATGGATGTCCCATTCACAAATAAACAGCAGTACATGGAATATCTAAGCTGCATTCCAAGTAGCAGAGCTACTACCTTAAGATCATCACAGATGTTCCAGTTGTACTTTGTCTACTCAGTGGCGTACCAAGGGGGGGGCGGGAGGGGCGGTCCGCCCCGGGTACCAAGCCCTGAGGGGGTGCTCCCGGTCCGGTCCAGTTCCCCCCCCCCCCTGCGCCGGGTGTCGCGTCTGGAAACAGCCTGCAGCAAGATCGCGATGCCAGAGATCTTTGCCTGCTTCGACTGTTTCCTCCGCCACGGTCCTGCCCCTCCTCTGATGTCAGAGGAGGGGCGGGACCGCGGCGGAGGAAACAGCCGAAGCAGGCAAAGATCTCTGGCATCGCGCGATCTTGTTGCAGGCTGTTTCCCCAGGGCAGTAGCGTACCAAGGGGGGCGAGGGGGAGGTCCATCCCGGGTGCCGCCTTAGGGGGGAGGGTGCACAGCTGGCCCGGTCCCTATCGCGCTCCTACCCTCCCAGCGAAAGCAGCATCGGCGCCATTATCGAAAAAGGTAATGGCGCCAGGCCTTGGAGCACCAAGGCAGACCGCTTCTCCCCCCTCCCAGCCGAAACCCCGCTGACCATCCTATCTCTCCTCCCCCAAGTGAACCTTTCCGACCCTCCCAGCGAAAGCAGCAAACCTCCCTCCAGTAGCGTCGGCTTTATCCTCCCTCTGCCGCATCACTGATGACGTCATCAGTAACGCGGCAGAGGGAGGAGAAAGCCGCGAAGGAGGTTTGCTGCTCTCGCTGGGAAGGTCGGAAAGGTTCACGGAGGGGGGGGGGAGATAGGAGGGTCAGCGGGGGTTCGGCTGGGAGGGGGGAGAAGCGGACTGCCTCGGTGCTCCATTACCTTCTTCGGGCAGCAGCAGCGTTTACAATTCTCTGCTGTTGCCGGCTTCAGGCCTTGTTCTCTGCCTGGTCCTGCCTACTTCCAGTTTTCATGAAGACAGGACCCGACAGAGAGGAAGGCCTGAAGCGGGCAACAGCAGTGAATTGTGAATGCTGCTGCTGCCCGATGAAGTTCAGGACATCAGGACATCGGGGAAGGAGCAGGAAGAAATCGGCTGCTGGCTTTGTGCGGGCTAGGGGGAGAGAGAAAGAAAGGAAAAAATAAAGAGGGGGGCCAGGGGGAGAGAGAAAGAAAGGCAGAAAGAAAGAGGGGGACCAAGGGGAGAGAAAGAAAGGCAGAAATAAAGAGGGGGTCAAGGGGGAGAGAAAGAAAGGCAGAAAGAAAGAGGAGGGCCAGGGGGAGAGAGAAAGAAAGGCAGAAAGAAAGAGGGGGACCAAGGGGAGAGAAAGAAAGGCAGAAATAAAGAGGGGGGCCAGGAGGAGAGAGAAAGAAAGGCAGAAATAAAGAGGGGAGCCAGGGGGAGAGAGAAAGAAGAAGGACCAGAAGAAGGACCAGAGACTCATGAAATCACCAGACAAAAAAGTAGGAAAAATGATTTTATTTTCAACTTAGTGATCAAAATGTGTCCGTTTTGAAAATTTATATCTGCTGTCTATATTTTGCACTATGGCCCCCTTTTACTAAACCGCAATAGAGTTTTTTAGCGCAGGGAGCCTATGAGCGTCGAGAGCAGCGTGGGGCATTCAGCGCAGCTCCCTACGCTAAAAACCGCTATCGCAGTTTAGTAAAAAGGGAGGGGGAATATTTGTCTATTTTTGTATAGTTGTTACTGAGGTGACATTGCATAAAGTCATCTGCCTTGACCTCTTTGAAAACCCGCGGAATATAAATGATAATTAACATTTTCTCTGCGTACAGCGTGCTTTGTGTTTTTAAAATTTTATTGTTGGTAGATCATTTTGACTTGGCCACAAAGGTAAGGGGGAGGGAGGGAGGGGAACTGCTGAAAGACATCTAGTAATCCTTGTAGGCTTGACTGCAGGGAATTATTTTTGTAAAATCATGTTTTGTTATGTGACTGGCATTATCTAGACTTTAATTTCTATGAATGAATAGAATGAAAATGATATAAAATTACTTGCTTGTTTTTATGTGCGTGCGCTGAAGGAAAGTGGAGAGAGAGTGGGCTGAGGATGCTGAAGGGAAATGGGGAAGAGAGTGGGGAGAAGACGCTGATTTATAAATTGACAATTGTACAGAATATTGTTTCTTTTTATACTTTAATATAAACAATTCAAGGCTTGTGTGGATGGAATCAGGTGGTTTGCGGGGATGGGGACCGAGCTTACGGGGATTAGTCCAATAAAATGGTATTTTTTTATTTCTCATTATTTGTTTTATTTTTATTTGTTAATTTATAAAGTGGTGATTGTTATGTATCAGGTTTTTCAAATTTACATCTACTGTCTTTATATTTTGCACTGTATTAGAGGACATGTGTTACTGTTTTTTGTGGTGTTGCATTGTATCCAGGGTCTGGTTTCTTGGCGGATCAGTTTAACTTTTGTCTACATATTTCTATTTTTAGTTTGTGATTATTCCATTTTGGGCGAGGGTGTATCTCTGTTCTGTGTGTTCTGAAAAAGACATAGTTTTCAGTTGGCATTGACTACAGGACCAATTGACTGTGCGGGATCTGGCTTGTTTAGTTTTACAATGTATGTGTTGGTGTTCTAGTGCTCACTGCAATGTTTAAGATGCAGCCTTTTCCTAGGTACACTTTTGTGGTGCGATATGTAGATTGGTACTAAAAATCATATTTTTCATATAGATGGGGGGGGGGGGTGTCAAAA
The DNA here is from genome assembly GCF_902459505.1 of Geotrypetes seraphini. NCBI lineage: Eukaryota > Metazoa > Chordata > Amphibia > Gymnophiona > Dermophiidae > Geotrypetes > Geotrypetes seraphini. Next base: position 331,675,995 of record NC_047084.1, on the reverse strand, counting down.
AATGATGGGCCCCGGGTGCCACATACCCTAGGTACGCCACTGTGTCTACTGGATATGCTTTAACAGAAGTTCCATGTTTTCATATGCTTTTATATAGCCTTTTCAGGCAGCACCCATCAAGTCCATATTCAGGCATACCCAGACTGCATCATTTCCATGGACATTATGCAACCTACCTTGAATGTATGCCTGGACATACTCTTACTAGATCCAGCAAGTTATAACATGAGCAATAAGCCTATATTAAGAATTAGGCAAATAATTAATTGAAAGTATAACAAGAATTATTTTTTTAAAAATGTACTTTTTTGTTAAAACGGTATGTGATACATAATTTTAAATGTGATTTTCATGATCAGAAACCAAAAACCTGTGAGATACACCTGAAAGTGTTGAAGAAGCAAAAACATTGTTATCCAGTGTACTGTACTCTTTACTCTTCTCCAATATCCATCCAACATTAGCAATAATGTCTCTAGTTCTTCCACCTTTTCTGAAACCAGCCAGGTTATTTTTGCTCAATATATGATTGTAGCCTTTGTTGTATTATTTGCAACACTATTTTACACCTGCTCTAGGGCTGGTCTAAATGTCTTCATCTGCAATGTAGGCACATATTATGCTCTTTATGCTAGCATGTTATAAAGAGAAGCAAGCGCTTACTTGTGTTTGTAAACTAGCCTGAACATAGGCACTTTAAATAAGCCTATTAAATAGCTTCCCAGGCGCATCAAACTGCACATTAGAGGCTCAGTGCTCTTGTGGATGAAAAATAATAGCACTGCAAAACTAGCATTATTTTCCTCAGAATAATTCAGCCTGTAAAGTTAAGCGCAAGTGCACATTTATCTCTCATGGCAGCTAATAATCTGTAGTACTACTTTAGCACAGGTTAATGATTCTCCCCATAAATTAAGCTGCAATAAAATGCAATATTTTACTGCGGCTTAGAAACCGCTCCTATAAAAGAAACATTAGGCTAGAGTCCTCAAAAGTGAAGGGAATAATTAAACTTCACGTGGTCTTATACAAAGATCATTTCCCAAATGAATTGGATCAAAGAAAATCTCCTTAGTCCCCTTAATTCTATAAATCTGCACACACAATTTAATCCATAATGCACAAAGTTGCACCCACAAGTAGGGAGCAAAAAGAAGCACTGTAGGTTATTCTGGAAAGACGGAATGGAAAATATATTTACATTGGTATAATATATAGGCCTCCTTCACAGTCAGAAGAAATGGATGAGGATTTAATTAAATACATTCACAAGGTATCTAGGAATGGTGTGGTGGATTCTTGTTTAGCATCTAGTGATCATAGAATGGCGAGGTTCAATCTATAATAATAAAACCCTAGAGCGCGTATGTACTCTTGAAACTTCGTGATTCCTGGTGCCATGAGATGTGCCTCCGTGCCGAATTTGACTTTCAAACACGGAGGCAGGCCAGAACACGGAGCAACTCCCCCCTCGCTGTCACTCACTGCCAGAGTGCCGCCTCTCTGCTGCTGTCACGGAATGAGATGATTCAGCGTGGCCTTTACAGTGTGGCTGCGATGAAACGACCCGCGGTGAAACGGCCGTGCTAAATCCAGCTGACAGTGACAGACCTCTCTCTAGAAGGCTCTAGGTTTCTTGCGCTGCTTCACCAGTTCAGAGAGCTTCTTCAGTCCCTCCCCGCTGGTGGCACAGCAGCCCTGCATGTGCCATTCATGCCCTCTTTGCTTCCTTAGTTCCAGTTCCTTCACCAGTTCCTGGGGTCAACTGGCTCTGGGCAGGTCCTGTTTGTTGGCCAGGATCACGAAGGGAATACCCTTCATTTCAACATCTTCTAGGATGGCTTCCAGTTCTTCTTTAGCTTCGCAGAACCTTTCAGAATCTAAATTGTCCACCACAAACACCAGTCCATCCGTGTTTATGAAATAGTGTTTCCACAGGATTCTGATCTTTTCTTGACCATCCACATCCCAGACTGTGAATATCGGTGTGGGCTTCAGGCGGATGTTGGTGGAGGTAAGGGTTGCTGCTGGACATGGGAAGAGGTGCTGATGGACAGGGGTGCAAAAAAGGAAGGGAGGCCTACTGCTGGACAGGGGGAGTAGAAAAGAGGTGCTGATGGACAGGGGCGGCAGAAAAAGGAAGGGAGGCCTACTGCTGGATAGGGGGAACAGAAAAGAGGTACTGCTGGACAGGGGAAGAGGTGCTGATGGACGGGGGTGCAAAAAAAGGAAGGGAGGCCTACTGCTGGACAGGGGAGTAGAAAAGAGGTGCTGATGGACAGGGGCAGCAGAAAAAGGAAGGGAGGCCTGCTGGACAGGGGGAACAGAAAAGATATACTGCTGGACAGGGGAAGAGGTGCTGATGGACGGGGGTGCAAAAAAAGGAAGGGAGGCCTACTGCTGGACAGGGGAGTAGAAAAGAGGTGCTGATGGACAGGGGCAGCAGAAAAAGGAAGGGAGGCCTGCTGGACAGGGGGAACAGAAAAGATATACTGCTGGACAGGGGAAGGGGTGCTGATGGACGGGGGGGGGCAGAAAAAGGAAGGGAGGCCTACTGCTGGACAGGGGGAACAGAAAAGAGGTACTGCTGGAGAGGGGAAGAGGTGCTGATGGACCGGGGGGGGGGTGCAAGAAAAGGAAGGGAGGCCTACTGCTGGACAGGGGGAACAGAAAAGATATACTGCTGGACAGGGGAAGAGGTGCTGATGGATGGGGGGGGGCAGAAAAAGGAAGGGAGGCCTGCTGCTGGACAAGGGGAGCAGGAAAGAGGTGTTTCTGGACAGGGGGGAGTTAAAACAAAGGGAGAAGGGCTGCTGCTGGATAAGGGGAGCAGTGAAGGGGTGGTGGTGGACACAAGGGAAGAAAAAGGAAGGGAGAATGGACAGGGAGAGCAGGCAAGGGGTGATGGTGGACAGCCGAGGAAAAAGAAAGAGAGAAAGAAAGAAATACAGAAATAGGCTAAGGAGAGAGAGAGAGAAATAAATAAATACAGACATACACACACATTTTCTAGCACCCATTAATGTAACGGGCTTAAAGACTAGTATTAAAATAAGTGATTAGAGGACTTACTCAAATTTGAAGGTTCTAAACTTTGAAAGAACAAATTTTGTTAAGATGGGGAAATACCTCAAGAAAAAGTTAGTTGGATACAAAAGCAGTGGGCAAAACTGAAAGGAGCTATTAGACAAGTTCTTGCTGAACCAAAACGTATGCAAGTAAGGCTAGACTTAGGGCACTGTTTTTTTTACCTAAGGGGCTGCTGCAGGAGCAGACTGCTCGACACGATGGACCACTGGTCTGACCCAGTAGCGGCGGTTCATAGACAAAACCGCCGAAGACAAAGGCGCGCGCCGAGAACTGAGCGCAAGACGGAAACGCGCGCCGAAGAAAAAGAGTGTTTTTAGGGGCTCCGACGGGGGGTTTTGTTGGGGAACCCCCCCACTTTACTTAATACAGATCGCGGCGGCGTAGTGAGGGGTTTGGGGGGTTGTAACCGCCCTCATTATACTGGAAACTTAACTGTTTCCCTGTTTTTTAGGGAAAAAGTGAAGTTTTCAGTAAAATGTGGGGGGTTACAACCCCCCAAGCCCCCCACAACGCCCCCCACAATGCGGCGCGATCTGTATAAAGTAAAGTGGGGGTTTCTGGGGTTCCCCTCCACACCCCCCGTCGGAGCCCTTTAAAACAGTCATTTTCATCGGCGCGCACCTCCACGTTGCGCTCAGTTGTCTGCGCGCGCCTTTGTCCCGGCGCGCTTTAGACCTGACACCGCAGCAGCATTTCTTATGTTCAGTTTGAACTTGTGGGGCAGGTTTTATATTCACTAGGCACAGTACTGTATATTGTACAGTGAGCTGTTTTGCAAAGCTGTATGAAAAATGGTTGTCTTTGTGAACCTACTGTTTGAAAATTAACTTCATTTTGGGGTGAACAAGAGTGGATTTTTAAGACCTTGAATGAGTGCTGGTGTGTCTGTCAGTAGCTACAGCAATCCCAACTTCTCTATCAGTAACCCAGAAGGCACCCTCTTCATCTTACCCTTGCAATATAGTATGAGTATGTTTTTATAACTTGTAATCCACCAGAAGCAAGCTGGTACAGACTGGTGGGATAGGCATTTTTCAGTGAATAAATGCATTTAGTGTGTGTTCACAACAGCCTTAAATTTAGCATCTGCCTAAACCAGATGTTATGTTTAAATATCTAGTTTAGGCAGATGCTAAATTTAAGGCTGTTGTGAACACACACTAAATGCGTTTATTCACTGAAAAATGCCTATCCCACCAGTCTGTACCAGCTTGCTTCTGGTGGATTACAAGTTATAAAAACATCAAACATATACATCATATGGAGAACAGCATACCATATTGTTTCCTGTCTGCCTGGTAAAGCCTGCTTTGCATCCAATGTGCATCTGTTTGCATTCACATTCCTGATAATTTTAGCATGTACCTATTAACAACTTTTTTGGTTTGCTTTAGAGTTGTTGCTAATACCTAAAGGGGTGATTCATAAACTGCCCACATCGGTGCAAGATTTACATGCATATTTTATCTGTGGTCCTTTTGCCATTAAGTTGATGGCCAAATAGGTTAGAAAGGCAACAGCGAAAGCTAGAAGGATGCTAGGTTACATAGGGAGAGGCATGGCCAGTAGGGGAAAAAGGAGGTATTGATGCCCCTGTATAAGACTCTGGTGAGATTTCATTTAGAATATTGTGACCATACCTTCAAAAAGAAATAAACAGAATGGAGTTGGTCCAAAGGAAGATTATGAAAAAGGTTGGTGGTCTTCATCAGATGTACAGGGACAGATTAAAGATTTCAATATTTATACTTTGTAGGAAAGGTGGGAGAGGAGAGATATGATAGAGGTGTTTAAATATCTATATGGCACAAATGAACATGAGACAAATCTCTTTTGTTTGAAAAAAGGCTCTGGAATGAGAGAGCATAGGATGAAGTAATCTAAGGAAATACTTTTTTACAGAATGGGTGGTAGATGCATAGAATCAGTCTCCTAGTAGAGGCGAGGGAGATAGACAGTGCTTGAGTTCAAGAAAGCGTGTGACAGGCACATAGGATCTCATAGGGAGAGGAGGAGATAGTGGATGGGCAGACTGGATTGGCCATTTGGCCTTTATCTACCTTTATGTTTCTATATATCTAAGTACGAATTACTTTCATTTTGAAAATTGCTATAGTTATAATATATGCAAGGGTAGGCGTTTCCCAGTGAAATATGATTGTTGATTTGAAAAACCAATTTATATGCTTCCTTTTTCCTCCCTGACCTAAATCTTGCCCATGGGAATGCCTTCATTCAGTATAACTCAAATAAACATTTTAGACAGGTCATAGAAGTAGGAACTGAGATGTGCAGGTCAGTGTGGCACAGTGACTGGTTTCTTTTGTAAGTTTGGAATTTGGGGGTGGGGGACAAAAATTATTGTGAGGGTTCAGAAAGCAACCCCCTCCTCCAATCTTTCCAGTGAATCCTACTCTGTAGCAGTTGTTTCCCAAATCCTAAACATACTTGGTAGCAGGTGGAACCAATGTTCATCTTTTAGTCCAGAGTCGGTTAGTCCCCTTCCGAAATGAAGAATAAGGCCCTGATTCTATAAAAGATGACTGAAGGGAGGTACCTAGATTGGTGTGCATATCTGATCTAGGTATGTACCTTAATTATTCAGTTAGGCTTAATTGGCACCATTAATTGGAAATCATGATTAAAAAACAACTAATTAGATTGTTGGTGCCTACAACTTCCAGGTAGAATGTAGGCATGGTTAGAGGGTGGATCATGGGCAGATCTTGGATGTGTTTTGCATCTAGGCACCCAAACTGGACTTAGATGTTAGTATTTAGGCCAAGTAAACCCTGGCATTAATAGGAGGTGCCTAAGGTTTTGATGTCTACTGGTGCCTAAGTCCAATTTAGGCACCACTAGGCACATTTCTATAAAAGGCGCCTAACTGAAGATTGACAGCCACTGTGTTGCTCAGCACCTATGGTTAGACATCATTTATAGAACTGGGGCCTAAATGTCTATGAACTTGTCACAACCTTGTCCTACCCAAGATACACCCAGACCACTCCCCTATTCAAATTGTATGTACCTAGGTTTGATAGATATATATACTGGCTTTGTAAAATGGGGACTCAGACATTTATGTGAAATAAACATTTAATTGTCCATTTATACAGTACATTTATCAAACATGAATAGAGCTTGTAAAATGAAGGCTATTGTGAAACAACAAAAGATAGGGCTTTTAAAAAGCTGTGCTGCTCGTTAAATGCCAAGCACTCATATAAGAACATAAGAATAGCCTTACTGGGTCAGACCAATGGTCCATCAAGCCCAGTAGCCCGTTCCCACAGTGGCCAATCCAGGTCACTAGTACCTGGCCAAAACCCATAAGTAGCAATATTCCATGCTACCAATACAGGGCAAGCAGTAGCTTCCCCCATGTCCTTCTCAATAACAATCTATGGACTTTTCCTCCAGGAACTTGTCCAAACCTTTCTTAAAACCAGCTTCGCTATCCGCTCCTACCACATCCTCTGGCGTTCCAGAGTTTAACTATTTGAGTGAAACAAAAATAATTCCTCCTATTGGCTTTAAGAGTATTTCCCTGTAACTTCATCGAGTGTCCCCTAGTCTTTGTCATTTTTGACGGAGTGAAAAATCAATCCACTTGTACCTGTTCTACTCCATTCAGGATTTTGTAGGAATAGAATAGGCGGCTCAGCATTTAACCTGTTCCGCTTGGCAATGCAGCTTTGTAAAAGGACCTGGTGGACATTTGGCTCCTTTTAAACCACTTTATATATGACTACAAGATCATTTGCCCGATTCACACGACTATTAGTTCCTTGGCATTCGAGTTGCTTACATTATCTTCTGGGTTCCTTGAAAAAGAACCTCGAAACATGGTGCATGTCGGGACCTGTTGAAACACTTTAAAGCTAAGTGGGAATTTTTTTCTCCCCTTCTTTTTGCCATCGAAAAACACTTTTATAGTTTGAATAGCATGTTCACTTAAAGTTCTTTCACAAAAGTCATACACAGTGATGGGGCGGTGGGTTCGGCTATTGGAGCTACGGCTCGTGGCCGAACCACATTATTCTGAGTGTATGTGAAAATTCATTTTATTCATTCTATAAGTTAGATATATAATTCATTTATTTACTTTAGAATTGAGGAGTCTTATTTAGCAGTATTGTATTCAACTATTTTGACTTCCTAGTCCTCCACGTTTGAACAAACTTCCCTACTTCATCTATCTATTGTGACTATGTTTGTTATATTTGCCATAAATTGTTTGCCGTACTATGTTGGCCCTGCTACAATCTCTCATAACACGGTTGCCCCACAGTGTTGTCATTCCATGTCTTCCATTCTGTATTTCATCATGCTTGCTTGCCTGACCATTTTTGCTAGTCATGTCATACTATCCCCCCAAAACTGCACAAGAGATTTATAGCACAAGCTGGTGCGCTGAATTGCTCTGTGCTGCTCCCATGATCCAGTTCCTCTGGGTGTCAGAGCAGCGCAGAACATTCAGCGTGCTGGCTGGCACTAAAAACCTCTTGTGCAGTTTTGTGAAAAAAAAAAAAAAGAGGGGTATGTTAGCCACGCTTTGTAATACTATGTTCATCATGCTATGTTTTGTTGAACTATGCTTGCTATGCTTTGTCATATTATATTTTTACCATGCTTTGTAAACTTTATTTTGCCATCTTTGTCAGACTTCCCCAGGTACATTAGAAAGATTGTGAGCCCAAGACAGACAGGGGAAACATGCTTGAGTGGCTGAATAAATTCATGTAAACCGTTCTGAGCTCCCCCGGGAGAACGGTAAAGAAAATTGAATGAATAAATAAATATTCATCACACGGTAATAGGCAAAATTAATGTAACAGTAAGACCTCAGTGTTAACTGGTGGATGTGTTCCTAACATTTTCGAGAGGGCTTCCTTTACCTAATTCTGAGAAAATCACAGCAGATAAGGTGTGATATGGTTAACTGCAATTCTCAAGGTGATATTAACTGCTCTGCATTATCTGCCATGTTAGCAGATTAGTAATGACTTCTGAGTCAGCTGAAAGGTGCAGTCTCTGTCCAGTCAAGTCCATTTCTAACCTTTACATGGCATTTTATACATTAGCTCTTGAATAGAGAAATTAACAAAATAACACGTGAGCACACCGTTTAGATGCAGGATTTCCCACATTCAGCAGCTAGCAATAGGCCATGCTAAGTGTTGTTCAGCCCTTAAGAATAACATTTGTATGGTGGCGGTTAGTGCATGATAGGGTTATCATATGCTTTCAGAAAAAGGACAGTTTGAGACATCCGGGTTTTACTTCCATTCCATTGTCTCTTTCTTATTTCCATTGCTTTCAGTGGAAGTAAAATCTGGACCCCTCAATCCATCCTCTTTCTTTCTGGATCCATATGGTTCAATGCTGTCTTATTATTTCTGGATCATATGGTAATATGGATCCAGAAAAAAAGAGGATGGATTGAGAGGTCCGGGTTTTACTTCCACTGAAAGCAATGGAAGTAAGAAGGATAGATGGAGACAATGGAATGGAAGTACAACCCGAATGTCTCAAACTGTCCTTTTTCTGAAAGCATATGATAACCCTAGCATGCACTAACCGCCACCATACAAATGTTATTCTTAAGGGCTGAACAACACTTAGCACAGACTAGGCTTTAGTAAACAGGGCCCATAGCTCAAAAAAATGGGCCCAAATGCGCATAGGTAGACCACTTTTCACTGACAGAAATCACTTTGAAATTGCCCTCCCCAGGCACTACCCAAACTTCATTACTCTACATGCAAAATTTTAGTGTATGGGCTTCTTTGTGTAGTTGCTGTAAGTTTAGTTTTAACAGGAAATAATAAGACAGCATTGAATCATAAAAAGAGTGTTTTGTTTTGGTTGGTTATTAAAAATGAAATGCAGCACCAGATATCTTTTTTTTATAGAGTAATATATGGCAAAATGTTGAAGTAATGGATGTTTTTTTGTGTTATATGTAGGCTTCTATCCTGCCAAATCCTCCCTAGGTGGAGTTTGAGGCGGGTTACAATTGACAATTGTCTCTAACATTGATTCTGGTATACAATGTATGATTGAGACAATTTTGCAACGCTGATTGAGAACAAGTATGTAGATTTACAAACTACTGAGGACAAGACTGTGATCCTAACAAAGGTTCCTAGCGTGTGGAGTTTCATGATTTAGTAAACACCCATGGTACTACCTCTCCTGGTGTCTGAATAATCATAGTGAAATAAAAAATGGCAAAAGGCTTGTGGGTCTATATTCAGACAGAAGCAGTCAGCTTTTCTGTAAATGCATATAACCACTAGCTAAATTAGATTTGTATATTCAGTTCTGCTCCATATACAGGCACTGGAACTTAATATCCATGTTATCTATGGCATCTGGAGTAGGGTTACCATATCTTCTATATGAGTTCATGTCTTCTATGGGGTTTATTTTTGTAATTTTCAAGAAAATATTCTCTTTTTCTTTTGTGTATCTATCAACAACATAGCTGCCTATATAGAGAAACCATCTCTGGCCTATCAGTCAGTCTGGACACATGGGGGCGGTAAAGAGAGAGAAAGGCATTGCAGATGTCGTCTCTCCCTGCTGGTTGATTCTGTCAAAGGAATGTTCTTTGTGCAGCACAACTTTAAACATATGTAGGGTTACCATATGGCTCCAGAAAAAGGAGGATGGATTGAGATGGGTTTTATTTCCATTGAAAGCAATGGAAGTAAAACCAGGATGTCTCAATCCATCCTCCTTTCACTGCAGCCATATGGTAATCCTAAGCATATGTCATTGCAGACTGTCATAAGTACCTCATAAGCCAGCTAAAGTTATTAAGGGATATCAACTCTTCAGATAAGAACGTTTGGGCTCAGACTCAGTCAAACATGAATCCAGACATTTTTAAAAAGTAGATTATTGTCTACTGCTGTATTGTAAGTTAGTCACTGTATGATTTTTGTTCATTAACTAAAATAGAACAATAAGATATCAAAGACTTGCAAAGCAAAATCAAATAAAACAGATCTCAATCTACCTCAAATGGAGGAAAAAAATCTCAGAGATCCAGAGGTGAACAGCTATAACAGCCTATATAACAACACCCCATATGTGGCCACAAGATAAGTGCTGATTCATTATTCACATCCACTCATTGCATCACATGTTGAGTTAAATTAGTTATATAGAGGTGATTTTGAGTCCACATATGGGGTGTTGTTATACAGGCTATTATAGTTGCTCACCTCTGAAACTCTGAAGCTTTTTTCCCTCCATTTTAGGTAGATTGAAATCTGTTTTATTTGATTTTTTCATTAACTAAAAGCCATTTACACATTTGCTACGATTTAATATTTCTTTAGCAAAGGCAGCAACCATTTTCATTTTTAGTGTCCCCTTTTATGTCTCTGCAAATATGGTAACCCTAACTGGAAGTTATATGGTACGAGAATATAATCAGTGCCATACCCACATAGGCCCCCTTTTACAAAGGTGATTATCGTGGCAGGCTGTGATAATTGCTCCGATGAGGAAAAGGATTCAATGGCCTTCAGAGTGTTTAGAACAAGCTCCGATCCCGTATAGGGAGGAGCGCGGCCAAATCGGCCGAAGCCGGAGCGGAAAAGATGGGAGGGGGGAGGGGGAAGGGAGGAGAAGGAAAGACCAATCAATGATGGAAGCGGGGTTGGGGGGTGCGTTAGGAGAAGAGTGGGAAGCGGAAGGGAGGTCGCCCTTTCCAGATGGCGATCCTGGGAGACAGATGTGGCTTCCCTCCCGCCCACTCTTCACTACTGTCGCAGCCAGTCTGGCAGGTAAGCACAGCATATGGGTAGAAGGCATACATCTTTACAGTGGTTAAGACATGGGGCACGTCGCCTTGCCTGGACAGCAGGGAGGCCAGGCCATGATCTTCACATCAACATACTGCTGATGAGGGGACACCTCCTTGAACGGGAAGGGTCCGGTGAGCCAAGGAAGCTTGTACGGTGCCCCACATTGTGCGGGGATAGAGAGGCATATGCTGTGCGCCTGAGCATCGGTTGGTTATATGTTGCCTGGTGATGTACATTGCATGTTATGCCATTTTCAGAAGTGCGGTTACAGTGTACAGTTCATTACCATTCATGCTTGATTATTATGTTCAGTTGATAACAGTTTGATGTAATTATGCTGTTATGGCTGCGGCCAAATAAATTCCACATGAGTTGATAAACGCCTGAGTGTCATCATTGTGCCACGCTAGACCATGAGGGGTAAGTGCAACAGTGCTGAGTGCACGATTTGGCTGCATGGCAGCTGCTACTGCGTCTTTTTAAAGGTGTGTGTGTGTGAATGTGTGGTCATGGGGAGGGGGATAGTTGAACAAAGTTAGAGAGTTTTGTGTAGTATAGGGCCAGTAGATTGGGACTATGCAGTTTTGTTTTCAGAACTTTGATGGTCATCCTGTTCTGCAGTTTAAAACCTGCAGGTATCTAAAGAGGGATATGTGATTTTTGGGGTTAATTACTTTTTTTTTATTATAAATTTCTCATTTTTAAAGATATAATCAGTGTTATTTGGTCTGCTAGGTATGGCTTCAGTCGGCTAAATTGCATATCGTAGGCTATACTCTGATAATCTGCAGGAGATTGACAGCAATATCCCACTGAATATCCCATTGGGTGGACAGCCCAGTGACCAGCTATTCACATGATATAGCTGGTCACAGCCAATGTTCAGCAGCTAGATAGACCTGCCTTAAAAAAACACAGGTCTATCTTTCGCTGATAGGACTTAGCTGGTCAGCCACTGAATATTGGCTTAGCGAGCATTTCAGGTTTCCAACACTCATTGCATGAAGCAGAACTTCCTGATATTTATCCTGAACCTGTTTCCCCTTAGCTTTAGTCCATGTCCTCTTGTCCTTGTCACATTGGACATTGTAAATAGTTTTTTATCCTCTATTTGGTCGATTCCTTTCAGTATTTTGAAAGTCTCGATCATATTCCCTTGCAGTCTCCTCTTCTCAAGGGAGAACAATCCCAGTCTCTTAAGTCGTTTCTCATATTCCAAGTTTTCCATGCCCTTTATTAGCTTAGTTGCTCATCTCTGCACCCTCTCGAGTACTTTTAAATCCTTCTTTAGGTATGGACACCAATGTTGGACGCAGTATTCCAAGTGTGGTCTGACCATCGCTCTATAAAGCGGTAGTATTACTTTCTCAGATCTACTCGTGATTTCCTTCTTTATCATGCCTAGCATTCTATTCACTTTTTTCGCTGCCACCTTGCATTGCGCCGACAGCTTCAGGGTCCTATCGATTAATACGCCCAGGTCCCTTTCCTGTTCGGTTTTTCCCAGAGTTGCACCTGGCATACTGTACTTGTGTTCCTTATTTTTTCTTCATAAGTGCATGACTTTGCATTTTTCCACATTAAACTTTATCTGCCATTTATCTGCCCAATTTTCCAATCGACTCAAGTCACTCTGGAGTTCCTTGCTGTCCTTCTGTGATTTGATTGCCCGGCATAGCTTTGTGTCATCTGCGAACTTGATGATGTCACTAGATGTTCCATCCTCCAGGTCATTTATGAAGATATTAAATAAGATGGGCCCAAGTACCGAACCCTGGAGCACACCGCTAGTCACAGTCTCCCAGTCTGAGAATTTCCCATTTATGCCCACTCTCTGCCTTCTGTTCTCCAGCCATTTGCCTATCCATCTTAGTATGTTTCCTGAGGAGTCTTACATGTGGAACCTTGTCGAACGCTTTCAGGAAATCCAAGTATACAATATCCACCGGTTCTCCTTTATCAATTTGTCTGTTTACTGTCTCAAAAAATTGAAGTAGGTTTGTCAAACATGACTTCCCCTTCCTGAATCCATGCTGGCTGGCTCTCATCAGGTCGTGTGTGTCTAAATGCCGGGTTATGCTATCCTTGATCAGCGCCTCAACCATCTTCCCAGGGACCGACGTGAGACTCACAGGTCTATAGTTGCCCAGTACTTCTCTTGATCCTTTTTAAAATATCGACGTGATGTTCACTATCTTCCAGTCGTCCGGTATCTGTCCTGTTTTGATTGACAGGTTGGCAAGTTTTTGCAATAGTTCACCGATTTCCACTTTTAGCTCTTTCAAGACTCTCGGATGAATTCCATCCGGTCCAGGAGATTTGTCACTTTTGAGTTTGTCGATCTGGCGGTAAATCTGGTCCAAGTTCACTTCTACTGTGGTAAGGCTGTTGCTCCTTTGAACACTTTCACTGCTTCTGGAATTGTTGCAGTGTCTTCCTTTGTAAAGACAGATGCAAAGAAGGAATTTAGTCTGTCTGCGATTTGTTTGTCATCCTTGATGTACCCTTTCCTTCCCTGGTCGTTCAGTGGTCCCACCGCCTCTTTTGCGGGCTTTCTCCCTTTCACGTATCTGAAGAAGGGCTTGAAGTTTTTAGCCTCCTGCGCTATTTTCTCCTCATAGTCCTTTTTGGCATCCCTCACCGCCCTGTGAAACTTCTTCTCATCATCTTTGTGTTTGTTCTAAGTTTCGGTTGTTTTCATGCGTTTCCATGCTTTGAAGGAGTCCTTCTTTTCTTTTATGGCTTCCTTAACCTCTTTAGTAAGCCATGCCGGCTCTCTTTTGCCATTTGTTTTCTTTGCTTTGGACATCTGCGGAATGTAGAGGCTTTGTGCTTCCGTGATAGTATTTTTCAGAAGGGACCATGCCTGTTCTACCATTTTAACTTTGCCCATTTTTTTCTTGATCCGTTGTTTCACCATGGTTCTCATGCTATCGTATCTTCCCCTTTTAAAGTTTAAAGTCGTGGTTGGGGTTTTAGTACCTTTTCCCTTCCCAACATCGAGTTTGAAGTTGATCCTGTTATGATCGCTCGTCCCCAGCAAGACTGTGACTTCTACATCTTTAGCCGGCCCCGTAATGCTGTTTAAGACCAAGTCCAAGGTGACGTGTTCTCTTGTCGACTCCCCCACCAGTTGTTCCAGGAAGCAGTCCCCTAGCACTTCCAGGAACATTGCCTCCTTGCCACAATTGGAGGTTCCCAGGTCCCAGTCTATCCCCGGAAAGTTGAAATCCCCCAAGATTCCAACATTACCTGTCTTGCATTCGTGTTTAATTTCCTCTATAATTTCCGAGTCTGTTTCCTCCCCCTATCCTGGCGGTCGGTAGTAAAGGCCAGTCTTTGTGTCAGCACCGTTGCGTCTGGGAATCTTTATCCAGAGGGATTCCAGCTTCTCTTTCTCTTCCATCATAGTCACTCTCACAGATTCTATTTCTTCACAAACATATAGGGCAATACCTCCACCTTTCTGGCCCACTCTATCTCTTCTGTACAGTTTGTATCCCTGTAGTACTGTATCCCATTTGTTTTCGTTATCCCACCAGGTTTCTGTTATGCCAATGATTTCCAGTTCATCGTTTTTCGCTATTGCTTCTAATTCTCCCATTTTTTTCTCAAACTTCTAGCATTCGTATACATACATTTGAGTTCCCTGTGTGTAATCTTCTTGGACTCTTTAAGCTTAGCAGTCTCCCTTGGTTCTTTAACGGTATACTTTTCTGTTCCTGTGTCGTCTCTCTTATATGCTTTGTGCACGTCCCCTCCTGCGTCTGAGTAGTTGTCCGTAGTTCCTTCTTTGGGACATCCTGTCACCTGGGCCATCGACTGGTGGTCAACTGTCAGCTTTCTCCTGTCCTTTAGTTTAAAGCCCTCTCAATGGCCTTCTTCATGCTGCCTGCCAATACTCTTGCTCCTTCCTCGTTGAGGTGCAGTCCATCCTTCCTGTAGTACTTGCTTCTTCCCCAGAACGTTGCACAATTGCGCACAAAGTCAAAGCCTTCCTCTTTGCACCATCGTCTCATCCAGGCGTTGATCGCTTGCAGTTCCCCTTGTCTCCTTCCATCCGCTCTTGGTACCGGGAGGATCTCGGAGAAGGCCACCTTCACCTCCCTGATCTTCAGTATTCTTCCGAGTGAGCGGAGCTAGCCCTTCATTTCTTCCCTGTCATAATTCCGTCCGCTCACATCGTTGGTTCCCACGTGGATAAGTACAGCAGTGTCCTCTCTCCCTGCGCTGTCTATGATCCTGAAGATCCTGTTGGCAACATCCTTCACTCTCGCTCCCGGCAGGCAGGTGACGATTCTATCCTCTCTCCCTCCTGCAGTGTAGCTGTCCACATGCCGTACAATGGAGTCTCCCACAATGATCCCCATCTTCTGTATTCAGTGGTTCCTGGGGGGTCGTAAGTCCACATCATTGGTATGGGACCGATCTTCTCCCTCCTGTGATACTCCTGAAGTTGTTTTCTGCTCTTCGGGTGTGTGGGGGGGGGGGGTCCCCATGCAGTCTCCCTCTTGCTCCTGGTGTGTGATCGCCCCTTGTCTCCGCTTCCTTCTCTACAGAATTTGCAGGGGTGTCTTCTCTCCTCTCGTCCAGGCCTTCTTCCTGAGTTGTTCGAGAACAGTTCTCCACATGCTGCTGGTGTGCTTCCTCGATGTATCTTTCTAATTCCTTGACCTCTTCATTTGGACTGAACTGCACTAGAAGCCTCTCCTGTTCATGGATTTCCTCTTCAAAAGTGAGGAGTTCCTTTAGATTCAGCACTGTCTCCTCTAGCAGCCGGACCTGCCGTTTCAAGCTATCCAGCTCCATGCAACGACTGCAAATATATGCCCTAGTCCCCAAAAGGAGGTAGTCATACATATTGCAGACGG
Source organism: Geotrypetes seraphini (assembly GCF_902459505.1). Lineage (NCBI taxonomy): Eukaryota > Metazoa > Chordata > Amphibia > Gymnophiona > Dermophiidae > Geotrypetes > Geotrypetes seraphini. Next base: position 331,660,208 of record NC_047084.1, on the reverse strand, counting down.
TGCAGAAGACTGGAAAGCTCACCTTCTAGCTTCCTTGGGCATCCATCTCTTGTCCCCCTTCTGAGTTGCTTGTGCAAATCAGTTGTGGGCCTACTGTCTCTGTCGTCTGGATGTTTTCTGGCTTCCTGGTTTCTGCCTTCCTTTATGTTGTGAGTCTGCTAGTGTTGCTGTTTGATCTGTATCCATGTCTACTTGCTTTTTCTTTTTATACAGTAAAGATATGATCACATAATGGGATTTTTAGATATTTTCCAGTATTTTTTGACAGTTTATGTGATGTCAACTGACCTGAAACAGATGATATCTATATAAAAATTCAGAAAACCAGAGAAAATAGAACTGTAATTTAACAAAAATGCTAAATATCAAATATGCCTTGAATTCTTTACACAGTTGTCAGAAATCCAGTTATAGTCCTTTAGGTTATTGAATTTCTGGTGTTTTCTAAAACATGCCATCTTGCTGAGAGTGTTTGTCCTTATCTGGGCTCATTTTCCTCCTTGGGCAGTCTAGCAGAGGTCTCTCCTTAAGAACTTGGCCCAGACATAATTAGGAAACATTTCACAGAGTAAAACGAAAACAAAAGGACCCAAAAATGCCCCACTAAATCCTGTAAGACACAGTGAAGGGCCTTATTGATCTCCCTGCAGGTGCCTTTTGGTGAATATGACCCTCACAGCATACTCTGCAGTGTTCTGAATCTATGATACAGCAGACTTTCACAGCTTGTTTTCCATTTTTGGGATTTTGAGATAATGCTGTCAATGAACAAAGAAGTTAACTAAACACAACAGCTGTAAAAAGAAAGCCTCAGACCTGAACACAAAAGCTGAGAGTTTTCAAAATGCCTTTCTTCTTTGTACTTGACTTGCTTCCTTGAATATCTTTCTCCTCTTTCACTGTCCTCCTGTGGGAGCTATATTGAAGTTACTTTCTCCCTTTCTCCAGTCTCACTCCATTCTATAAAAAAAGAAACAAGACTTTCTAGTTATGATGAAGAAAGAAGCCCCCCCAGTACCCCTGACCCCCCCCCCCTACCTTATACTGAAGATTAGCAGGAGAGATGTCCAGTTCCTCCAGCCGGTAGGCCTGCCATTCCCCCATGCTGGCACTACCACTCCAACACCCCACCGTACCTTAAACTGAAAACCAGCAGGCACCTAAAGCCCCTAGGCTCCTAAGAATCAGGTTCTTAGTCCTCTCTCAGTTCATCCCAGGATGCACTGGGAAGGGGAAGGCCCGCCATTTTGAAAAGGCAGGCCTGCCAGCAGGAAAGAGTGCTGTAGATGATATAACTCAGTTCACAAAAACTTGCTCAGAATCAAGGAGGGGAAAACTGGGGCAAGCCCCAGAAAAACCACCTCACAGCCCAATCATCGCATGAAGAGTAAACAGAAACGTTATATCATTCCATATGTTTTTTGAGTTATGAAAAAATTTTAACGTTCAGCACTATGTTTACTAGACTTTTAAGTCAAAGAACTGAGCAAACTTAACTTGCAGCTTGTGGGTTCCGACGTGCACGTTTCGATCCTGCCTCAGGGAACACGCAGGAATAGATGAAAAAACATGTGATAGGTACAGGGATTCAGAAAGTTAAAATCACTAGATAACAAAGGTATGTAAGATAAAATATTTTAATTTTAGTATAGTAATGGGGGTAATGGGATTTTATATGCCATCTTTCTATGGGACAATTGAAATATGTCAGTTTTGAGAATTTACATCTGATATATAAATTTGGAGTATTGTGTTCAGTTTTGGAGACCATATCTGGTGAAGGGCATAAGAATACTTGAAGCGGTCCAGAGGAGGGTGACGAAAATGATAGGAGGCTTGCGCCAGAAGACGTATGAGGAGAGACTGGAAGCCCTGAATATGTATACCCTAGAGCAGTGATGGCTAACCTTTTTGAGCCCGAGTGCCCAAACTGCCGCATAAAACCAAAGAATTTCCTCAAAGTGTCAGCACGTCAATTAAACCTTAATAACAAGATTTTAGTATCTAAAAACTCTTTATAAAGTTGCCTGAACTATGTAACATCATTTTTAAAGGTTGGAATCTTTGTATTGTCAGAGAATCAATTTGATTCACAATCCTTTGGTTTTCATTTCAATTTATTGGCAATTTATAATGTTTTAATGATTTCATTCAATTTAATGAATTTAGGAAGAATTTGATTCAGTTACACAATATATTTTAAATGTATTATTCACATAACATGTCAAATGTATCCTGAGTAAAAAAAAAAAAGATAAACTTCTTAAAACTGTTAACTGTGTCAAGACTCGGTGTGTATTCCCAAAGAGTCTATACATGTTTTTTTGTAAAATTTACAATCAAATTAGAAAATAGTTAAATCATTACATTTCTAATAATATGATGTAAAGAAAACAAAAGAGCTTTCAATTAAACCAACCGTTTTTATTGGAAATTCCAGATTGGAATACAACAGAGCCATGTAAAGTCCCTTTTTTAAATAACATCTTTAAATAATATTTAAATAACTTAGAAAGTGTCTTAACTGCAAACTGAAAACACTGCTTCATGTAAACATATGCATTGGGAATGCTCTGAAAAAAATTAATGTGATTTTTGTTGTTGCATGCATGCTGATAACTTGTCAATCCTTGGCTCATAGTGCCTTCACATGCTAAGGAAAGTCAGACCCTATTTTCACCAAAAACACTTCGCAGTCCTAGTACAATCCATCATCCTCTCCAGATTGGATTATTGCAATTCTATCTACCTCAGCCTAACCAAGAAAAGCCTCCACAGACTTCAGCGGATTCAGAACGCCGCAGCTAAGCTTGTTTTCGCGAAAAGCAAATTTGATCACGTCTCACCACTCCTGTCTAAGCTCCATTGGCTCCCAGTAATCCCCAGGATCCACTTCAAATGTGCGTGTCTGGCCTACAAGATCCTACATGGCATCCTTCCTGCCGTTATCCCTCTATCCTGGAACTCCCCAACCCCTACTTCCTCCAGATCCTCCCAAATTTTCAAACTATCCTTCCCTTCCATAAAAGGTATTTCCCATGTAGGCAAACTTGGGTCATCCCTCCCCTTTAGAATCACTGAGATCTGGAATAACTTCACCTCCCCTCTCCGAACCTCAAGCTCCCTCCAACTCTTCCGCAAACACCTAAAAACCTGGCTATTCTCAAAACTGTAACACTTCCCCCCTCTTAGGCCTCTCACCTTCCCCCTTTACACCTAACTCTTTAATCTCTCCACTGTAGTTCCTCTCTCATCTTTCTTCCTGTAAACCATGCCGAGCTCCGCATTCGTGGAGATGGTGCGGTATATAAACCCAACGTTTAGTTTAGTTTAGTTTAGTTAATTTCAGAGCAACACATGCAGCACTCATGTCATCCGTTAATCTGTTTCTAGCATCAGATTTTATATGATTCAAAGCCGAAAACAGCTGCTCACAAGCATAGGATGACCCAAACAAAGTAAGAAGAGCAATCTCAAGTGCTTTCATGGACTTAAAATTGTCTGGCAGAGAATTCCACGCTTTTAGGATTTCATTTTCAGAACTGCTAGCAGTGATTTCATTTGTCACCCTTTCACACTCAATACGTTCAAGAGCCGCACGCAGGTCATTGAATTTACTTTTCCAGATAAAGCTTTCTTGAAATTCCAGTAGCTCCATTTCCAAATTTTGAATATCCAACCACTGTAAGCAGGAAAGATCAAGATCTTCAAATGTGGACTTTTCTGGGGAAGTTATAAATGAAAGGGTTGTCTCCATCTTATGGAACTGAGAAAATCTTTTACTAAAATTCTCCTTTGCTTCGGCTACAATGGTGGAATATGCTTTGTGGATTTCCTGGTGTTTTTTATGACTGTCCACAAATGTTGTAGAATTATCCAAATGTATTTTTAGGTTGGGAAAATATTTTAGCTGTCCATTCTCAAGGTCTTTTTCAAAAACATGCAATTTTCTCTCAGAAGCTTTAATATCACTAAACATGCTTTCTGCTGTTTTTCCCATGCCTTGTAATTTTTTGTTTAGTACATTAAAGTGGTTAGTAAAATCTGTAAAGAACATGAGGTTGGTAAGCAAGGCCATGTTGGTGAGTTGAGGATAGTCTTCCCCCTTTTCGTTCATAAATAGCCTAACTTCTTCCAAGCAGGCCACAAATCTCTCTAAAACTCGTCCTCTGCTCAGCCACCGGACATTATTGTACATCAGTAAAGTGTTATATTGTGCCTGAACCTCATCAAGAAGGGCTTGAAATTGTCAAAAATTAAGAGCACGCGCCATGATGAAGTTCACCATTTTTGTTACATCTTTGAGGACATCGTCAAGTTTTTTGCTGCTTTCTTTGGCGCAGAGAGCCTCTTGATGTATTATGCAGTGAAATTGAATCAGTGGATGTTTTGCTTCCTTAGCAAAGAAATGAATGAATCCTGATGTTGTCCCCACCATGCTAGGTGCTCCATCACTAGTAACTGAAACCACTTTTTCTGGACTTATGTCTAGTGATGAAAAAGCCTCCATCACAGCATTGTGGATATCTATCCCTTGTGTTCTTCCAGGCAAAGACAGCAGTTTTACCAGCTCTTCTCTCATGATGTCACCAGTAGCATAACGCAAAATGAGCGCTAGTCTTGCATGGTTAGTAATATCTGTACTTTCATCCAAGCACATGGAGTAGAAGGGTGCTTTTTGTAAGTCGCAAGTAAGCTGTTGACTAACATCAGCAGTCATTCGCAGAACCCTATCTTTTGCAGTATTTCTGCTTAGCGGCATCTCAGAGATGCGCTGCACAATTTTATCCTTGTTTTGGAAATCATGGAAGAGTGAATTACTCCCAGCCAAAATTGCCTTTTTGATAAAATCTCCATCAGAGAGGGGCTTACCATGTTTTGCCATGCACAGTGAAATTTGAAAGCTGGCAACTGTAAGATGATTAGTTTTTGAAAGATAGTTGCTAAAACTAAGAGACTGGGAGTGATATTTCTTTAATTTTCCTACAAGGAACTCTTTTCTTTGAGCTAAACCATGTTCAGCAACACTGTTATGGTTGGTCTCAAAGTGACGTTTGACACTTGATGTGCGAGACACAACACTTTCATTACACATAATACAAAATGCTTTCCCACTGCGTTCAATCACTCCATATGTCTCTGTCCAGGCCTCTTGGAATGGTCTTCCACTATCTGTTTTTGCTTTTTTTGCTGTACTCATTTTCTTTGTTCAAGACTTCAAGTCTACAAAAAGATAAAATTTGTATAATAAAAAAAAATCTAATTAAGTGCTGTATACAAATCCGTCCCCATAAAAAACATATGTGATTGGGGAATTTTACTAATTGTAGACATCCGTTTTGGTCAAAAAATATAATGTCCGGGTGAAAACCGGACTTGTGCAACCTGAGTGTATGGGAAAAGGACTTTTATTTTTCATTATTGGAGCCTTTGTTATTTTATTATGTTGTTTACAAAAGCACTGTGAAGGGCCACATATACACTTTACTGTTTTTTGCTATATTGAGTTTTCCATAAGGTACAGCGCAGAGGATTAATGTGTTGGTTGTTCACAGAGAGCCCAGCCCTCCTCTCAGCTTACTGAACTTCTCTATGCAATCATCATAAGCAGCTTTTTTATTTCCTCAAATTTAGCATGTCCCCCATGGAAGATACAGAGGTTTTTACAGAGGAGCACATTATTAGACACATTAACATCCCCCCATATCCTCACCTCTCTAGCATGGGAGCACTAGGAACTGTTGCTGATTACAGATGTCACATGTGGAGTCACACTACAGCCTCACTGAGTTCCTGTGATAGACTCAGTGTGAAGCTTCTCTTCCTCCCCCCACTTCCCCCTCACACACTGCCTGGCTCATAGGATACTAAGGGGAAGACAGGCAGGCTAAACATCCACTGGACTGCAGCCAGCACTGCAGGACAGCAGCCAGCACAGGAGGATGGGCCGCGGCCCACCGGGACAATGCCCGGTCCTCCCAATGGCCAGTCCGGCCCTGTTGCCAGGTGAGCTGCAAAGCAGACACCGGCATACTCGCCTCCCGCCGTGCCGCATATCTTAATTGCGGACTAGAGAGTTGCGCGGGGACAGAAATCCCACCCGTCCCCACTCATCCCCGCCAAAGTCTCACCCGTCCCCATCCGTCCCCGTGAGGAATCCCATCCGTCCCCGTGAGGAATCCCTCCGTCCCCACCCGTCCCCGCGAGGAATGTCCTCCATCCCTGCCCATCCCCGTGAGGAATCCCCTCCGTCTCCACCTGTCCCCGCGAGGAATGTCCTCCGTCCCCTCCCGTCCCCGTGAGGAATCCCCTCCGTCCCCGCCCATCCCTATAAACTTCAGAAATAGTTATTTCATTTAATTATGCTAGTGAATTAAAGGCTCTGGTAGAAACCCATTTACAAATAAGCAAAAAGACTTTATTAATTTGGAAATATTAATTGGGAAGAATACACACTTTGTAAACGGGTTTCTACCAGAGCCTCTTTTGTTTATAAATTTTTATCAACACAACTAATATACTACTTTATCCTGAAGCAAAAAAAAAGAAAAAAAGAAATAGAATTCTTTTCCTACCTTTGTTGCCTGGTTTCTGCTTTCCTCATGTTCTCATTCAGTTCCTTCCATCCACTGTCTCTCTTCCTTCTGCGTCTTCCATTTGCTCTGTTACTGTGCCTCTCCCTTTCTCTCCCCTTCCAAATTGGTCTGGCACCCATCTTCTTCCCTCCGCTCCCCCCATAGTCTGGCATCTCTGTCTTCTTCCCTGCCAGCGTCTTCTCCCCACTCTGTCTTCCCCATTTCCTTTCAGCGTCCTTCTCCCCCCCATCTTCCCCATGTCCTGTCAGCGTCCTTCTCCGCCCTCTGTCTTCCCCATGGCCTTTCAGCATCCTTCTCCACCCCCCCCCCGTCTTCCCCATGGCCTTTCAGCGTCCTTCTCCACCCCCCCCATCTTCCCCATGTCCTTTCAGCATCCTTCTCCACCCCTTTGTCTTCCCCATGTGCTTTCAGCGTCCTTCTCCCCCCCCGTCTTCCCCATGTCCTGTCAGCGTCCTTCTCCCCCTTCTGTCTTCCACTAATGCTTTCAGTGTCCTTCCCCCCCCCCCCCGTCTTCCCCATGGCCTTTCAGCATCCTTCTCCACCCCTTTGTCTTCCCCAGTGCTTTCAGGTCCTTCTCCCCCCTCCTTCTCTCCCGCCCCGGGTGCAGCACAGCCGGCCATGTCCCCTTACTTTTGTGGGGCTTCCCTGACCGACAGACCGACAACAGCCCCGGTCTGACAAACCTCCCTGCCCTTAACCGCGAATCTAAATTTCCTTCTTACAGCTGCTGTAAGAAGGTAATTTAGATTCGCGGTTAAGGGCAGGGAGGTTTGTCGGACCAGGGCTGTTGTCAGTGGGTCGGGTTAGCACCACAAAAGTAAGGGGACCTGGCTGGCTATGCTGCACACGGGGCGGGGCGGACCGCCCCTTCCCTTGGTAGCCACTCGAGCCGCGAGGCTACTCCTCCTTACCTACCCTGCCTGCAGCACAGAGCTGAACGGAAGTCTTCCCGACGTCAGCGCTGACGTCGGAGTGAGGGAGGGCTTTGTTTAAGCCCTCCCTCCCCTCCGACATCAGCGCTGACGTCGGGAAGACTTCCGTTCGGCTCTATGCTGCAAGCAGAGCAGGTAGGGAGAAAAGCCGCGCGACTTAGTACATCCAGCCCCGCAGGAACCCCGCGACCTTCGGAGGCGTCCCCACGGGATCCCCGCGACCCTAGGGGGCATCCCGTGCAGCTCTCTATTGCAGACCTTCCCGCATGCCAGCTGCAAGGCCTTCGCGTGCCACAGCTGGCACGCATGCCATAGGTTCGCCATCGCTGCCCTAGAGTAAAGGAGGGACAGGGGAGATATGATTCAGACATTCAAATATTTAAAGGGTATTAATGTAGAACAAAATCTTTTCCAGAGAAAGGAAAATGGTAAAACCAGAGGACATAATTTGATGTTGAGGGGTAGTAGATTCAAGAGCAATTTTAGGAAATTCTACTTTACGGAGAGGGTTGTGGATGCCTGTAATGTGCTCCCGAGAGAGGTGGTGGAGAGGAAAACGGTGACTGAGTTCAAAGAAGCATGGGATGAACACAGAGGATCTAGAATCAGAAAATAATATTAAATATTGAACTAAGGCCAGTACTGGTCAGACTTGCATGGTCTGTGTCTGTATATGGCTGTTTGGGGGAGGATGGGCTGGAGAGAGCTTCAATGGCTGGGAGGGTGTATTAGGGCTGGATTAGGTTTTGGCAGAGATTTTGGCAGTTAGAACCCAAGTACAGTACCGGGTAGAGCTTTGGATTCTTGCCCAGAAAATATTTTAAAAAATTAAATTGAATTAGATTGGGCAGACTGGATGGACCATTCGGGTCTTTATCTGCCGTCATCTACTATGTTATGTTACTATGAATGTTGGAGAAGCTTCAGAGCATTTAGCTCCCTGGGCTGTGGTAGAAACCTCTACAATGACTAAGAGGGCCTATGCTAATTTCTTAAAGTTAAATACAAAAGTATTTCTAACAAAGTATATTATGCTAAAGTAATTTATGTAAATCCTTTATCATACCTTTTACTCAGTTTTTCCCCAGGTGACATCTGTTTCATCTAGTCTTCAATAACCACAGTATAGTTGTAATTACTTTCTCAGAGATGGATTCCCCTGAATCCTAGTTTGCTGCTGTAATTTAATGGTTGACTGATTAATATAACTCAAGATATTTAATATTAACAGAGTCAGTGCTGACCAGTCAATATTTATTTGTTCTTAAATCCATGTTCTATGTTAATTATACCCCTTCTAAATGGTTTTCTCTAAATTCTTATCTTTTAAAGTCATCAGATTGGGAGAGGGGGGTGGGAGTTAGGGATCCTACTAAACACCAGGGATGTTTTTGGGAGGTTAGGACAGGGTGGGAGAGGGTTTGGTTATGTCATGGGTGGGTGTCACAAAACATCAGAAATATTTCCTTAGGGGCAGGAGGTGATGTCACATTAGGAAGATGGTTTGTCAGAGCATCAGGTCTATGGGATGAGGGATCAAAACAAAATGATGTGGGATTTTTTTTGTGTGTGTATCTTGTTTATTTATTTATTTATTTATGTTACCTTTCCTGTCAGTGCCTGAGCCAATCACCACTCAGATACTGACAGGAAAGGTGACTTTAGCAGCGAGCTGTATATTACTGTCATAGTTTTAATATGGCAGTATTTTGCATACTCTTTGCTTATGGTGGAAATTTTGGAGCATTAGTTTCAGGGTAGTAGTGTATCAAGAGGGGGGTCAGGGGAGATCTGCCCCAAGTGCAGACCATAAGGGGGTGCTCCCAGGGTCGACATCATGGTCCAGTAACTTCACTGCTCTGCCATCTTAAAGCCTTCCTCTTTGCCCGGTCCTGCCTTTGCGGAAGCATGAGGAAGGCCTGATGCCGGCAGAGCGAGTTAAGGCTGCCGACAATGAGAGAACGCTCTAAACAAGCTTCTTACGGCCAATGGGACCTTCCCTCTGCTGCATCACTGATGATGTCACTGATGACATGGCAGAGAGAAGCCCTGGTGGAGCAGGTCACAAAATATCTCACAGTGGGATGGGGGGATTGGTTGGGTCTGGAGGTGCTGAACTGGGGGGTGGGAGGGAGGGATATAAAGCTGCTGCACATGGGGGGAGAGAGGAAGAATTGTTGGACATGGGCTGGAGAAGAGGAAGAGAGATGCAACAAAGAGGTAGAAAGGGCTGAGTGGGAGAAATCCTGCATATGGTAGAGGGGAGGGAGACATGCATGGAGAAGAGAAAAGGAAAAATGTTTGACATAGGATGGAGGGCAGGGAGAGATAGTACATGGAGAGAGAGAGAGAAAGAAATGCTGCACATGATAATGGAGGGGAGGAAGGGAGAGATGCTGCATGGAGGGGAATAGAGAGGTTTGAATAAGGCAGGAAGACAGAGTGAGAGAGATGGCAGACAGTGGGAAAGAAACAGAAATGTTGGATATAGCAGTGGAAGGGAAGATACAGAGATGGAGAAAGAAGAAAACGGCAAATGAGCAGGAGACCCTGGCGAATGAGTTAACAGAAGATATCACAATTTGGGACCAACACAATTTGAATAATAAAATGACCAGACAACAAAAGGTAGAAAAATAATTTTATTTTCTATCTTGTGATTACAATATGTCAGATTTGAAATGTGTAACCTACCAGAGCTGGTGTTAGACAGCAAGTGTGAGCTAAGACCTAAAAGAGAAAAAGTCATTTTTGTTTACACCACAGTACCAGCGTGGGGTTGGAGAGGTATATTGTAACACTGTGAATGTTAAACTGTAATCCTTTCTGAGCTCTCTGGGGAGGATGGGATATAAAAATTACTAAATATATATATCTATATATCTAATATAATAAAACCCTAAGCGCGCATGCGCACTTTTACCTGCATGGTCACATTTTTCGTGAGCTCTAGGTCCCCAGTAGGCAACAGTACGCATGCGCGCTTCGACTCCCTCCCTCACTGTAAGTTTGCCGCCGTCGTCGCCCCCTTCCCCCGTGCACCCTTTCCTGGCGCACACGAACCCCCATTGACCCTCCCACCACAAGATGCACAAACCTTCTGGCTCCAGCAGCGGCCGCATCACACTAAAGACACTGCTTTGCGGCCTTCCCATGCTCTGATTTCCTCCGCTGGCATCTGTGATGCAGCCACTGCTGGAGCCAGTAGGTTTGACGGTCCTCTCGAGGTGGGAGGGTCAGTGGGGTTGGCAATAGTGGCGAGGGGGGAGGGTTCTACTTCACAGGGGGATGGCTGGCAGGCAGGTTGGCTTCGGAGGGTGCGGGAGAGACAAAGTATGGAAGGCAAAGAGGGGGAGCAGGGAAGAGGTGCTGCTGGATCGGGGGAGCAGGGAAGAGGAACAGGGGGAGCAGGGAAGGGGGTGCTGCTGGACAGGGGGAGTAGAGAACAGGTGCTGCTGGACCAGGGGAGCAGGGAAGAGGTGCTGCTGGGCCAGGGGAGCAGGAAAGAGGTGCTGCTGGACCTGGGGAGCAGGGAAGAGGGACAGGGGGAGCATGGAAGAGGTGCTGCTGAACAGTGAAGTGGGTTGGGGGAGGGAAATGCTGCTGCTGCTGCTGCACAGCAAAATGGAGGGGGAGGGTATGCTTCTGCTGCTACTGCACAGGGAAGTGGAGTGGGGAGGGAAATGCTGCTGGTGAAAAAAGGGGGCTGGGGCTGAAAGGGGAAAAATGGGAGAAGGGGGCTGGGGGGGTAAAAATGGGTTTGGAGCTGGGGCTAAAAATAGGGGACATGTGAGGGAAGGAAGCTTTACTAGTAACAGGCTTAAACACTAGTATGTATATATATTGGGGAGGGGGGTGTTAAAAAATGATCGGCCCTGGGTGTCATATACCCTAGGTCTGCCATTGCAGTGTACAGCTGCTTTTTGCATGGCCCCTGAATTAATGTGTAAAGGAGGTATGCAAGGAGACCCAAAACAAACGATGGCATATAGAGAAAGGGGCAGAACATGAGCAGAGTCACTAGCTGATGCGGTCAATGTACGACAAGATGTATTTTTTTTCTGCACATTCTCAACATATACTGAAATAATTTGCATAACCTATTCAAATCTTTTTCTATGATCATAGTCAAAATATAATTTAAAAAGTGAAAGTTGTTAACAAACGTGAATGCAGTTCAATGTAACAGCTCTAATTGCATTCCATTCTGGGGTATTAAAACCCTTTTTTTGCTCTTAAAGTGCGAGAGAGTGGGAAAATCATTTGGCTTGTAAAGATTTTAATCCTCCCTTTATTAGTTCAGTATATTGGAAATATTGTGGGCAAATGAAAGCATTTTTCATTGAAAGTTATTTCTAGTTGAGCTTCAGACACATATGCTATGCACTAACTGGTGAAGCAGAGATTAATTTATACTGCTATGTACAATTCATTTCTATCTTTAAAATTCAAATGAATGCATTTCTTACTCCAATTTTGGAAGGTTAGATGAGGATTTTGAATTAAAAAAAGGAATACATTCTACAACAGTTACAGTCCATTCTTCCTTTTTTTTTTCTTCTTTTTGCTGCTGTCAATTTTTGTTGCCTTGAACACAAAAGATCATCCATGCAAATCCATGCAGGATATTTTTGCAAATTTTTACAATAATGTCAAGCTATGGACCTGATCAGATCACAACTTGTGTGATTTTCAGATGGTAAGTATAGTAAAGATAGGAGAACTGGTATAGATACAAGTAGAATCTTGTCCAAATGGCAATGATTTAGGGGTTCTTTTACTAAGGTGCACTAACCGAGTTAGCATGTGCTAATGATTATCACACACTACTTCGGAAAATTGCGAGCCATGGAATCGAGGGTGAAATAACTCATGTGGATTAAAAACTGGCTGGAGCATAGGAAACAGAGAGTGGGAGTAAATGGACAATACTCGGACTGGAAGAGCGTCACCAGTGGAGTTCCACAGGGCTCAGTGCTTGGGCCCGTGCTCTTCAACATCTTTATAAACGATCTGGACATTGGTACGATGAGTGAGGTGATTAAATTTGAGGACGATACAAAGTTATTCAGAGTAGTGAAGACACAGGGGGATTGCAAAGATCTGCAATGTGACATAATTATGCTTGAGGAATGGGCATCAACATGACAGATGAGGTTCAACGTGGATAAGTGTAAAGTGATGCATGTAGATAACAAAAATCTCATGCACAAATACAGGATGTCTGGGGCGGTACTTGGAGAAACCTCCCAGGAAAGAGACTTGGGAGATATGATCGACAAGTCGATGAAACTATCCACGCAATGTGTGACGTCGAAAAGGCCGAACAGAATGCTAGGAATGAAAAAGAAGGGGATCACGAACAGATCGGATAAGATTATCATGCCGCTGTACCGGGCAATGGTGCACCCTCACCTGGAGTACTGCATCCAGCACTGGTCGCCATACATGAAGAAGGACATGTTTCTGCTCGAAAGGGTCCAGAGAAGAGTGACTAAGATGGTTAAGGGGCTGGAGGAGTTGCCATACAGTGAAAGATTAAAGAAACTGAGCCTTTTCTTCCTCGAACAGAGGAGAATGAGAGGGGACATGATCGAAACATTTAAAGTACTGAAGGGAATAGACAGTAGATAAGGACAGGTTGTTCACCCTCTCCAAGGTAGGGAGAACGAGAGGGCACTCTGTAAAATTGAAAGGGGATAGATTCCATATGAGTGTAAGGAAGTTCTTCACCCAGAGAGTGGTAGAAAACTAGAACTCTCTTCTGGAGTCTGTCATAGGGGAAAAAACCCTACAGGGATTCAAGACAAAGTTAGATAAGTTCCTGCTGAACCAGAACGTACACAGGAAGGGCTAGTCTCAGGGTGCTGGGCCTTGACCAGAGGGCTGCCGTGTGAGCGGACTGCTGGGCACGATGGATCGCTGGTCTGACCCAGCAGTGGCAATTCTTATTTTCTTATATTCTAAGGGTCTCCTATGGAAGGGACCTTAGATATTGAGCCAATCAGGCCTTAGGCCCCTCCCCGGTGCATCCTAGGATGCACCAGGAAGGGGACGACCATACATTTTGAAGAGGCAGTAGGAAGTAGGCCGTCTGGCCTTTCTTCAATAAAGGTATAGGGGTCGGGATGTCATGGTGGGCTTAGAGGTATCAGGGGCGTTACAATTTGGGGGATGTCAGGGGGTTGAAGTTCAGAGGGTATCAAGGGGTTGAGGTTCAGGAGGATATTAGCAGGAGAGAGTGGGCATCCCTCCTTCCAGGCTACAATGGAGGGGATAGCAACAGGAGGGAGTGGGCATCCCTACTGGGCTACAACTTGGGGGTCTTGGGGGTTTGGATAGTGTTGGCAAGAGAAATATAGAAAAATGATGACAAATAAAGGCCAAATGGCCCATCTAGTCTGCCCATCCACAGTAACCAGTATCTTTTCTTCTAAGAGATCCCATGTGCCTATCCCAGACTTTATTGAATTCAGACACAGTCTCTACCACCTCTTCCGGGAGACTGTTCCATGCATCTACCACCCTTCCTGTAAAAAAATATTTCCTTAGATTACTCCTGAGCCTTTCACCTCCTAACTTCATCCTATGCCCTCTCATTTCAGAGCTTCCTTTCAAATCTAAGAGACTCAACTCATGTGCATTTACATCACATAGGTATTTAAACATCTTCATATCTCCCCTCTCCCGCCTTTCCTTCAAAGTATACAGATTGAGATATTTAAGTCTGTTCCCATACGCCTTATGACGAAGACCATGCATCATTTTAGTAGCCTTCCTCTGGACCAACTCCATCCTTTTTATAACTTTTTGAATGTGCGGCCTCCAGAATTGTGCACAATATTCTAAATGAGGTCTCACTAGAGACTTATACAGGGGCATCAATACCACCATTTTCCTACTGGCCATACCTCTCCCTATGTATCCTAATATCCTTCTAGCTTTCACCATCACCTTTCCAACCTGTTTGGCCACCTTAAGATCATCATATTTAATCACACACAAGTCCCACTCTTCTGTCGTGCACATAAGTTCTTCACCTCCTAAACTGTATCATTCCCTCAGGTTTTTGTAGCCCAAATGCATGACCTTGCATTTCTTAGCATTAAATTTTAGCTGCCAAATTGCAAACCATTGTACAAGCTTCGCCAGGTCTTTCTTAATTGTAATCACATCATCCTGGGTATCTACTCTATTGCAGATTTTGGTATCATCTGCAAAGAAGCAAATGTTACCTGACAGCCCTTCAGCAATATAGTGCTTCAGGGGTTCAGGAAGTTCAGCAGCAGGAGGGAGTGGGCATTCCTCCTGCCAATTTCAGTGATGGGTTCTGGGGGTTCTGCAACAGGCTTATGGGAGGCCTGCCAGCTCAGCTGACTGGGGATTTCCTTGTCACGATCCGCTGAGCCAGTTGCGTCTACTTTCACATTTCATGTATCTGTTGAAGCTCTGGGGAGATGCATACGGATGCTTAAAAAATTTTTCTTGGCAAGCCCAAAGGACAAAATCACTTTAACATCAATATACCTAAACGGTCACGATCACCCAATATCAGAAACTATAAAAATATTAGGAGTCACTTTAGACACCCACTTGACCATGGTCGAAAACAAACTGTGGCAAAAAAAAGTGATTCTTTGCACTATGGAAATTAAAAACCATCAAAAAATATGTTGACCCTCTATCTTTTAGACTACTGGTACAGTCATTGATTCTATCCACCCTGGACTACTGCAACATCATTTATGTGGGTATACCTAAAAAAAACTATGAGAAAATTAAGAATAGTGCAAAACACGGCCGTCCGCTTAATATTCGGACTAAAGAAAAGCGAACACATTAGTCCCTACTACAAACTGCTACACTGGTTGCCAATGGAGGCACAAATAATATTCAAATTCTCTTGCTTTTGCTTTAAACTGGTGTGGGGAATGGCCCCCTACCTATCTCTTACCACATTTCGAGATACACATCCCCACGAGGACAACCAGAAATCACAATCTTTTTGCCTATCCAAAGATCACTGATTGCAGAACCTTTAAGTTTCAAGCTAGCAAACAGCAACCTGGCTAGGCAATTACATCAACAGAGCCAGGTCGACCTACGGCGCATTTCGGAAAGAAATTAAGACAGCTCTGTTTGATAGATTTATCTCCTAGTCAGATACCCTTTTAAATCTATTAACAACATGTTGATATTGTGTATTCTCACTAATTGTACTCTGTAATCACTGACTGTTCAGTGACATCTTCCCTATTTGTATTCTGTAATTCGCTGATTGTCCAGCTCTCTTCACTGTAAACCATCTAGAAGTCGCAAGATTGTGGCGGTACAGAAAAAATAAAGTTATTATTATTATTAATAAACTCACCCAAGGCCACGTCTGCGTGAAACTACACCCACACCCTACCTTGGGTGAGCTTAGGTATCTCTACGTGTTTCTCTAGACTCGTGACAAATGCCTACAGTGAAGGTGGCCTGAGCTTTTTTCAAAAATCATGCATCCTGATTGGCTGCCAGACGGCGATAGGACACTTATCGCCGCCTACAGTTGGGACACCCATTTATAGAATCAACCTTTAAATGCTAATATGCCTATTATATTCCTATGGGTTTCTCAGCATTTTCTGTGTACTAATCATCGATTGGTTCTGGTTTTCTTATGGCATTTTTGTTGTTTTTCCGTTTTTGTTTTTATTTTTCCACAGCACACCATGTATCTCTTCTGCCATTACGGTGATCTTTGCTGATGCGGTTGCTTGTATTGTATTATAAGGTCTTGCAGTGTTGTGTACTGTTATATGCCGCTTGTGTTCATATTCATATTCTATACTTTTTGTATGCCCTTTGTTCCTCTGTTTGACTTCAATAAAAATGATTTACACACACAAAAAAAAAAAAAGCACACTAAATTAGTTAGTGCACCTTAGTAAAAGAGCCCCTTACTTTTTTTTTCATGCATGCTATATTCAGCTATAGTAATCGGATGTGATTAATTAAAAAATCTGATGAACCTCTGATTCTCATGCTTCATCAAACAATTCAATTCCTAGGTGCTGAGTAGTGTGGTACTTAGGCTCAGTTCTATAAAAGTTAGGTGCACTTTATATAATTGCACTTACGAGCACCTAAAGTGCTCTTAAGCGTTGATAGGCATCCTATCCTTAGGTGCACCTTATTTATGCCAAGGTTTTGTCTGTCTAAATACCAGCGCCTAAGTCCAAAACAGGCACCTACATGTAAACCACGCCCAGAATCTGTGCCCTAATGATGTCTATTTTCTGGTAGGCTCCTTGGACTATGCGCCAACCTCAAAATGATAATCGCCTACCATGTTAGGTATATTCCATCCAGTTAAGTGCAATTGACATCAATTATAAGTTGTTAATTGCCAATTACTGGTGCCGATTAAGCTTTTAAAATAAATAATTACAAGTAGGTGCCTAGATTGGCTAGGTGTGCCAATCTAGGTACCATCTTTAGACATCATTTATAGAATCTGGACCTACCGGTAAGTATCTTAACCACTGTAATTGCTATAACAATGATGTTAGAGATGTAGGTTATATGAATCAGCTATTTTATCACCCATATCAGCTGAAAAAAGTCATTGCCGATTGGGATTTAAGAATACAATAGTCACAGGTCTTACTAAACTCAACTTTTATGTTTACTTTCAAATTTCATGAAGCTGTAATGAATCACATTTGCGTCGGGAATACGATAACCAACATGATTCATGTTTCATATTATCTGCATGAGTCATGTCGGTTATCATATCCCTGACTCAAATGTAATTCATTACAGCTTTTGAAAGTCACTTCTACTCTTTAAAGATAAGTGAAACTAATTCTTGAGAAATATTTATTAATGAAATTTGAATAGTAAGAGACCGGTGATGATTGAATACTTAAATCACAAAACAGATCCAAAGACTTCCTGGGGCAGCATATTCAGATTTTTCCTGATGTCTCTAGAGAGACTCAGAAAAGAAGGAAAGAATTTTTAATTCTTAAGCCTGGAGTGACTCAAATAGGGGGTATTTTCTTTTTGAGATATCCATGTAAATGTGTAGTTAGATATTTATCATTTAAGTATATATTTACAGAGCCATCTCAGCTGATTAGCTTTATCTCAGTGAAACGTCTAGAAAAAGGAATAATAACAACATAACGTCTATTTAAGGTTAATTCCCTGCACTTTAGTCAGAAAAGGATTTTTTTTCTTATTTAACTAATTTGAATTATATTTGTTCTACTCTTAATTATGGATCTAATAATATTGAGGACTAGTGTGAGATCAGCTAGATTAGAAGTTCCTTGTAGTAATATTAATTTTGGAATGTTAATTTAATATGTTGTGTGATCTCACTTTACTGTACAAGATGTATATGCTTGGAAATTTTGTAAAAAATTCTATAAATAAATAATAAAAAAAAAAAGAATACTTAAATCACAATAGACAATGACTTTTTTGAGTCAACAAGTGTAGTATCACTGAGGTCTATGAAGATTATTGGGGTAATATTACTTAATTATATTGATTCAATATACTACTTCTAAGTTTGTTTGAAGAGCCTATCTGAGTGGATTTATCTGCATATATATAGGAACTTGCAAAGAGCCACTTTTACTAAGCTGTGGTAAATAGTAGCTCGTGCTTACCATGGCTTAAAAGGGCTTACCATAGAACACCGAGTTCTTTGGCAACATTAGCATGTGGCCATTAATTCAGAAAATGGAATATTGGCCATTTTTTGGCATCAGTAAAAATGGTCTTAGTTCATGGAATAGACCAACATAAGTGTGCACTTAAGTCACTTTCTACCGCAGCTGTTTTAAAGGACTCCTTAGATTTTAGCAAAGAGTTTGTTATTCTTCCACATAGGAGGCTCACAAAGAAAACCAGGTGGTTTGAGACTAGGAACTAAGATGAATTATTAGACTGAAACTTGTTCTATCATTCATGTCATGGCACAGTAATATATCCATTTTAATTCCTTTAACTGACATCACAAATGAAATTATAGACAACCTCTCAAATGAAATTATAGACAATGACAGAAATCGAAAAATGGACCACCACCTTCAAACTGAAACTAAACACAGAGAAAACAAAAGTCTTTTTGGCAAGCCCCAATGACAAAATTACGAGAACATCGTTAAAAATAAACAACCACGAATATCCAATATCCAATACCATAAAAATACTCGGTATCACTCTAGATACTCACCTAACCATGACTGACCACACAAACTTACTGGTGAAAAAATGTTTTTACATGCTGTGGAAGCTAAGGACCATTAAAAAATACTTCGACCCAACATCCTTCAGGTTGCTGGTGCAATCGCTGATCCTATCCATCCTTGACTACTGCAACATCATCTGTCTGGATATCCCACAAAAAAACAGTAAAAAAATTGAGATTAGTACAAAACACTGCTGTTCGCTTAATCTTCGGACTGAGAAAAAAAGACCACATTAGCCCCTACTATAAAAAAAACTGCACTGGCTAGCAATAGAAGCGCGAATACTATTCAAATTTGCATGTATCTGTTTCAAACAAGTCTGAGGACTAGCACCTTCCTACCTGCAAACTTACTTCAATCTGCACAACCCCTCACGAACAACCAGAAACAAAAATATTTTTGCATACCCAAAGATCACAGACTGCAGATACAAATCCTTCCTGGATAGAACCTTCATGTTCCAAGCGAATAGACAGCAAGTCTGGCTGAGAAACTGCATAAATGAACCCAAACTAACTTATAATGCATTCCGAAAATCAATTAAAACCGTCCTTTTCAACAAATTCATTGACTAAAACAGACCACCCTCTCTCTCTATGATATTCCCCTCTGTAAAAACTATTACAATCTCTCAGGAAGCTCTAATTTTCATGTATTCTTTACCTATGGAACTTAAATTAGTATGTAACTTTTCTATTTTAGGCTTCTTGTTATTCGCTGACTGTCCAGTCTTCTTTTAATGTGAACTGCCTAGAAGTCGCTTGACTATGGCGGTATAGAAAAATAAAGTTATTATTATTATTATTATATATATGTAGGGCCCCTTTTTACATATAGGAAGGAATTCATCAAGGTGTGGTAAAGGTTCACCCTTTTCCACTTTTTGATGCCTGCAGGCTGATGAATCCCATCTTACAGAAATAATGTCCAAATCTCCTTTTTTGTGGTGTCCTCCCCCCTAGCTCTCCTGATATTTGCCCCTCCCCCTCGGCCCGCCTACTATCAACATGTCTATCTAATTTATCATTTGTGAACCAAGAGGAAGGTCCAGGGAGTCCAGGAGAGTCATCTGTGGATGGTCTGTGGCTCCAGCCAGGAGCAATGCCCAGTCGCTCCTGGCCATTCTAGCACCATCATCAGTCTTGCATGACTACTGCTAGGGGTCATATTTCCATATAAGGAAACATGTCTTAAAACAAATGTGAGAAAAAATATATTTAAGTTCTGGAACTCTTGCCAGAGGATGTGGTAAAAGCAATTAGTGCTGCTTCTTTTAACTAGCAAAAAATAAGAAAGAAAGAGATTTTCATTTCATTTTAAAAATGAAGAGACATACAAAGTTTCATTAAAATTTCTTCTATTTCAAATGAAACCACATCCCTATTTATCACATAACTATGAGTTTATGGATTATGCATTGGCAGCATGAATATACTTTACTCCTTAAGGACTACACAGTAGTAATGGATTCACTAACAAAGTTTACTTTGTTAATGATGATCAATTGTGTTTTATGTTGAAGAAACAAGAAAGAAATCCAGCAGAGCAAAGCCATCATGTTCACACATCCACCTCTCCAGTCTTCACCTGCCTGCCTTCTCTTAGGTTGCATTTACATAATTATGTCAGTGCCAGAGCTCACAGATTTTTGCTCACAGGCAATTAGAACATTAATTGGACATGAATGCGGTCTTCATCTAATTATTTTATTTCCTAATGGATCACATTAGTTGAAGTGGAAGGAGAGATGTTGCTTGATATGTTTCACTCTTCCTTTGGGGAAAGATACAGAAATTAGTAAAGAGGTTCATAAGAACTGTACCATGTCATAAAAATTTGCTACTGAAATCTCTAGCATGCGAAGGAACAATGAGAGATTTCTTTGGGCACATTCTTCTTCTTTTTAATCTAATACAAAGAAGGATTATCAGCTTAATGAACGTGGTTTCCTTCTCTAAAGACCAAATACAGATGATCTCATGGATCTCATAAATCTAAATTAAAAATAAATGTCAGAGAGGTTATTTCTTCAGTGTCATGAGATTTATTGAATAAAGTCAGAAAATGGACACTGGAATAGATAGGATTGCATGGATTTAAGATTAGTCCATCTTACTTTTAGAAAATAGAAGCCCTTTTACTGAAGTGCAGTAAAATCTCATCTTAATACATTATAATGCAAGACTTTACTGCACACTAGACCCATATTTAAGACTTTTTATTTTTACATATAGGGATGGCATGTGATAATGTTTGCATGGTACCTGCAACATGGTAGCAATTAGCAGTTAGGCATCTAAATCAGTGTGCCTAGCTAATCTAGGCTCATAACTTAACAAGCTTAGGGCTAGATTCACAAAGCAAACTGATCGTGTACCTCCCCTTGCCTCTCTGCCCTATTCTGCCATGCCGCCCTTCACTCTTCGGCCATGCCCCTCTGTGAGCCCGTGTTTTTAACCCGCGGATTAAAAGCGGGTCTGCACTTCTCGCCACCAGCCCCGGCTGATCTCCTTCACTTCCTATACTGACAGTTCTAGCCTTTTCGATCCCCCCTCTCCCTCCCCCTCCCACGTTTATGCTGAGAGCCAATGCATGTGCAGACCATCTACAGGAAAATAAGATGTCCGCTCATGCATCCCGATCGCTCTGCAGCGATCCGTTCAGTGACTGTGTGGGCATGCCTCTGATTGCATTAATTTGCATGAGGAGGCTTGCTGAATCAATCGCCTAAGAAGACTCATAAACGGATCGACCACGGATCGCCCAACAAAGGTAGGCATTGTGAATCTGTCCTTTAATCAGCACTGATAACAAGCAATTAGCACTTCATAATTAGCTTAAATTAAAATTAATTGGGTGGTAGGCACCTACTGCTTTTGGATAGGTGCCTACCAGAATGGGAGTCATTAGGGGGGATCATGGGTGGATCTTGGGTATGTTTTGCACGTAGGTGCCTAAAGTGGACTTATGCACTGGTAGCAACCAGTATTTAGGCCAAGAAAACCCTGGAATAAATAGGGAATACCTTAGTCCAATCTAGGCATCGCTAGGCTCTATTCTATAAATGGTGCCTACAGGAAGATTGACAGGTACTATGCACGTTCTTCAGCATCTACTGTATGTCTTAGGCTCTGTTTATAGAAACAGGGCCTTCTTGGTGAGGTGATGCTAAGTGCTCTTGCATTACTTTATGCTAGACAAACTAGTGCCTGCTAATCATAGCACCCTAGCTGTTTAAAGCTTCCTGCTCATGTCCTGCCCATGCCGCACCCCTTCAGAGAAAATTTCCTAAAAAATAAATTATGCATGATTGAGGGCGTAAAATACAGGACAAAAAACACCATTAAATTCTTTAACACATTTATGCCATAGCCTGTTTTTGAGCATAAACTGCTCATTAAAGGCTCAACACTTTTTAGTAAAAGGTCCCCATAGGCATGAAGGCAAAGCAAGAGAGAATCTCCTAGGGAGCTGATAATCTGATTTTGATTGTTTGTCAGGTGATAATTCTATAATATCCTCCAAGAGTATAAATGTCTAGAATATTAACACTTAAATGGATACATGCACACTTACCCACAAAACTGCTAGCAGGGCAACTAAGCTGAACTCTGCAAAAGCCCTTTTAACTTCCATAACATGTTTGCAAGGGGAGCTTGCATATGGCAAAGTAAGGTCAAATCTCCCGATTCCATGCATAACTTATAGACAATTGTAAGTTATATATGCCCCTGCCGCTTTTAAGTTCCACGTTTATGTCACGTCTTTGGCTGATGAAAATGTGGGTTTGTAAACGTAAGACATAATGATACCGGGTTATTCTAGCATTTCGTAACAGAACCTGGGCACCTAGATTGCATTGTAGAATTTTCAAAACCATTTCTGCGCATAAAGTAGCATTTCCCCCCAGATTCTGTAAATGGTGCACAAAGCTCCATGCACAAAATTGCACACTATTCTGAGACATGTATGTAACTTAGGGCTCCTTTTACAAAGATGCAGTAGAGGTTTCTACTGCAGGCCTGTGAGGTAAATAATCCGATGCTCGTAAGACTTCTATGTTATCACATCAATTTACAACTTCCAGTGTCCATATTGTAACCCGTACTGTGGTCAGATTGTGACTCCACAGCACCCGTCAGTGGTTACAAGATATACTAGCAATGGTGTGTGACCCGGCCTGGAGTCACTCTGCAGGCCTGAACTGACACCAATTAGAAAACAAAAATCACCATGTTCCCAAAAAAGGTAATAAATCAAAATGCTTCACTTTTATTCTTTGGCAAAGCGCAAAAGTCAGGTAATTATAGTTCCAAGCAAAACAGGTAAGTAGACCACAAACTTTAAACAGTCCAAACTCAAAAGAAAGAGCAACAAACAGTGCAAATATAAAGTCCAAACTGCTTTTCTTCTTATTTCTTCCCCTCTGAGGTTTGGGCTCACCTCAGAGCTTAATACAGCCTGCTCCCAATCTGTTTTTAAATGTACATCGCTTAGAATGTTTTAAATAGGCGATCCATCAAAAATAAAGTGAACTTGAACTTGAACTTGAACTTAATTATTCAGTTTAGTAACAAAATAGAGTTCAAGGCACTGGCTACCCTATACTCAGTGCCACTATAGTGAAGCCTCTGGCAGTCATGCACTAAACTGCCAGATAAAGGAGAGTGTCTCAGGTTTGCTTTAATTTAGCTATTACATAGCCTACAAAATTCCCTCCCAGGTAACAGCAAACCTCTCCCAATTAACAGACACTTATCAGCTTCACAGCAAAAATGCAAAACAGTAAAGAAAAAAACCCCAAAAGATCCTAAAAGGTTCAGCTTCAACAAAACAGTCTTTCTCAAACAAGCAAGCTGAAAACACACTCACTGTTGCTTCCAGTTAGCAGTTGCAGCTGGTGGAAAAACCAACTTCCATGGTTTCCTCACCAAGGCTCATTTCCTCTGGAAGGTTGTCCAGTTCCATAGGAAAATCAGAATCAGAAAAGACTTCCTCCAGCATTTCTCCGGCCTCCTGCACCTCCATAGGTGAGGCTGTATCACCCTTGCTTGGCTCGAGGAGACTCTCAGGGAGGAAAGGTCTGAACCTTCTCCCTAGCCTGCCTGTCTGTTTGCTCTCAGCTGCTGGTTTTTGTATTCTAGGGCCATGCCCTAACCTGGCTGACTCAGCAGGGAGCAACTTAAGTCTAGGGCTCCTCCTGTGGTGCCCTAGATACTGTTCATCCAGGAGGTCCTTGGAGATTTCAGGCTCCCCCTGGTGGTCAACCTGAGAATCATCCCTATTTCCCTTAGGACACCCTTTATACAATCCCATCCGGGTTTTCTTTTTAACTTTTTCTCCGGGCTTAGCTGGGACCTTGGCATGCTTCTTGTCTGCCTGGTCACAATATACTTTTAACATAATCCTTAATCTTAGATAAAGGTTATACCCGATCCTCAGAGGGTTAATATACCCAATGGTTCAAGTAGCCAAGCTCACTGAACCCAATCTTCATGGGATCGAACGTGCTTTTTTTATATATATACTTTTTTTTTGTTGTTCTGATTTTCTTATTTTAGAACCATACTTATATAAAATACTTATGTGGAATTTATTACTTAGCTTTCATGACAAACTATCGACATGACAAACTATTGACATGAGCGGTTTCTATTAAGTGAGATAATTTATTAGGGAGCCTCGACCCTGAGGAAAGCGCATGAAACATGGACATGTTGGTGGAGGCGCTCCCCTAGAAAAATTGTGAAAGCTAAGTAATAAATTCCACATAAGTATTTTATATAAGTATGGTTCTAAAATAAGAAAATCAGAACAACAAAACAAAGTATATATATATAAAAAAGCACTTTCGATCCCATGAAGATTGGGTTCAGTGAGCTTGGCCACTTGAACCATTGGGTACATTAACCCTCTGAGGATCGGGTATAACCTTTATCTAAGATTAAGGATTATGTTAAAAGTATATGGACACTGGAAGTTGTAAATTGATGTGATAATATAGATGAGATTCCAGTTACAAGTATAGCCACTACATCATCTATCTATATATAAGACTTCTATGAGCATCAAAGCATTTATCTCGCCGGCCTGCGGTGCATACCTCCACCACAGCTTTGTAAGAAGAGCCCTAAATTGGCTAACAAATCAATCGGCACCAAAAATTGGTTGCCAATAATTAATTATTGGTGTTAATTGGCAGCACGTTAGCGATTAGCGCATGCGTTGATTTAGCGTGCGCTAAACACGTGCTAAAACGCTTAGCGCAGCTTGTAAAAGAGGGCCTTAGCAAGTAAAATGAATCATTATTGGTTTGTTGCCTTGAGGGTGAGAGGTGCCTGAGATAGTGCCCTCCCCATCTCTGCCCTCCCTACTCCTTCCCCAATTCCCCCTGCCACACGCACACCCCTCTTCTTTCCCTTCCCTTCCCCATACCTCTAGTTGTTCACCACCACGAGCAACAAGAACTTCAACGTGCTCCTCGCAACCCCATTGTCTCTCACACTGACATCACTTCCTATGTGTCGCACCTGGAAATGATGTCAGCGGGAGAGATGATGCGGTTGCAAGGAGCATGTTAAAGTTGTTGCTCATGGTGGTGAACAGCTAGAGGTATGGGGAAGGGAAGGGGGTGCACGCGTGGCGAGGGAAGGAATGGGAAGAGGCAGGGCAGAGAGGAGGAGGGGTGCCGGTGCCATCAACATGATGCCTGAGGAGGACCTGCCCCCTCTTATTACGCCACTGCCTAGATGCATTAACCTTGATGAAAATTGTCCTTCACTAACCATTTGAAACTAACCTCTTTTACTAAGGTGTGCTAACCGATTAGTATTCGCTAATCGAATTAGTGCACGGTAAATGTTAACACATCCATAGACTAACATGCATGCGTTAGCGTTTAACACGCGCTAATCGGTTAGCGCACCTTAGTAAAAGAGGGCCTAAATTTTGCTTCTATAGTACACATATTGTATTAGTTTCCATGTTATTTATTGGAATTTTCATTTTGCTCAGATTTTATTTCTACCTTGTCTTTTCTCATTATGGGAGCAATATTATTAATAATGTACACTCTTTTGGAAAGATCACACATTCTTCCTAAAGCGTGTACACTCCTCAAAAAAGGTGTACATTATGGACCAGATTCTATAAATGGAGTCCATAAAAATGGCAAAAAATAAAAAAAATAGCTCAGAGGGCTATTTCATAAATGGTGACTAACTTTGATCATTATTTATCTTAAATCTGATTAGTGTGCGTTAAAAAATAAATAAAAATGAATGAACGTTTGAAACAAACTGAAAACGTGTCCAAAAAAAAAGGGACAAAGGCTAAATGAACTGGAAAAAAAAAATGACAATTTTTGAGTTATGCACAAGACCATCAAAAATGATTCTATTTCACCCATAATTTGTTTTTTAATGCACTTACCCCCCTCTTTTTTTTGTACAAAACCGTGATAGAAGTTTTTAGTGCAGGCCAGCACGCTGAATGCTCTGCGTTGCTCCCGACACTCATAGGGCTCCTTTTACTAAGGTGCACTAGCATTTTTAGCGCGCACTAAAGATTAGCACGCGCTAACCACATGCTAAATGAAAAATACTAACGCAAACTTGTGTTAGCGTTTAGCACATGCGATATTGTAGCTAGCGCTAAAACACTTAGCGTGCCTTTGTAAAAGGAGCTCATAGAATTTCTATGATGAGCATTGGGAGCAGTGCAGAGCGTTCAGCGCACCGGCCTGCGCTAAAAAACGCTATCACGGTTTTATAAAAGGGGGGGGGGTTAATAATCTAAGAGAGAAAAAAAAAATCTTTGTATGGTATGAGCATAGACTATTTTTTATTTTATGCTTCTAGAATTTCTACATTTCATATCCAGATGCCAGTGAGTCTTACAAACTTCTGCATTCTATCATCCACAGTCAGTCCTCTACAGTTAATTGTCCTGGCAGGGACTGTCTGAAGCAATGTTTATGCAGTCATGAGTATATGGGCCCAAATTATTTTTTAATTCTTTTTTTTTTTCATAGATTGGTCCCTTGCCTACTACTTTCACTCTGGCTGATTGCTGCAGAGGCCCTCTGCGAACAAGCAGTAATCAGCTTCCTTCACAACTGCATCTAATACAGTGCTTTTGCCAAGAAGCATTTCCCATTAAGTGCTGTGATCATTACTTCAGTAGAACAGTCCAGCGCTGTTGTTTTATATATATTAATAGAGGTTATCTGGCAGTAGTGGAACCTAATGGTTAGAGGGGCAGGCAAGAACCAAAGATGCTGATTCTAATCCTACTACTGCTGCTTGGCCATGCCATTAAACCCTTTATTGCTTGAAGTATAAACTTTAGGGGACCTTTTATTAAATTATGGTAAAATCTGAATTTAGCATGTTCTAACAAAAGACTTATATAGTAACATGGAGGGCTATTTTCAAGATGACATCTTTCTAAGCCCGACTGTGAATGTTTTGAGAGAAACGTCCAAAAATCGGATTGAGAAAATGTCCATTTTCGAAACGGCAAGACATCTATCTTTTTCCCCCCAAACTTACCTATCTAGACATTTTGGCCCTATGTTTAGCTATCTCTTTTGGCTATTTTCAAATACGAAAACAACCAAATGCAAAATGTCCAAAACCAAGCCAACAGGAGTTAGGCGTGGCCACCATCTATACTAGACTGGCCACATGCCAGAAGAGCAGTGGGGCACCTTAAGAGGTACTACTGTGAACTTCACATAAAGGATTCCAGGTACTCATCAGAACCCCCTTACATCGTATGCTGTGCCCTCCAAAACACCCTGAAAACCTACTGGATCCGCCTGTCTACTACTCCAATAGCCCTCATGTCACCTATATGTAGGCTTCAAAAAACCAAAAAATATATTACCAATACCATGAAAAATTGAAATAGAATAATTGGAGTGGAGACACAGTGGCGACATGAACTTGAGAGGATCCAGCTAAGTTGAATTATATCTTAGCGGTTTGATATTTAACTGTGACTTTCACCGTTCATGATTGACTGATTTTTTTGTGTTGATTTTTCTGGGGATTTCAAGCACTTCTTATATCTCCTTTTTCTTCCTGCTCTGGATGCACACCTGCACTTTATATTTATTTATTTGCACCAGAAAAATGTTTTGTAATAAGGGAAAAGATGATGTACGGGGCAGGGTTTATTTAGACCTTTGGTCTGGTGTTAGTCACCTATGAATACCTGCCCGGAGCTTTTGGTGATTCAAAGGGATAATTGAGCCCATACTGAAATCCCCTTATTTGGATGTTGTAAATTTTAAGTTTAGATTTAAACTGCAGGTGTCATCCTTTCGTTGGGAGCTAAAGGGTGTTTTTGGTTTTTTTTTTACCAATTATTCTATTTGACCTATATGTAGGTGCAGCATGTTTGCAGTAGGTTTTGGTGGGCTTACACTTTTTTCCATGTGTACTAATTAGCATGGGATAAGGTCCTGGGTCCCCTTCTGTGGTGTCCACTCCACTGCCCACCAGACTATTCCATACACTTGCTTGCTATTGTACTAGGACTGGCCAAGTTCTCTGCAACTGTCATAGAGACAGATATGTACTGTTCATTCAAATCTTTGGGGGTGGGAGGGGAGCCGTGCCTTCATCCCTCCAGTGATCATCTGGCAAGTTCTGGCACCTTCTTGGCCCTTATCAAAATTGTGCCCTGGACATTTTGTAAAACATTTTTTGATTATCACTACAGAATGTCCAAGTGCTAAGCCTGCCCAAATCTCACCATAACATGCCTCTAACATGCTCCCTTAAGATTTAGACACACTGCAAACAAAAAGCCTAGCAAAACAATTGGTTTTGGAAATGGCGACTTGGATGTTTTGGTGTGAAAAATGTGCAAGTGCCACTTTAGGCCGTATTGTGGATATCTTTCTGTTTTGAAAATGAGGCCCATAGTAACATAGTAGATGATGGTAGATAAAGATCTGGATGGTCCATCCAGTCTGCCCAACAAGATAAATCCATAGGATATGATTTGATAATACATACTTGATCTTGTTTTCTCTTTCCTCTTTTCAGGGCATAGACTGTAGAAGTCTGCCCGTCTCTACCTTTATCCTTAAACTACTGAAACTGTCATCAAATCCCCACTCTAGCCCTACCATTCTTTTATTGTGCTGATTGAACCAATTATTAGGTGGCATTAAGACACCTAACGCCACCTAATTTAAGGCACCATTATTAGAATCTGGCCCACATTGCTTACCACAGATCATAAAAAGACGCCTTAATTTGAAATTGGTATATTAGCTGCCTAGTCTGCGGCATGAAAATATTTCATTTTTGATAGAATGCTTTGTTAAAACTAGGTCTTATTTTCTTAATACATATCAGAAAAATAATTATGTGACTAAAAATTGATTTAGAAACAACTCCCTCCCCTCTTTTTACTAAGCCATGGTAGAGGTTTCTACCTCAGCCTGGAGCGCAAAATGTGCCAACACTGCCCTGAAGCTCATAGGAATTCTATGAGCAGCAGTAGCAGAGCAGTTAGCACTCCAGGCTACAGTAGAAACCTCTACCGCAGCTTAGTAAAAGTGTGTGGGGGGGGAATTAAAGGTATTATATACTATCCCCCTCTTTTACAAAGGTGCGCTAAGCTTTTTAGTGGGCGCTAAACACGCACTAAATGCAAACGCGTGCATGTTATCCTATGGACGCATTAGCGGATAGCGCACACATTGATTTGGCACGCGCTAAATCTGCGCTAAAACGCTTAGCATGCCTTTGCAAAAGAGGGCCTATGTAGCTATGAAATAAAATAGTCATTTGTGAGTGTTTCCGTTGAGAGCTTTAGTATTATTTTCAGTTGGCTGTTCTACATATTATTTTTGGGTAATTCAAATAAGCCATTCTTCATTGCTGTCTTGGCACAAAATGCAGAATATAATTTGAAAAAGATAAATTATATTAATAATTTAAATGTTCCTATTATGTCTGCATCCTCTTATGTGTAATTTGCTCATTGTGTGTTAAGCAATCTGGGAATCACTTTCTGAAATTCAAATTTTGATTGCATTTTTGAGCCACCTAGGGCAATAATCAAAATGCTTTTACATGAGCAAAGTCATGTATTCTTTTATACTAATACATTTCATTATTGCTTCTCCTCTCAGAAAATAGGCAATGGATGGTCCGAGGAGAGAAAGCAAGCAAAATGATTTCATTTTTTATACTCAGGAGTAATTTTATAACTGGGCACCCCCTTTCTGGTGGTGGTTAGATCGTGTTCTATCACAGCATCTGGGCATCCAGATTCCATTATAGAATATTAGCATAATCCAACATTGGAGTATCTCACATTTACACATCCAAAATTTACCAACCTGAGATCTGGCATAGTCATATAATTTAGAGTATTCTGTAAATTGCTTGTGATAGCTTCTCCTATGTATCACCCATTGATACTCCTCTTGCATTTATGTTATTTCTTACTATACCGCCCTTTCAACAAATCAGCAGAGAGGTTTACGTGCTAAAATTAGAAAAAAAGAAAAGAACTGTCTCATAGGAAAGGGAGTAAAGCAATGCTAGGACAAAAATCAAAACAGGTGTAGAAAGGAGGGTGAAAAGACATTTAGGTTGCCTAATAAGCCTTACCAGTGCCTCCACTCTATTTCTTGCGAAAGCAAGACTGAAAAGCCAACTTTTCAGTACTGTTGTACATTTTGGAAATTTCCTTTCAGTACAGATATTAATTGGTAATACATTTCTAAGAGAGGGGACCAGGTAGAGATAGTCACCTCTTCTAGTGGATACAAATTGTGTTTGATGGGCTAAAGGAATGGAGAAATGATTAGTTGTAGCTGTTCATACAGCTAGTGATAGAGTATGAGGGGGAGGGGGAATCCTGAGGAGAAATACAGAGATTTATCCATATAAAGAATCTTCTAAGTCAAGGTCAAGATTTTATGTTGAATTCTGAATTTGATTGGAAGCCAATGGTTGTGAATGAGAAGAGCAATGGCCCTATCAAAGTGTGTTGAACAAGGTAAAGAACTGTTTTCTGAATAGGGTTTAATTGCTTTGTTGTCATTAAGGCATGCAAATGACAGTATTCTGTATAGTTAAGAATAAATATGGCACTCATTATAGAGTTGCCTTGTTTATGGTTTATAATTTGTACCTAATCTCACGCTGGTACCAAATGTGGGGATACTTGAATTCATGTGCAGACCAGCTTTTCAAAAGCAAACTCTTCATATTTTCTCTTTGAAATTGCAATCTCATGCAAATAAAGTAGCAGCTGGACTGCAAGCCTAGGCAGCGAGCTCCAAAATCGACTTCAAATGGTTACTTTCATTTCCTTAGGGAGAATTGTCACTATTCCTTCAACTACGACTTGATAGACTTGCTAGAAGGTAAAATAAAGTACAATTATTTTCTCATATCTTGCACAAAATAGCAGTTCTCTGCATTTTTCTTGCAAGTATAACCATGCTTGGAACATGTAGAATATCATTATATCACCTCTGCTCTAAATGTAGCTGCAAGACATGTAAGAGGTCACTCAAAATCCATCAATATTGCATGGAGAAAGTACACACACTGGGGTGGATTCAAGAAAGTACATGAGCACTAAGGCCCTAATTCTGTAAATGGCACCTAAGTCTTAGGCGCTGTTAGGTGTGATTGTCAATCATCTGCTAGGCTATTTTTATAGAATCATGCCTAGTGGTGTCTAAGTGTTCTTAGGCACCAGTAGGCATTGCATCCTTAGGTGCGCTGCCATTTAGACCAGGGTTTTTTCACCTAAATAAGTTCAACTAAGGTAGGTGCCTACCAGTTCCTAAGTCAATCCATACCCAAATTGTGCCACCCCTAACTATGTCTACTTACTGCTAAGTGCCTCGTTGTAGACTCCTACCTCAAAATGGTTAGGATCTAACAGGTTAGGTTCTCCTATGGGGGTGGCCTAAGGGATCTGGCCAATAGGAATCTTAGGCCACTCCCAGCGCATCCCAGATTTCACTGGGGGATGGGCTTAAGATTCCGGTTGACCCAGGAAGGACCTGTCTGGCCGGCCATCTAAAAAAGATTAGGGGGTCCAAGTAGGGTTAGGGGATTCTGGGTGGCCTTGGGGAGGGGGGGTCCGGGTAGGGGTGGAATTGGGTGGTCTGGGTGGGCTGTGTCAGAAGGAGAGATTGGGCATCTCTCCTGCCAGCAAACTTTTGGGTGGGTAGAGAGATGTCAGCAGGAGAAATGCCCAATCTCTCCTGACAGTGAACTTTTGAGGGGGGGGGGGCGGTATCCGGCAGGAGAGATTGGACATCTCTCCTGCTTGGAAAGGTTGCGGGTGGTTCAGGGGGTGTCCAGTAGGAGGGACTGGGCATTCTTCATGCCGGCGAAGATTGCAGGGGGTTGTTGCGGGTTCGGGCAGGAGATACTGGGCATCCCTCCTGCTGCAATGCTTGCGGTGGAGAGGGGTGCACAACTGGTTCTGGCAGGAGGGACTGGGCATCCCTCCTGCCACGATCTTTGTAGTGGGAGCAGTTCCACAATTCTCTAACCGATGCTTATGACAGATGCAAGTTAGAGAATCATGATTTTAGGTGAAGGACTGATTTCTCCCATGCCTAAAAGGTCTTGTTTTGGGCATTTGGGATTTGGGTGAATATTTTTTCGGTTATAGGGCTTAAAGGTAGACATAGTGGTGGTCTGGGTGATTTAACGCCTGAATGTACAGGTAGGCCATTCTCAGACAAAAACACATTTTGGATGTTTGGGGTTTTTAGAATGGACATTTCCCTGCTACCTACTTTGGGTGCCTAGCGCCTTAGGCCTAAAAGGGACTTAGGCATTTTTTTTAATTTTGCTCCCACACAAAGAGAACCTTTCACCAAACTGCGATAAAAAAATGGCCTTAGTGCTTTTTAAAGTGGTCTTTCCCACTTTCTAAGGCCATTTTTACTACAGGAGTATAATGAGCAATTTTTCTATTTTCTTTTTTAATGATCTGTGTTAGTTTTTCCAGTAGTGCATGACCAGTAGCGCGAGAGACTCTATCACCACCTAGTTTTTAGGTGGTAACAGCTCACAGGCTAATCGCATGCTAACCAGTTAGTGTGTGTCAATGTAGATGTGTTAGCTTAGAACATGCCCATGCTCCACCCCCAGCACTAAAGAAATAAAATGTATTTTTAAAAGCTTTGGTAGTGTGTACTAATTCCAAAAGTACTGCAAAATGCCTGAGCATACCCCATAGCAAGGATTTTTTTATTTTTATTTTTTTGCCTCAGTAAGCATGCATTAATGCTTGCCAGATCATACCCCTTAATAAGATTGTGCATTGAACTGTATCTATTTCAGAATCTACAAACAATCATGCAGAAATAAGTACATTGAATATTGAAGAGAAGACAACAATTGAGGAATTATCTACTTGGTATACATTTTTTTGCCAGGTGGTTAATAAATTATGACTTTTAGTTTTAGTCCAGCATAAAATTGTCTATGACTAGATGCAACACCTGGCAGTTTTTCTCCTACTGGTTCTAAATCTGGGAGTAGTATATCATTACATGAATGAACACATTGTTATTAAAGCAATTGACTTGATTTATTTAATAGATCCATAACATAGTTCTGTTTAAATGTCATCCTTAAATTACTTTTAAAACAGCATTTACTTTATCTCCATGATTAAATGTGCTAATATTCAAATAATAACAGGAGTGCTTGAATCTCAGGAGACAATGCTAAGAATTGCAGGTGATATAAACTCTGGAAACAGTATACTGTGCTTTTTTTTTTATGTGCCTGCTAGCTTTCTTGCTGACTACAAAAAAGATCATCCAGCTTTATTATATCGTGCTGAAACCCATTACGTATACATTCAGGGCTAGATTCTGTAAATGATATCCAAAGATAGGCACCAGAGGTGAGCGTTTTAGGCCCGATTCTGTACGAGAGGGTGCTGAAAAGTTCTCAGCCCAACCAAGCGGCATTTCTAAATTCTGAGCGTCATTTTTGCCACTGTAGTTGTAAAGAGTGTTCTATTTCGTTAAGGGCCAATCTGCAGAAACAAAATCCTAAGGGCCTGTTTTACAAAGCCACGCTAGCGGCTGCAGCGCGGTAACGGGCCCCGGAACCCATAGAGATTTAAAGGGCTTCGGGGCTGTTGCCGCACAGCAGCCGCTATCGCGGCTTTGTAAAACAGGCCCTATGTTTTTGACATTATTTCAGATAATTTATTGAACCGTATCCACATCGTTCTCTTCTTAGTTGGGCTGAGAACTTTTCAGCACTCCCTTGCTGTAGTATGCCTAAGAAATTGGTGCTGACTAGTACAGCGTTGTATGATTTTATGAAAGTTAGGTACACTGTACAATATAGAATCACTAACTTAACGCCCTTAACTTTAGGTGCACCCAATTTATTCCAGAGGCCTTAACTCGAAAATATGCCCATGATCTACCAATAATACACAAAGAACCTTTTACAACTGGAACAAGAAAGACTTGAAATCTCTCTAATATATGATTAAGGACGCCTCAGCCCCACCACTCCACCGCTGCAATTAATTTAATATTACACCGGGAAGGCTGTGTGGTGCCTCATCATCGGCAATCCATTATTTTACTTTTTTAACATTTTTATTTTGAATAAATTTTATTTTTGAATAAAAATGTTAAAAAAGTAAAATAATGGATTGCCGATGATGAGGCACCACACAGCCTTCCCGGTGTAATATTAAATTAATTGCAGCGGTGGAGTGGTGGGGCTGAGGCGTCCTTAATCATATATTAGAGAGATTTCAAGTCTTTCTTGTTCCAGTTGTAAAAGGTTCTTTGTGTATTATTCAATTATACTGGACTAAAGTGTTCTAAAAGTAAAGCCAGTGTTATTAGTACATGATCTACCAATAGGCATCTATGATTTAGACACTGGTAAATTAGGCCAGGGTTTTCTTGGCCTAAAATTCCAGAACCTAACGTAGGTGCCTATTGGCGTCTAACTCAATCCATGCCCAAACTCTGCCCCTAACCACACCTACTTTTCAGGGAGGCTCTGCTGGGCTCTAGTATACACCTCAGCGTAGATGCCTACTGCGAGGTGGTAGGCACCTACTGGAGAATTCATTTTTAAATTATCATCAGTTTTTAATGATGCTTTCAATTATCAGCACCAATTAACTAATTTAAAAAATTAAGTTAGGTGCCTACATCAGTTGGCACCCCTATCTAGGTGCCTTCCGGTGGTGCCATTTATAGAATCAGACCAAAATGATAAACTCAGAAAAAAAATAACTGGGCATTCAGGGTGGGCAGAGAGGGTTAGTAACAGAGATGGTGCAAGGGGTTGGGGCGCTCTAAACAAACCTTCAGCCTTATGATACTCCCCACCTCCTAATTAACTTTCAGATCTCCAATCTGACACCTCCCTCCCCCCTCAAGATATCATGATTTTAAATATTGAACATTGTTTTTTTTTTTTTTTTTTGGGGGGGGGGGTGTCTGTGTTTGTACGCATGTCTGTGCGTATCATACACTAACAAATGGTGAGAGCAGTTTCCCAAAGTCATTCACCCCAGTGAATGGGCTATTTCAAAACTGCCTAATCTTCATGTGCATTAACGGTCCTTGGAGTCGGTTTGGCTATCATTTCACTCTGTCTGCAACTGCTCTTTGCTGCCCCGGAGGCTGTCATAGGTGGCCACTTATCTTGCCTAATGGTTGGGCTGGCTCTCATTTGCATACATCTGGTATGGTAAAAAAAAAAAAAAAAAACATGTGAAAGGCAATTCTATAAACCCGGTGCTAACATTTACATATCTATTTTGTGCCCAATTCTATATTTAGTGACAAAAAAAATTGGTGCCATCTAAAATGGTGCTTAATGCTATTCTATAAAAGGTATGCACACCTTAAAGAATTGTGCTAAGGGCTAGTACATCACGTGACTTGTAAGGGTCCTTGTACTAATGCTAGTGCGTCTTAGCATGCGCTAAATGCTAACGTATTGCGGCGCGTCCATTATATCCTATGGATGCATTGCCACGCATTAGCATTTAGCGCACGCTAAGATGCACTAGCATGCCTTAGTAAAAGGACCCCTTAGTCTCAACCACTTAAGCCAAGGAAAACATCTGGAAGACTTGGTAGCCATTTTCAGCACCAAAGGCTTGGGCAGGAGCGAGAAAGAATCATTCCTGTCCCAATGTCCCGCTAGACCACTGTGGAAGCACGGTAGGCCTGGGGGTCCTGCCACTGGGTCTGGGAAGGGGGTGGGTTGTCACTCTTTGGAGTGGGAGGGGGAAGAAGGAGGGAGGGATAGAGTATATACGTACAGTATAGGTACAAGATCTATTCCAAAAATTTAAATATGCCTGATCCCAAGGATTTTGAATAAAGGATCTTGTACCTGTATAACAAGTCCTGATGAATAAATAGAATCCTGAAATGGAGGTGGGGGGGAGGGGAGTGAAAAGTATCAATCACTCCTTAGTCGGGACACAGTTGGGCCACCATTGCACTTACTAAAATAGGTAAGTTTAATATAAAATATTGGCAATATCTTGAGTATTTTTGAATTAAAGTCCATGGTGGTCTTATCTTCTACAGCAGGGGTAGGGTCCTCGAGAGCCGTATTCCAGTTGGGTTTTCAGGATTTCCCCAATGCATATGCATGAGATCTATTTGCATGCACTGCTTTCAATGCATATGCATTGGGGAAATCCTGAAAACCCGACTGGAATACGGCTCTCGAGGACCGGAGTTCCCTACCCCTGTTCTACAGGATGTTCTAATTCTGCTGGAATTTCAAAGGAATAGAAGACAATTGTTGATTTACAAATTCTATGTAAATCATTAATAAGCAGACAGTCTGGAGGGTACCCAGGGACTAATGTATGAACAGCTCCACAAGGAACAATAACATTGACTAAGAACAGCCAAACATGTTCCACAGATTGCCAGTAGGGAGCTGCACGTTTTTTGCAGTCTGCGAATTTATAATAATAATCCCTTTAACATTTTTGCAAATTGCATTTTTGGCTTGGAGAAAAGGTATCCATGTAACAATATTCCTGAAAATCATAAACTGACACTTAGGCCCTCTTTTTACAAAAGGCGCGCTAAGCGTTTTAGCGCGGATTTAGTGTACGCTAAATCAACACGTGCGCTAACTGCTGACGCGTCCATAGGATAACATGCATGTGTTAGCGTTTAGCGTGAGCTAAAAAGCTTAGCGCACCTTTGTAAAAGAGGGGGTTAGAATGCAAATGCACAGGAGTTAAGGAGCCCTTTTACAAAGTCACACTAAAATGTGGCCTTTCACTGTGATTAGCATGTGGGTTTCTCGCACATTGAGGCCACTTTTAGTGTGGCTATAAAATGTCCACATTTTCCATTTATGCAATAATGGCCCTTTACTTTGTCTGTTTTACAGGTGTTAAGGGCTGGGGTGCTAACCATGTGCTAATTGGTTAGTGCATGGTGATGTATCTATGTTAATCAATTAGAACTAGACACACCTACTTTCTCACCCCCTCCCCCCAGTGCGGGCACAGATGCCAAAACAACCAAGGGTTGCCTGAGTATGCAGTGGGTTTAAATCTCAAGGGGACATGTTAGAAATGCGGTATGGGTAGGACTAGGGCAGGCTTATGATTTGAATGTTTTTCTGCAATAATCAAACATTTTAGAAAACGTCCAGGGGCACATTTTGAACGTTTTGGGGCTAGATCTGTTATAACAAATAATAAGTGCTCAAACCAAAAAGGTGCTCAAACTGACCAGATGGCCAATGGAGGGATGAAGACATGAAACCTCCCCCCTCCCCCCAGCACACACACACACACACACCCTGTGATCTTTGACACCCTCCCATGTCCCAATGATGTGAATGAAGCAGTATTTAAGATGTTATAGGTAGTCTTAGTAGAGCAGCAAACGGGTTCCTGGAGTAGCTTAGTGGGTGGTGTAATGACCATAGAGATGGGGACTCAGGCCCTTATACCACTCTAACTACACTTATGTGGGAATGTGAACCCTCTAAAACCCACCCAAATCCCACTACCTACATATAGGTGACATCTACAGACATAAAGGCTATTTTTGTGGTGTACAGTAGGGAGGGCTCACCATGCACTATAAGGGGGTTATGGTGTGATGTGTACCTGGTCCTTTTTATGTGAAGTTCACTGCAGTAACCCCTAAGGTGCCCCACTGCTCTGTTGGGATGTCTGTGTGGCCAGTCAACTAAAAATGCTATCTTCTCCTGCATCCCAATGGCTTTTTTTTTGTGCGTTTTTCTTATGAACATGTTTCTTGGGGTTTTGGTTGGTTTTTTTTTCAAAAATAGTTCAAAAAGATAGATACACTGAGGACAAGTACTCTGAAAAATAACCATTTTCAAAACAAAAAGATAGATGTTTTACTGTTTTGAAAATGATAGTGTTCACTACTGAATTTTTGTGCGTCTTCCTTCAAAACATTCAAACTCAGATTTGGACGTCATAGTGAAAATGCCCCTCCACAGAGCATATTTAAACATGTTGTAAAGAATAATAATTGATAGATGATTAAACTGTAGTTCCTTAAGTAAATATGGATTTAAAAAAAGGCTCCGTTTTACCAAGCAGAGCAAAATATGGCTTGTAGTAGCCCCAATACCCATCTTTTTAGCACACTGAGCCACTTTTAGTGCTGTTTGTAAAAGGCAGATTTTTCTATTTTTCAATTAATGGCAATGTGCTAATTCCTCCTTTATAGTCTTTTTCTAGGCATTTTTGACTTGGACAATTTTTTGGATGAAAATGGGGTATAAAGATGGACGACTTAGCGGTGTGGACGATCAAATGGCTGGACGTATAGTTGGACGATTTAAAAAATATATATATTCTGGACTTATTTTTTGAAAATGGACCTTTTCCTGTGTCCAACTTTGGACGACTTGTGAGTTATGCCAAAACAGACTTAGACGTTTCTTTTGATTATGCCCCTCTAAGATCATCTAGTTAAATGCATGGCAGTACAAAGGACAAAGTAATAATATTGCAATATGGGATGTTCAATAATTGTGAAGACACCATGAATATCATAAAAGTGCAGCCCCATAAAAGTATGTATGTTGGGTGGAGATGATAAGTAGCACTAATGCATACTTAATGTGGTTACGTATGGCAAATGATCTGGTGGAAAGGCTTTTACAAAAATATCGTCTCACTGTTTAATGGCATTCAGATGGCCAAAAAGACCGAGCTCTACTGTTAATGCCATGGCTTGGTTATTTACACTAAAAGAAATGAGTAGAATAGTTTACATAGAGCAGAACAAACACATAATTAAACTTGAACCACTTTTCATAGAAAAGAAGCATTGCCCTGAAAGGTCATTTTTCCCACTTCTCCAGATCACAGCATGTTACCTCTTTGACTCCGTTTGGCAGATCAGATTTTCAACACCATATACTCTCACAAAAATTAAAATAATGAAAATAAAGATCGCGTTAAAATGGCATAAGTTCATGTTTGTATAATGTAAAATTAAGTCCAGTTTTCTATCAGAATATTATGAGATCAGACTCCTGAAGAATATTCAACGTATCCTCAGAGATGATTAATTCTCTTTTAAAAGATATTAGTGGAATAATTTATTAACCCCCTCTTTTACAAAGGTGCGATAACCATTTTTTAATTTTTATTAAACATTAAAAAAATAGATGCCTCATTCACCTATATGAGGACGCCTCAAGCACACCTAAGTGATGCCTAAGTCACGTCCACCTAACTGAAGCCTATCTAGCGCACAACTAACGCTCAAAAGTAGACCTGCTTTTGTAAGCAGTCCTCTTTTTTTTAATGTACTTTGAGGTATATAGAGTCCAAAAGACGAACTGGACAAGTGTTGAAGGTACATGTTTGATATTTATCCTAGAGAAATGACTGCTTGTAAATCAAGAGGATATAAGCTTGGCTTTGGAATTGTGGTTTATTATCTAAACGTGTGTTAGAACTACAGCCTTATTACCCTGATGTTGTTGGTTTGAATCCCACTCTGCTCCCTGTGATAGAAGCAAAATTTTAAAAAGGGTTAAAAGATAAATAAAATATAATAGTAGTGCCAGCATTTCACTGCATACAATTTTAATGAAACAGCATAAAATAGCCATACTAATGATATCATAATAATGAGAAACAATAACATTATAGATGTTTTGAACTATTTAGACGCGTCTAGACTCACTGAGCGGCGCTGAGCGCAATTCTCTATAGTACGTTTATACATTATAGAATTGTGCTCAGCATTCTACTGCTGGACATCTAAACAATACCTAAATTTTAGACGTCCTTTACAGAATCTGGCCCTCAGTGCTCTGGGGGTGTGGAAGAAACGTCTACCACAGCTTAGTAAAACAGGAGGGAGGTAAGTTAGGCACATAGATTGGCTAGGCATGCCAATCTAGGCATCTAACTTTAGGTGGCTTTTGTAGAATCGGGGCCTCAGTGCTGCCTTTTTGTGGATTCTATGACTAGCTACTGTGGGGTAGGTCCCTCAGTGAATAACCTACTCATAAAAATAGCCTGGTATGTGAGTACTGACACCTTTTTTGCTAGAAAAAATCCACTGGGTATAACTACAAGAAGTGGAAGGGAAGAAAAAGGGAAATGAAACAGGAAGATGGAGAACAGAGAGGTTTTGTTATCTTCTAATATATAATATTTTTAAAATGAGAGCATACTCCCTAGCAAAATGGTGAAAGCACATCAATCATTGCATTTCATAGCTTTTGCAAGTTTCTGTTTTAGCATTCTTTTGAAGAAAAATCATTTTACACAGAACTCCTACAGTTTTCTTCTCTCTCCTTGGTTATTTTGCATGCCTTCCAGCATTTTTCCGATATATACTAATGAAAGCTCTTTCAGAAGTTTTCCTTTGTAACACAATAGCTTGTTTTAGGTAGTCCTATGTGTATTTTTCCAATTTAATTATTTCAACATTCATATAAAATGGTGTATAAAGTCTGCTTAAATGAAATCTTTTGACTTTACTTTGCATTGTTTGGTTAAACATTTCACCAAAAGAACTTGAGACAAGTTTAAAAAAATATATAGTAATACACACATTTGTATTACCCTATCTCTAAAATCATTTTGGGGAGCCTGATTGGACATTGAAGGGGGTCTACTCTTGGGAATGGTCCTGGAGGGTCTCTTTTCCAGGGGAGTTTGGCAGGGAGCCACTCCGTGGGAAAATGGTGTTTTGTCATGATGGGAATAGAAGGGGATCCAGTCATGTTGAGAAGGTTCAGGCATGTTGTAGGGGAGTCAGACTTTGTTGGGAGGTAGAAGGGGGATTATATCTTGTTGAGAGGTATCAGGTCATGTCGAAGGGTGGGTTGGGCTTGTTTTGCAGGCAGGAGGGAGCTCCAATTTTTAGATCGGTACCTGGAAGCTATTCAAGTGCCAGCAGATATACAATGCTCTCTCTGCCACCACCCCCTCCCCTATGCTCAGGCATCTATTTTCTCCTTTCCTTCCTTCCCACCACAGAGTCTGGTATCTTCCCTGCCCAGATTCCCTGGCATCTCTCTCCTTTCTTTCCATCTCTCCGTCCCCCTCCATGATCTAACATCACTTCCTTCCTTACCCCCTTCCTTTTCCCTTGAGCTGGCATACCTTCCTCTTCCCTCCATGCCCTGGCATCTCTTCCTCCCTTCCTCTCTTCCCTCCATGCCCTGGCATCTCTTCCCTCCCTTTCCTCCAAGCCCTGGCATCTCCTTTCATTCCCTCCCTCTCTTCCTTCCATGCCATGGCATCTCTTCCCTCCATGCCCTGGCATCGCTTCCCTCTTTTCCCTCCATGCCCTGGCATCTCTTCCTCCCTCCCTTCCCTCCATGCTCTGGCATCTTTTCCTCCCTTCCTCATCTTCCTTCTCCCCCCTTCTGCTCCCTATCCTCCTTATGTCACCCAAGGCCTGGCGTCATGAACTTAGGGCAGCAACAGCGTTCACAATTCACTACTGTTGCTGGCTTCAGGCCTTCTTTTCAGTCAGGTTCCTGCCTTCATGGAAACCGGAAGTAGGCAGGACCCGGCAGAGAGGAAGGCCTGAAGCCTGTAACAGCAGCGAATTGTAAATGCTGTTGCTGCTCAAAGAAGTTAATGGAGCACCCAGGGCATACTGCTTGTCTCTCTCCCCACCACCCTGCGCAGCCGAACCCCTGCTGACCCTCCTATTTCTCCCTCCCATGTGAACCCCGCCAACCCTCCCACCATGAGACGACCGACCGACCAACAAACCTCCCTCCAGCAACGTCGGCAGCCTCAACACTCTACACAGGAATCCTGCCGGTGATTCCCTCTGCCGTGTCACTCATGATGTCATCAATGATTCGGCAGAGGGAATCATTGGCAGGAGAAAGCCGAGAAGCAGCCTGATTAGAGTGCTGTGGCTGCAGACGCTGCTGGAGGGAGGTTTGTTGATTGGTCGGTTGTCTCACGGTGGGAGGGTCGGTGGGGTTCACATGTGAGGGAGAGATAAGAGGGTCAGCAGAGCGGAGCGGGTCCTACATTGCCGATTGATGCTGAAGGAGGGGAGCCGCATTGCCGATTGATGCTGGGAAGGGGGGCCTGTCACTATTTGGAAAAAAATTTTTAGTGGGCTCTTTGCCCTCCTTCAGCAGGCACCCCTGACCATTTTGGGCCCTAGGCATGTGCCTACTGGGCCTACCCTTTAATCCAGCCCTGGCTTCAGGAGGTAGTTCCTCTGCATCTCTTCTCCCTCCCCTCATTTCTTTCGCTCTGTTCTAGGCTCTTCTATATCAACCATTAGTGCACAACATTGATGACTGATAGAGAAGAGTCTCACCTCCAAGAAAGAAAGAAAACAAACAAACCCTAGCAAAACAACAAAGCCAATAATACAGAAAACTAAACACTTTCTGGCCAATATTCAGCCTTCAGTGGTCAACATTTTTTTTTTTAACTCAAATTGCCTTTTGCAGAATTAGCCCCAGATATTCGGTGTTGGACCATGTCTGGGCATTGAAAATCCATGGCTAAATCAAAATGAACTGGCCCCCCTGGAGCTTCAGTGGATCCCAGACAATATCTAGCCAGGATCCGCTTTAGAGGCACTTATGCATGCCCCAGCTGAGACAAGGTCCATAGTAGTCCAGTGGGTGTCCTAAAGATAGCATCGATGCCCACTTTCTCTTGCTTATTAAGGAATGCACATTGGCTTCCCATTCCAAATAGAATAACTTAGAAAAACTGCCATGTTAATTTTAAAAACACATAAAATTAATGAACCTGTGTTCATTGAGAAATGACTTCTCCCACATGACCCACCAAGGGTTCTAAGATCTACTCACCAATATCTATTCTTCGTACCTTCATTAAAGAT
This sequence comes from Geotrypetes seraphini, assembly GCF_902459505.1. Classification (NCBI taxonomy): domain Eukaryota; kingdom Metazoa; phylum Chordata; class Amphibia; order Gymnophiona; family Dermophiidae; genus Geotrypetes; species Geotrypetes seraphini. The sequence goes on along the minus strand of NC_047084.1, from coordinate 331,617,046 downwards.
CATCGGTACTCGTCGTACAACAACATTCTCTGTGACCGTCCCCATAATCTGGAACTCTCTGCCTTTACACATAAGGGCGGAAACTAATTTAGAGAAATTCAAAGGGGCATTGAAATGTTTCCTTTTCAAAGACGCTTTTGAACACTAAGGTTTTCTTTTTTAAAATCATTTCTGAACCTTAATCATCCTCCCTTTTCTTTTTCTCTCCTCCCTCTTCCTCTATTTTGCTTTTTGCCCAAAGAATCACAGCAGTATAACATTTGTCTCCCTTTTCCCATTGTTTTTTCTATCATTGTTATCTTTCTTAGGCTTTATTGTAGTTCCTCCTCCTTCCCTCTTGTTAAGTGTCATTTTTGTCCTTGTAGTATAGATTGATTTGTCTTTGTCCTATTTTTGTATTCCCCCTTTTTTATATATATTGTATTTTCATCTAGAACTTTGGATATGCGTGTAATGAAATATTAAATAAACTATGAAACTCTTTATCCAAAATGGTTGCCGTGGATCTCTAGCTAGTTAGTTGGTAATAGTGATAATGTTATGGGCAGCAATTGTATTACTCATTCATTTGTTGCATACTTTATTATCAGGTAAAGGATCCTGTTCGTTTCAATACTAGCAGAAAACTTTGTAACACAATGCCATTCAGTGCTGCTGTTTTGATACTTTCTTATCTTTCCATGCAAATAACTTGTTATGACTGCTAATCTGCAATCTAATTCATGTTGTAAGAGGGAATCTAATATTGCATTCTGAAGAATTTCATCTTGCAAGGCTTTATGCCGCATGAATCAAAACCATAAAGCACTCGATTTGTAAGATAGATGGCACCCTGCCTTGCTCTTGCATGAGATTATGATACCCTGGTTAGTGGTTGCACTCATTTCTTTATATCCTAGAGAAAGAAAACCAGCATGATAGAGCCCTAATGTCCTAACTAACAGCTTTAGTGGTAAGCCCTTGCAGAATTTTGTTATTTGCAAGCTACAGTATCCCCCTCCCCTCATCTTTTCACTCTTGTACCCCTTCATCCATTAATGATAGTTTACAGTTTATTACTTCTATTCTGCCGGTGTACAAGGTGGATCACAGAATTACGTACATAATATAAAAATACAAAATATGAAGTGCATATGTGATCACATTGCAAAAACAATCATTAACAAAAATACTTCTGCATAATATTATACACAGAGATTATCCAGAAAGAGGATAAGCTGATTATCAATCAAAGCCGACAAAGTCCGCTGCATTAAGAAGCATATTTCATCAGGCAAAAAAGGTGTCGCTTCAACAGTCTCTTAAATTAACGCAAATCTTTCTGCTGTCAGAAATACTTTGTATCAGTTATTAAAACACATTTGTCTACATTAGCAGGGCCCTGCAGCAAAGGCTGTTCAGTGCTTTATTGCACAAAGGTAGGAACTGCACAACATCCTAATTCAATTGGTTTTGGTATTGTGACATAGCTTTTGGATAGCAGTTTGAGTTCTTTTTTTGATTATTATTATTATTATTTGTATCATGCAAGGAAAAATTCTGGAACTTAAGAGTAAACAAGGAACCAAACTGAAGGGAAGTTTTAGAGCTTAGATCTCTCTCTGTAATAAAGATGAGCCTTTTTTTTTTTTTAGAACAATATAATGTAAACGAAGACTGTGATTACTTAGCTTAAGAGGGATTTATTCTCAGAAGAACAGTTGATTTATAATTAAGAGCATAGGAACATAATAATAGCCTTAGTGGGTCAGACCAATGGTCCATCAAGCCAAGTAGCCTGTTCTCACGGTGGCCAATCCAGGTCACTAGTACCTGGCCAAAACCCAAGGAGTAGCAATGTTCCATACTACCAATACAGGGCAAGCAGTGGCTTCCCCCATGTCTTTCTCAATAACAGACAATGGACTTTTCTTCCAGGAACTTGTCCAAACCTTTCTTAAAGCCAGCTACGCTATCCTCTTTTACCACATCCTGTGGCAACACGTTCCACAGCTTAACTATTCTGTGAGTGAAAAAAAAATTCACCCTATCGGTTTTAAAAGTATTTCCCTGTAACTTCATCCATCGAGTGTCCCCTAGTCTTTGTAATTTTTGATGGAGCGAAAAAGCAATCCACTTGTATCCGTTCTACTCCACTCAGGGTTTTGTAGACTTCAATCATATCTCCCCTCAGCCATCTCTTTTCCAAGCTGAAGAGCCCTAACCATTTTAGTCTTTCCTCATATGAGAGGAGTTCCATCCCCTTTACCATTTTGGTCATTCTTCTTTGAACCTTTTCTAGTGCCTCTATATCTTTCTTGAGATAAGGAGACCAGAACTGAACGCAATAATCCAGATGAGGTCGCACCATGGAGCGATTCATTTATAGTTATGTATTTAAAATAGGGGGGGGGGGGGTACACTGGCCTTTTTTAAATTTAGGGACCAATATTCAGCTGGTCCCTAAATTTAGTGTTTTGCTGACCACTGCAGGCGTTATTCCCAGATATTCAATTCCAGACCACATATCTAGTTTATGTGGAGCCAGCTAAAGCATAACTGGTTAAGTCAATATTCAGAATTGATTGTTGCTATGGGTTACTGCATAAAGATAGGACTGTATAAACTGAGCATGTTCTGAAGTGTTAGTTCCAACAGCTGGATCTTCAGAAGCACTAGCACGGCTCCAGCAGAAATCTATTTGACTGGCATCCCTTGGGCATCTCTGCCAGACATGTGTCTGGTGCCACAATTTTAAAGGGCACCTAAGCCCAAGAGGGGGACCCAGGCCCTCAAGGCCCCACCCCCCATGACTATCCCACTGTTTGTGGTTGCTTTTTTGTCAGTTTGCTACATGATGATGCTTGATGTGGTTGGCGATGGAAGGAGGACTTGGTTTTATACCAGTCTCCAGGCTTAAACATTTCCACTGATCTCCTGAAGAAGCCTAGGGTGAAATGAGTCCCATTGGGATCAGGACTTTTTCCAACAAAGCTAGTTTTTTTGGCTTTGAATTTTGCTTCAAGGTGCTATTTATTAAAAAAAAAAAAGAGAGAGAGTTTTTAAGACCATTGATTAAAGAGATGCCCCATTCAATTGATCAGTTTTGTGTTGTTGATACAATTTGAAGGTGTCTGAAGTCTTTCTCCCTCTTATACACGAACCTACAGCCAGGATGTACAGTGAATAGTTCACAGTTTATTTACATTTTTATACTGTAAGTATGATTATTTGAAACTGGGGATTCCTTGCAGCTCTACTTTTGGTGTTATACAGGGATAGGAATGGCCAGTAAGAAAAAATAAGGTAATAGAGCCCCTGTATAAGACTGGTGAGAAGACACAAAGTAGTTCTTTGGCTGTTTGCAGATCATCACCTCTTCTTGTGTGTTTCCTGCCTCTGGTGAGACCTCATTTAGAATACTGTGTATTATAATTCTGGAGACTGCACCTTCAAAAGATATAAACAGGATGGAGTCAGCCCAGAGGAAGGCTATTAAAATGGGTGTATGAGGACAGACTTAAAGATCTCAATATGTATACTTTTTCAGGAAAGACGGTATAGAGGCAATATGATAGAGATGTTTAAAAACACCCACATGGCAGCTTTCTTTTGAAAATAGCTACACAGATGTACCCACCGATGAAAAAAGATTAAAATCGTTAAATAGCTGTTAAGCCTTTCAGTTATTATTTTCCTAAGTATTGTATCTCTTCAATTTATTCAACTCCTCTCCCTTCTTTGAGTTAGTGGTCTAAGAAAGATTGACTATTTTCCTAGTAGCAGTAAATGCGAGTTTTGTTTAAGTTGTTTCTTTTTCTGTTTTACATGTACAAGAGGAATATTATTGTGGATTATGTAAAAATTTCAATACATATAAAGAAAAAAGATTCAAATCCAACTGTAGCTTTTTTTTTTTTGTAAATGTGATCCCTCCAAGAACAGAAAAATATCTACTATACCTGAATCAAAAGCCTTCAAGCTTGCAGTTGTCCTATATATTTAAATATAGAAAGTATTTTTCTGTTCCTAGAGGGAGCCCCTGAAAAAAAAAAATAGAGAGAGTTACAATGGGATTTACCGTATTTTAATTCATATACCGCGCACCCGTCAGAGAAAGGGCGGGACCGCCGGAAGAGGAAGCAGCGCAGACGCAGGGCTCACAGAAGGGCCGGGTCCACCAAGAGGAAGCAGCAGGACAATGGTAGGAGCTTCTACATGATGGGGGGGGGGGGTCGGGAGGCTGTGGGGGTGCGAGCGGTCCTTCGGGGTGGGGGTGCGGGTGCGAGTGCGTGCGAGCGGTCCTGCGGGGGGGGGGGAGGGGTGAATCGGACGTCAAGGGGGGGAACTATGTAAAAAAAAAAGTTGTAAAACGCGCTCACGTATATAACGCGCAAGGTTATGCACGGTTTGTAAAAATCGTGTATAACGCGCGCGTTATATGCGTGAAAATACGGTACACTTGTGTCTCTTGGGTTACAGTCTACAAGACTAACCACTAGGTTACTCCTCTGACTTGCTTGCTGATTTGATCAGAATGACTATAATGTCATCAGCTGATATAGGGCCTGGTTTAATTTTTCAATTTGGGCAGTAACTGCTGAGGGATCAAGGAAGTGTCATTCCTTAATCCTTCCAGTGGTCAGCTAACTTGGGCATTACTGAAACAGGTTTAGCTAAAAAGGTCCTTCTTTTAAAGGTGGATATTTATTCCTATTTGAAAACATTGTTGGATGTCCTACTTATGGTCCCTCCCTAGTCCTGCACAAAACATGCTCACAGCATGACCCATTGCTATTTGGATGAACTGCACTCTGAAACATACAAATTCTGACTTTCCAAAATTGGGATTTGGCCATTTTTAGCAGATGGCGTTTCTTGGGTATTTTGAGAGGTGTATCACTTTGAAAATGAATGCCACAGGAGTAGAGAAGTAGCATCAGCCCCCTGAGGTTGCAGGTTCAAACCCAGCACTGCACCTTGTGACCCTGGACAAGTCACTCAGCACTCCATTGCTCCAGATACATTAATCAGATTGTGAGCCCACCAGGACAGATAGAGAGAAATTCTTGAGTACCTGAATATAAACTGCTTAGGCTATAATCAGTGTATAAATGCTAAATAAATATTCAAAACAATCGCATTTTAGGCGTAATGTCTGATTAAAGCCAATGGAGCTTAATCAACATTGGTGGAATATGTTCAGTACACCCCAGGCCTCCAATGAACAAGCTGTGGAAATGTTAAAGCAACATACAGCAATCCCATATATGAGATGATTCAATAATAATAATATGAGATTTATATCAAATGTACAACCGTACAAAAACACGTGGTCCAAAAAAGGTGCAATCATTGCGTCAGCCATAGCTTAAGAAATACTGAGCACTATACTGTATTGACTTGCAGTCTAAATATTGCACTCCTTCATGAATTAAAAATGGATCATTTATATCATTAAGTACAAAGCTTTCAAGAGGAGAATAAGTTGAAACATGAGTAGCATCTAATATTTCTGTATTATTTAAAATGGCAGTCAATTCATTCAATGTAAACCAGTCCATTATTTAGAGACATTTAACTGTTTGAATTTTGTGATCTGAAGGGGATCAAAAAGGCACAAATAAAAAATATATTGCTCCCTGCATATATCCCCAAAACAGATTCCAAAAGTTCTTAAATATTTATACAAAAGTATCATATAAATGCTAAAAAGCAGGAGTACAGACCACCCAGGGTACTGTCTCAATGGGGGCACTGGCACCTCTCCGCCCTGCCACACCATGTCACGCTCATGACATCCCTCCCCCCATACCTCATACCTCTGTAGATCTTCACCAGCGTGAGCATCTTCTCTTTCCTGTTGCTCGCGCTGGCCTGGTTCCCCTCTGAATCACTTCCAGTTTGCTGGACCAGAAAGTGACATCAGAGGGAAACCCAATGCTGGCGCGAGTTGCATTCTGGAAAAGCCATTCGCACTGGTGAAAATTTACAGCGGTACATAGGGAAAGGGAGAGTGAAGGTGTGGAGGGAGAAGGACCGGGGGGGAGGGGTAAGAGGAGAAAGCAAGGGGTGGGAGCGCTACCGCCTCAGGCACCTCCTACCCTCGCTACGTCACTACTTTCAGAACACCTCCTTCAATGTCACACCAATCTGACTTACTGCTTAAAATAAAAATATTTTGTTGGCAATGTCTAACAAACCAAATTAGTCAATAACCAGTTCACAAATGCCAATACCTTCCAGGTAATGCAATAAAATTTCATTTCACACAGTATCAAACACCACCGATACATTAATGAATACAAACACAAAGACAGAAATTTTCATCTCTAAACCTTGATAATACTATGACAAAGAAAGAATCGGTTGAATGTTCAGGACAAAATTCATGCTGCTAGTCCTCTACCATCTTGTTGTCAATGATATATTCTCCTAAATTGAATTATGAATTGTTTGTTTAGCTTTCCTTGAACTGGTAGTGACAATATAGGCCATTAGTGCAATCAATATGGGATGTATCTATATTCTTCACCATGGGCCTCACCATAGCTTGTTTTAGTGAAGTGGGAGCTCTTCTGCATTAGTGTGTGCCAACTTTAGAGGTAGATTTTTATTTTTTCAAGCTTTGTAAACTAATAGCGACCACATTACCCAATTTTGCATACTGAATCTAAAGCTATCTTCAGAAACTGCTTAAAGTAAGTCTTACCTACATCAAATCACAGCTGAAATATGTAGAAATTAAGTAATATTTATATGAATATACAAATAGTCTGAATTACATCTGTAGTCACATAATTGTCTTTAAATTGTCATTTGTGCAGAGTCCATATCTTGTTTGCTTCTGTTTCAGCTCATGAGCTCCCTGCTGACCGTCAGACCCCTAATATAACGTTCCTTCCTCTCACTCTTCATTCTCCACTTTTCTTCATCTTCCTTCCTTTGTTCCTGCCTTTCCTTCGGTAGTTTTTGACTTCTGGTTTCAGGAAGGTCAGCTGGTCTAGTCTGATGAGATCAACACTCCCAACTTTCTCTCTTTGACCTTTTATAAAAGCTAACTCAATTACAAGAATCTTCTTTCTGCAGCAGTCATAAAGTATGCAGAATCACACATGTTTCGCAGCAATTTGCTTTATCAAGGATCCCCCAGAGCCATTGTGTCCACTATTTTACTCAAAGATGCAAAAAGCTTTGAGTAAGATGGTGGACACAATGCCTCTGGGGGATCCTTGATAAAGCAAATTGCTGGGAAACATGTCGGATCATGTAACCCAGTAGCATGATAAGCTAAGTATACAAACTTATTTGAACATTTTTAAATAGAATAATCTCAAGGAAACTTCTAAAAAGAGCACCGTGGATAAAAAAGTTAAAAAGTTTACTTAAATAATTGCAAAAAAAGAATGTGAGCCAATGAGGAATGAAAACACCGGTATTCCCATCAAAATTGAACACTACTAAGGATGGAGGAGGTGTACCTGAGGCCACATTTTGTTACATTTGAAATATATGAGAGTATGTTTAACAATTTGTAATTCTAAGGAGAGGATCGCTGGATATTTTGGAGGCTGGGTAAAGACCATTATTATGTGGCCATTTAAATATGTGTTCCTTCAAATTTGGATTTATGTCAGCATTTTTGGAATCCGTGTTTGAAAGCCATGAAGCCAGCTGCCCTCTCCACAATTTTCTATTAATGATCATTGAAGAGGAATGGTGAGATGTTCCAGTGTCCCAGCCTAATACCTTTGCCTTTATCTTTAAATTGCTAGTTTGATTATCATACCCCCATTACATCAACATAGATCATGATCGAATATCACATCTTCAGCTGAAGTGGTGCAGGACAAAGAAGTGCTGCCCTGATGAACAGTAACTGACATATCAAAAGGAGTGAAACAATGGCCCATCCTAAGAAAATCAATTACCCTTAGACTGCTGTAGTAGAATGTAGCTAAATCACGTATCAGAAAAAAACAGCAAATCAATAATGTGCCCTTTGTCATGAGTAGGGAAGCAAAAACCTACAGCATGAACAGACAGTTAAATCTTTCTCATCAAAATGATAATTGAAATCTCCCATTATAATTAGAACAGAAAAATCAGAATTTAAACAAACCAACCATTCAAAAATAGGTTAATTTCATCCTGCATAGTTTGCAAGGAAATATAAACCATGCATACCCCCCAAAGCTCACTTTTAATGAAAATAGCTTAAGTGCGGACAACATTTAAAATATTTGATATTAATGATGCTTATGTGTCTTTTAACAATCAGCATGACCCATCCCCCACCCACCCTACTTAGCATCACTACTATTCATAGTCTGAATTGTCTCATTTCCTGCAGCGCAAAAATCTTTGACTAAAGATGCATCTGTAAAGATTAAGCAAGTATCAGCTAACCCTAATGGGAGAAATTCTCTAAAGAGAGCAAAATGCTTAACTGCAAAAAACATGCATATATGACCAGAAAACAAGCATGCATGCATATATGTGCACTTGAAAATTCTAGCTGTGCACTATTCTATAAACATCCATCTAAATACAGTGATGCATGCCACATAGGGCTCCTTTTACTAAGCTGCGATAGCATTTTTAACGCGTGCTAAACCCACGCTACACGGCTAGAACTAATGCCAGCTCAATGCTGGCATTAGCTTCTAGTGCGTGTGGCAATTTAGCACGCGCCCGCTATCGCAGCTTAGTAAAAGGAACCCATAGTTTAAAGGCAGCTATACACAAAGGTGGAGTCTAGATTGAGCATTGATGAGGCTCACACATGTACAGTAAGAACATAAGAACATAAGCAGTGCCTTTGCTGGGTCAGACCAGGGCTTCATCATGCCCAGCAGTCCACTTATGCGGCGGCCCATCAGGTCCAGGACCTTCTATCTATACCCTTCTATCCCCTTTTCCTTCAGGATATTATTTAATCCCTTCTTGAACCCCAATACCGTACTCTGTCCTATCACACCCTTCGGAAGCACATTCCAGGTGTCCACCACCCTTTGGGTGAAGAAGAACTTCCTAGCATTGGTTCTAAATCTGTCCCTTCTCAATTTTTCCGAATGCCCTCTCGTTCTTGTAGTTTTTGAAAGTTTGAAGAATCTGTCCCTCTCCACTTTCTCCATGCCCTTCATGATCTTGTAAGTCTCTATCATGTCCCCTCTAAGTCTCCGCTTTTCTAGGGAAAAGAGCCCCAGTTTCTCTAATCTTTCAGCGTATGAAAGGTTTTCCATACCTTTTATCAATCGTGTTGCCTTTTTCTGAACCCTCTCGAGTATCGCCATATCCTTCTTAAGGTACGGTGACCAATAATGGACGCAGTACTCCAGATGCAGGCGCACCATCGCCCGATACAATGGCAGGATAACTTCTTTCGTTCTGGTTGTAATACCTTTCTTGATAGTACCCAGCATTCTAGTCGCCTTCTTAGAGGCCGGTGTGCACTGTGCCGAAGGCTTCATTGTGTTGTCCACTATTACTCCCAAGTCCTTTTCTTGGGTACTTTCACCCATTACCAGCCCTCCCATCGTATAGCTGTACTTCAGGTTGCTGTTTCCTATATACAAGACTTTACATTTCTCTACTTCATCTGCCATCTCGTCGCCCAATCTCCTAGTTTGTTCAGGTAAATTATAGAATATGTTAATAGCAATCTATACAATTTCTAGTAGAGTCCAGATGATAACAGTAAATGGAAGGAATAACAAAGCAGTGTTCTGCAGCAAAATTAAATGGATAGAAACAGATATAGGAAGTGATTAGAGAGGCCAAGAGAACCTTATGAGAGAGGATCAAAAACTTATGTATATGATAGGTGTAAGAATGAAAGATTCAACAGTAAAGACTGAATTTTCAGTGCAGTTTGTAGTCTCAGTAGACTGTCAATGTTCTTATTGCAGGCTCTGTGTTATGTTATGTTATACATGTGATCTTCTGCAAAGTGCGCCACCAATAGCTGAATTTGGCCTTCTATGACATCAGCAGTAGTCAGCAGATTCCTTACTAATCTAGCAATGACCTTTCAATGTACTTTGTGCTTTCTGCTACCTGTAAAGAAGACACTAGGGCCCAAATTCTGTAACTAGTGCCTAAAGTTAGGCACCTATTTTGAAGGTGCCCAACTAGATAGGCTCCTGTCTAAATTGAATAACAAGCTCAATTAAGCTTTTTAATCAGCACTGATTGAAACATAGGCACCTATCAAGAAAGTGCAATTCTGTAACAAGGCGCCTCTAAAAATGTAGGCGGCCTTCAAAAAAATAGGCGCTATGCAGTTAGGCGTGGGCGTGGCTACATGTTAGGCGCCTTTTTGCAGAATCACTGCTCTTAAGCGTGCTTAAGCGCTCAGCTAGGCACCTAACTTTTGGGTGCTTCTTATAGAATTTGCACTTAGATCTTTCTTGAAGAAGGAAGATCTGTGTAGACCGGTTTAGAAGCTCCAGGACATTCGGCAAAATAAAGGAGTGCTTATGATAATCAGTAGGGAGTGGCATCAGAAGTCCCCCTTTGATTATATACTGCAACCCTATATCTGAAAAAAGTGACTTAGGTTCAATCTCCCACCTCTGACCCTCATCTTTAAGGTACACCCTTCTTGCCAAGCCTGCAGCAGGTACTCAAATAAAGTTTTAGTTTTTTATATCCTCAAGGGCTATCACAAAAGGTATATGCACGTAAGACACAATTTATAAAAGTGACAAGAGTGCATGCATTAGTACCTGCAGAAGGCTTCTGCCTTGTTTAGTGTGGGAAATGTGGATCCTCTATGACCCTCTTGGCCTAAAGAAGGAGAAAGAGTCCTTTGCAGCTATTTGTTATTCCAGCCAGGCACCCTGTGCCTAATCTCTAGGACTAGGAGACAGGGACCATCCACAGAAGAAGATAAATGGAATCTAAACATCATGAAACATATTATCTAAATACCAAAATATCCACATTTTCTTTTTTTTTTTCCCAACAATTTTTATTGAAGGAACAAATACAAAATGCACAGAGGTTCATAGCAATAGAATCAACAAATCCCAACAACAAGCAGAGCCCAAACTCTTATGGCTCCACTCCGTGAAAAAAGGAACTAGTCAAAAGAATATAGTTCCCTCATTTATATACCATAACAGAAACCAACCGTACCTCCTCCCCCACCATCCCAATCCGACTGAAGGTGACCTGCGACAAGGAGTGAAAGACCATAACAATGAATAACAGAGAAAAAGGAAAAAAAAGCTGACCCAATATCAATGTAATCATTGAGAATTAGACTGCGAGCTCTAGGAGGAATACGTTTTCTTAGGCTGCAGCAGTATTATAGAACAAACTTCCAGGAGCTCTAAGCTTGTAAAACTGAAGATTAAATTTTAAAAAATTGTTGACAACATTTTTATTTGTGAGGGACTTTTATGAAGTGTCATAGTAGGAAGGTGCATGGAAAGGAGGACTGCTGAGATGTACTGATGATGTGATGTCATTGTAACGTTTTGTTTTATATTTTTTATGGATACATTTTTATTATGTACGTTTTTGATTCTAATCTGCATAGGATTTATCTGGACTAAAAATATTAAAATCAATAAATCCAGTTTATGTATTCAGAGTAAATAGTAAGACCTCTGCTGTAAAAGATAACATCTGTAAGCAGAGCCATTAAATCTGCCACCAGTTACCTGCAACTCTGCGCAAAAACCTTGTGTCCTACACTGATAATTCTACCAAGTTGTAACTTGAGTATAGCACTGAAGACCGGTGTGTGACTCTTACCACTTAGGTGAGTAGGTCTATGGAGATAACAAGATGTATTCCACACATTAACTAAGTTGGAAAGTAGAGAATGACATGGGGACAAATATGTCCCATCCCCAATAGTTTTGTCGCTGTCTCTGTCCATGCTCCATTCCTGTAAACTATGCCTTAACTGCGTAAGCCTCAAACACATGATTTTAAAGTATTTGAGGCTTGTGCAGATGAGGACAGAGCTTGCAGGAATGGGGCAGGGACAGGAAAATAACTTGATGGGACGGGAAAACGAATTCCCGTGGGGACGGGGAAAAATGAATCCCTGTGTCATTCTCTAGTGGAAAGAAGAGCAAACAACAGCCAGCATAGTTAAAAGATAATGTGAAAGAGGTGGTTAGAGCCAAAAGAACATCCTTCAAAGAATGAAAAAAGGATCCAAATGAAGAAAATAAGATGCAACATGAGAATAGCAAGTTAGATGCAAAGCATTGATAAAGAAGGCTAAAAGAAAATATGAAGATAAATTTGCTACAAATGCAAAAACTCAGTAACAATTTTTTTTTTCAGGTACATCAGGAGTATAAGCCTTTAAGGGAATCCATGGGATCAATGGATCACCAGCAAATAAGAGCATGTATTCTTTATCCCAGCAGTACCAGATTTACTCTAGGCACTGACCTAGACGCATACACAATTAAGGGGAAGCCAATAGTGTTTGAATAAAAGTGGGGTAACATGATCCAAATGAGAAGAGTGAGTTATGAGTCTGATGGTGATGTTGTGAATGGATAAACGCAATCAATACAAAGGAGAAAATGTTACCTGTTCTGAGCTCGTTGAAGAGGACGGGATATCAAACTAACTAATTAAATAAAAAGCAAAGATTAAGAATGACCCCAAACTCCATTGAAACAAACAAACAAAAACCTTTCATAGAAGGTACACTCAGTGGGCATAAAGGGGCACACAAAGGGGCATGCACTTTGTTCTACCCTTCATTAGTACACCTGAACTGACATGCCTGTACCAGCATATCACAATCCCTCTACGGGTTTAATCACTCAGGTCAGGATTTTAAAAAACCTGCATTAAAAAACGACAGTCTGCTAAGGCAGCCATTTTGATACCGAATCTAGAAACCCGAGACATTCTTAAAAAATTGTGCATGCAAATAAGATCACCAGACAACAGCAAAGGTTTCCTATATTTGTATGTGCCCATCGCTGTTGGGCACATGCGCAGAAAAAAAACCCAATAAAAATTAAAAAACAAAAACACACTCTCCCACTGCCCCTGTTTTGTGATGCTGTGGGAGCGATGCCCACTCTCTCCTGCTGAAAATAATAAAAAAATAACAAAAAAATCCTGCCTATACGGACCCGAATGGCCCCCCACCCCCATAGCAGTAGAGCTGTCCACTCTCTCCTACTAGTAGTTACCCCACCTCCACATTACCTGACAGCTGAGCTGGCAGGACGGAGACTGACATTCTCGTAGCAGCTGCAGCAGCATCATCTAAATTGGGTATTCAACTTCCCAGTGCATCTTGGGATGCACCGGGGAGAAGCCTGAGGCTCTGATTGGCTCGGGTGTTTAAGGCCCCTCCTATGGGAGGGGCCTTAAACATCTTGGGCCAATCAGAGCCTCAGGTCCCTCTCCAGATGCATCAGGAAGGGTCCTAGGGTTCTGATTGGCCCAGGTGCCTAAGGCCCCGCCTATGGGGTGTCCAGGCCAATCAGAGCCCTAGGACTCTTCCTGATGCATCTGGGGAGGGGCCTGAGGCTCTGATTTGCCCAAGATATTTAAGGCCCCTCCCAGGGAGGGGAATTCACTGCCCAACAGTAATAGTAAGTGCAAAGAAAATTTTAAAAAATAGAGTCCATAGCAGATACATTTGCACCATGTGTCTTCATAAAAATTTCCCTAGCCAACCTGCAGAAATAATAGTTAACATAAATGTGCTTACATTTATGCCTGCAAATGGGCATATTTAATAAAGGCTGCAGGTAAATCAAATCTCCATCTGTGCTTTACCCAAAGCCTATTCTCAAGCATGTCTATATCTGAGTCATGCAAAAGTACCAATGGCCTTGTCATCACATGTAAGGTACTTTTATACAAAGGGTTATTTTATGAGGCATTTTATACATTTATGCTTTACATGTGAAAATACCTTAACCTTGACACTCGCACAGCATCCAACGCTCTTACACCATTCAAAACCAATAAATCACAAGATAACCTCTACTTGGCAGAAATTGGCCGCAGCTTTATTAACAAGTCAGAAAACAACAGTATGTACTAATATTAATTCTACCACCCTTAAGAGAGAAACCTTAACTCAACTCCCCCCCTTCCTCCCCCCCAGGCTAGTTGGTGATGACCTAGCCCCAACTCCCAATGACTTTTCCCAAAGTGCATATAATCAAGCGAGGGAAAGCAGCAGAGGAAGGACAAAAAATGGAGCCGACAGGTAGGATGAGGGGAGGAGACGAGCCTAGAGATTTGCTCTTCTCAGCCTAATGTGTTTGTGTACAAAGTGTCGATAGCTCGGGGCAACCACGTAGTTGCAGTGGCACAATTTATAAATGCTCCTTTCTGCATTTATACCAGAATCTATGCCTAGGAAAGCTTTATATAATCACCTCCTAAATCAATACTGTAAGGGAGGGTATCAAATCTGAGGGGTCAAGGGGACCCTTATTTTTGTTTTGGGGGTAGGGTACTGTAGAGGTGCTTTGTATTTGTCAGAGGAGGATTAAAGGGGAGTTAATGAGAGCTTGGTTGAGAAGGTGTCCAGGGTACTTAATATCTATCACAGGCACTGGTGTATTATGGGGGCAGGGTGACAGACCACTCTGAGCGCCATCATAGCAGAGATGCCAGTGATGCCAACTTCAATTGACATACTACTGCTTCTGGTCCTGCTCCTCGAGCCCCCAAAACAGGAAAAAAAAATAAAAAATCAACTACCATCATAAGTATCAGTTTTAATAATGAACACTGGATGCAGAATATGCTCCCTCTGACTTTATCTGTTGCTGCAGCTGCAGCATGCATCTAGCCTCTCAAGGACATCAGAAGGCACTGGAGAACCTACTATCCATGTGTACGCTTACAACTCTGCAGTATTCCATCCTCTCTCCTCTCCCCAAGACATATAATTCCTGTTTCTGTGAAAGGCAGTACTCTGCAGAGTTATCAGCGCATGGCTAGGAGGTCCCACTGCATTTTCTGATGATGACCTTGAGCGCCTTTTCTGATGATAACCTCTATGATCCAGTGGCAGCATCAGCTAAGGGTCTGGTGTATGGTTACCATATGGCTTCAGAAAAAGGAGGATGGATTGAGACATCTGGGTTTTACTTCCACTGCTTTCAATGGAAGTAAAACCCAGATATCTCAAGCCGTCCTCCTTTTTCTGGAGCCATAGAGTAACCCTAGTCTGATGAGGCTATAAGGAAGTTGAGGAAGGGATCTGCTGCAGGAGACAGGAGGGTTTGGAGGAGAGCTAAAAGGGGTACACTGTTGCTATAGTGCAATAAGTGGGTGTGGGTTGGTGGGCTGCCCGCCCCATCCACCATCTTCCCTTACTATGCCACTGGTCAAAGGAATGTCATGCAAGATGGTACTAAAATTATTCACTGTCCCAAGCAACTGTGAATAATTATAACCAGTGCTCTGCTAATTCAGTAAACAAAAATATGGTTATTTATCTGGTGTTCCTTGGTGATAATGCATTGCTTTGAAGGTCACCTTTGCCCATTTGAAGAATCAAAACCTGCCCGTCCTACACACACACACACACATATGATAATCTATAACACTACAAGACAGGAAGGTGATCGGTGTCTGCAGTGTTGATAGTTCTATTTCTGGCTTCAAATGTCACTGTATTTCATTTTGCAATTGGATGTGTTCCAATAGCAGAACTTGCTTTCAGGCTGTGAGTTAATGTAACCATGCTGATAAGAAAGAAAGAAGAAAGAGGTAATTGCCTGAGCAATGATATAGTTCAGCATTGATGGAGTCACTTATGATAAGCCTAGTGACCTTTCTTTCAACAATACATGGCTCCAAGCTGGCACTTTGGTCAAGAAGTCAGAAATTCATCTGTGTGTGCTATCCACAGGTGTTAATTTGTGAGGAGATGTGAAAAGAGTTTCGTAGAGCTAAAGAGACGCTTAAATACGATGATGACTATTGAGCTACACCAGGTTTAGACTGTTCTGGCTATTTAGAAGGTAGTTCAAAGTGCTCTGGCTATTTAGAAGGTAGTTCAAAGTGCTCATGTTAAAGTCCTTAAATGCAGTGTTGGGGGATACAAAGCATCCTATTCAACAGGGATTAACAGAGAACGTCGGCTGCCTATTAAACATTTGAAAGATATGATAAAAAAATCTGGTGTGTTGGTATTTTAGAAAACAAACACAGAGATTCTATAAAACACTAGCTGATGGCCCGGCGTTGCACGGGTATTTAATTATAGCAATAATACTGTAAATGGATTCAAATAAAGATACTTTATAGTGGTGAATGAAATTATTTTTTTAAAGCTTTATAAAAAGTACAATATTCAAATTATAATGTGAAATATTTGACAAAATGAATACAATACAACTAACACAAAACTTGATGAGAAACAACATTTTTAGTTTCACCTCCAGGAGCAAGAACATATCAATTCTTGGGTGAAGAGACCCCCAGAACATATCAGCCCAGGTAGTGAGGGATCTGCATACCAAGTTTCGTTCAAAGCGGTCAAGCCGTTTTTGAATTACTGAGAGAATGGCAGCTTTTTACTTTTTTTCCATTGACATGAATGGGTGAAATCTGATGTTATGTTTGTAGCTCCGCCCACGTGTGCAGGTGGGCCGCGAGACCCCCAGAACATATCACCCCAGGTAGTGAGGGATCAGCATACCAAGTTTCGTTCAAATCGGTCAAGCCGTTTTTGAATTACTGTGAGAATGGCAACTTTTTACTTTTTTTCCATTGACATGAATGGGTGAAATCTGATGTTCTGTTTGTAGCTCCGCCCACGTGTGCAGGTGGGCCGCGAGACCCCCAAAACATATCACCCCAGGTAGTTGGAATTACTGTGAGAATGGCAGCTTTTTACATTTTTTCCATTGACATGAATGGGTGAAATCTGATGTTCTGTTTGTAGCTCCGCCCACATGTGCAGGTGGGCCGCGAGACCCCCAGAACATATCACACCAGGTAGTGAGGGATCTGCATACCAAGGTTCGTTCAAATCGGTCAAGCCGTTTTTGAATTACTGTGAGAATGGCAGCTTTTTACATTTTTTCCATTGACATGAATGGGTGAAATCTGATGTTCTGTTTGTAGCTCCGCCCACGTGTGCAGGTGGGTCGCGAGACCCCCAGAACATATCACCTCAGGTAGTGAGGGATCTGCATACCAAGTTTCGTTCAAATCGGTCAAGCCGTTTTTGAATTACTGTGAGAATGGCAGCTTTTTACATTTTTTCCATTGACATGAATGGGTGAAATCTGATTTTCTGTTTGTAGCTCCGCCCACGTGTGCAGGTGGGCCGCGAGACCCCCAGAACATATCACCCCAGGTAGTGAGGGATCTGCATACCAAGGTTCGTTTAAATCGGTCAAGCCGTTTTTGAATTACTGTGAGAATGGCAGCTTTTTACATTTTTTCCATTGACATGAATGGTTGAAATCTGATGTTATGTTTGTAGCTCCGCCCACGTGTGCAGGTGGGCCGCGAGACCCCCAGAACATATCACCCCAGGTAGTGAGGGATCAGCATACCAAGTTTCGTTCAAATCGGTCAAGCCGTTTTTGAATTACTGTGAGAATGGCAGCTTTTTACTTTTTTTCCATTGACATGAATGGGTGAAATCTGATGTTCTGTTTGTAGCTCCGCCCACGTGTACAGGTGGGCCGCGAGACCCCCAGAACATATCACCCCAGGTAGTTGGAATTACTGTGAGAATGGCAGCTTTTTACTTTTTTTCCATTGACATGAATGGGTGAAATCTGATGTTCTGTTTGTAGCTCCGCCCATGTGTACAGGTGGGCCGCGAGACCCCCAGAACATATCACCCCAGGTAGTGAGGGATCAGCATACCAAGTTTCGTTCAAATCGGTCAAGCCGTTTTTGAATTACTGTGAGAAAGGCAGCTTTTTACATTTTTTCCATTGACATGAATGGGTGAAATCTGATGTTCTGTTTGTAGCTCCACCCACGTGTGCAGGTGGGTCACGAGACCCCCAGAACATATCACCCCAGGTAGTGAGGGATCTGCATACCAAGTTTCGTTCAAATCGGTCAAGCCGTTTTTGCGTGATCGCGGCACATACACACACACATACATACATACATACATACATACATACCTCCAATTTTATATATATAGATAGCAAAAGCACAAATGCTTAAGGTATACAATAAATATGAGATGAGGGCATATACAATTGTATTACTGAAATTATGAGGGCTGTGATAAATTAGTTATACAACATGGTGGAAGCCACTGATTGCCCTGGTTCGGTAGCATGGAATGTTGCTACTCTTTGGGTTTTGGCCAGGTACTAGTGACCTAGATTGGCCACTGTAGGAACGGGCTACTGGGCTTTATGGATCATTGGTCTGACCCAATAAGGCTATTCTTACAAATATGTTCTTATGTTCTAACCTGGTTGGAGCTAAATAACTTATTTCAAACTGTAACATTTTTAAGCCCTATTTTGCATTGAAACATCTAGCTAGGAATTGAGACTTTCAGATCAGGCCATTGATAGAAACATAGAAACATGATGGCAGATAAAGGCCAAATGACCCATCTAGTCTGCCCATTTACAGTAATCATTATCTCTTTCTCTCTCTGAGAGATCCCACATGCCTATCCTAGGCCCACTTGAATTCAGACACAGTCTCTGTTTCCACCACATTTTCCAGGAGACTGTTCCACGCATCTACCAACCTTTCCATAAAAAAGTATTTTCTCAGATTAATCCGGAGCCTATCACCTCTTAACTTCATCCTATGCCCTCTCATTGCAGAGTTTCCTTTCAAATGAAGGAGACTCGACTCAATCACATTTATATTATGTAGCTATTTAAATGGCTATTATATCTCACCTCTCCCACCTTTCTTCCATATGCCTTTTCATGAAGAACACACACCATTTTAGTAGTCTTCCTCTGGACCAATTCCATCCTTTTTATATCTTTTTGAAGGTGCGGCCTCAAGAATTGTACACAATATTCTAAATGAGGTCTCACCAGAATCTTATACAGAGGAATCAATACCTCCTTTTTCCTACTGGCCATACCTCTTCCTATGCAACCTAGCATCCTTCTAGGTTTCACCGTCACCTGTTTGGCCACCTGTTTGATCATCACATACAATCACACCCAAGTCCCGCTCTTCCGTTGTGCACATAAGTTCTTCACCCCCTAAACTGTATCGTTCCCTCTGGTTTTTGCAGCCCAAATGCATGACCTTGCATTTCTTAGCATTAAATTTAAGTTGCCATATTTCAGGCTATTCTTCAAGCTTCGCCAGGCCTTTCTTCATGTTATTCATACCATCCGGCATGTCTACTCTTTTGCAGATTTTGGTATCATCCGCAAAGAGGCAAATGTTACCTGACAACCCTATAGCAATATCATTTTCCAAAAAGATCCGCTGAACTCATTGCCTTTAAAAATAAATAAATAAAAATTATATATACAAGGATAGTGGCAAAAACACAGGTGCTTGCTCTCGTATAACAGGCCCTTCAATTTCACAAAATAGCTTCAGTAATAGAGCTGCATGAATTGGAATTTTTTTTAACACTGATAACTGAACATGTACGTAAATACCGATTTAGCAATGCACATGTGTATTTGTCAGCACTTGCATATGCACCGTATGTAAGTGCTGGATTTCACAAGATTGCAAGTACAAGAAGAGTCAGTAAAAGAGCAGAGGGAAACAGCTCCACTTCTTTTGGTGTTTTTCAGGCAGTTAAATACTGCTAGGGTTAGCACGGTGGTCTCAAAGTCCCTCCTTGAGGGCCACAATCCAGTCGGGTTTTCAGGATTTCCCCAATGAATATGCATGAGATCTATGTGCATGCACTGCTTTCAATGCATATTCATTGGGGAAATCCTGAAAACCTGACTGGATTGCGGCCCTCAAGGAGGGACTTTGAGATCCCTGGGTTAGCACAACTGCTCCTTCAATCGCCGGTCCCAATAAGCAGATGGTCAACCCTAACACATAGTTCCGAGCAGATATAAATACAATTGGAGAAATACCATTGCGAGATTTTGCAACAGGTCCCCTGAGTTGGCAAACTAAGTAGGCATTTAATCTGGCCCTATTTTACAAAGAATCATGGAGGGGCATCTTTGAAAATACATGACTGAAACATTTTCTCTAGACTGAAAGTCTAGAGATAAATGGTCTTCTTTTTTCCCCTTGGACATTTCTTCCTCTTCCATTATCACTGTTGGATGGCCTAATTTTGGTTCTGTCCTAGTTCTGCCCACAACATAAGAACATAAGAAGTTGCCTCCGCTGGGTCAGACCAGAGGTCCATCCCGCCCAGCGGTCCGCTCCCGCGGCGGCCCATCAGGCCCATCACCTGTGCAGTGGTCCCTGATTATTCCTATAACCTACCTCAACTCCTATCTGTACCCCTCAATCCCCTTATCCTCTAGGAACCTATCCAAACCTTCTTTGAAGCCCTGTAGCGTCCTCTGGCTTATCATAGCCTCCGGAAGCACGTTCCATGTGTCCACCACCCTCTGGGTAAAAAAGAACTTCCTAGCATTTGTTCTAAACCTGTCCCTTTTAATTTCTCCGAGTGCCCCCTTGTACTTGTGGTCCCCACAGTGTGAAGAATCTGTCCCTGTCTACCTTTTCAATGCCCTTCAGGGTTTTGAAGATTTCTTTCATGTCTCCTCTAAGTCTCCGCTTTTCCAGAGAGAACAGCCACAGTTTTTTCAACCTGTCAGCATATGAGAAGTTTTCCATACCCTTTATCAGTTTAGTCGCTCTTCTCTGGATTTCCTCAAGTACTGCCATGTTCTTCTTGAGGTACGGCGACCAGTACTGGACATAGTACTCCAGATGCGGGCGCACCAATGCACGATACAGTGGCATGATGACTTTCTTCGTCCTGGCTGTGATACCCTTCTTAATGATACCCAACATTTTGTTTGCTTTCCTGGAGGCCGTCGCACATTGTGTCGATGCCTTCAATGTTTTGTTTACCATCACCCCCAGGTCTCTTTCAAGGTTACTTACCCCTAGCAGTGTCCCCTCCAACCTGCTCCCTTGTTATCTGGACATGCTACAGTGTAAAACATTCTATATCTGTCTTTTGAACAATCAATATTTGGACATTTTTGGTAAATGGACAAATGTTTTTGCCTTTTAAAACATCTTTGGCTTCGAAAATGAATGGAATAGGCATTTATATCCTATATAATAAAATGCTAAGCACGCATGCGCACTCTTACCCCATGTTCCCTGATCCCTGATCTGTCGGGCTGTGGCAGGTAAGAGTATGCATGTGCGCGTCTAAGGACCGTCAGCAGGTAACATGCCGCGACTCCCCCCCCAGCTGCCGATCCTACCCGGCACACCACTAACACACCATGACTCCCCTCCCCCCCCCACCAACCCTACCCGGCACACCAGAAACCCCCTTTGACCCTCCCAGCCGATCCTCCAATCGCTAGATGGCCGACAAACTTCGCAGCTCTAGCAGCGTCCCAGGCACAGTAAACACACTGCTTCACGGTCTTCTACTGGCCTAATTTCCTCTGCCGCGTTCCTGATGACATGCTGATCAGGGGGATGGGAGGCAGGCAGGCAGGAAGGCTGGCATCGAGGGGATGGGGGGGTTTCAATGGAAATATGTTGCTCAGGGGGATGGGAGGCAGGCAGGCAGGCTAGCATCGGGGGTGGGGAGGTTTCAATGGAAACATGCTGCTCAGGGGGATGGGAGGCAGGCTGGCATGGGGGGGGGGGTTAAATGGAAACATGCTACTCAGGGGGATGGGAGGCCGGCAAGCAGGCTGGCAACGGGGGTGGGGGTGGGACAAAGTCTGGAAGATAATGATGGGAATATAGGAAGGAGGTACTGGGGGCACTAAGCAGGACACAGGCACTGGGGCACTAAGGACACAGGAAGGAGACACTGGGGACACTAAGGACATAGGAAGGAGGCACTGGGGGCATTAAGGACACAGTATGCTGGCAGTGGGGTACTAAGGACACAGTACGCAGGCACTGGGGCACTAAGGACACAGTACAGAGGCACTGGGGGCACTAAGGACACAGGAAGGAGGTACTGGGGGCACTAAGGATGTAGGAAGGGGTATTAAGGACATGGGAAGGAGGCACTAGAGGCACTAAGGACATAGAAAGGGGGCACTAAGGACATAGGGAGAGACACAAACAGAAAAAAATGACAGACAGACAGGCAGCGTGCAAGGAAAGAGAGACAAAGAAAAAAAAACCAGGCAGACAGACATCTACTCTAGCACCCATAACGGGCTTAAAGACTTTATAAAACACTAGCACAAAACTTGCAGAAATGGATAAAAAAAAAAAATCTCATGTACATCACTGGGACTGAGTGGGAGGTACCTGGGATGGTGGTGCCCCCTAACCCTCTTCTCTGCCACCCCATTCTTTCCCAGCCCCCCAACCCCCCTTCCATTTCCTCCTCACTGTAGAGCTTTCCCGGCGTGAGCAGCATCTCCAACTTGCTGCCCATGCTGGCATCAGCTCTCCCTCTGAAGTCACTTCCTAATTGCGGGACCCAGAAGTAACGTCGGAGGGGCGTATCGAGGCTGGCACAAGCAACAGGTTGGAGCTGCTGCTCGTGCCAGTGAAGAGCTAAAGGTACGGTGGGAGGGACATGAAGTTGCATGCATGGCGGGGAAGGAGTGGGAAGTAACATGGGGCAGAGAGGAGGAGAAGTGCCAGCACCCCCACCAAGGCGGTGCCCAGGGTGGTCCGCCTCCCCTTACTAAGCTACTGAGTACTGATGTACATATACATCCGCTTCGGAGTTGGTATAAATGTCCATTTGTTAAGTATGTAGGTATATACATATTGACAATGCATATAAGAACTGCCATACTGGGTCAGACGGAAGATCCATCAAGTCCAGTATCCTGTTTCCAACAGTGGCCAATCTAGGTCCCAAGTACCCTCCATCCAGATTCCACCCTTTATCATACCTATACTCAGTACACATAAATGTATGCTCATTCTTGCTATGACACTTCATTCTGATGATGTAAATTAAATCACCACCCCTAAAGGCCTGATCTAAGATTATTCGATCCCCGATCCTCAGATTCAACACACTAGGCTCAAACTTCTCATCTACCTAGTGATTAACATGTCGCTTCATCACTGGATTAAATGTTATATACTCAGTGTTTGTATTCAATTCATTTAAATCCTAATTTCTTCATAAATATTCAATGTATTTTTTTATTTTTAAATTAAAGAAATATTTGTTCTTAGCTTTTGTGGTCAGTTATGGGATAAGTATTTTGTTAACATGTTTCACTGTTATATTTTTTCAAGACAAAAAAAATCCCCATTATTTATCCGCCATGGCTATCAACCACTCTATTCGAAAGAGGGTGCCACTGAGCTGAGAACCAAAGACTTATTTACATTACATTCGTGACTTTTATTCCACTATTACCTTGCGGTTCAAGCACTCACTCCACACCCCTGACATGCTACCTCAAAAAATATTCTTCATCATGTGGTTAGAATGTGCACAGTTGGAAGTTATTGCAGGACCCCTGAGCGCATCCAGTGCTACAGCATTTAAAGATGTGTTAGGTGTGCATTAGCATCTAAGACATCTTAGTGAAATATCCTCAAAGTAATCCACTGCCCCCCCCCCACACACATACCTTTTAACTAAAAAATTATCAACTACCCTTTGCTACTTTCATTAACTATAGAACTATTAAACGCCATAATGCAGGTCAAATGCAAACAATTGAGGCTAACAACAGAACATGAATTAATTTAATTTCAGTATCCTGTGATAGTCACATGGCTTGTTGTAATTAATCTAGAGGCATCCTATCCCACACTCCTACAATTAATAACTTATTCTCAGATTTTTTTTCTGACTTTAAAGTTAATTGAGATGAATCCATGTATTACCCATTAGGTGCTAATGGAGTGTTGGACTAATCAGTTCAATTGGTTTGAGCCGAGAAAGAATCATTTAAATAATTTTTAAGTTATGACTGAGAACAGTATCACATTTTTTCAGAGAAGTACTGCAGAGAAATCTACCATTAACTCTAACAGGTAGAGTCAACATGTTAAAATTAAACGACCAACATTGTTGTATTTATTATTTATACTACTTCAGTTGTCAGAGGAGAATGTTGTTAAACTTAAAACTGCTATAAACCAGGAGCAAATTCAGATATTGATTTTGATGTGGGGGAGACTGGAGATAGACTGGGGTTCAAGCATCTCCTCTGATTCTCCCTCCCCCCTGCTGCCATTGGTGCTGTGTCCTCCCCCAGTGCCATACCAAGGGAAGAGTGGGGGGGGGGGTGCGGACCGCCCTGGGTGCCAGCCCTAGGCGGGGTGTACAGCCGTCCAGGTCCAGAACCTCCCGTGCTGCTCTAAATGGCACCTGCACCTCAGCGCTGCTGCCGTACTTATTCTGAAGCAGAGTTGGTAGCCACGCTGAAGTGCAGGAAGGTCCCGCGATGACTGCCATCTGCTGCCTCTACTCCGGAAGAGGTAAGTGATGTCGGAGGGGGTAGACCAGCAGTCACAGTCATTGCGGGACCTTGCTGCAACTCCCTTTGCCTGCCAGCCTACCCCCTCCAATGTCACTTACCTCTTCCGGAGCAGAGGCAGCAGAAGCACTCATCATCGGATCTTGCTGGTTTGGAGGGAGAGAAGAGCATAGATGGGTGGTGATGGAGAGAAAGGAGGTCAGGGTGGTATGGAAGGCTGGTGGAGGGAGAGAAATGGGATCAGGGTGGTATGGAAGGGTGGTGGAGGGAGAGAAAGAGGGTCAGGGTGGTATGGAAGGCTGGTGGAATGAGAGAAAGGGGGCAGATGCTGATGGAATTGGTGTGCAAGGAAGGGGAGAGAGACATAAGGGGGAAGGATATTGGATGGAATTGGGTTGGAGGGAAAGAAAGGGGGCAGATACTGATGGAAGTAGGGGGGAAGGGAGAGGACAGAGTGAAATGCCAGACCATTGTAGTGTGGGAGAGGGAAGGGAAGAAGAGGAGAGGAGAGATATGCCAGATCATTGGAGGGGGGAAGGGAAGAAGATGGATGCCAGACCAATGGGGGTAAAGGGAGAAATGGAGGGGAAGCAATAAAGTTTCTGGAAGGGGAATAGAAGGAGATAATAAGCCATATAGAAGGGGCAGAGAGAGGGTGAAAGGAAGAAATTGACAAGAAGATGAGGAAAGCAGAAACCAGAGAAAACAAGGTAGAAAAAAAAAATATTTATTTATTTTTTTGCTTTAAGGGAGATGCATCACTGTGGTGTTGCATTGTATGCAGAGTCCAGCTTCTTGCTGGTTTAATTTAACCTTTGTCTACATATTTCTATTTTATTCCTCCTTTTACAAAACTGTAGAGTGTTTTTTTAGCGCCGGCTGTGGTGGTAACTGCTCTGATGCTCAGAATTCTGAGAGTCTGAGCTGTTCCCACCATGGTTAAAAACCACGCCACAGTTTTGTAAAAGGGGGAGGGGTTTGTTTGTGATTACATGTTCCATACTAGGCGAAGGTGTTTTCTGTGTTCTGTGTGTTCGAAAGACATGGTTTACTGTTAGGATTGACGGTGTAGGATTGATCTGCACTAGTCTGGCTTGTTTATTTTTAAAATGGGTGTATTGATGTTGCACTGCTCACTGCATTATGTAAGATGCTGCCTTTTCCTAGGTACACTCTTGTGTGACATGTGGATTGTTACTAAAAATCATGTTTTTCATACAGATGGGGGGTGTCAAAAAGGATGGGTCTCGGGTGTCACATAGGCTAGGTACGCCACTGCCCTTCCCTATCCCATGATCATACCTTTGCTGGTGGGGATGCTCAAACCCCCACCAGCCAAAGTTTTGCTGCTAGAGTCCTCCCCGTGCTGTTTAGCGGCTAAGCAGGCAGCTTACTCCAGTTTCCACCACACTTCCAAGCATGCTCATTTGAAATACATGAACTGAGCATATGCAGAAGTGCTGGCATTGGAATCTGGAAGCACCCTGTTGATTTCCTGCTTCTCAGCTAACATGGACAGGACTCTGGCTTCATAACTCTTCAGCTGGTGGGGCTTGAGCACCCCACACCCCAGTCAGCTATATATTGGCTGTAACAATTATGGAGGAGCCTGAGCCCAAAGTGTGTGTATGGGGGGGGGGGGATCCAGGCCCCCTAAAGCCCCTGATGGTTATGTCACTGCTATAATCTGGTACTTTGTGGAGAAAGAAATGGAGAATGGGCGGAATTATGATGGGGTCAGTGCTCACATGTGTTTCACATACATGCACAAAAGTGCTTTTGTCTCAGAGAAATGGTATCTTTTGTGGCAGTTTTCAGGCAGGCTATTTTTTAAAAACTACATAGGCAAAATGTTGCCTTTTTGACATATGCTGATGTTGCCTAATGTTCAAATGTTCAATCTTTTTTAAAGCCTGAATTTGCATTAATATCATTTGATACCAATAGCCTGTACTGCATGATTCATCAAAGTGCTTATCCACAGGCACAGAAACCTCAGTGAATTAGGTCCTTAACCCAATTAATTTGTTTCTTTTTGAATTTTTGCTTCTTTTCATACACTGCAATGGATGTCCTTGCTTCAGCCGAAAACAGTGAAGTGCTTGTACAATAGCGTAATACAAATCCCGTCCTCATCTCCTACATAATTTTGAAGGAAATGTAGATCTTCAAATTAAGGTGTAATACTCAGAAAGGTTAATATCAGTGGTGAACTTAGCTTGCAAACAGCACTTCTCCATTTTCTGTTAAATGCCCTCATTCATGAAGGGTCAAAATTAGCGCAAGAAAACCTTGCCTATCATTCCATGTCTCATTATCCCGAGAGCTGTGCTTGTAATAACTTAGCTCACTGAATACTTAGGGAAGTTCTCTTCCAAATATCAATAATTTGTTAAACTTCCTACCACATCGGCTGGAAAAGTAGTAGGAATCCATCTATCTTTCAGGTTTTGCTGTTCCATTATTATGTAAAACAACCCAACATCTGTTCACAATGCAGAGACAAGCTGCTCTAAGTAGCAAACCATTTATCTTTGTATAAAGGTAATTTTTATGTTGAATGTTACTAGGGGGGGGAGGGGTGTAGGCATAATGTATGCACGGAGCACCTGATTTCCCACAATTCTGTGGCCGTGCCAACAGCCACCCAAAATGCCTTCTGCTTCATTTATTGCATCTTTCCCCATGAAATTAGGGGAAAATAATAGCACCCTTGCTGCCATCTCCTGCTGCCACCTTTGATTCATTCTGAGGATCTGAAGCATTATTCCCTCTTTCTCCTTAGGCCTTCTTCACACATTAAGCATTTTCTGCCACCCCTTCTTTCCAGGTCTCCTCACTTCTTCCTGTTTCCTTTATTGCTGTCTATTTACTCTGTCCCTTGTAAGATTATCTCATTCCACCATTGCTTCTGAGTTGACACAGTTTGTTCCGCTCTCATCTCTGTTTTCCACCTCTACCTCAAACTCACCAAACAAAAAAAATTATTTATTTATTTTTAGTATTTATATACCACTTATAGCCTAAGTGGTTTACATTCATGTACTCAAGCATACCTAGGACAATGGGGGATTAAGTGACTTGACCAGGGTCACAAGGAGCAGCATGGGTTTTGAACCCACAACCTCAGGGTGCTGAGGTTGTAGCTCTAACAACTGTGCCACACACTCCCCACAAAATGATCAGGCCCTTGGGGATTTTCCTTTTCTCCAAAACTATATATATTTTCTGGCCCACTAACCAAACAGAATAGTCAATGAGACCTTGCATATTAGAGAAAGTCTTTCCAGATACATCTCATATTTTCTAAAATTCCCTTTTAGATTGCATATCCAGGATTGGTCAGAGTGAGGTTATATACTTAACAAATGTTATCTGGGATTTTAATTTCTTGTATAATTCACTGCTTTTCTTTTTGTTCTGAAATGAGGGTGGGAGGGATGGTGGGGATAATTATCTTATATTAATATCTGATTGATTGTAAGTGTTATCTCTGATGATAATTGTATACATATATTTTGTAAGCACTGTTCTAGATTTGAAAATCAATAAAGTTTAAAAAAAAAAAAAAGAAAATTCTGCTTGTCCTGCTTATCCTCATATCCCAGTCCACCCTTTCAATATTGCTTCAGACTTTTCTCCTGCAGAATTAGCTGGTTTCCGTCTTGCCAGAAGAGACAAGATCACTGCCCCAAATTCCAAATCTTTTTATTATTATTATTACAGTACTGTTTCCATGCATGCTAGCATTACCATTGACATGTATGTGTGCAGTACACAGATATTGATGACATTAAGATGGAGAGCAGGGAGCCATGGCATCTGGTGCTAATCTATGGAAAGGCATTAACTATCTTCATCGACAAGTATGAAGGGTAGAAGCAATAGGAAGGCATGATGAAGGAGGACAGAAATAATACTAGCTAGTGATGGAATGCTGTTCGCTGATAGACCACTAAAGTGACCTATCAGGTGCTGGCTTGTTTCCAGCCAAGATTGGAGTAGCTTTGGGCGGTGGAATGTGTAAGTGGCTACTGGGCTGAGACTTGTATCTATACACATTTTAGTCTCCCCAGTGAAATATAGTTCCTTATATTTTTTTGTTTTTGTAATTCTATTTTGAAGATGGAGGCATAGATCAAGGAGAGCAGGAAGGAATTTCAATGGGATGAATTAGTAACAGCTGCCAATGAACTAAGAACCTGCCCACACCCAGTAGCATAGTAAGGGTAGGAGGTGCCCAGGACTGTGGCACCCCCATGCCCCATCACTCCCTCCTCTCCATGCCCCTGCTCTTTCTATGTCCCCCACCTCTGCTCTTTCCCACCCCCCACTCCACACTTTGCCAGCATAAATGGCTTCTGCAGCATGCTCCTCGCACTAGCGTTGGATTTCCCTCTGACTTCACTTCTTCTTAGCCTCGTGACCCAGAAGTGATTCAGAGGGGACCCAGACAGGCACCAACAGGCAGGAGAAGTTGCTCACTCTAGTGAAGATCTACAGAGGCACAGGGTGGGAGTGGGTGAGGGATGGCATGAGTGTGGCATGGTGTAATAGGGTGAGGCGGAGAGGTGCCAACATGCCGCCCGGGGTGTTCTGCACCCCCCGCCCCCCTTTACTGCCCACACCTCAGGCAGAGTAGGGATGGACCAAGGAATTTCCAACATGTAATGATTAATAAAACTCTCTTTACAATGATAATCAAGCGCAAGTTTTATAACATTGAATTCTTGATGCTGTCACTAGGAGACTGCTAGTGGCTGTTTTATATTGGATGCCTTTACAATTGCACCTTTCATGCTCATTCATATATTCAACAGAATAATTTTGATCCCTAAAGCAGGGGTTTTTCCGCCAAAACACAACCCCATGTCTGGTCTTTTTAAAGTTGGTGCTTGTTTATCACTATAAAAAATAAATTTTTTTTATCATTGCACACTGGAAATTCCTTGGTTTTCTAATGTAGGGTTTTGTCTTTCCTTGTTTGGCATCATTTGGTAGCACAGGAACTGAAGAGGCCTTGGAAACGTAGGATATTTGGCTCTGACTCTGTACCATTCACACCTAGACATTGACCCTGACTTTTCAGACTTTCTCAGTGCTTGCACAAGGACAGCTGCACCATCAATACTGAAAGGTTTGTAACACAGTATGGGCCAGATTCTGCAAACGGCGCCGTATGTTAGGCAGCGGTAAGCGCTCTACCGCCGCCTAACTTAATTGTTTTAATTGGCACACTAATTGACTGTGCTGATTAAAAACTAATTAAAATCTTGTTAAACAATGTAGGCGCCTGGAGGTGCCTGCAAATAGGCACCAGAATCTTGTCTACAGAAGGCACTTAGTGGTGCCTAAGATCAGAGTAGGTGTGGTGTAGGCCAGAGAAAACAAAGACACAAAAAGACTGTGGGGTGGTCAACGCCGAAAAGGCGGTCCGACTTCACACTGCCAAGGACCTTGGTGCCGCAAAAGTGAATGATGAAACAAGCAAAAAAATGGAACCCAGGCCTGGATCTGCAGGAGTAAAAAAACAATATTTAGTGGTGTATATATTAAAATGCAATGCAATAAAAAGGTTATACTATAAGCTTTGGCCGATGCCAACAGTATATAAAACATGAAAATAGTGCTATATATGAAATCAACAGGCCCTACACGGTCCATGTTTCGGCACCGAGGTTGCCTTTCTCAGAGGTCCTTAGTGCAGTGAGCTGGAAGTGAGGCAGCCAATTACATCATAGAAAGCACTATTGTCCAAATCCGCTGCTGAAACACGGACCGTGTAAGGTCTGTTGATTTTATACACAGGGCCTGTTGATTTCATATATAATACAGCACTATTTTCATGTTTTATACACTGTTGGCATCGGCCAGAGTTTATAGTATAACCTTTTTTATTGCATTGCATTTTAATATACACTAATAAATATTGTTTTTTAACTCCTGCAAGTCCAGGACTGGGTTCCATTATTTGTTTGTAGGCCGGAGATAACCATAGGTGCCAGTAGGTGTGATTTTCCATCAAAGGTAGGAGATAGTAATGTAGGCATTTGAAACCCTGGTCTATGGTACTGGCCGCCTAACTTTAATAGGAGCCACAGTTCTGCAAACTGTATCATGCGCCGTATCATGACTGACAAGCGATCGGCACCGTTTTTGTAGGCAGCCACTGATTATGGTATTGCTGTAGAATCTGGCCTTATATGTATATTTGAGTGATTGTGAAATGAAGGCAATGTGTTTGTTTGGGTAAGATGGAGAAAGCATGAAACTGTTTGAGAAAGAAGGTGTATGTATAAATTTGAAAGGTGGGGGGGGGGGGGGGGAGAGGAGAGAATTAATGGTGCCAATCCTGCATGTAAGTGCCTCTATTTTGTAAACTTTGATGTACAATTGGTGCCTTACTTTAGGCCTGCCTTATATAATTGCCCTTTATAAGTTACATATCTCCAGCATTTAGGCTTGAGCATGAAAATCAGCTCTGTGGCTGGCACCAGTGTTCATGTCAACAGTATACAGTACATATGTATAGTTAAAATAGTATCTTATGAAGGAAAGTTCTATTGCATCAGTGTTCCACAGAATCATTTAAAATCACATTGATACTTCCATTACCATATGATAAAAATAAATGAAATCCAGGTGACACAGCCCAACTGCATAAAATTAAATAAGTAGAGTTTGCAATAGTTCATTTGTAAGGAACTTGGGAAGACTGGATAGTTCATTTCTGTCTTCATATTCTATTTCTATAGCATTTTATATTCCATAGGAAATAGAGGGTACATTCCAAATAAGAATCTACTGTAGGTGATGAGCTTCTGGAGAAAAAAAGCATAGTACAGGCATCAGTAAAGTGTCTACAATGGCCTGTCTGTTGTGATCCTCCATTTGTTTCTTTGTTTATTTCTCACCCGCCCTTATCCAGGGTGAGTTACATATTAACATACAAAATAAAAGATGTACATTTATCGTACAAAACAGTTCAGATGCACACTATAACAAATTACATATTTACATATCAAATCAAATTGCATATAATATACACGTCGCATTAACGACAAATTTCATTTAAGACCAAAACTGGCCAAACCCACACATACATCAAAATATAAAATTCCATAAGTCATACAAGATGCCTCAATAACAGACATCAATAAATCAAATAAAACAAACCAGACCATCAATCACCTCCGTAACCAGCACTCAAGAGTTATCACTCCTTCACCCTCAGCCAAATTCAGACCCTATATTTTATTTCATTTCTTTGCTCAAACCATGATAAAGATATTTTTGTCAACCTTGAGTAGTCCTACATTTGCCCTGAATCAACCATTTCAATTTATTTTATCATCAGTAAAACTTGGATGCCTGACATTATTCTCCAAGAGGAGTTCAAAATCTGGAAGGGATGGGGTAATATATTCCTTCTTTCCAGTTTTTAAAGGAGTAGATATTTTAATAGATATGTTGAAACTATTTTTTTTCTTTTTCTTAAATTCCTTCTATGTTACCTTTGAAAAGCTTATCCCTATAAGTACTACACTGTATGTAGCAAGAAATATTGCTTTTATGGGAGGAGGGGAGTCTGAAAGTACTAAGCACCTGAATTTCCCACTGTTAACTTGGAAATAGGATGCTGGACCAGACAAACTTTTGGTCTGACCCGGTATGGCAATTCTTGTGGTATGTTATGTTCATAAGTTATATCCACATTCTGAACAAAATATACATACAGTATTTCCATTCTTTTAACCTGCCATTCATCAATGTTGTTTATAACTCTGCTCACTCTTAAAAAGGAAATTAGCACATTTTAGGGTGTATCAAGTAAAACATATTCTAATCAGATGACTGATAATCATGAAGTCAAAATAGTTGCTAGTCAATCAGTTTCACATGCATTAGTGCTACTGAAATCTTGCTGTTGTCCTCAATGACGTTAACTAATCTAAGTAATTGAATAAACCTATCCACAGATCAGAGCAGATGTCCGTACCATGATACTGTACCAGATTACTAACAACTGAAACTGGGGTTGCTACTAAAAATGATATTTCAAGTTTTTCTTTTAACCGGATTTAGATATAATTGAATTACACTTTCTCCAATTCATGTCATTTCAGCAGTATGACACATTTTCTATCAAATTTTAATGTGTTCTTGCATAATGCTAGCTCCAACAGCTGTATTAAAATATCAATCAAGGAATCATTAAAGTCATTTTTAAATACTTTCAACCAGCTGTTCCTAAACCTAATACTTTAGGAAATGTGTCACATTTATTTGGTTTTCAATTGTATCTGTTGTTTACTGTGCTTCCTATGATTGAAAATAAGGTAATACTTGTACAATGCTGTGAGAGATGGCTATCAATGAATAAGAATGTCATTCTGTGTATTGCTACTTTGTTTTTCCTTACTCAGTCTATATTCGTATAATGATTTTTTGTATGTAGTAGGGGCACCACTTATGCTTTAATTTTAATATGCATTTTGAATCAACATTCAGTGGTCATATATGTCGGTGTAAAGCTTGCTAAGGGTTGATAAGACTTGAAAAAACCTTCTGTGGGTTAATTTTCATAGAAACATGATGGCAGATAAAGGCCAAATGGCTCATCCAGTCGGCCCTTCCACAGAATTCACTATCCCCTCGTCTCATTCAGAGATCCTACATGCATGTCCCACACTTTCTTGAATTGAGACAGCCTTTGTCACCACCACCTATACTGGGAAACTTCCATGCATCTACCACCCTTTATGTCTAAAAATATTTCCTTAGATTACTCCTGAGCCTATCACCTCTTAACTTTATCATTCCAAAGCTTCCTTTCAAATGAAAGAGATTTACCGCATGCACATTTATGCTACTAGGTATTTAAATATCTCTATCATATCTTCCCTCTCCCGCATTCCCCTCAAAGCACATATGTTGAGATCTTTAAGTATGTCCCCATATGTCTTATGATGAAGACCACCAACCATTTTAGTAGCCTTCCTCTAGACCAACTTCATCCTGATTTTTTCTTTTTGAAGGTGTCATCTCCAAAATTGTACACAATATTCTAAATGAGGTCTCAGAGTCTTATACAGGGGCATTAATACCTCCTTTTTCCTACTGGCCATACCTCTCCCTATGTACCCTAGCTTCCTTCTAGCTTTCATCGTCATCTTTTCAACCTGTTTGGCCATCTTAAGATCATCACATACTCTTAAGTCCCGCTTCTCTTTCATTCACAAATGTTCTTCACCCCTAAACTGTAACGTTCCCTCAGAATTTTGCTACCCAAATGCATGACTTTGCATTTCTTAGTATTAAATCTTAGCTGCCAAATTTCAGACCATTCTTCGAGCTTATCTAGGTTCTTCCTCATGTTATTCACATCATCAGGGGTGTCTACTCTATTGCAGGTTTTGGTATCATCTGCACATAGATAAAACTTACTTGACAGCCCTTCAGCAATATCACTTACAACAAATGTTAAAAAGAGGCCCATGAACCAAACCTTGAGGCACAACACTGCTAATATTTCTTTTCTTAGAGAGATCTCCATTGACTACTACCATCTGTCACCTTCCACTCAACCAGTTCCTGACCCAGTCTGTCACTTTGGGGCCCATCCTGAGGGCACTCGGTTTATTTATTAGACAAAAAAAGTATGCAATCTGAAACTTCCAATTGGCCTTCCACTCAACAGAATCATGATCTACAGTAGATAAAATGAGCCTAGATTTTAGATCGATTGTGTGCAAAGGCATTCCACAAATATTCATCACATATATCTAAACATCAGAAGCCTGATCTGAAAACCATTAATCTGCCTCTAGGAGTCACAGCAGTTATTTTAAGGCCAGACATATGATGGAAGGATCAAGAGGGCTTCACCTCTACCTATATGACCAACTTGACCACCAAGGAGATCCCAAGTAATGATGGGGGGGGGGAAGGAGTTAAAGCTGAGATTACTGTTGTCATTGGCAGGGAGGGGTGATTGGAATTGGGACTGAAGGAAAAGGAAGGTGATTTGAGGGGCAAAGATGCCTGTTTCCTTTTATGCAGACCCCAGCCAATTTTCAGACAGGGCCCACATAATCTTTAGCTGCCAGTTTATTTTGAATTAACCCCAGTTATTCAGTGCTGGGGCCCAGACATGGCCAGTCACTGAATAAGTGGTGATAATTCTGCCTGTGATAATCAGCATTTTAAAAAAAAAATGATGATTGCTGTTGGCTGAATATTGGAGCTACACAGGTTAGGCTAGGTGGCAGTTAACATTGGGCGAAGGACAGCCGTAGGAAGGGTAAAAGGAAGAGAAGTTGAGGTAGGAAAGGCTAGGATTGGTGGAGAGTTAGGAAAGGGGAGGAGATCAGAAGAATAGGGTTAGTTGATTGGTTGAAAGGAAAATTAGGGCGGACGAAGAGTGAATAGGAAGAGGGAGGGGGTGTTGGATGTTCGGGGGCTGAGGAGAATTTGGCAGGCGGGAAGACAGGAGTTTTTGAGAGTGCAGGGGAAGAGGAAGGTTAGGGAGTAGGGAGCGGAGTTTCCCTCCCGCCATCCCTTATGCTTTAACTTTAGGTTATGGGGGATAAGGGGTGGGTGGGTGGTTTGGGGTTAGTTGCAGCTTTTAGGTGCTGTGGGCCTAGACATGAACATTTATATTGGAAGGAATGAAGTGGAGAGTTGATATGTGAGTAATTGAAATATGGACTTGTGGTGATACCACTGTGAGTTAAGGTGGCTTGATGGCATCGTAAGTCACAAAAATGTTATGAAGTAATTTATTGTATACTGGAGCTAGTTTTGTTACCAAATGGCTCCAGTGAGTATACAATAATTTGCAAGTTTGTATTTGATATATGATGAAATTTGTTATCAGCTTTTGAATTTGGTTATGGAATTTAATGGGTTAATATAAATAAAGCTGTGGCCAATGTTATACCAACAATGCTAGGTGTACTGGTTTTCTGGTAGTGAATGTTTATGGCTGATATCTGAGTCCCAATGTTATGATCATATAAACTCCTAAATTTTCAGCTGAAATTTAGGAGTTTAGGACATCATTTTTTTTAAAATGCATTTTGAATATACATATTCCTTGTTCTAAAGCAGGGGTATCGAACTCAATCACATAAGGGGCTGAAATCTAAAACATAGGCTAAGTCGCAGGCCAAATTTTATATTAAGATACTTAGGGGTCCTTTTATTAAGATATACTAACTGATTTAGCGTTCGCTAAATGTGCACCTTAATAAAAGGACCCCTTAGTCTTAGTAGAAGTTTAAGGTTACAACCTCTCCAACCTAGTGGGCTCACAATCTTTTTTTTTTCTTTATGTACTTGGGGCAATAGAGGTTAAGTGACTTGCCTGGGCTCACAAGGAATGCAGTGGGAATTAAACCCAGTTCCCCTGATTCTGAGGCCACAGCAGTAACCACTAGGCCACTCTTCCCATACAGATGGAACTGCAGCAGTTAACAAATATTGGGCTGTGTGGATCGAAGATAAGTGTGACATCACAGGCAGCACAACAAACCCCCCTCACTTTTCTTAGTCCAATGTTCCCCACGAGCCACACCTTATTAGTCAATTTCAGGATATCTATCATGAATACAAATGGGAAACATTTCAGTCAACGTTGGAAGAGCATGCAACTCTTTCTTTCTTTGCTTTTTTAAAATTAGAATTTATTTTTTATCAAATGATAACACAAAGAAAAGGCATTACAATGTACAAAGAGCAAATAAAGAACAATTAAATATACTCCATTATAATACCATTAACCCTTATAAATGAAGGTGGGCAAATGAATCAGAAACAGTAGAAAGCTGTAGTCATTCCTACCGCGGTGGGAGCACAGTCGCTGCCCCGGCACCCACAGTGAAGGTCGTCTCGTCGGAGCAAAGCATGGCGTTATGCATCCTGCGTGAACCTTCAGCTGATGCACCGCTTGTACCCAATTGGGTAAAAAAAATGTCTGCCTGTGGGCCAACTTAAGTGCAAATTTGTAATTGTTTGGCAGGCTAAATTTTATTACACCGTGGGCCAGATTTGGCCCACGGGCCAGAGTTTCACACCCCTGTTCTTAAAGATCCAAAGTTCCCTCTGCACATCACTGATAAATATTTTAGGGTTAATAAATGAGGAATAAAGTCTCTGGAAACTCGGATGCAATCTTTAGTTGGGCCTGTTGCTGACAGCCCTCAAGTCACAGTTTATGTAACCTTACTGCAGAGTTTCACACTCTGGCTGTAAGGAGGTTTTAAGCACAACTTCCTTACAAAGCCCATGTTTAATCTTGGTCTATCTTAGCCAGGTGAAGGCACATACTACAGGGTGTTTTGGTTTTTATTTATTTTTTCTTCTCATGGCTTCTCTGCTTGGTTTGAGTAGTGATGTTTTATTTGGGCATGACCTTATTCTCCTTAACTGCGAGGGAGTGTCATTGAAGGGGAGTGGTAGTTTCCTTTAGACTCCCTCACAGGCTATTAAAGCATGATAATTGAGTCAATTACTCAATTTTTATTTTGCTCGTTTGTTAAATTAATCCTTTTTATATTTTCAGTATGTTGTCAAAGTCAGCATTGCAAGCTTAAATACAAACAACATGACACATCAAAACAGTGATTGCATTTCAAATGTCAAATGTTTCACCTGAACTATATTAGCTCATTTGTCAGCAAGACTCAGTCAAAGGCTATATACACACAATTATTTCAACTCGTAGCTTTACAGCTGTGAGTCTTCAAACAAAGCATATTTTAATAACTATTATCCATTCAAGTTCAGGAATAACTTTACTAAAGTTTAGGCCCTCTTGAGAAGGCAATGTTCATTAATTAAATTTTTTTTTTTTTTAGCTGGTATTTAATTTCAGTTTAAATACATTTGACTTATAGGGCTCCTTTTACAAAGGTGTGCTAGCGGTGTTAGCGCATGCTAAAATGCCGCGCGTGCTAGCCGCTACCGCTTCCTTTTAAGCAGACGGCAATTTTTCAGCTAGCGCACGCTATAGTGCGCGATAATCTTGTGCGTGCACTAAAAATGCTAGCGCACCTTTGTAAAAGGAGCCCATAGCGTCTTAGATTAGGCATTTTGAGCAAAGGAAACTTTTATAACATTTTTCTTTGGTATAATGCAATATGGTTGCCATGTTAAGATTTCATGATAGACACCGATGGTTTACTTGACTCAAGAGAGCAACCAAAGCACCATTTTTGTAAAAGTCCATTGTAAGTGTCCCAGATAATTATTGTACTCTCTATTAGAGAATGACACGGGGAGCGATCCCCGCAGGGAGCCGCGGCGTGGCGGCAGTTTGGCTGCGGGTTATGGAGACTCCATAGCCAAATCGCCGCAGACACGTGGACAAAAGTTTTCACCGCCCGCAAAAATGGTGAAAAGATTTGTCCCCGCAGGCCAATGTACCCCCTTCTAAGTACCGCTATTTATCTTGTCTTCACCGTGTGTCTTTGGTTCGGGACCGGGTGTTTGATTTTTTTTCCGGCGGCCATGTTTGTCTCCGCCATGTGGTCTGTCTCCTCCAACTCTCTACCCGACTTGCACGTTGCCGCATTGACTCCGCCCCCCAATATACTGGCTCCTCATTTGTCAGATCTGTTTGCTCAAAGTAGGGGACCAATCGCTACTGCTGCACATGATATTTAATGGGTTGTAGTGCAGCAGTAGCGATTGGGATTTTGAAGCCGAGCCCAGGATTTGAATTTTGAGTCGCTGCCTCGATTGGATTTCACTGCATTCTTGGAGGAGCTGAAAACCTGAAAACTTTGTCAGTTACAAGTAGAGGTAAGGAAAGGACTGTTTGGGTGAATAAAAGTCCTGCTTCAAACTTAGTTCAAACTCTAAGAGTTGTTACACTTAGCGGTAAGAGGGGCCTATCCCCATCTTTGCTGACCTCCTTCGCTGCTTGCTTCCTCTCCGTTCGCCTCTCCAAGGAGCCCGAGCCCATCCCCCGAGCCAATTCACATAAAACTGGGCTGCGCAGCCCTTTTAAGGCAGATGGGAAAAGAGGACGGGTCTGCGTGCCACACCATTGGGGGCTGGAGGATGCTTAGAGTAGGGTCAGCATCAGGCCAGACATGCAAGTTCTACTACCGGATTTAAAAAAAAAATAAATAAATAACCAGCTCCGTGCTGCAAGAGCAGCTCAGCCAGAAGGAAAGGTACTGCTTGCCTGCCCAGGGTTCCCGGCAGCGGGGGGGGGGGGGGGAATTCTTTGCTCCGGTGACCGGTTGGAGTCTGGCTGAGCTACTCTTGCAGCACGGAGCTGGTTCTTTTTTTTTTTTTTAATCTGAGTGCAAAGCAAGAATAGTGAAACAAATAAATCTCAAATGTATTCTTCTAGCATTTCCCAGGTTACAAGTGGAAAAAGCATACAGAGCATGGCCAATGAGATTCTTTTCTTTCCAACCCCTTTGCATGTAAGACTGTGTAGTTTTATGTCTGTGCATTTATGTTGATGTGTGTTAAATATGCATGCTTGCTTGTGTGCTCTTGAGGAGATGAGAGGGGAAGGCAATTTGAAAAATAAAACTTCTTATCAGTATGTTATAGGGCACAATTCTAGTGTTGATGTTCATGACATGGTTAAACTCCTGTAATAAGAATATTCAGTTTACAATTCTGCTAGTGAAGTATAATAGAAGAGGCTCTAATTTGATTTTTGTGTATTTACTGTGCTGGTATATCTTTTCTGTCTTGAATTGAAATATTTAATCATTCAAAAAAATAAAAAAAAAATCAAACTCCAATTCAGGGAGAATGGCAGGAAGACTTTTGCATTGCTAGCCCCTGGGGTGGGGGAAGATTAGTGATAGAAAAATTGTATGAAAAATAACTATTTTCAATTTAGTGATCAAAATGTGTCAGTTTCGAGAATTAATATCAGTTATCTATATTTTGCATTATATTTGTCTATTTTTCTATAGTTGTTTCTGAGGTGACATTGCATATTTTAGTCATCTGTCTTGACCTCTTCGAAAAATGAAACAAATATTAATTAATATTTTCTCTGCATACAGTGTGCTTTGTGTTTCTTTTAATTTTGTAGTTACCATAATGAATTAATATTATATACAGTAGTGTACATGAAAAATGAATTGAAGAAATTGCATTACAATTAGTACTATTTACTATTATGATGGGGATGGGGGTCAGGGATGGAGATTGGCCTGGGAAACTTGGTGGAGAGAAACACTGGTCTAGGTGACTATGGACTTCACTCAGTAAGGGCCCCTTTTACAAAGCCACAGTAGCGATTCTCCCTTGGCAAATGCACCAAAGTCCATTTGCTGTGGCACAATTGCACGAATGCATGTCCTTAAAAATCAGATTTCATGGTAGCAGATTTGCATTTTAACCCACTTGTGCAGATGAGAACGGAAATGAACTTGCGGGGATGGGGAAAAATTTGTCCCCGTGTCATTCTCTATTTTCCATCTTCCATTTTCTCCACGATTGGTAGTAGTAGTACATATTGATTATCATATGGTTTGTTTGCTTTTTATTTTTATTTTTTTGGTGCTGCCAGCAGGTATATCTACTTTATGCTTTCTAAATGATAAAGAAATTAAAATGTGCTGTTTAGTCTTTTAGTGTGTTACACTGTCTCATAACCATACTTCCTTTTTTCGTGTCGGTCCTAGGAAATTTTTACTTGGTAAAAGAAAATTCGGGCTGTTCGACTAAAGCTTTTCATTGAAAGATACTGTCATTCGGCAAACATTATCATTGAAAGAAGTATTGTCATTCGGCAAAGGTGAGTATTTATATTTAAGACAATGACTGAAGCAAACTGCTGCAATGAATTCAATCAATCCATTGTAGCAGTTTGTAATTTGCTGCTATTTTTGGTATTGCTTTTTTTGTTTATTTGGTCATTCACATAGTGTTTTTTTTTTTTTTTTTTTCTAGACTATCATGGATAAAAGTACCGTGCAGAATCTCATCATTACGAAAAGCAATCGATTGTCTCTGATGGAAAATAATGGAGCTAGTCCGGTGTGGAAGTTCTTTCTTGTCATCTACGTGGATGGTCAATACAGCGGTTTCGCCATGTGCAAGAAGTGCAAGTCAGCTATGAGGTGGAGGTCGCGTGATGGTACCAGTGGCCTGAAATCACATGCAGCAATCTGTACTGGGCAAAAGTATACTGCTGTGACGAAAAGCATCA
Source organism: Geotrypetes seraphini (assembly GCF_902459505.1). NCBI lineage: Eukaryota > Metazoa > Chordata > Amphibia > Gymnophiona > Dermophiidae > Geotrypetes > Geotrypetes seraphini. The sequence goes on along the minus strand of NC_047084.1, from coordinate 331,576,351 downwards.
AGGACTTTTTACATAAAGAGAATCCGAAGGAAGACAACAGCAGAAGTACCTTGCCTACAGCAGCGAAAGCAGACGTTACTGATGCAGTTGCTTCGATGTGCGCCATGGACATCAGACCTTTTTCTCTGGTCGAGGGAATAGGATTCGCTCGCCTTGCTGACATGTTGATTTCCATTGGTGCGAAATATGGTCAAGTTTCTTCTGATCTAGTACTCCCCTCTGCCAGAACAGTGTCCAGACATATTTCAGCAATTGCTGAAAAAGAAAAGGCTGCATTGTCTGAGGTGTTGGTTCGGCAAAATAAATTTGCCATTACAACTGATCTGTGGACTGAAGATGGAACTGGTATGCCATACATAACCATGACTCTACACTATGTAGACGACAATTTTCATCTCCACGTAAGAATTCTTGCCACCAGAACTCTGCTTGATAAGCACACTGCAGCTAACATTCGATCAACTGTGAGGGAAATCTTGGAAGAGTTTGGGGCTTATCGTCAGAACAATGTCTATATCACTGACAATGGAGCTAATGTTAAGGCTGCCTTCAAAGATCAACAGTGGCTATCATGTGCAGGCCACAATTTGAATCTTGTGTTGGTTCATGGATTGAAGCACAATGACAACTTCGATTCTCCGATTGCCGATGTAAGTGTGCTGATTAATCTTGCAAAAGACACCATCGCACATGTCAAGCATTCAAAAATGCATCACAAGCTAGAGACTAGCCTTAAACAGGCTGTTCCAACAAGATGGAATAGCATCTATAAAATGCTGGAATCGGTATCTCAAAACCTACCACATCTTAAAGAACTGGCCAGTGAGTATAGGGATAAAAAACTGCAGAGGCTGCTTTTGGATTTGAATGAAGCACTATTAAATGACACAATTTGTGTCTTGCACAACTTTAATGAAGCTACAACTGCCTTGTCTGCTGATAAAACACCTACCCTCTGCAATGTCCTTCCAACACGTGCTCAGTTGTTCAAACATCTAACTGTTACTGCGACGGATTCATCAATTATTGCTTCCATAAAGAAACATTTTGAACAGTTAATCAACACTTATTTCCCAGTTTATCCATTACCCAGCATTGCTTCTCTGTTACACCCATGTCTGAAAAATAATTCAGTTATCTTCCCAGAAGATGAAAAAACACAGGCAATCGTATCTTTAAAGAGGTTGTACGAAGAGGTTGAAATGGAAGCCCCCTCAACTTCAAATCTGGACCAACATTCCACACTTCCAGAGATCGCCACAGTGGGTGAACTCCCAGGGCCAGGTCCCTCCAAAAGAAGGAAAATAGATGCAACCGTTGGTTTCCTGAATGACTTTTTTGAAACATTATCACCTCAGAAGGCTGCTGTTAATGAGGTGGATAGCTATCTTTGTTCTACTGATTTTGATGCTGATGTTTTAAGATTTTGGAGAAATAAACAAGAATGCTGGCCAAAATTAGCAAAAGTTGCACGAGGGATACTGTGCATTCCAGCTACCAGCACATCTTCAGAGAGGGCATTCTCTATTGCAGGAAGGACTGTGGAAGAAAGGAGAACTAGACTGAATCCAGAGATTTTGGATGATTTGTTGTTCATCCACGGGTTAAAAAATAAGGACAATTAAAAGTACAGGTTGTGTTTTGTTTTTGTATAGTTATTAACTAATAGTTAACTAAGTTGTAAAGTTGTAAAGAATGTTTCCTTTATACGTTAATAAAGATAAGTATATAAAATCATACCCGTTTGAGGCTTTTATGTATGCTGCGGTGACGGTGACGGGGCGGTGAATGGGGTAGCAGTGGCGGTGACGGGGCGGTGAAAGGGATGGCAGTGGCGGTGACGGGGCGGTGAAGGGAATGGCGGTGACGGGGCGGTGCAGAGGATGGTGGGCCGGGGACGGGGCGGTGACGGGGACAAATTTTTCCCCGTGTCATTCTCTACTCTCTATGTGAACTGTCAATTAGTCATTAAATTTAAATAGTTAGAAATCTGAAGGGATAATGATAATGGGAAGCCCTCTGAGATCATAATTAGCATTGGCAAGGGCACAAACATTCTACTATAGGTTAAAGGACTGACAAAATTTTAGAGCAATTCTTTTAAAAAATGTAACCTTCTGCTCCCCTTTCTTTTGCACAGATACCAAGCCCAGTGTTTTGAAGTAGGGGTTTCAAAGTTAAATGAGCGATACTTCAGATGCCAAAATACTTCAGATACTTAGATACAGGGTTCTCAACTCTGCCCTCAGAATACATCCAGCCAGTCACATTTTCAGGATACAATAAATATGCATGAGATAAATTCACATGCACTGCCTCCAATGCATGCAAATGTATCCCATGCATATTCACTGATCATGAAAATCTTGATTGGCAAGGTGTCCTGAGGTCTGGGTTGCGAACTTCTGACTCAGATTAACATATGGTAATATTTAAGAATATGGTCCTAGTTTTGACTTAGGGCCTGTTTTACAAAGTTGCACTAGTGGCTGCTGCGTGGTAACGGCCCCAAAGCACATAGAAATTTAAAGGGCTTCGGGGCTGTTGCCGTGCGGCTTTGTAAAACAGGCCCTTAGTTTCATTTAATCTGGATGCAGAATTTCCCTACTAGTGTCATAATTATATTGTTGTTTTAGCAATTAAAGAAGCCCTTTTACCAAACAGCAATAAAAAATGGCCTCAACGTGACCTTGCATGGGGCATTCCTTCATGCTAAGGCCATGTTTATTGCTTGGATTTCAAAAGGCAAAGTAATTAAGCAGTGGCGTACCTAGCATATGTGACACCCAGGGCCCATCATTTTTTGACACCCCCCCATCTGTACGAAAAACATGATTTTTAGTAACAAGCCACACCTAGGAAAAAACAGCATTTTACATATGCAGTGAGCAGTACAACATCAATACACCCATTGTAAAACTAAACAAGCCAGCCAGTACAGATCAATCCTGCAGTCAATCCTAACAAAAAAACATGTCTTTCGAACACACAGAACACACCTTTGCCTAGTATGGAATATGTCATCACAAACTAACCCCTCCCCCTTTTACAAAACTGTAGTGTGGATTTTAGCCATGGTGGAAACAGCTCTGACGCTCATAGAATTCTGAGCATCAGAGCTGCTACCACCACAGCTTGTGCTAAAAAACGCTCCACAGTTTTGTAAAAGGGGGGGATAAAAATAGAAATACATAGACAAAGGTTAAATTGAACCAGTAAGAAGCTGGACTCTGCATACAGTGCACCACAGAAACAGTGACACATGTCTCCTAAAGCAATAAATAAATAGAATTTTTTTTTCTACCTTTGTCTTCTGTGGTTTCTGCTTTCCTCATCTTCTTGTAACTCTCTTCCTTCCATCCACTGTCTGCCATCTCTCTTCCCCTATATGGCATCTTCTCTCCTTCTATGCCCCTTCCAGAAACTGTATGCCTCCCCCTTCCATCTCTCCTTTCACCCCCATTGGTCTGGCATCTCTCTCCTCTCCTTCCCTCTCCCACACCTCTCCTCTGCAATCCCTTTCCCTTTTTTCACTCATTTTCCTTTTCAATTTATTTTCTGCATCTGTCTAGATTATGTTCTTACTACCCTCTCATCAATGTCCTTTTTTACTGTCTATCTAAAGCTTGCCACCTCTTTCCCTCACCTCTCCAGTGTTTCCCTAACTCAATCCTTTTTTCCTCATCATGTGCCCTCCTTTTATTTATCCCCTCCTTCCATCATGTATCCTTTTCTCCAACCCTTCCATCTAGTACCTTCTCCTCTCTCTGTCCACTTTCATCCAGCATCTGCTCCCCTCTTTCTCTCCTCCCATTTCCTTCCTGCATTTTCTCCCTTATCTCTCCCATCTGCACTTACATCCAGCATGGGCTCCCCACTACCATCCAATGTCTGCCCTTTCTCTCACCATCCACTCCTCTTCAATCAGCATCTGCCACCTTTCTCTCCCTCCGATATCCTTCCCCTTATGTCTCTCCCCTTTCTCTGTACATCAATTCTATCAGCACCACCCTTCCCCGTTTCTTTCCCTCCACCACTCTTCCATTCCAGCAATCCTGCTCCTTTCTCTCCCTTCATGCAGCAAGGTCCCACGATGATTGAAGCTGCCGGCTGCCAGTCCACCCCACTCCAACGTACTTGCTCTGGAGTGGACTCAGCAGTCGCTTGCTGGAAGGTCCCACGATGACTCATCTGCTGACTCTACTCCAGAGGAAGTAAGTTACGTCGGAGGGGTGGACCCGCCAGACGCAGGGTGTTGTGGCAAAGTCCCGCAATGACTGTGTCTGCCAGGTCCACCCCCTCTGATGTAACTTACTTCTTCCGGAGCAGAGCCGGCAGATGAGTCAGCGCGGGACCTTCCTGCACCTCAGCATGGCTGCCGACTCTGCGCAGAGAAAGTAAGTCAGAGGTAACGTGACCATTTATTTTTTTCATCAAAAGGGGACATCTATTAATTGACTGTGTATCCTTTCTTTCATTTCTTTCTTTCTGCACTCAGGCCCAACAATTGTCCCTTTCTATTGCCTCCCTCCTTCCTTCCCATGTCTTTAGTGCCCCCAGTGCCTCCGTCATGTGTCCATAGTGCCCCGAGTGCCTCCGTCCCATATACATAGTGCCCCTAGAGCCTTCTTCCTGTGTCCATAGTGCCCCCAGTGCCTCCGTCCCGTGTCCATGGTGCCCCCAGTGCCTCCATCCCGTGTCCATGGTGCCCCCAGTGCCTCTGTCCCGGGTCCATGGTGCCCCCCGTGCCTTTGTCCTGGGTCCATGGTGCCTCACGTGCCTCCGTCCCGTGTCTATGGTGCCCCCAGTGCCTCCTTCCCGTGTCCTTAGTGCACTCAGTGCCTCCTTCTTATGTCCCATACCTTCCAGATTTTAGCCACCCCCAAAGCCAGCCTGCCTGTCTACCTATCTCCCTCCCTCCCTGCTGTGCTAAAGCCAGCCAGTTTGCCTGCCTACATCCTGCCCTCCCTGCCACGAAAAAAGAAAAAAAAAGTGCGTCTCTCCTTCCTTTCCCCCGGTCCGCGCCTACAATCTTACCTCCTCCCGCCGACTAGAAGTCTTTCCGACGTCAATTCTGACATCAGAGAGGACATTCCGGGCCAGCCAATCACTGCCTGGCTGGCCCAGAACGTCCTCTCCGACGTCAGAATTGACGTCGGAAAGACTTCTTGTCGGCGGGGGGAGGTATGATTGTAGCGGCGTGGCCTGGGGAAAGGAAGGACAGGAAGACCCCCCCAAGCCGTGCACCCGGGGCGGACCGTCCCCCCCTCCCCCATCCCTCCCCTTGGTATGCCACTGTAATTAAGGGTAAAAAGGAGTAAAGTGGCCAATATACACTAAGCACACAGTAATCAATTAGGGCCAAATTCTAGAAATGGTGTCCTAGTTAGGTAATACTAGATACCCTAAAAACCAGACCTAACCTAAATTACTTCAATTAGCTTAAATGGGGTGGTAATTAACAGCGTCTCAGAAACCTGCTCAGAGTAGAATGTAACAAAAATAGCCTGAGACTTATCAGGTCCAAATTTATATCATGGATCCTCTCAAAATTGCATACTGTCCACAGAAACCAGTGTAATAAGGGGCAAATTAAAATATAAATGGTTACAAAACCAAAATGTATTGGAATATTCTTTTAGCTTTCAGGCTACAGTTTCATCAACTCATATGGTATTTGTTGATTAAATACACTCGATGTGCGACCCACCTGTTACTCGGCTAACATCGATGCGATAATCGAGCTCGGACCAGACTCTCCGAAGGATATCCGGCACGATCACGTTTATAGCATTAGTAATGCGCTCCTGCAGATCATCCATAGTTGCGGGTAGTTGAGGTAAGTACCCCCAAAGGAAAAAGTCACAAACAGTAAAGGCCTGTCATCTCGGGAGCCACTTGAGGAACAACTGGTCATTTTGTCTGAAGGTTGTAGTTTCTGCACCAATTGCAGCTTTTAAGGGTGAAAGTGCAAGCGATTGTGTAAGATCTTGCTAACCGTGCTTTTGGGGATTTGTATTTGTTGTCATCTTATTTATAAACATATTTCAATAAGTTTTGATTGTCTAACCGTTTAAAATCAAGGAGTGTTTTTGTAGGCACCCTGTATAGTCCCAAATTTGTAATTTTTCTTCAAATTATGTTTACATTTATGTTTTTCAGGCTCTGTGCAGGTATCTGAGATCCTTTTTCCTCTCTTAATAAATAGTGGCTTACCACAACTACAGCAGAAACTTGTTTTGTATTTATTTATTTCATTTATTCATTTAAAAGATTTCTCAACTGTCTATTCCTAGGCGGTTTTACAAATAGTAACATACAGAAAATTTTTTTTTTATACAAAAAACATTTCAAATCATTCAAAAAGAACAATTAATTCACAGCACTCAATTATGTATCAGTCCCAAAACCTGAATAAACCAGGATCATCATTCATTGGAATGCTTCTACAAAAAGTATAGTCATAAGCATTTTATTAAATTTCTGAATGTCAGGAAGAGCTCTTTGCGGTCCAGTCAGTTGTGCGTTTTGGCTTCTGGCTCCATCACCTTTATGTGTTGAGTGATAATTAACAGCACCATTGAAGTTATTGAATAATTAATTATTATTATTATTTTTAGTGCAGAATTCTGCGTGGTGGTTAGTGACACCTAAGTTGAGGTACCTTCCAATGCCCAACAACACTTACCTGAAAAGTAGACATGGTTAGAGGCGGAGAATAGGCGTGGTTGACTTAGGCGTTGCTAGGCTTCCGAGTTGCACGCTTGTAAGTTACACCTGATAAAACCTGGCCTAATATACCGGTGCCTACATCCAGAATGCCTAGAGACTCTTAAGCATGCATAGGCTCTGCTAGGCAGGATTCTATAAATGGCACCTAGCAGTTGATTGATAGCCGTGCTGAGCAGCACCTACAATGTAGGCACTGCTTTGCGCCATTTATAGAATCTGGACCTTAGTGCATAGCAATGTAGCAGTGCTAATCTAGTAGCACAGGACATGCACACTCTCACTCCCCCACCCCAGACGTGCCCCCCCATGCTAAAAATAAATTTCATTTTTTAGCGCACAAGTAGCACATGTGGGATGCCTGAGCACGCCTCATGGTAAGGCATTTTTCTGCAGCATGCATGCATCAGTGCTTACCACAGGGCCCCAAAGTATTTTAGTAATTATTAAATATCTTCAATATTAATAGCTATATAATTCATAAGGTCTGCAGTATTAAGAATATTCATTTATAATATTATGTTCGTAATGTATGGTACACATCAGAATTACTGAAGTTGTACCTTGAAAGTGCCAGAAGCAGCATTTCACACTTCATTTAAGTACCAGTTGAAAGAATGTTATTAGGGTTGTACTTGATACAGCACAGGAAAGAGGATATTGAAATGTACTTATAACAGTTATATATTCTATTGAGAATTCAGAGAGTCTTCATAACTTAAGGGTACTATAAGACAAAAAGAAATACAGAGCAACCCAGATTGAATCAGGCACCATTATAAAGATGTGTGTTCAGGGTAGCTGAATATATGGAAACATGATGCACTCTTTCTCAACCTTTCTGCATAAACAAGTGCATCAAACACAACTCATCTATTACAAATATACTTTTAACACACGGAGGCTAGTTTTATAAATCTGTGTCTCTATTGTGCTCATTATATAAAAGCAGAAAAAAAGTGAGGCTGAAAGACTAGTCCTTCCTTAAGAACACACAAACTTTATTGGAGAATCACATAAGATGGATTACAACTCAGCTCGACACAGCCAGTGTTTCCACACAAATAAAGTGTCTTCATCAGGGGTTGTTATGAATCCTCTCAAAGGCATCTGAATGATAAACAGTAGGCAGTAATCCACAAACAGAGAGATTTACCAGAGCAGCAGGATACAAAAAACACTTTCACTCCATGAGGTTGAAAATATGCGTACTCACACTTATATCAGCTTGAGGGATTATGCACATTGTACATGTTAGTACATACATTATACAAATACCCACACAAGTTATGCATGTACATGAGGACTCAACCTACACTCTACCTAAACTCCACCCCATACCCCCCCCCCCAAGTAAAAGTGCATGCCATGGCCCTTACATACATACCTTCATGAAAGAAGGTATTTTAAAAGTGGTCATTTACTTTCATATCTGGTTATTTACATACATAAATGTCTACAATACCTGCAATTACATACATCCTTGTCACCTCAAACAAGGCAGCCTCTTTACTAAAGTGTGCTATTTTCCAGTTCATGCTTTGCAACAACCTGCATGATAACTTCAAGCTGTAGTCTCCACTCATTCCCTTGCCCAAAGTGATACTTTTTGTGTCCGTTATTAGCATACACAGATTTCTGCATTAAGCAGCAAACTTCAAACCTCACTATACTATGGTTCTAGGTTCAGGGGTCTCAAAGACCCTCCTCGAGGGCCGCAATCCAGTCGGGTTTTCAGGATTTCCCCAATGACTATGCATGAGATCTATGTGCATTCACTGCTTTCAATGCATATTCATTGGGGGAAATCCTGAAAACACGACTGGATTACGGCCCTCAAGGAGGGACTTTGAGATCCCTGCTCTAGGTGGTATACAATGCCTAAAACATATGCAGAATCAAGACATACAGCAAACACAGCATACAGTACTATAGATCTCCTTTGAAACCAACAGATCAATAGTTAACTCTAGTTAATTATTGTCTTGCAATAATCAATAAATTAGTTAACTACTTATTCACTATCCCAGTAACTAAAATTGCTTACTTTTGGAGAGTAAGTACGAGTAACTCATAGCACAACATGGCACAACACAGGATGTGGTTCACATGAGTTGGTCAAACTTCCTTGAAATCAGTCCACTGGCTACTCATAACCAAATGCTGCATCTTTAAGGGCTTGATGCTAGCATACAAATCTTTGCACAATATGGTGCCAGACTACATGACAACCAAACTCCCTCCATATACACCGAACAGACCAATCCGCTAGATGATCCTACCCTCCTTTTCATTCCCAGCTACTGGAATCAACTACCCTCACAGATCAGATCCCTTGAAAGGCTCATAAACTTTAGGAAAGCAATAAGACCCTACCTCTTCACCTAATCCCCTGTCTACTACCGTATGATTAAAACAAAACAAAAAAATCTATATTATTCTGTATATATCAAGTAGGCAGTAAAGATTGTATAGTAAGTCTAGCAAATTGCAAGACATTGACTGTATGTTAACCTATAACCCATTCTAAGCTTGTTGGGGAGAACGGGATAGAAAATGAATTAAATAAATAAGCATCAAGAGATAAGGTTATGCAATTTTCACACTAGACGTGTGTAGTATTGATATTATTTTTGACAGAAGTATTCTTGGATGTGGTACCAGTAAAGGAAAAATCAATGAGTCACTCTAAGCAGGTAACTGCAATCAGTAATCAATTACTTTCCTAAATGAGCAATTTAATTACTGTGACTAATTACTTTAAGCTGAGAAGTAACATGCAATTGTAATTCATTACTTTTGAAGAATAACTAGCACAACTTGGCTATTAGTGCATGTACATTCTCATGCTATTCAGCTAACTCAGCTTAATAGATCCCTTTAGCTGTTACAAAACATAGTTGTACAAGCTGAGGACAATTCTATAACTGGGTATCTAAATGCAGAGACGTACCTAGCCTATGTGACACCTGGGGCCCATCATTTTTGCCCCCTCCCCCCATATGTATGAAAACATGATTTATAGTAACAATCCACATGTCACACAAGAGTGTACCTAGGTAAAGGCAGCGTCTTACACTGCAGTGAGCAGTACAACATCAATACACCCATTGTAAAAATAAACAAGCTAGACTAGTGCAGATCAATCCTACACCGTCAATCCTAAAAGAAAACCATGTTTTTTGAACACACAGAACACAGAAAACACCTTTGCCTAGTATGGAATCACAAACTAACCCCTCCCCGTTTTATAAAACTGTAGTGTGGTTTTTAGCCATGGTGGTAACAGCTCAGACTCTCATAGAATTCTGAGCATCAGAGCTGTTATCACCACGGCCGGCGCTAAAAAACTCTCTACAGTTTTGTTAAAGGGGGGATAAAATAGAAATACATAGACAAAAGTTAAATTAAACCACCAAGAAGCTGGACTCTGCATACAATGCAACACCACAGAAACAGCGATGTATCTCCCTTAAAGCAAATAAATAAATAGAATTTTTTTCTACCTTGTCTTCTCTGGTTTCTGCTTTCCTCATCTTCTTGTCACTCTCTTCCTTTCAGCCACTGTCTACCCTCTCTCTGCCTCTTCTATATGGCATCTTCTCTCCTTCTATTTGCTTTCCAGAAACTTTATACCTCCTCCTTCCATCTCTCCCTTTACCCCCATTGGTTTGGCATCCATCTTCTTCCCTTCCCCCCTCCAATGGTCTGGCATCTCTCTCCTCTCCTCTTCTTCCCTTCCCTCTCCCACACCCCCATGGTCTGGCATTTCACCTTCTCCTCTCCCTTCCCCCCACTTCCATCAGCATCTGCCCCTTTCTTTCCCTCCAACCCAGTTCCATCCAGTATCCTTTCTCTGCACACCAATTCCATCAGCATCTGTTATTCTTTTCATCCAACCCAATTCCATCTAGTATCCTTCCCCCTTATGTCTGTCTCCCTTTTCCCTGCACACCAATTCCATCAGCATCTGCCCCCTTTCTCTCCCTCCACCACCCTTCCATATCACCCTGACCCTCTTTCTCTCCCTCCACTATCCTTCTATGCTCCTGTTTCCCTCCAAAACAGCAAGGTCCCGAGTTGATTGTTTCTGCCGCCTCTGTTCCGGAAGAAGTAAGTGACGTTGGAGAGGGTGGGCCAGCAGACGCAGGGAGTTGCAGAAAGGTCTCATGATGACTGCGGCTGCCAGCCCACCCCCTCCAATGTCACATACCTCTTCCAGAATAAAGGCGGCAGACGGCAGCCATCGTGGGACCTTCCTGCACTTCAGCATGGCTGCCAACTCTGCTTCAGAATAAGTACGGCAGCCGCGCTGAAGTGCAGGTGCCATTTAGAGCAGTGTGGGAGGTTCCAGACACAGCCGGCTGGCTGTGCACCCCCCTAGGGACGGTTCACACACCCCTGCCCCGCCCTTGGAAAGCCACTGTCTAAATGTAGGTACCTATAAAACATCTTAATGTAGCATATTCAATAAAAGAAAGTAAAAGCCTACTTTCTATTATAAAATATTTGTGGGTTCAGAACTCGTGATTAAGGTTATTTGCAGTTTTCGTCTGGGTGACCCACCCCGCTTCCCGAGCCTATCCACTTACTTTTTAAAGCCTGGTGGTCTAGTGGTGAAGCGGCACAGGAGCAATCTTCCTATGCTCCTGCCCTATGCAGAACTGGGAACAAAAATGATTGCCATGAGTTCCCATGGTCTCTTGGGAACTCGTGGCAGCCATTTTTGTTCCTGGCTTTGAACGGGGCAGGAACTTAAGAAGATCGTTCCTTCCCTGATTCACTGCTAGACCACTAGGATTTAAAAGTAAGTACAGTGGAGAGGTCAGGGAGACAGGAGGGAGGTGGGGGTGGATCAGAGTTGGCCCTAAAGTTATTTGCAAATTTTTCATATTCACGGGCTGACTCTGCCCCTAACCCCAGCGAATATGGAGTGAAAAGTGTTTAACAGATTAGATTTGTACACACAATTTAGGCACAAGTTTCAAGTTTATTGGGATTTGTTATCTACGCAATATCATATATTTCAATGCGTATAACAATTGTTTTTAAAATAACAATTAACAAATTGGGGAGGACAAAACAAGATAATATAGACAAATTTTGGCATTCTATTACAAACTGGTACAAGAGGCAAAGGGGGTGAACTACAATTTTTAAGAAAAGAAAAAGAAACATGCCAGACATTTAGAAATATAGAAACATGATGGCAGATCAAGACCCATCCACAGTAACTTGTAGTATTTTATAAATTAACATAAGTAAATCTCTTCCAGGCTTTAATTACATTCTGCTTATATGTAATCCATAAAAAAGTCCCTGATTGGCCATTGTTTTGGACAATCAAGGCTTCCTTAGGCTCCTTCCCAAGGGAGGAGCCCAAGGTGCCAGAGCCAATCAGGGCCTTAGGCCCCTCTTCGTGTATCACATGATGCACCGGGGAGGAGTTTAAGGCCAAGTGTCATCGGGGAGGAGCTGGAACTGGAGGTGTTTTCAGTACCTCCTGCTCCCAACATCACAGATATGGGGATGGGGGCTGAGGCTGGTGCCAGGACAGGAAGAGTAGGCGGAGAGTCTCCTGTGGCAGGAGAGAGTGGACATCCCTCCTGCCTTTTTCTTCAGGGTGGAGGTGGGAGTGCCTTCATGGCAGGAGGGAGTGGGCATCCCTCCTACCATATTTTTGGGGTTCGGGTGGGTTGCCTCAATTGTAAGGGGAGGGGCGTGCACAATTGTCGGGGGTCATTGTCGGGGGCCGGCGGTGGCAGTTGGGGATTTTTTGCTATTATTTTATGGGACTGATATTTTGCGTGTGTAATATATGCAAAATGTCTGTGCCATTAAAAACAAAAACCCCGGCAGACCTGTCGGTAACACAGTTACTGACAGGTCTGCACCAGTCGGGTTTTACGATTATAAAATAGAGCCAAGCAATGTAAGTGAATCAATTGCTTGGCTATTTTCATGGGGTTTTACTAATTTGCAGGCCGGATCGGAAAATGTGTAATTGATGGGGAAAAGACACGGTGGGCCATTCTGTGAATCGATTCAGTTAGCAGTGATCGTTGCTATACCTTTGAAACCAGGTTTAGCAATTATCTCTGACTTTAGTGAATCGGGGCCTTAAACTGAAACTGCTTTGACACCTCTCTGTCTCCAACTATCACTGAAATGCTTTCTTGTTTCCCTTATATATACTGAGGGGAAGATTCTCAAAACTAAAATGTGCCTTTAACGTGCTTGCTAAACCGGTGCCAGCCAGTTTAGCATGCATGTATTTTAGTGGCAGATTATCAAAATGGTTTACTGTGGTCTTTTCTGAGTTTTATAGCAGTCTCCGATTCTGCCATGCAAATGTAATACAAGGTCATTAATATTAAAATGAGCACTCAAAGTGATTCTCTATAATCGACAAATAATTTTCTAACCTTGTTGTGCCACATTTGCAGCCAAAATTTGCCAACAGGTCTGAGCTGTCATAGCCTTACTTTCTGATCAGTGTATGAATATTGATTGGCTCAGGCACTGACAGGAAAGTAAGTGTTGACAGTTCAGACAACTCCAAACAAATTAAAATGTAAAAATCAAACAAACCCCAAATCAAAGATTGGCAGGAGAGATGCGCACTGTCTTCCACCATGCATGCACAACCTCCTGACACCCACCCCTGGCAGAAGGAGAGATTCTCATTCTCTCCCACCACACCCACACAATCCCATGACCTGGGCCAATCAGAGACTTAGGCCCCTCCCCAACGCATCCCATGATGCACCAGGAAGGGGAAGGCCCACCATTTTGTAAGAGATGGGTCTGCTAGCCAGAGCGGGGTAGGTTTCCTTCAGGCTGAACATCCTGAATAAGGTAGGGAGGCGAGGGGGTTGGTCGGGGGCATGGGGGGAGTTGGGGGGTTGGGTGATGGCAGAAGGGAGTAGAGGGGTAGAGTCAGGGTATTGTTCAACCATGGTGGGAGAGAGTGGGCATCTCTCCCGCTGCCAGGGATGGGTGTCTGGAAGTTGTGCGAGCACGATGGGAAAGAGTTGGCATCTCTTCTGACGTGATCTTTTATTTTTTTTAATATGTGGGTATATTCTATACATATTCTGATCGCTACCACCAGTGACTCATCTCAAGTAAATTTGGTGAACCTACATGAACATCCATGAACCTCATTTACATGTGGGGTCTTTTGAGAATGACTCGCCTTTTTTTAGTTCAAAATTTTTTATTAATTTTAACATACAGAAAAGTACAAAAATGGTAACAAAGCAAGATACAGTCAAGAGCAGAAATCATAGCAGATCATGTTTACATGGATAATACAACAAGCTGACCCGTGCCTATCCATAAGTAAAAGCATCAGCACAATTTGCAGGCATAATGTTCAGAACACAGAGACACCAGGGCTATACACCAAGTAGTTTTTACAAGAAACGAGCCATGAAGTGGAGTAATTAGTTCTGTTGTAGACAAAATCATTACAATAGCGACCCCGATAGCAGCCCGTTGGAGTTTACCATGAAATTTTGAGAATCTTTCCCTGATTTTGCCAACATTTGCTTTTTTCTGGTCTGAGGAAGAAGAGGTTACCTTCGAAAGCTAATCATAAACTATATTAAGTTAGTCCAATAACTTTTTTCCTTTATGTTTTTGTTTTATTTCTGCATATTACCTTGAAGACTTAGGGGGAAAGTTATCAACTTGGGCTACCATAGAGGACAAGGAATAAGGGAAAGTGAATAGGTAAGCAGATTGAAGTCAGGTCCCAGATTATGTTATGTGCATGGGGAGGAAGTCTTCTGCAGACAGTTATACTTCATGTTGGGGTTGGAAAATTGGGGGTGGGGTACTAAACCACAACATTTTTGTGGGTTAGTGCATGAGGGTCAAACTTAGGCGTCTAAGTGAGGTGGGGAGAGGGAATTAATCAATGTGGGTTAATATTAAGGTATTAATCCCAGTTATTAGTAACAATATTTCATTGGGGGGAAAAAAATGAGATCTGTGCTAAAATAGCATGAGTTAATGATAAAATAACACCTCTTAATGGTAGTCCACATTAATTATTATGGGGCTCATAATAATTTTTTTTTTAAACGTTCAAAAAGTGGCCTAAGTCGATACTTAGATGATCAAAAAGACAGATTGTCCAAGTATTGATAATGAAAGCTGGTTTTAGACGTATCTAAATCCAGCTTAGGCCTTTACCCTGCCTCTGAACGCATAGAGTGAAAAGAGACATTTTTTGAGGAGGGGAGAGGGCAGGAGGTGGACCAACCTAGACTTACCCCCTCTTTTACAAAGCTGCGCTAACGGCTGCCGTGCGACAACAGCACCGAAGCCAAGGGCTTCGGGGCTGTTGCTATGCGTCAGCCTCTAGCGTGGCTTTGTAAAAGAGGGAGTTAGTTGTCTGGCTGCCATAACCAAAAAGGGTTGACAGATTTCCAGACTGAACTTATACGTTTTGATTTAGACCAAGTCAAAACAGGTATAAGTTCCAGCCCAGGCAACCTGTCTACCCCCCACTGCAACAATCGTGGTATGAGAGATGCCTAATCTCTTCTGCCACGATCGCGATCCTCCCCAAACTGCTGCAAACCAGCAGGAAAGATGTCCAATCTCTCCTGCCGGCACTCTCCCTGACAAAACCGCGATCACCAGCAGGATGGATTCCAA
This sequence comes from Geotrypetes seraphini, assembly GCF_902459505.1. Taxonomy (NCBI): domain Eukaryota; kingdom Metazoa; phylum Chordata; class Amphibia; order Gymnophiona; family Dermophiidae; genus Geotrypetes; species Geotrypetes seraphini. Next base: position 331,560,952 of record NC_047084.1, on the reverse strand, counting down.
ACCCTCCTGCTGAAGGCGCACCCCCAAATACTGGCAGGAGGGATCCCAAGCCCTTCTGCCGAAGGCGCACCCCCACTCCTGCCAAAGGCGAACCCCCCCAAACCCCTGAATAACCCCCACTACTCTGAACACCCCCTACCACAGACACCCTCGTTAAGTAACCTTAAAGTTGGCTGGCCAGATGGGTCTCCTGTCTGTCTGTCTGGCAGGCCCGCCATCCTCGGAATGGTGGGCCTGCCCCTTCCCAGTGCACTGTGGTATGCACCGGGGAGGGGCCTAATGATCAAAACAAGTATGGGCCATATGTTCAAAACAAAGCAGTACCCAGCATCTTGGACCACCTGCATGATCTGAACACAATGCCCTAGTCTACCCAGGTAAAGGGCATTACAGTAATCCAATAATGGCATAATATATGATTATACAACCATCCCCATGCATTATCCAGTTTCAGTTTTGCAATTTATTCACTTTCTTCAGTGAATGATGTACTCCATTCCCATATGCTCCTTTGTCAATTATCTACAATCTGCCACCAGGATATTCTTCTGTGAGTAATGAAAAGAAGTTCTACAATGAAAATAGCAGCTGGAGAAATATGCCATGCTTTTCCTAGCATTTATTTGAGTTTACAAAAAATTTACAAATTCTTCAGATCTTATTTAATAGGGGTTTCTGGTCTTAGAATGGATCAACATTAGGGAACAAATGGCTTGAAGTAGGACATCAAAATTGATAAAGGTACCCTGTTGAATAATATGTGCAACAAAGACTTCAATTCTCATTCATCTGTTATTTAAGGATCAGCTAAAGATAATTTAAAGGGCGCCATCATAAGATTATGTGCAGTAGATCTCAGACTTCATTAGTGATTAGACCTTAAAATACATCAAAATGTAAAATTGCATAAGGACGCCTCTGTGACAAACATCATTATGACAAATAGAAGAGACCGGATCATCGAAAACCTCCGTGACCAGCACTCAACAGTTGTTTTATACGTCAAGTTATTATTGATCTTCATCATAACATATTTCAAATAATTTTGTGCAACATTAATTACAATCTGATTTTCAATAATATCTATTCAGATAGGCATTCTGGTTATGTATACAAACACATTTTGTTACTCATGGTCAAACAGCATGACATGAAATCCCTCAAATAATTTTGAGCAATAAATAAAACAATTTCAAAATATGCATTCCAATAATAGTAGCAAGAAAATACACCAAGAGCTCCTTTTACAAAGGTGCGCTAGCGGTTTTGGCGCAAGCTTAACATGCTCTAAAATGCCACACGCGCTAACCGCTACCGCCTCCTTTTAAGCAGGCGGTAATTTTTCGGCTAGCACACCTTTGGAAAAGGAGCCCCAAGTTGAGCTTTTCCTATACTTGTCCTGAATTCTGTGACCCCCTATATTTTACAAGCTCTATTTATATTTCACTGATTATATAAAATAATTCCTTCACAGTTTAATACCGACTCAACCCAGAGGTCAATAATACCTGCTTCTCATCCTTGCTTTTAGCCAAGATTATAATGCTAGGGCTACTGTTCCATGATGCTTCTCCTAACATTGGTTGACTTACTGAAGGTCAACTATATATCATCATTTAGGATCTCAGATGCCATTAACCTTTGCGCCACTGTTTTTAAAAGTCAAAAATACTCCAGCAAAATGTCCTTTATCACTGACAAGAGTCTGTAGATTTTAAATCTCTTGAACTTATATGCTGACTTTATTTTATTAAATGGCAAGATTTATTGAACACTAAAAGGAAATTTATGCCTCATATTTTCCCGGGGAAAGCATAAAAGACGTTGGCAAGCCTCAAAAATATATAAGGAAAAGAGTGCACACATGGGGGTTCCTTTTACTAAGGTGCGCTAGTGTTTTTAGCGCACGCACGAAATAACCACACGCTAAACCGTGCAGTACGCTTCTAGAAGAATGCCAGCTCAATGCTGGCATTAAGGTCTAGTGCGTGGGGCAATTTAGTGTGCGCTATTCCGCCCGTTAAGGCCCTAACGCACCTTAGTAAAAGGAGCCCATAGAGAAAAAAAATAAAAATAAAATTCAAAGCTTCAGTACCAATCCTATTGTTTTTTTTCCCCTACTTGTCTTATTTACTATCAACAACTTGTATTTCTTTCCCCATTTTTTCCTTTTGTGTAATATGTTTTGTCAGGTTAGTCTTATTCATTTGTTTTGTTTCCCCCAGAAATTTGTAATTTGACTGTTTTGTACATCGCTTAGAATTTTGAATAAGCGATTAACCAAATTTATAATAAACTTGAACTTGAAACTACAAATCAAAACAGTGTTTATTGAAGATTATACAATAAACAGTACTTTGATTTATATACAAGACCTTGAATTAAATGGTGTGGTGGCCATGTTAGTCTAATTTTCAAGGTAATATACATATAGAAATAAAACAAAAAGGAAATAAGGTGATACCTGCTATGGGCACCAGGATGGCACCACAATATGCAAACCTCCTTAAGGCAGAACTAGAAGAGACATTTCTAAAATCATATCAGACCAAACCCCCGAATTACCACCGGTATTATTGGTAACATTTTTGGACTGAGGGAGAAGAGACTCTCAAACAATTTTACAATTCTTTCAATACATACTATCCTATAAGCAAATTCAACATTGACTATTCCCCAGAAAAAGTCAATTTTCTAGACACCACAGTTTCTGTCAACAATGGTTACAAACAAACATCTATATACAGGAAACCTACAAACAGATACAGCTACCTCTACAACTCCAGCTTCCACCCCTCACATACACACACAAAAAAAATCCATTATAGGGGAGGGGGGATTGGGACTTAAATACTGTCTTTTTGTAGTTTTACAACCACACTCAAAACAGTTTACATATAGATACTTCAAGCAGTTTCCCTATCTGTCCTGGTGGGCTCACAGTCTATGCAATATACCTGGGGCAGTGGAGGATTAAGTAACTTGCCCAAGGTCAGAAGGAGCAGCACAGGGTTTGAACCCACAACCGCAGGATGCTGAAGTTGTAACTCTAACCACTGCACCACACAATACTATTGTATCTGCTCTGACCCAAGAGAAAGAGATAAACACCTAAAACCCCTGACTAAATCCTTCAAACAAGAGGGATACAACCCTAAAATAATCTCAAAGAACATTGTCTCATCCCTTAAAACAACCAAAGAAAACCTATTGTGCTATAAGGGCAAGAAACTCATAGAAAGGATCCCTGTGCTAGTGACATACAATCCACTTTTTAAGAGCTCTATAACCACTACTCCAAGAAGATGAATTGCTAAAAGAAATATTCCCAGTTCCACCTGTGCTGACCTTCCATCAGTCACCTAATCTGAAACAGAACCTGATATAAAAGCAAACTCCTTATACAAACTCACAAAGAAGAGAATGGCAGACATCCTTATGATAAGGCAAGCTGCAAACTGTGCATACAAATCTCAAAGGATCCCACAGTCACTCGTATTGGAAAAAATATTCAGCACATGCTCTTCTTCTAATGTGGTGTATATCTTTCAATGCAAAAAGTGCAAAGAAGGCTGCTACATTGGTGAAACAGACCAGATGCTAAAGACTAGGATCAACTTACACAGATATACTGTAATATTAAAAATTGTAATGCTGACCAGGATATCATCTCAGTCAGACAACACTTTGGTAAAATTTCATTTTTGTATTCTCACCATAAAATCATTGGTGACTACTACACTAATGATTTTATGGTAAGAATACAAAAATGAAATTTTAAGACAATCTAGGAATTCTTCAGGGATCATTCCATTTGAAGATTTAAAAAATGAAACAGATCTGTTTAAAATCAATGAGTTCTTGCATTGAGAGCCAGAAAAGCAACAAAAAAGTGTGTGTAGGGCGGAGTAACTAAACATAATTTTTCTAAAAATAGGTCTTGCAGCTGTATTCTAAGTAACGTTTAATATTTTTAGACAGTTTCCCATAAAGGGAGTTAGCAGTAATCGAGCCTGGACAAGAAGATTTGTCAGAACTTCCTTGCTTGTGTGTCTGTATACAGTATATTTAAATAATTCCTCCTTCAAGTTATTTCCTGTACTAGTTAAAATGTAATTTCTCTTAAATCTTACTTTATTGAGGACTTGATTTAGGTGCTTGGGACTTATTTTCTTCTTAACTTTTATTTCTCCATACATGAATATTGATTCCAACAACTTTTCAAGTGTATATTTTGAATTATGTATTTGAAAACATTATGATAAATAAAAAGTAAAAGAAAAAAGAAAAAAATGTTCCCATACTATTGGTAAACAAAAGACAGTATTCAGCCAAACCATTTCCACAGGTTATTCATTGTTTATGCAAATGGCTTTGAAATTTATTCCATTAACAACCATCTTCTTTTTTTAACTTTATTTAGTTTTTAATGCCAACAAAAAGTGCAATACAATTTATATACAAATAATAATAATCAAATAAGCACTTATAAACAATCAGAATCTATACAAAAGATAAAAATTTCCTCCCCCATCCATCATTACCATCAGGAATAATACCAAAACAAAAGATATATCCCCCCTTCCCCCCCACCCCCCGGATGTGTGGGTGCAATACAATGGAAAATAAAGATAAAGGGCAACTATAACAAATCTACAAAAGATGTCAATGGACCCCAAACCAATTTGAATATCTTATTATGCCCCAGCAAGTCAGCATTCATTTTCTCATGCTTATAAGTTAAACATGAGCTCGCCCACCAGAAAGGAAAACTAAGGCGATCCCAATTCTTCCAATTGCGAATAATCATTTGCATGGCTATCCCAGTCATAATTAGGACAAACCGGCATTTATAGCGGTCCATGGGGAGCTTAATATGCAATAACGTTCCACATATTCCATTGACGTAGTTACCTCATACGTCAATGGAATTGATGCCTCCAGTATGGTATTACTCTGTCCCCATATTGACTTCCAAAAGTTAAGTATCAAAGGACAATAGAACAGCATAGGATCCAGTGTCCCTACATCAAGATGTCAGTGCCAGCATCTATTAGATTTAGAACTTTCTAATTTTTGTAAACCAACAGGGGAAACTTCTATGTAACAAAAAAACCCATGTTTGTCTCATAGATGCTGATGCTGTACATCTCATCCTTCTTATCCCTCTATGTTATATGGGAACATTTTTGTTCTCTTTTCTTCCCATAGAAATCTATGAGAGCCTTGTTATGTGGACTTCTGTCCTTTATTATTATACTCAAATGAAATGTGAAAGAAGCATGAGGACAAAGATTTCAAAAAATACTATGTTGGAGGGCTCTTATAATGCCTTTTTAAAGGACTCTATTGTGGCACAGTGGTTAGAGCTGCAGCCTCAGTACCCTATTGATGCCTAAGTTAAGGCACAGTTTAGAGAATATTGTCCTTTAGTGACTTGCTGAGGTCACTATTTAGTCTATTCTGACTAAGGGGTCCTTTTACTAAGGCGTGCTAGCCATTTCAGCGCACACTAAATGTAATGTAATGTAATGTAATTTATTTCTTATATACCGCTAAACTCCGTTAGGATTCTAAGCGGTTTACAGAAAAATAGACAATAGGGTGCATTAAAATTATAAGTAAAATAGGTACTTAGAAATTCCCTTACTGTCCCGAAGGCTCACAATCTAACTAAAGTACCTGGAAAAATGACAATTAGTAGAGTAATGAAGAAATAAAATAGAGAATAAATGAGAAAAAATAAGAAAATAAACATTCTAATAAGATTACAATGATCTAAAGGACTTTGAAAGGTTGAAAAAAGAGGGGAGATAAAAATAGATGCAGAGGGAGAATCGTTGAAGCAATAGAATTCTGGGGAAATTTAAATGAAATTTGAATGATAAAATAAAACAAAATAAGTGGTAAAACAATAAGTGAGATTAAAAAAATATATCATAAACTAAAAAGAATTGAAAATAAAATCAAAATAGTCAAAACTGAAGTCCAGCTTGAACGGGCCTCCGAGCCAACCGTTGGTCCGATGGCCGGACTGCAGCCCTCCTCCATCGGCTCTCCCCTGCTGGAACGGGCCTCCAAGCCGACCGTTGGTCCGATGGCAGCCCTCCTCCGTTGGTAACACGTCCATAGAATATAATGGGCACGTTAGCGTTTAGCATGTGCTAAATTAGCTAGCGCACCTTAGTAAAAGCAGGGGTTAATTTCTATGGGCTAATAAACGGTCTTGCATGTCTTTTCTCCTTATATGCTGAGGGAGCTCTTTTGCGTTCAGCCTGCTGGTGGGTTCAGGATCAGCTCTCTGATCATATACCAGTCTACCAGAAAGTGGGTGTGGCTAGGGGAGAGATCTTTAGCTGTCCCCTACTCACTCTGCACTGATAGGTACTACTGGTCTTGTATATGTCAATAATTGGTCAGTCATTAAAGAATCTCTGTGTACCATTCACCAATTGGACCACACTTTACCTAATCCTATAGCTAACTTGATGACAGCATCTATCTGGGGCAATTCCAGAGTTCAGATGGGGGAGGGGAACTTTTGTGAGAAATGGGCGAATTTTGGGATATGGCACATACAGTAGGCAATTTGTTTGTCACTATTAATCCACTTATTTTTTCATGCCTTTCATGCTCAGCAGAATACTTATACCCCTGACCAGACCCTTAAGTATTTACAACTGAAATCCTATATTTCTAAAACCCTTACTACGCATAGACTTACTGATATGGAACCTGAGGTGATCAGTCTTTTGAAAACCCATGGTGATGTCCATTCATTTTCTAATTTTTAAAAGAGATTGATATGCTATTGCCATACCTCTAAGTTAACCCTTATTTCTCTTTGGGAAAGTGATTTACATGTTACTATATCTGAGTCCCAGTGGTCCCATTTATGGTTAAATCAAATAGACCAGTTAGGTCAGCGTCAATCCTTCAAATGTCATACTGTGCTATTCATAAAGCTCTATGGACTCTTTTAGGACAATTGCGGACATGGTCTGATTGATCTTTCCTTTGTTGGTGATGAAATTTGCACACTGGAACCTTCCAACATATGCATTATGATTGTCCTTTGATGGCCTTTCCTGCCTAATTTTTTTATTTTTATTTTATTTATTCAATTTTCTATACCGTTCTCCAAGGAGAGCTCAGAACGGTTTGCATAAGATTATTCAGGTACTCAAGCATTTTCCCTGTCTGTCCCGGTGGGCTCACAATCTATCTAATGTACCTGGGGCAATGGAGGGATTAAGTGACTTGCCCAGGGTCACAAGGAGCAGCGTGGGTTTGAACCCACAACCCCAGGGTGTTGAGGCTGTAGCTTTAACCACTGCGCCACACTTCCCCTAATTGAATGTATAATTGATTAAGAAACCTTGTATTGATGAGCATTTGAGCAAACTAAACTAAACTAAAGCTTAACTTTGTATACCGAGTCATCATTCTGAGAAAGCTCAACTCGGTTTACAGCAATTAAATAAACAGGGAATGATTTACAAATGATAAGTAGAAGATAATAGCAAAATTTCAAAAGGATTCATTTTCAAAATGTCAGGCAAATAGAGTAGTTTTTAAAGATTTACGGAAAAATTGAAACAAACTGGAACTCCTTAAAAAAAAGGGGAGATCATTCCAGAGTTGAGAGAATTTAAATACCAAAGATTGACTGAAGATCTTGACTCCTTTAATCCCTTTTTTTAGAAAGAAGGGAGAGTTTAAATTGTTGGATACCTCTTGCAAAGGAGAATCAGTAAACATTCCCAAATAAAGGAATAAGAGGATAGAACAGAGACAGTTTAGGAGGTTTTGAAGACCCATGATTACACTTAATTATGTTATTTATTTATTTTGCTTTCTATTCCGTCCTCCTCAAAGAGCTCGGAATGGGTTATAGGCTAACATACATATTATACAGTTAACAGGTTACAATGTGCCATAGTTACAGTACGAGTTTTTTCCAGTACAGGTTTTTATCCAATCTCAACACATATTAGGGATCTAATGCCAATATGCATACTATATCGTTTCAGGTTACAATTTGTCATAGTTATAGTGCAAAGTTTTTCAATACAAGTTTTTGTCCTAACTTGATACAAACTAGGGATCTAAAACCAATATACATACTATATAGTTTGCAAGTTAAATTTGTCATAGTTACAGTTCAAGATTTTTCAATTAAAGTTTTTATCCTAACGCAACACATACCAAGGATCTTGTATCAATATACATTTCTTGGTAATCTATCGGTCGTGAGCGTAGGAGTTAGGTGAAAAGGTATGTTTTTATTGCTTTCTTAAAGTTGAGGATTCCTTCAAGGGATCTAATCTGTGGGGGCATTTGATTCCAGTGGCTCGGTATGAAGTGGGACTACGAACGTTGTTTGATGGTTTGCGGTTGAAGGGCATGACCAGGGGGTGTTTTGAGGCATATTTCATCCTGGGAGCAGAGGGACCTGTTAAGCACGTACAGAGGAAGCTTGGTCATCATATAGCTCTACATATCTCACATGTCCTATTGAGATATATTGGACAGTATGTTAGAAAATTTAAGGGGTGTCTGAGATCTTTTTCCCTTAGATACTCAGTACTAAAAACTCTTTAGAGGTATACTTATGTATATGATAGGCACTCCAGTTGTGTACTTTTATGTTAATTTTGCTCTTCTACATTTTTGGTTGGTTTTGAACATCATTTTTCTCCATTTCTGCTTTCTGTCCTTTGCTGGATAAATTTTGGACTACTGTTTGGGATATCCTCACATCAGTTTTGCAATTTTCAATGCCTTGCATTGGAATGCAAGGCATTGAACAGTGGAATGTGTGCATTCCACTGTTATTATGGATATATTGCCTATTGATTGCGGTAGCTATTAAACAAGTTGTTGGATGCTGGAAGATCTCTATGGTACTATCAGCATAATCTTGGTCGAATATCATCTGGCAGAAACTCATTATAATATTCCACAATAATATCCTATACAATCTGGGACCCTTTTCTCCATTTATTTTTTAGCTAAGTTTCTACTGTGTAAATGTTGACGCTTTCTACTCTACTTTTATGAAATTGACTATTCTTCTTTTATATGCCTTTCCATTACAGTGATGTTTATTACCAGCTCTGCCATTTGGTTAATGATATTGTTAACCGTACTGTTAATATTGATGTTGGCATTATTGATTTCTCTTGCTCATGACATTATACTAATGTTATGTTATTTCCATTTGTTATGTACATATGCCTGGTCTTTTGTATTACTTACATTTTTTCAATAAACATATTAGAATTTTAAAAAAAGAAAGAAAATGACATTTATACATGTACATCACATACTCTATGTGCTAGAGAGACATGAGAGAGGTAGATGATCTGCACTGACACAAAGAGCAGCCCAAATGGGTATGTGGAACAAAACAAAATTTAATACAATTTATGCCTGATAAGGACACATGTCACCCAAAAGCTTCATCAGAGGCAAAACTAGAAATAAAACCATAGTAACTAAATCAAACTAGCATTCATATCAATAAAAATAAATAAATAAATAAATATGACATCATCAGAGACACGGCAGAGCAAATCAGGGCAGTAGAAGGCCCCGAAGCAGCTTGTGTAGAGTGCTGCACACGTTGCTGGAATCGACAGGTTTGTAGTCGGGACCGCGGGAATGGAAGGGGGGGGGCAGTAAGGAGCCATGTCTCTGTCTCACAGCGGGCTTGCCGGCTCCGGCCAGCCAAAGTTCATTTTTTAGTTCAAAGCCGATGCTGCGTCTCCTCTCTCGATCCCCGCCAGAGTCGGAAGACACCTCCTCCAAACAAGCTGCAGGCATAATCTCATACCTCAATGCACTCTCCTACCAAATTCTGTATCCTCAACCCACACATGAAAAAGGCCACCAATTTGATATTGCAGCTTACATGTCCCAACACCCCCACGCACCAAACATTCATATCTCCAATGGGGCCTGGCACCCCTCCCTCTGGTCAGACCACTTCAAATTCACCTTCAACATCAACTGGACACAAAGCACAAACAAACACGAAACCCACAAAACCTCCTTCAAAACCCGACCAAAAATCGACCCCTCTACATTCTGGACCACAGTAGACCCCTCAATCGCCTCCATAGACCACAATGTATTCATTCACCAGTGGCGCTCCCTGAGCGAAACAACCTTGAACGGACTAGCCCCAGAAAAGACAAAACACAAACTCTGCAGATCTTCAGACAAATGGTTCAACACAGAACTTCTTCAACTAAAAAGACACTGCAGACAACTCGAAAGAGCATGGCAAAAAAAGAACCAAGAACCAACCAAAGTAGCTTGGAGAAACCTAATAAAACAATACAAGATCAAACTTAAGGAAAAACGATGAGCTTATTACTCCAAACTAATAGGCACAGAATCCTTAGACACAAATAAACTCTTCCAACTTGTGAAGAACCTCACCGACACTCAACCATTCCTAACCACCTCAAGGAATCCACCCAACTAGCGGACCATTTCAAGAACAAGATCGCCACTATTAGAGCCTCCTTCAACAACTCACCGACCCTCCTAGACAAGATCATAATAAACCCTACAACAGATGAAGCCACTGCAGCTGACAGGCACTGGTCCAACTTTACAAAGGTGCAATGGTTGGACATGAGCCGATTCTACAGAAAATACAGTTGAGCGTCATGCGACCTGAACAATTGCCCCTCATATTTACTGACAAATGCATCCCCCAAATTTAGAGCTTGCCTCTTGCAATGGATCCAAACAACTCTCACAGAAGGCCAATTCCCACAAGACCTAGGGGAAATCATAATCACCCCAATACTGAAAGATCCCAAAGGACCAATAGACACCCCCTCCAACTACCGACCCATCACCTCAATTCCATTATATGTTAAACTAAAAGAAAGTCTGGTTGCCAAATACCTCACCAACTACCTTGAAGACCACAACCTACTCCACCCAATTCAATCGGGGTTCAGATCTAACCACAGCACCGAGACACTGCTAGTTTCCCTTCTAGATATAGCCAGACAGCACCTTATCAAAGGAAGAAGGATGCTGATAATTCAACTCGACCTCTCTGCCGCATTTGACCTGGTCGACCATACTATACTTCTTCAGATATTAGAAGCAATAGGGATCTCAGGCAAAGTATACAACTGGTTTCAAGGATTCCTTAAAACAAGAACATACAGAGTAAAAACAAAGGATCTTATATCGGAGCCTTGGACCAATCCCTGCGGAGTACCCCAAGGTTCCCCACTGTTACCCATGCTCTTCAATCTTTTCATTTTCTCCCTCGGTACCCTGTTAGACAAACTCAAAGTAACTTCATTCAGCTATGCAGACGATATCACCATACTCCTCCCCTTTGACACACAAGACCCCACCACATCAGATATCCTGGAAAAAACTCTAGAAGCAGTGGAAAAATGGATGACAGAACACAAACTGAAGCTCAACCCAGATAAAACTAAATTTCTACTGCTTGAAAAGGAAAAAAACCCTTCTATAACTGAACTAGAAATAAAAACCACCAAATATCCCATACAACCCACTCTCAAACTCCTTGGAGTAACAGTAGACAGAGGTTACACTCTTCAGGTGCAAATCAACAAAATCACACAAAAAGCATTCTTCACCATGCGCAACCTTCGCAAAATCAGAAAATTCTTTGAAAAAGAACAATTCAGACTCATAGTCCAATACCTAGTCCTAAGTCTATTGGATTATTACAATATCCTCTACCTTTCTTGTCCCACCTACCTAATAAAACAACTACAGACCATGCAGAACACTGCCCTCAGAATTATCTATTCCCTTGGAAAATTTGACCACATCACCAACGCCTTCCTAGACTCACACTGGCTTCCAATACAAGCCCGCATCCAATTCAAACTATACTGCATGTTATTCAAAACATTAAATGGAATGGCACCCACCCACCTAAACAACCGTCTAAACAGGAACCTCTCAACCAGACAGAGGAGAACCCAACCCCCTTTCTCCTACCCCCCTTTTAAAGGAACTAAACGCAAAAAGATGTATGACAACTTACTAGCAACACATGCAACTAAATTGGATCCCACCATCACCAACCTACTGACAGCTTCAACTGACCTCAAGGCTTTCCGCAAAGAAATCAAGACCCTACTATTCAAGAAATTCACCCAAACGTCCTAACCACTTCCTTTTCCCCTCTCACCCCCTCTTAGAATCCTTACATCAAAATTGTTTTAGACCTTATGCCTTTAATTGTATTCCTTTTACTGGAAAAGTCCAGCTATCTTTTTTGTTGTACTAGGTCCAACTTCTTTAATTGTATTTCTCTTCCTGGAAATGTCCAGTTATATTTTTGATGTAATCCGCTTAGAACTGCAAGGTACAGGCGGAATATAAGCCAGTAATGTAATGTAAAACCTCTCACACTCCCTCCAAACCCCTAATGCATCCCTGCCCGCCAATTCTCCTCACAAAATTCCTCCAATCCCCATAGCCCGTTCCCCAGCCAATCCTAACTCACTTTCCCCTACACCTATCCTTACTCCTCTTACTTCCACTCCCCCTCCCCTTACTTAATTTACCTAACAATCCATTACCCATTCACCTACCTACCTACCTGCCTCCCCTACAACCAATCTGTGCTGGCTCATCCAGAGTTATAAGCCTGCAGATTAATCTGCAAGCCACTTTATCATTATACATTTATTGATTCATTTATGTTTTTAATTATTTACGATAAGTATGTATGATTTTAATGGATACATATGTTTATGATTTTATATAGATTTGAATGTTGGTTTGATTTACAGTTTTGCCTCTGACGCAGCTTTTGGGTGAAAAGTGGCCACATCAGGTATTTGTTGCATCAAATGTCTTTTGTTCCATATACCCATTTGGTCTGTTCTTTGTTTTACCCTTGTATCACATATATGCATAAATCTTAATTTCAGAAAGCCAGAATATACACATCCAAAATGTGAGAAGTGGGGCATGGTCTGCCTATATTTTGGGTAGTACAAGGTTCGGACTAAAATGTACATATGCATTCCCCATTGCCATTTGCAAAACGAGTGCTGCCATGGCACATGGCTGCCACATATACATCCATCCCTGCATGCATTTTAGAAAAAGCACTACGTCAGCAGATCACTTTCTAAAATGCTAGCAGAATTAGAGACTTCCCAGTTTGGGTGTCTTAATTATGACATCTATTTAAAATCTGCCATTAAATCTATCAAATAAGGTACAGGGATATAAGTCAAACCATTTTTATTAAAAAATATAAGACAACATAAGAGCAAACATAAAGAAACAAAAACAACAGCAGAGCAAAGCATCCATAAAATGATACACACCATAACAGTACAAATATGTGTAAGACATAAGAATGTATACATTTCAAGTATCACTATCACAATAATGCTTCAAAGGAGACCAAATACCATTAAAAGAACCCTGGGAGCCTCTACACTCTGCCAAGCGGAACTCATACTTATAGCATAGAAGTACCATATTCCACCAGTGAGTCGTAAGTACTGGGGATTTACATTTCCAATGGAGAAGAACAGTCTTTATCGCTAGTCCCAGTAGAATGTCATAAAGAATGGAATATGACCGAGAGAGTGGAGGATCCAGTATGGCTGATCGTAGTATGACCTGACGGTAAGAAAGGGTCTTCGATGAAGAGAGAATCTGACCTGTTATGTCTCCCACCTCAGTCCAGAATGCGGATACAAGAGGACAGTCGAAGAGCATGTGTTGGAAAGTTCCCAGATGAGTTTCACACCTCCAGCAACTATTGGATGATGACGGGGAGACTCGCAGTTGTTTAATAGGAGTCCACAGCGATTTATGAAGAACAAAGAACAATGATTGTCTGAGAGACGCTGAATGCAAGGGTCTGTTGCAATGATCCCACACCTGAGCCCACTGTTGCTCAGATACAGGACAGAGAAGTTCATGGGTCCACTGTCGTTGAACTGGGAGAAGAACGTCTGGGTCAGCACCTTGTATAGCATCATAAATCCTAGATATCAGATGAGGTTTAGTACTCCAGGAAGACATCAATGTAGACATAGTAAAAGAGCCCCTCAATAATCGTTCTAGAGCAGGTCCAAAAGCTGCATGCAAGCTATGACACAATTGGAGATATTTATAAGCCTGATGGGAAGGTAGGTTATATTTGAGCTGTAAATGAGCAAAGGACATTAAAGAATGATTGTCGAGAACATCTCGAATAGACCATACACCATTATTAATCCAGGAAGGCCAATACACCATACGGGAGCCAATAGTAATGTTAGGGTTACCCCATAATGGGAACTGTATATTGGTAAAAATCGAATGTTTTAGGGTACGACCCAGTTCAAGGATCGCTTGTTGGGTGTTGTGCAACACCTTCCAATGGTTAATACAAGGAATTGTTTTGGAATAACAAACTTCAAGCAATGTGGAGGGTCTTACTAATGCATTTTCCAGAAGTCCCCAGTAAGGCAAAGTAGGGCAGGTAGGAGGCAAAAACCATGTGCTGGCACCTCTCTAAATGGCTGCCATAGCGTAGCGTTTATAATGAGGAAAGTTGACCCCACCCTGAGACCATGGTCTCTTAAGGGTAGACAACGCAATACGAGATGGTTTTCCAGACCACAGGAATGTTGTTAAGATCTGGTCTATCTGTTTAAACATCATGGAAGGGAGGGGTAAAGGTAACATTTGAAGTACATAAAGTATTTGTGGGGTCAACATCATTCGAATGGTCTCCAGCCTGCCCCACCAGGTTAAATGTAGTGGGGACCACTGGTGGCATAACGTTTGAAGTTTAGAAAGTAAAAGTTTTACATTATGAGTCACCGTATCTTGCCATGTATTGCAAAAATGAATTCCTAAGTATTTAATGGTCTTGGAACACCAGGTAAGGCCATATGGTGCAATCATATCCTGTGTACAATAAACATTCAGTGGCAACACTTCAGTCTTGTCCCAATTAATAGTATAGCCAGAAAGGCGTCCAAATTTGGAGAGAAGAGCAAGAATGGCCGGAAGGGAGTCAGCTGGGTTGGAGACATATAGTACAGTGGTTCCCAACCCTGTCCTGGAGGACCACCAGCCCAATCGGGTTTTCAGGCTAGCCCTAATGAATATGCATGAGAGAGATTTGCATATAATGGAAGTGACAGGCATGCAAATCTGCTCCATGCATATTTATTAGGGCTAGCCTGAAAACCCGATTGGGCTGGTGATCCTCCAGGACAGGGTTGGGAACCACTGATATAGTAGCACGTCATCAGCGAAAGCTGATAGACGTACCTCAGTTGGACCCAACAGTATTCCTGTGATGGTAGAATCTGAGTCAAGTCTGCGCAACAAAGGTTCCAGGGCCAGATTGAATAGGAGAGGGGACAATGGGCATCCTTGCCTAGTTCCCCGAAATAGGGAAAAATATGGAGATAAATACCCCTCCACATTCAATCTGGCCCTGGGGTTAGCATAAAGTATATGAATCATATCTGTGAAAGCCTGTCCCAATTGGAACCACTTTAATGCATAGAATAAATATTTCCACTCCACATAGTCGAACGCTTTTTCTGCGTCTAATGACATCACGCATGTCGGAGTGGAAATATCCCTAGCCGCCTGTAGAACATGACAGAAAACTCTAGAATTATCCGCCGTCAGTCGGCCTTTTACAAAACCACATTGAGTAGGATGTATCAGTAAAGGGAGAACTTTAGCAAGTCTATCTGCTAGAAGTTTCGCATAAATTTTACAATCATAATTGAGTAAGGATATGGGTCTATAGTTTTTCGGGAGCAGAGGATCACGACCAGGCTTAGGAAATACTACTATATCAGCTTCAGCAAAGGTGCCTCCGCTAGTAGCATTAGTCAAGAAATCTGAGTATAATGTAAATAATTTGGGGAGAATAATTTTCCGAAAGACCTTATAGAACCCTAGGGATAGGCCATCTCCCCCCGGCGCCTTACCAGGTTTCAGACCATCAATGGCCTCACCTATTTCAACTTCAGAAATGGGTTTGTTAAGATTATCCAGCAATTTAGATGGCAATATAGGAGGGGTCATATCTTTAAAGAAATCATCAAAGTCTGCTTCAGTCGGATCTACCCCCGAGGTGTATAAGTGCTCATAAAAAGTTTTAAAATGATTGGTTATTTCTGTGGGATCTGTGCTAAGGGATCCAGCCGATTTAAGAGCTTTAATGTGTCCAGCTCTCTTCTTCTGTTTGAGGTAATTGGCCAACATCGTCCCCGCCTTGTTACGGTGCTCATAATAAAGTGCCCCTTGTAACAATAAGACCCCAGCACGTTCAGAAAGGATGGTGTTATACTTAAATTTAAGCTTACGTAGCTGGATCAAAACTGGAGTGGATGGGGACAAATGATACTCTGTCTCTAACAATTTTATTTGAGTTTCTAGTTCATTGAGCTCACTTGGAGGAGTGTGTGGCGCAGTGGTTGGATCTACAGCCTCAGCACCCTGGAGTTGTGGGTTCAAACCCCGCGCTACTCCTTGTGACCCTGGGCAAGTCACTCAGTCTTCCATAGCCCCAGGTACATTAGCTAGATTGTGAGCCCACCGGGACAGAGAGGGAAAATGCTTGAGTACCCGATTGTAAAACCGCTTAGATAACCTTGATAGGCGGTATATAAAAAATCCTAATAAACTTTTCCTTTTCTTATTTAGATGGGCCGAGAAAGCTATGATTCTTCCCCTCAAATAAGCCTTATAGGCGTCCCAGACAATTTGAAATGCCAATTCCTGAGTATCATTTTGTGTAAAGTATTCTTCCGTCCATTCTTCAACTTGATGTATAAAGTTTTTGTCCGCTAGTAAAGCAGCATTAAGACGCCAGGTAGGCATAGGTGACGGAGGAGCAGATAGTGAAAAAGAGACAAAAACCGCTGAGTGGTCAGTGAGAGGGCAAGAGATAATAGAAGTGGAACGTACAGATGGCAGGAGAGATTGAGACATAAGAAAATAATCCAACCGCATGGCAGAAGCATGAGGTGCGGACCAAAATGTATATTCAAGATCTTTCGGGTGATAAAGACGCCAGACATCAATCAGTCCATACGAGTGAATAAGGTGAGTTAATATTGGTAGTGTTGGAGGAGGGCGATAGGGAGATTGAGATCTGCGATCAAGATGTTCATCAAGAACTACATTCCAATCCCTTCCCATGATGTAATAATCAGTGGTTATAGCAGCTAACTCCTTACCTAATGTACTAAAAAATGCAGTGTTGGGAACATTGGGGCCATAAAGTGTAAATAAAGTGTAACGGACAGCATTGATTTCTATTGTAACTGTGACCCACCGACCCTGCGAGTCATGGGAAGAGTGCACAATAGAGTAATTAAGAAGTTTGGACAATAATATAGCCACCCCTCCTTTAGTATTCACTGCGGGAGAGAAGAAGCACTGAGAGACCCAGTCACGTTTTAATTTAGCTGATTCTATGGAATTCAATTTAGTTTCTTGCAGAAAGACTATCTGAGCTGAATGATGTTTACAATACAAAAGTGCCCTTTTTCGCTTGATAGGGTGATTTAGACCTCTGATATTCAGAGTTAACACATTACACTTAGCCATCAGGGATTAACAAGGAAGCAGTGACTGAAGGATAAATGAAGCTTCGCAAGTATACATTGCAGTCAGTACTGTAGATACAAAGCCAAATCAAAATTGCCTCGCTCTGCATGAAAAAGAAGCAAACCCCACACATACACACTTGCATACATCCCCCCACCCTCCCCACAAACATCCAAACTCCCCCCATCCCGCAAGACAATAGCCTTGCAATCAACCCGCCCAACCGGCGCCCCTAGGGTCTATGGAGGGGGAGAGGCACAACAACAACATGGAAGGTACAGGGATATATTTCAAATTGAATATATTACATTTTAACAATTTGATTTTTTTTTTCTTTCTTTCTTTCTTGTGGCCCTTTCTTGAGGCAGGCATATCAATTTATTTGTATTAAATGTGACTTTTTATCAGGCAGCAATACATTGACCCTATGTTGAAACTCTGGTCAGTCTTTCTTTCATATAGGTGTCTTTCCCAATATGGATGATGAATGGGTTGTATTTGTGCTTAACTGTTAGGGTTGCCTTGAGCTGAGCCCTGCAGGTTAGAAGTAGTAAAGATCTGTGTGGCACCTAAAGAACCATTTGTCAATACCTTCTCCAGCTGACACTGTTTATGACCTTGGACAGCTAAATTTGACCGCCATTGCACCAAGTAACCACTTACATTTTTAAATTATTTGGAAAAGGAACTTCTGCTGTTATGCAATGTTTTTAGTATCATAGGGCTAGATTCACAAAGCAAACTCATCATATACAGATCGGTTTGCGACCCCGGCCTGATTCACTTACCTCTCTTCCGACCATCCTCCGATCCGCGCCTGCAAATGAGGGCAACGGCATGCAAAGTAGGCAGGGATGCAATTCACTAAACAAAACCCTGCAACACCGACTGAACTGGCCGATCAAAAAAAGCGACTGCTGAGGACCAGTCACTGAAGCCCTTTCCGTCTGCCCTGCCTTCTGCCGCTCTGCCCTGTCAGCCCCTATCCTGCAACACTGAATGCGCCTGCCTGCCTGCCCCAAACACACTGCCTGCTTGCCTCCTTTCCCCACACTGCAAGCCATGGTTTTAACTCGTGAGCTTAAGCGGGTTAAAACTACGGGCTCCATTAAAACGATCGCCTTTTTTTATTTTTTAAATCTATGCCAGCCCTGAAGTCTAGCGCATGCGCAGACCATCTACAGACCATGTGCGGGGATCGCTATCGAGCAATCTGGGAAGGCAGATGGGGGCGTTCCTCCGATCACCCCCGTCTGCATATTGGGGCTTCGTGAATTCATCGGACCTGCCCGGATCGGGTCCGGATCGGGCAGGTTCGTGAATCTAGCCCACAGTGTTATATAAATGTCAAAATATAAACAAGTAAATTGGCTAAATCAATTAGCACAAATAATTGTGTGCTAACAATTAGTTAGTGGTTTTAATTGGCAACAGTTTGGATCTTCCTAAGCGCTACGCTATAAAGATCTGCATGAGCCACTCAAAATGGTGTATGGCCATTGGAGGGGCATGGGTGGGTCAGGGCAATAATACTACTATTAATTATTTCTATAGCGCTACCAGACATATGCATCACTGTACAGAGTCACAAAGAAGACAGTCCCTGCTCAAAAGAGCTTACAATCTAAACAGCCAAGAGAGACAAACAGGATGTCATGGATACAGTTAAGGGGAACGGTTAATCAGCTGGCTTGGATGGTGGGCAGAGGAGTAGAGTTAAGGATTGAAGGTCATATCAAAAAGGTGGGTTTTCAGTCTGCTTTTTTTTTTTAAGTTCAGGAAAGCCTTTTATTACATTTTGAAAACATAATATTAAAGTACATATGGCACAATTCTAAAAATATTAACACGTCATATTTCACAAGAAAGTAACGCCATAATGCATCGATGGCAACGTAATAAGTAAGGTGAAAATGTAAGAAAAGTAGCTTTTAAACAAGGTAAGAGAAGGGGCTTGGCAAACAAACTCGGGTAATTTATTACAAGCATAGGGGGCAGTTAGATGAAAGGAACAAAGGGCTACTTTAATCAAGGTGCGCTACAGGGGTTAGCGCGTCGGACATTTCATCACGCGCTAACCCCTGCGGCACACCAAAAAACTAACGCCTCGTCAATGGAGGCGTTAGCGACTAGCGCAGCAGGCGGTTGAATGTGCGGTATTCCGCGCGTTAACCACCTACCGCAGCTTGATAAAAGGAGCCCAAAGTCTAGAACTGGCAGTGGAGAAGACGGGTACAGTTAAAAGCAGTTTATCTGAGGAACGGAGTTCTCTGGGGGTTGTACAAGGAGAGAGAAGAGAGGAGAGATATTGAGGGGCAGCAGAATAAGCACACTTGTAGGTCAGCAAGAGGAGCTTGAACTGTATGTGAAGGTGGATAAGGAGCCAATAAAGTGATTTAAGGAGAGGGGTGACATGAGTATAATGAGGTTGTTAGAAGATGAGTCGTGCTGCACAAACCCCACTAAAAAATTTTGCACAGATTGCAAGGGGGAGAGGCGACACTGCGGAAGACCTCAGTGTGTGTGCAGTATTACTGAATACCAGGGATCCATGCTCAACCTCTGTGCCATGATTTACACCCGGTTTCAATTGGTGTAAATTCTCGCACCTAAATTTTGCCAAGAAAATCTGCTCTACGGGCCTGATTTTCTAAACAGCACCTAAAACATAGATGCCAAGAAATATGGTACATAGCGCATGTCAATCTTAAGTTAGGTGTCATTTATAGTAGTGCCTAAATTGGACTTAAGCCTCCCCTCCCCTATTTATGCCAGGATTTTCTTGGCCTAAATACTAGCTCCTAAGTTCATTTTAGGCACCTAGACATAAACCACACCTAAGATCCACCCATGATCTGCCCTTTGATATTTCAATGCATATTCATTGGGAAAACTCTGAAAACCCGATTGGATTCCGGCCCTCGAGGACCGGAGTTGCCCACCCCTGGTCTAGACCATATCATCTTGCTCAGTAGAATAATTCCTTGTCTTATGGCATTTGCATCTGAAGTAGCACTCCTTCTCTGGGCCACTCAATAGACCAGTGGTTCCCAAGCCTGTCCTGGAGGAGCACCAGGCCAATCGAGTCTTCAGTCTAGTCCTAATGAATATGTATGAGAGAGATTTGCATATAATGGAAGTGACAGGCATGCAAACCTGCCCTCGAATCGTCCCCCCCAAGACAGCACTCCCCCACAAACCCCCGATCTCCCCCCCAACCCGCGACCCCCCTGCCCCCAATCCTACCCTCCATAACTTGTCAACGTTGGCTGGACGGACGGATGCCAAGCCCGCCTGTCCGGCAGGACAGCTGGCTCCAGAATGGGGCCGGATTGTCCCAGGTGGCTTAAACCCCGCCCACAGGTGGGGCCTGAGGCGCCTGGGCCAACCAGAATAGGCCCTGGAGCCATAGGCTCCTCCTGTGGGAGGGGCCTTAGGCATATGGGCCCAACCCACACCTGAATATAAACCACTTAGTCTTTAAGTGGTGTATAAATACTAAAATAAATAAATTACATTTCCACTGTTCTCCAGCTCATTGCTCCAATCTTAATATTTCCGAAGAATAAACCTACTGATGTAATGTATTGTCAACTTTGAGATTTAATAGAATTTACACTTCCATGTTTTCTTCTCAAGCAGCAAAGTGCTGGAATGTTCTTCCTTTGATATTAGATCAGAAACCCATTAAATGAGATTAAGGAAGAGATTTAAACCATTTTTGAAAGAAATGTATAGGCAATATGATCTTATCTACCATTATATTATTATGTCTGTAAATGTATTGTAAAATGTCCTTAGTTTGGCTAGCTATCTTTTATTGCAATCCTCACAGAACAATTTGGCTTGTAGTGGGATATAAGACTTCAATATTTTATTGTATTGTAAGATATTTTAATGTGCCTGCATGAAATTATAAGCGTCTACTGTTGGAATTAACTAGTACTGTTAATGTGACTGAGTATGGTACAAAGTTTGTACCTTGGCAAGTCATTTGAAAGACAATGGTAAAAATGATGATTCTTTTCAAGGTTAAGTATTTCTGCTTCAAGCATAGAATATTTTATTAATAAAACATTATTGGGTCCTGCATGGAAAACTTGAGGCTATGGTATATTACAATGGGAGAAATAATTGGTGCCTCATTAATTTTCCTAAACTTCCACTGTTACCCATAACTGACATGTTTAAGTGCTATTTCTGAGAACATTTAAATATGATATAATGAGCTTTCCTGCCAACATGAAATATATATTATCTGCCCTTTTCTAAACATGCTGAAGAGGCAAAACTGTCAATGGAAAGCATGATTTTGGAGAGGAAGGACTGTCCAGAGTCACCTTGTTATTTGAGAAATTTCTTTGACCTTGGTATTTTGTTTCATTGATTTTGTGTGTATGTGTGTGTGATTTGTATTGGTTATGGATGACACTATATGTCCCTAGTTCTAGTTATTCTTTTGTAATCTGTATTAGATCTCCCTACCTCAGAAGGAGAGTGTGGCATAGTGGTTAGACCTACAGCCTTAGCAACCTTTGGCTGTGGGTTCAAATCCTGCATTGTTCCCTGTGACCCTGGACAAGTCACTTTTTTTTTCACTACCCCAGGTACATTACATAGATTGTGAGCCCACCAGGACAGATAGGAAAAATGCTTCAAAGTACCTGTATATAAACTGCTTTGAGTGTGGTTGTATAACTACAAAAAGGCAGTATACAAGTCCCAATCCCTGTCCCTTAGCAGGGTTTAAAAAGGGTTTTGATAATTTTCTAAAAGAAAAGTCTATAAAACGGGCTTGAAACCCCCCACTGCTTATCCAATTAATTATAGAACAGTCATTTATAAATTTCAATATTCCTAGTCAAAGTTAAACAGATACCGACTAATACTCAAAACAAGTTAACTGGCTGGGAACGGTTGCCAACCAGTTAACTCCCTCCCATCTATCAAAGAAGGGAAGAAGTGTCTTCGGTGGCAAGCTGGCTAATCTATTAGAAGAAGGTTTTAAACTAGAAGTGATGAGGTAGGGTGATCAAAGCCCCCAGGTGAGTAAATCACTGAATTTCTCTACACAGATGGGAAAAGGGGTCATGTCTGGAAAGTGGTATATACTAATGCTTGAAGCATGAGAAATAAGATTCTGGATCTAGAAGCAGTGATGGAAGAAAATGAGTTGGATATAGTGGCAATCATGGAGATGTGACTGGGATGTAGTTATACCGGGCTACCAACTGTTCAGGAAAGACAGGATAGGAAGAAAAGGAGGGGAATAGCATTATATGTTAAAGATCATATTAAATACCATAAAGATATTGCAAAATAAAGCCTTAAAGCATCTCCCCAGTGTAAAACATTTAATAGTAAAGAATGAGGTAACTAGATGATAAATGTAAAAATTCTTGTTGATTTCTAATTGATTTTTACCATTTTGATAACAAGTACCATTATGTATTGTATCTCATATATCCTTTATATGTGAATTATTTTGTGTATCATTCTAATTTTACTTTGGGCAATGAAATTTAGGGTGGGCATATCATAACCCTATAGACATTAATCTTTAGAACCTCATATGATATATATATCATTTCAAGTTCCCATAATGTATATCATTTGTAATCATTTATGCCAGGGGTCTCAAAGTCCCTCCTTGAGGGCCGCAATCCAGTTGGGTTTTCAGGATTTCCCCAATGAATATGCATGAGATCTATGTGCATGCATTGCTTTCAATGCATATTCATTGGGGAAATCCTGAAAACCTGACTGGATTGCGGCCCTCAAGGAAGGACTTTGAGATCCCTGATTTATGCCCACCACCCCCTACCAATAGGTGTTTTTACTTAAAATTCAAATCTAAATAATTTATTAATTAGTAATATTACCCATAAATTTAATATTTTCAATCTAAGTAATTCATTGGTTGAAAATAATACCTATAAATATATTTCCTAACAAAACCCTTCATAAATTATGTGGCATTCAATTTGTTTGTTGTAATTGAAAGGCAACACTTATCTGAATCAGGTGGAACATGGCCATATCAACGTTGATGGTGGCCATGTTCCACCTGATTCAGATACGTGTTGCCTTTCAATTGCAACAAACAAATTAAATGCCACATAATTTATGAAGGGTTTTCTTAGGAAATATATTTATAGGTATTATTTTTAACCAATGAATTACTTAGATTGAAAATATTAAATTTATGGGTAAGATTACTAATTAATAGGCTTTATTACTCTAAGGTTTTATTCCAGTGTGCTCGTTCACAGTTGATGTGTGCAGTTCCATCTCCACACTTTGTTACTTTGGTTTGATTTATGTGGGAGGTTTTTGTTGTTGTTGTACTCTTTGTTTTTGGTCCACCTGTATTTTAGGCATGGCCAGTTATACCAGCCAAAGAGCTAGTGCAAATTCTTTAAAAAAATGTGCATATTGTAGTATTCAATAATTCATAGATTTAACTATTCATCCTGCCCATATTCCACCCCTAAGTGTTGTAGCATTTAAGCACCATGTCATGAAATAGGCATGAGGCTGAATACTGTCTTTTGTTCTATATGCTGTGATTCTGGTCATCTACAGTACATGCATTCTTGGCACATAAATGTTGCCCCCTACCCCCCTTATAGAATTTCTGTTAAAGTCTGATGTTTAGCTTATTTCTGTGCCAATGTGGACAGGTTAAAATTTCATTAACTCAGGGAGATAGTTACCAAGGTGTGGCAAAAGGTGGCCTTTTATTACACCTTGATGTACTGCAGGAGTCATCAACCTGTGGTATCAGAGTAACCGCAATTTATGGATTCCCGCAATATATAAAATATCCAGTTCTGTTACATCTACTCAGGAGTCCATACGTTAGGTGATCGAGGCTCCTGCACTCCTGGACTGCAGCGCCCACTCATCCAGCACACCTGACGCTGCTTGCCGACACAGCAAAATGGCTGACTCTTGCTGCCACAACTCCACAAAGGGCTGGTGGCATGCAATCGGGCCCACAAGCGTTCCTCCGACGTCAATTTTGACGTTGGGGCAAGACTTGTGGGCCCGATTGCACACCACTGGCTCTTCTCTTCCTTTCCTGTAGTGGGTAAGAGGGCGGTGAGCAGCATCAGCTGCAGTGAAGGGGGGGGGGGGGGCAACAAGCAGCAGCAGAATGCCGGGGGGGGAGCGGGTTGACGAGCAGCAGTAGAACGCCGGGCGTGGGGGGTGGAGGTGTATTCACTCCATAAGATGAACCCCCTTTTTGGGAGCAAAAAATACGGTAAGCTTTCTTGTAGCAGATTTTCCTTTTCTTTGGAATCAGAACATATCAGTTCCAGCATACAGAGGTTTAATGTGCAATTGTTATGAAAAATGCTAAACATCTATGTTAGAAAGCATTTTTAAACTATTAATACATGTGTGTCCCAGTTGTTTTGCTGAATTAATTCTGTACTCTGCATATATACAATAATGGTAGACTTCTCAGTCACCTTCTGGCACATACAAAGAATGTTTAAATTTCAATTTTATCTAATTGAAAGGATTAATTTAAAAAGAAAGAACAAAATCCAGAGTTTAATATGACCTGCTCTTTGGGGACTAAAGCAAGATTTCTGTACCTTATGGTTTCAATCTCCACAGAACCTGTTCATAATTCCCTTCCCTACCGCACTCCAAATTCAATGACTCTCAAGCTGAACCAGATAAAGTGGGTTGAATGGAGTATACTTGTGTTCAGTTTTAAGAGCAAGCTTAGAGGTAAAGACTCAGCTCTGGGAATAAACAGAATTCCTCAAAAGAATCAAAAACAGACCGTAATTTGCTAATATAATGCATAATTCATGTGAGTTGCCCCATGCTTTATACTTGAACCAAGAAACCTACTGTAGAAGTGTAAATTGGAAAAAAAAAAGGCTGCTTTCTTTAAAATGCTGTGTATATTAGCTGTAGGACCACAGTTGAGCTGGAAGAGGTTCCATAATATCATCTTACAGGGGTAAGATGATTTGTATGCTTCAATGCAGTACAATTTCCTAACAGGACTGCTGATATATGTTTGCTGTATGTATATATATATACATATATATTTGTATGTATGTATGCTGTATGTATATATATATATATATATATATATATATATATATATATTTTATTTTATTTTTTTTTATTTTTTTTTTCACTTGAAGATGGAAAACATTATCAAAGCATAATAACTATTATTTTGACGACAGTGCAATGATTTCTCTTGTTTCCACCATAGATATGATTTAGGGTTCAATCACGTATGACAATGACATACCTTACATCCTTACGTCAACGTCTTGCATGTGATTGTGTTGTTAAAATTTCCTGCGCATGCGCGCATGTGTTGTAGCTCGCTGTGCCCAATTGTCCTGAGCTAATTTGTCTTGCACTCAATTGTCTTGCACTGAGTTGGCTTACGCGCAATTGTGGTTGCGCTCAATTGTCTTGCGTTGACTTGTGTTTGTGCTCAATTGTCTTGCACTCAATTGTCTTTGTGCAATTGTCCGCACGCTTTTGACTTGCCACCATAATTTAGATGCTAAATTACTATGGGGCTCTTTTACTAAGCTGTGGTAAGCATTAATGTGTGCTCATCACAGGTTAAAAAGTCACCACTGTGAGGTGCACTCAGCCATCCTGTGGTAATTTTGGAATTAGCACATGCTACCCATGCGCTAAAAAAATAGATATTATTGTTTAGCATGGGGTATGTTTGGAGGTTGAAACTGGGAGTTGAATCATGTGTTCAAATATACTTAGGTAAGGAATTTCAAATTAATAGAACTAAAATATCAAAAAGGCAGAGTCCTTAGTTGCTTCATAATAGGATCTTCATGGAGGAAATATAGACTATGATCATACTAAGAATACAATAACTGTGGAAGAGAATGAAGAATAAAAATATCAAATAAATGATCTTACAGGCAAGTGGACTAACCCATTTTTCATTCCTGAGGTGGTTGAACCACTTCTCCATGTCTCCAATGGGAATAGTCCATTCAATCATGCAAAAATCTGAGAAATTCACTGGGTTTTAGCTTGACTATAGGTAAATATGGATGTCTTGATGCACTAGATCAGTGTTTCTCAAGTCAGTCCTGCAGTACCCTCTTGCCAGTCAGTTTTTTTAGGATGTCCACAATGAATAGGCATGACATTGGTTTGCATACATTGCCTCCATTGTATGCACATCTTTTCCATGCCTATTCATTGTGGATTACCTGAAAAAATGACTGGCAAAGGGGTACTCCAGGACTGACTTGAGAAACACTGCACTAGATCCAAAAAGCCATATACAGTATTGGTAAATTGAGGGTTAGCCAACTTGTCCACGAGACCATCCAATAATGCTGCAGAATAATCAGCTTTCAGGTCCTTAAAAACAGGAATACTTTAATCTTGATCCTGTAGGCTTCGGGAAACCAGTGATAAAATAGATGCCAGAATATAATGGGAAAAAATTGCAGAAGGAAATGCAGAGAATGCTATTACTCTTCATACTACTCATAAAAATAATGGAGTCATTTCAAGCAAAATTAGGACAAAGAAAAATTCCTGGTAGAAAATGTTTCAATCAAAGCATGAAGGTGAACAAAACACTTTTTCTTCTTCTTTTTTTTTTTTTTAATAAAGAAAAGAAGCAAATTTAGGCACACATCTTTTTGCAACAAACAGTAGAAAATTAATAATCTATCAATTTTCAATAAAAACTACTATTATTCAAATCACTACTGAGATATAGAAATATTAATAGCAATACACTATGGGGCTTATAATTGAAATGAAATACGTCTAAAAACAGGCTTAAATCTGCACTTGGACGATCAGTAAGACAAGTTGTCCAAGTGCCAATAATCAAACCAGGTTTTAGACGTATCTAAAAATGACTTAGGCCTTTTCAGTGCTGCTGCATGACCAGAGGTAAAAGGGATGTTTTAGGAGAAGTGGCGAGGGTGGGATTTGGGCAGGACGTGGGCTGATCTAAACTTAGTCGTACTGCAAGTATAACCGAAAGTTTAACGAGGCTGCCTGAACGGAACTTGTACATTATGACTTAGACCATATAAAACCAGGTCTAAGTGCCAAAAGGTATCCAAAGTGACCAGATAAGCACTGCAGACACAAAGTACAGACCCCCATACACTGCCCCAGTGATCACCGACCCCCCACCCTCCAGCACCATAAAAATCAAAATAAAAACGTACATACCTGCTTCCAGAACATCAGCACCTAGCATAGCAAAGTCTAGTAGAGCAGAACAGAGGTGGCTTAAGTAGTGTGGGGGTGGGTGGGCCCATAAGCCACTCTAATCACTGCATTTATGGTGGAACATGTGCACCTCCAACCCCCTTCTCCCAAACCCTACTGTACTGCCATATAGGTGCCACCTGAAGCCGTGAGGACTATTTGGGGTGTTTAAGGGGACTTACAATGCCCTATAAGGGAGTTATGATGAGATGTTTATGTGAAATTCACAGCAGTGTCCTGTAAGGTGCCCCACTACTCTGTTGCCATGTCTAGGTGTCCAGGTCCATTACTTTGCTGGCCCCTCCCACATCCAAAAGGTCCTTTTCTAGGCGTTTTTGACTTGGACAAATTTTTGGACGAGAATGGGGGATAAAGATAGATGACTTAGCGGTCTGGGTGATCAAACAGCTGGACGTACAGTTAGACGACTCTCGGAAGAACTAAATATTTTGGACTTATTTTTTGAGAATGGACTTTAAACAGTGCCAACTTTAGGCGACTAGCGACTTAAGTCTAAAATGGACTTGGACGTTTCTTTCGATTATGCCCCTCCATGCTTGCATGCCAGAATTCACAGTGCATTTAAATAATTTTTCTGGCTAGACAATGCAATTTTACAAGTTTGCAGGTTTATTTACTTTATATCTCTTATAATAAAACCCTAAGCGATGCATGCACACTCCTACCTGCGTGTTCCGTATGTCTGTGGCAGGCAGGAGAGCGCATGCGCGCTTACAATGGGCCCACACTTGAGCGCTGTGGATGACTAAGGAGACGCACCTGTTCAATTTATTAAGAGCGATACCGCTTCTCCTGCACATACCGGCAGAAACCTCCCTGCAGCGTTGGCAGCGGCAGCATGCTAAACAGGCTGCTTCGCAGCTTTCTCCTGCCCCTGTCTAATTCTCTGGTGATACCTCATTTAGAATATTGTGCACAATTCTGGAGACCACATGTTCAAAAAGATAGGAAGAGTCTTCCTATTAAAGTTAATAGGAGGACTCCTACTACCGCAGTTAGATCTTTGCTTTTCTTGCTAAATTGATGTGATTTATTTTCATTAGCACTAACTAGAATTCTTGGATCTAAAATTTATGCGATTAATAGTATTGATTAAGAATTGTATTTCCTATTTGATATTAGTATTTTGTTTAAAATTATTATTCCTGGGATTTTTTTTTTTCAATATTCTGTACAAGAGGTTTTCTTGAAAAAATTTTAAAAGCAATAAATAAATTTTAAAAAGATAGGAAGAGGATGGAGTCAGTCCAGAAGTCAGCTACTAAAATGGGCTAGTAGTGTATGGGGATAGAATAATGATCTCAGTATGCAAACTTTGGAGCAGACATGGGCGACTCCTGTCCTCGAGAGCCAGAATCCAACTGGGTTTTCAGGATTTCCCCAATGAATATGCATTGAAGCAGTGCATGCAAATAGATTTCAAGCATATTCATTGGGGAAATCCTGAAAACCCAATTGGATTCTGGCCCTTGAGGACCGGAGTTGCCCATGTCTGCTTTGGAGGAAAGACAGGAGAGGGGATATATGATAAAGACTTTTAAATTCACTCAACAATCAAACTATTATTAGCCAAGTGGTGGTGGAGATACCCCATGAAAAACCATTTATACTTAGTGGAGAAAAAGCCTCAACTTATCAACAATATATGGACGACAACCCAATGAGTTTCAAAGCCAGTCCTGCTTTGTATCAAAGGCAAAAACAAACTCCACAGCTTTTCAAATGTAATTTTTCAAAACGGGACCAAAGCCATCACTGTGCACAGGGAGCCAAGAACAAGAACACAAAATAGTTCACTTATCTTCATAGATGTCACCAGGAACCAAACATGCTCCTTACAGCGAGTAGATCTTCCTGCTATAGCTCTTCGCATGCTGGAAAAAGAAAAGGAACTGGGTGTAACCAACAAGGCTCTTGTTTCGCCAATCAATGGCTGCGTCAGGGAAATTCACATTCACTCCTGCTCCGTCCAGGATGGATTTTAGCGACAGATTATCAAAATGGCTTATGGTGGTCTTTTGCATGCTTCCTAGCAGTCTCCAACACTGCCATACAAATGAGCTCTTCAGTATTCAAACAAGCACTCTCGTGGAATCTTAAACATAGCTGAGCCATTCTCCAAGAGCGGCGTCAGCTTTTGGTGACAAAAATCAGCAACTGGTCCGGGGATGCCGGTACAGTGACAGCTCTGTGAAAAACACATCTCTGCCGTGTGTTAACAAAAAAAAAATTGCAAATTGAAGTTCGGCAGGAGAGATGCGCTCTCTCTCCTGTCGTATCACCGCCAACCAACACCCCACAACTCCCCTCGGCAGCAGGAGGAGAGTTGCCCACGCTCTCCCGCCACCACACAACCCCTCTCTGTGCCTCTGATGACCCCTACTCTCTCCCCCTTACCTTATATTCAGATGGCTGGCCAAAGGAATGTCTACTCCCTCCAGCCATCAGGCCCAACTCTTCAAATTGGCAGGCCTTCCCCTTCCTGGTGCATGAATGTAGTGAGAGTGGCTTTACAGGACTATTAAAAAAGCCTTGGTGAAATAACTAAATTCATCACTGTTCATTTGAGTCTCTTACCTCTAATTGATCCAGAGAAACGAATGAAGAATGCTTTAGGATGTGTAACATTAGAGCAGGGCCATTAATTGAGAAAAAAGAAAATTGATCATTTTCCAGCTGTGGTAAAAATGGCCTCAGCACATAGAAAAAAAACCCCACATAAGTGCTCGCCAAGGCCAGCTTTTATCACCGCTTGGTAAAAGGCGCCCTAAGTGACTTGCTGAGAGTCACAAGTAGCTGCAATTGGAAACAAACTCCATTCCCCAGAGCTACTGGTACAAAATAGTACTTAGCACTCTGCTGTAATTTTTGTGTTTGAGTACACTTATGTATGGAAGTTTTGGTATTTTAGCCATTCGTGAGCACAAGAGATACTAAATATGAGTACCTAGATTGTAGAATAGCCCTTTACACATATCAAAGAGTGGGGTAGGCATGAATTCCCATGAAGGGTTCTTCAGGTTAGCTGAAATATCTTGGCAGTTTTTTCCAAACTTTGGATATGAGACAGTGGATACATTTTTGTCATAACAATTTCTACATTTTGAAAGGGGGGAGGGGGGTGAATTGAAGCCTTAGTGATTGCTTTCCACAGGAACAGATTGGTCTAGGGGAGAATGATCTGTGGACAGTAGTTGTCTAGGAGCAGGCTTGACCAAAGCAATTATGTACTCTGTCATAGGGTATTTTACCATGAAACGCAAACTGTGGAACCATGCAATCATCAAACTGCTTAGAGACTAGAGAGTAGGATTAAATGGTCAATATTCTCAATGGAGAAGGGTAAACAGTGGGGTTCTGTGTTGAGACTGCTGCTTTTTGGCATATTTATCAATGATCTGGAAGGTGGCGAATGTTACGCCGATCTTCAAGAAAGGTTCGAGGGGTGATCCGGGAAATTACAGATCAGTGAGTCTGACCTCGGTACTGGGAAAGATGGTAGAGGCGCTGATAAAGGACCGCATCATTGAGCACCTTGACGGACACGACCTGATGAGGACCAGCCAGCATGGCTTCAGCAGAGGAAGATCTTGCTTGACAAACTTGCTGCACTTCTTCGAGGGAGTAAACAGATGGATAGACAAGGGTGATCCAGTCGACATTGTATATCTGGATTTTCAGAAAGCTTTTGACAAGGTTACGCATGAACGACTGCTTCGAAAAATTGCGAGTCATGGAATCGAGGGTGAAATACTCATGTGGATTAAAAATTGGCTGGTGGATAGGAAACAGAGAGTGGCAGTAAATGGAAAATACTCGGACTGGAAAAGCGTCACCAGTGGAGTGCCGCAGGGTTCGGTGCTTGGACCTGTGCTCTTCAACATATTTATAAACGATCTGGAAATCGGTACGACAAGTGAGGTGATTAAATATGTGGACGATACAAAGTTATTCAGAGAAGTGAAGACACAGGAAGATTGCGAACATCTGCAATGTGACATAAGTACGCTCGAGAAATGGGCCGCGACATGGTAGATGAGGTTCAACATGGATAAGTGTAAGGTGATGCATGTCGGTAACAAAAATCTTATGCACAAATACAGGATATCTGGGGCGGTACTTGGAGAGACCCCTCAGGAAAGAGACTTGGGAGTACTGTTCAACAAGACAATGAAGCCGTCCGCATAATGTGCAGTGGCGGCGAATAGGGCAAACAGAATGCTGGGAATGATTAAAAAGGGGCTCACGAACAGGTTGGAGAGGGTTGTCATGCCGCTGTACCGAGCCATGGTGCGCCCTCACCTGGAGTACTGCGTCCAGCACTGGTCACAGTACATGAAGAAGGACACGGTACTACTTGAAAGGGTCCAGAGAAGAGCGACTAAAATGGTAAAGGGGCTGGAGGAGTTACAGTGAGAGATTAGAGAAACTGGGCCTCTTCTTCCTTGAAAAGAGGAGACTGAGAGGGGACATAATCGAAACATTCAAGATACTGAAGGGAATAGACTTAGTAGATAAAGACAGGTTGTTCACCCTCTCCAAGGTAGAGAGAACGAGAAAGCACTCTCTAAAGTTGAAAGGGGATAGATTCTGTATAAACGTGAGGAAGTTCTTCTTCACCCAGAGAGTGGTGGAAAACTGGAACGCTCTTCCGGAGGCTGTTATAGGGGAAAACACCCTCCAGGGATTTAAGACAAAGTTGGATGGGTTCCTGTTGAACCAGTACGTAAGCAGGTAGGGCTGGTCTTTGATCTCGGGGCCACCGTGGGAGCAGACTGCTGGGCACGATGGACCACTGGTCTGACTCAGCAGCGGCAAATTCTTATGTTCTTAATCTTCAGCACTAAATCTTCAGTGTGCGCTAAAAATGCTAGCGCAACCTTAGTAAAAGGAGCCCTAAGATTAGGGGGCATACGATGAAACTACTAAGAAGTATGTTTAAAACCAGAGAATATTTCTTCACTCAATGGGTAATTCAATTCTGGAATTTGTTGCTGGAGAATGTAGTAAAAGTGGTTAGCTTAGCAGGGTTTAAGAAAGGTTTGGATAATTTCCTAAAGAGAAGCCCATAAACCATTATTAAAATAGCTTGGGGAAATCCATGGCTTATTCCTAGGATAAGCAGCATAAAATCTGTTTTTCTCCTTGGGATCTTGCCAGGTACTTGTGACTTGGGTTGGTCACTGTTGGAAACAGGATACTGGGCATGATAGAACATAAGAATTGCCATACTGGGATAGACTGAAGGTCTATCAAGTCCAGTATCCTGTTTCCAACAGTGGCCAACCCAGGTCCCAAGTATCTAGCTACATCCCAAGTAGTAAAACAGGCAGCTCCCAGGCAACCTCAAGGAAGTAAACCAGTCCAAGGTATCAAAGTCTACTACCCATGTCAGCATTAAAAAGCAATTGGTGTAGAAGGTTTTCAGGTATAAACTTTCTTGTCAATTTTTCATCTTCTTCTGCAAGCACAACCAAGCAAATGCACAAGTTCGACCAAATCTGAATTGAAAACATACATTAATGCCTGTTTTTCTAAGCTTAAATATGAGCATTTCAAAAATGTAATGTGCAAACAATTTCTGAAAGGCTCTTATTTAAAAGCACAGATGAATAATGCTGGAACATGCTTGTACTCTGGGTTTGTCTACGCAGGCACATAAGAGCCACACTTTCTGCAAACCCTTTGTATGCATATGCCAAGCATGATTCTCCTCTTGCTTTTGGTTTGTTAGTGCCAGATTAGAGAATGGCACGGGGACAAATTTTCACCCTTCTCCGCAAGATCTCATTTTCCCATCCTGTCCCCGCGAGTTCTTTTCCTGTCCCTGCCCCATTCCTGCAAGCTCCGTCCTCATCGGCACAAGCCTCAAACACTTTAAAATCATAAGTGTTTGAGGCTTGTGTAGTTAAGGCAGAGTTTACAGGAATGGGGCAGGGACAGGGACAGACACAAAACTAGCGGGGACAAAACGGGGAAATTGAGTTCCTGTGGGGACGGTGAAAAATTTGTCCCCGTGTCATTCACGATGGCAAATAACCACACACATCACTTGCATAAGATTTCTTTTGATTGCCACTTATCTATTTGTCTGCGCAGTTGTGCTATGTGCTTTTGCACTGCAGGATTTAGCACCTATAGTTTATCCCATTATGGCAGCTCTTCTGTCGTTATGCTTCCTGAGAACATTGTCCATGGCCAGAGTCTGTACCCTGCAGCATTAAGAAAACATTTCTTTTGAACATCAGTACCTGTAATCTCTGCGTAACCAATTTGTTCTCATTTTTATCATTTAAGATGTCCTATCAGATCTTCTGGGAGTGTGCTAGCCTATATACCAAGTTCATATTCGCATCACTGCATCATGAGACATAGTTTGCATATGTGCAAACACAAGTCAAGGCAAGGCACCTTTTCTGTGCCCAAATTTCTTCATGCTGATGTGTTTGCATCATCTAAAAAGTATAGTGAATGCGTCTAGCAGCAATCTATTGTGTTACTACCATTTTGTTGCAGGTCACACCACCTTTCCGTTGCAATTCAATTAATTTCACTGAGCGCTGTACATTACTTCTTGCACTCTGAAGTGACTAGCCCTTTCTTCACCAGAGGTACTATGCAATGTTGTTATTGATAAATGAGTCATGCTACTTTCTACTCTTGTAAGCTTTTGAGAATATATAACGTAGAAGTCAATACGAGTTGATTAATTAATTTTAATGGTGTGGATAATGCACCGAGAAAGCCTCATTGAGAAGCACAATGGAATGATTTTATTTAAATTTCTGTATTAAAATGATTGCTTCTTCCACCTTTTACAACATGCTTATTTGACCCCACAGTGAAAACCATTTGTATGGCCAGTGGCGGTGCCAGCCTGTTTTCTTAATCTAGCGCAGTGGTTTGCATATAAAGAGGAGACAGGCATGCAAATATGTCTCATACATATTTATCAGGGATGTCCTGAAAACACGACTGGCTGGGTTGAGAACCATTGATCTAGAGCATTTCTACTGATAAATTTAACAAAGCAACTTCATTTAATAATTGGCTTTTAATGGGAATTAACAGCCAGTTTTTCCGCTGGACACCTATTCACTAACTTGTGATAAATATAATGTAGGTTAATGTGAAATTTTGCAAATAAGTTACATTGGAAAGGGACACGGTAGGTAAGGATTGCATTAACCTTTATTAATACTTACTGTAACAGTGGTTACCATGAGTTGGTGAATAGCCCTACAGACTTGGTGCCATGAAGGTTTTGGTTTGTTAGTGTAGGGGGAGTGTGTGGAACAGTGGTTAAAGCTACAGCCTCAGCACCCAGGGGTTGTGGGTTATGCTGCTCCTCGTAATCCTGGGCAAATCAATTAATCACCGATTATTGTATTGGTTGCCAGTGGAGGCACGAGTAATGTTTAAATTTTCATGCCTGTGTTTTAAGTCAGTTTGGGGATTGACGCCTGCATACCTGCTATCATTTTGTGCTAAATAACCCCGTGAGGATAACCAGGAATTGTAACCTATTTGCTTACCCGAAGATTTTAGGCTGTAAACTTAGGTCTTATTTAGACAGGATGCTTGCTTTTCAAGCAAGCAAACAACAGTCCTGGTTGGGTAACTATATCAGCGGAGCCATGCTGTCCTATGGTGCTTTTAGAAAAGAAATTAAGACAGTATTATTTGATAAATTTATCTCTTAATTGTGCTTTTATTCTTAACACAATAATTTTACTGTTTTAATTTACATTTTTAATGTCTTTTTAAATAATAGGCTGTATTCTTACCATTATTATTTTGTATTTCACTGATTGCCCAGTTTTTCTTTTCTGTGGAAACCGCCTAGAATTCTTTTGATTAAGGTGGTATAGAAAAATAAAGTTATGTTATATTAATCCCACCATTGCCCCAGGTACATTAGATAGATTATGAGCCCCCAGGACAGACAGGGAAAAATGCCTGAGCACCGGAACAAATTTGAGTATACTGAGCTCCCTTGGGAGGACAGTATAGAAAATTGAATAAATAAATAAAATCTATAGCACTTGCGTAACACATCTTAGAGGATTATTCTAATTGAAAATCTTCTTTAAAAATGTGTCTGTGTTGCTGTTCCTAGCCGCTTTATTTCTTGATTGAGTTTGTATTGCGAGTCCTTTTTGTAGCTTTGTTACACGTAAACTCATTTGAAATAGTCAGTGCATTGACACAGACTATGGGCTCCTTTTACAAAGGTGCGCTAGCAGTTTTAGCGCACGCTAAAATGCCATGCACGCTAGCTGCTACCGCCTCCTTTTAAGCAGGCGGTAATTTTTCAGCTAGCGTGCGCTATAGCGTGTGTTAATCTTGTGCGGATGCTAAAAACGCTAGCGCACTTTAGTAAAAGAAGCTCTTGGTCAGTGATTGGTTTTTTTTTTAATGAAATTATCATGATGAGCAGAATTTGATCTGGAAATTCAATGCTGGGCCTAATCTGGTCACCTTGACTATCTGAGTCTTACCTGGTTGATGAAATTAAACAGGTGGTAGTCAATATTCAGGCTGGTACCTGTATAAGGTCAGGATAGCCTTTTGTTGTCCTAATTTTACTCAGTTACCTGATTGGTGGACTGAAAATCGCTGCTATTTGGGCAACTCCCAGCTTTGCCCATATTCTGCCCTAGACCACTCTGGCACTGGTCACCCCAGATTTACAGTCAGGGAGAGATAATTCGATAGGAGCTTCTCCTATTCTTCTACATAGTTATCTCATAAATACAGGTCATTAAATTTCTCATTTTTGTTTAATAGTGATTCATTACATACTTTAAGCCCATTACATTAACGGGTGCTAGAATAGATGTGTGTGTGTGTGTGTGTCTTTCTCTCTCTCTCCTTTGCCGCTTTCTGTCTGTTTGTCTTCCTGTCTCTCTCTTTCCTCGGCTGTCCACCACTACCCCTTGCCTGCTCCCCCTATCCAGCAGTAGTCCATCTCCCTTTCTTTTACTTCCTCCATGTTCAGCAGCACCCCTTCCCTGCTCCCCCTGTCCAGCAGCAGCCCTTCTCCCTTTGTTTTACATCTCCCCTGTCCAGCAGCACCCCTTCACTGCTCCCCCTGTCCAGCAGCAGCCCTTCTCTCTTCCTTTTACCTCCCACCTGTCCAGCAGCACCCCTTCCCTGCTTCCCCTGTCCAGCTGCAGCCCTTCTCCCTTTGTTTTATGTCTCCCCTGTCCAGCAGCACCCCTTCATTGCTCTCCCTGTCCAGCAGCAGCCCTTCTCCCTTCGTTTTACCTCCCCCCTATCCAGCAGCACCTCTTCCCTGCTCCCCTTGTCCAGCAGCACCCCTCTGGCCCACCGGCACGAACCTCATGTCCATCTCTCCCTCTCTTACTTCCTCTGTCCATATCTCTCCTTCCCCCTTCTGTCCCCTCCCTGAATCTCTCCCCCTCTCCCCATCTTGCCTCCTCCACATCCTTTTCTCCCTTCCCCCTGCTTCCCTCACTCTGTAACGCACCCCTGCCGACATCTACTCTTCCCCCTCCTCCCTCTCGCCTGCTCATCCGCCCGCCATGTGTAACGTCAAAGAAAAGCACTGTGCCACACTGTTGCTGGCCTCAGTGACTTCTGTCCACTGTGGCCAGCCCTAGCAGAAAGAGGAAGTTGTCAGAGGGCGGGCCATAATGGAGAGAAGACGGCGAAGCCAGCGGCAACATGGCGCAGTGCTTTTCTAAGAAGCTGAACATGGCGGGTAGGTGAGCTGGCGAGAAGGAGGAGGGTAAGAAGTAAATGCCAGCAGGAATCTGACGCCTATGGAATCAGTGGTGGCAGCGGTTTCTCTGGCGGTGAGTGAGGGCGGGAGGGGGAGTTGCTGGCGTGTTCCCTGCCTCCGTGTTCGAAAATGGAATTCGGCATGTACCCAGACACCACGGTCGCAGGGAACACGCCATCTTAAGTGCGCATGTGCGCTTGGGGTTTTATTATAGAGGATAATGTGACAATAAAAATGGGAAATATATAAATAAATATGAAGAGAGATAAACCGAGGCAAAAAGCAAGCACAAAAATATGTCCTATAAGCTAATCCAACAATCAATATATACTGTATATATAAATATACAGTACTCCCCCCAAATTTGTGGGGGGTTCCATTCCAGGAATCCTTGTGAATGCGGTTTTCCACCTGTCAAAAGGCGGGGGGAGGGGGGGCAGGAGAAGGCAGCTGGAGTGCCGGCGGGTGAAAAAAAAATCACTTGCGGTCTGCCCTATACCCTTCCCCTGACATCCCTGAACCTCCCCCGACATCCCCCACATTCTGCTCACATCCCTGACATCCCCCCTGTCATCCCGGACCTCTCCTGACATCCCCTGACATATCCGCCCCTCCTCCACATCCCCCCAACATCCCTGGGCCCCCCCCCCCCCACATCTCCGGTCCCCCCATACCTTCAGATGAGAAAACGACGTGGCCCTGTAAGCAGGAGGAAGTGAGCTTCCCTCCTGCTGTTTTCTCATCCAAAGGTACAGGGCGATCCGGGGATGTGGGAAGGGAACCTAGGAATGTTGGGGGAAGATGGGGAGGGGGGCAGTTTGTCACAGAATATAGGAGAGTTTGGAGATTTCAGGGGAATATTGGGGATTTCAGGGGGATGTAGGGGATGTTAGGGAGGTCCAGGATGACACCCCAGTCAAAGACATACAAAGCAAAAAACTATATGACAGACTATTAGCAACCCAAGCAGCAAGACTAGACCACCACCTCTCCAATCTGATGACTACAATGCCCAACTAAAAAAACCTTCAGAAAGGTATTGAAAACCATGCTATTCAAGAAATTTGTCAATTGATCTAACTAAACCTTCCCGACTCCCCAGATCCTAATGCATTTTCCAACTATCAAGGTTGTTCCCTGGGAATACCTAGACCAATTCTTTTGTAAACTGCCTAGAACTGGAAGGTATTAGCGGGATAGAAGACACCAATGTAATGTAATATAATGACAGGGGGATGTCAGGGGGAGCTGATCCTGGCAGGGGGGAATCCCCATTAGCTGAGCCACCAGGAATCCCCAAAACTGGCTCAGCTGATGAGGATTCTTCTGCCTTGATCAGCTGATGGGAAGCCTACTTTATTTTTTCTTTCTCTTTGGGTGGTGGGAGAGGCTCATGACAACTCCAGTGGTATTCTTGTCAGTTTGGGCACCTTTGTGGGACTTAGATGCAACTCAATCAGGTCTAACTTCCAGAGTCTTAAGTTCCCTCAAGAAAAGCTTTGATGATGGCTGGGGTATATCCAGGTTGAAGCTCGTATGATTCACGCCCATAACACACCCTCCAATGCTCCCCTTTGATCTCTGGATGCACAGCAGCTGAGAAGTGCTGCTGCACGTCCAGAAAGCTGTTTCTGATTATCGGCACATGCAAGTCCCTGCTATTAGGACGTCCAAGTGCTGACTTAGGCTGGTTTTTGGACGTTTTAAAATTTTGATTATGAGCCCCATAGTTATAGAATAAGAGGGATCCATGTCTAATTTAGATGTGTGGATTTACACCGTGTTTCAGTTGGTATACATGGCCTACCCAAAGTTAAGCACATTTCCTGCTTCCAAGCACTAATCTATAAGTGCTGACTAACTTTGAGTGTCGATTATAGAATACAGCTTTCTGACTTTTTAGGCACCATTTATAGAATCTAGTCCAATATGTTCATTTTAAAGTTCTCCTAAATTGTCCAGGCTAATTATAGCATGTTTTGTCAGTGCATATGAAGAGATGCTCAAAATCTGTGCACTAACTTAGCATTGCATAATGGCATAGAATAGAACATTTTGGCACTAACGCTTAAGTGCCAACATTTACACCATGAAGAAGGCAGGTGTAAATGTTAGCAGATTACTTTTGGGACCTAGGCATGCAACCTATAGTATTCTATAAGTATGGCACCTAAATGTGGTGACCCACCCAAATGCAGATCCCCTTTGAAGTTAGGCACTATTCCTTTAATTCAATAAAAAGGTGCAAAAAATTGTGTGCATAATTTTGGTCATGTACCCAAAATACCATGTGCAATTTAATTGAATAGAAAGCTAATTAGCGCTGATAATTGGCATTGTGTTAATTAGACTC
The DNA here is from genome assembly GCF_902459505.1 of Geotrypetes seraphini. Taxonomy (NCBI): domain Eukaryota; kingdom Metazoa; phylum Chordata; class Amphibia; order Gymnophiona; family Dermophiidae; genus Geotrypetes; species Geotrypetes seraphini. The sequence continues at coordinate 331,520,954 of NC_047084.1, read as the reverse complement.
AATTAATGGTTATGTGTATAAATTTAGGTGCGGGATCCATACCTAAATTTATGTGTGATTAAAAAAAGGGGCCATGGAAATGGGTGGGTCCTGAACAGATTAGGGCATTCCTTTAAATTACAGGTATAATTTGATTTAGGCCTCTTTAGGCACAGAGGCATGGTTCCCAGGCATAAGCGCAATTCTATAAACCACATCTAACTTTAAGCATAGTTTATGGAATAGCACTTTTTTGGTGCGATATTTTAGCCACAATATATAGAATTCAGTCCTATAGGACTTAAGGGCTGGATTCTGTAACTGGCGCCTATGCCAGTGGCCGGCTTAAAAAGCGACCGCCAATGGTGTGTCAGTCACATGACAGCACTGGTTATAGAATTCAAGTTCAAGTTTATTATTTGATGAATCGCCTATACAAATGTTCTAAGCGATGAACAGTTTTAAAAAAAACAACTTTTTAGAGGACAAACAGTTTTAAGACACAAGTAAAAAGTTAAAATACTTATAACATATTATTATAAATTTCTTCATACATGTAGCTTAAAGACAGACATGATATAGAAGGAAAAGGGGGGTAAAGTTGCAATTCTCTCAGGTAGAAAAACATAAAAAGGGAAGAACACGGGGAAGGGTAAAAGAAATTTTAAGTTCTGCATCTAATTAATAAAAGGTCTCTTAGTTTATTTGATAAAAGCATCGTTAAATAAAAAAGTTTTTAAAAGTTTTTTAAAAGAGATAAGATCTTTTTCTTTTCTGATGTAAAGTGGCAATGCATTCCATGTTTGTGGCGCTGTAACAGAAAACATGTCATTTCTTCTTGTACCCACAATTTTTAAGGAAGGGACAGTTAATAAGTCTTGTGATGATGATCGTAGAGAACGAGGGGCATAATAAGAACTTTAAAAACCAAGAATAATATTTTAAAAGTAATTTGGTGGCTAATAGGTAGCCAATGGGACTTAATCACTACTAAATTCAGTCAAGATAGGCAGCTGAAATATAGGCCTATCTATGTTGCTACGGGATCCTAAAGTCAGATCACAGCAGCCATAAATTGATTACAGCAGGCAAAGTTATCCCCAATCAGCTGAGCCAGCAGTGCTCCCTGAAGCCGTGGCTTCAGGGAGTCCTGCCAGTTCAGCTGATTGGGGGAGGGGGAATACCCATGCTGCGATTAGCTGATCGGCTGTGGCAGGGAACGCCCCCCCCAACATCAGCAGGAGGTATGCCCACTCCCTCCCACCAGAACCCCTGAAGCACACCCCAACTGCTATAAGCAGGAAGGATTCCCACTCCCTCCTTACCTGTAGGCCCCCCAACCCGGGGTGGGTTGGGGGGCCTGCAGGTAGGAGGGAGTGGGAATCCTTCCTGCTTATAGCAGTTGGGGAGGGGTATCCCATCCACCAATAACTTCTCCTGCTGTGATCAGTTTATGGATGCTGAAGCATGACTTTAGGATCCCACGGCAGCATAGATAGGTGGTTGAAATATAGGCCAGTGTTTTTCTGGGCCTACATTTCAGCTGCATGTCTTGTCATGAATCGCGGTTAGGTAGCTGCTTTAGCCTGCCTAATGCCACTTCTGGTGTTGGCCAAGCCTACTTTGGTGTTCTGCGGCCTAAAGTGGCTACCTAGCTGCGATGCCAGCCACCTTTTATTTAGGTGTTGATAGGCACTTCAACACTGCCATTTTTTGCCATTTCTGACAGTGTTTTTCAATTAACATAGGCATCGGCAGGCGCCAACGACACCTAAGTGTAGATGCTGGTTATAGAATTTCCCTGTATATGCTTACATATAGAATGGAGCCTAAGGGGTGAATTTATCAAAGGGTGCAAACCTATTTAGCACAGGCTAACAATTAGTACATGTTAAATGCTAAGACACCCATAGGAATATAATGGGTATCTTAGCATTTAGCACATGTTAAATCAGTTAGCACTCCTTAAGGAATTCCCCACAAGTGCAGTTAGACTGCTGTCTACCCCCAACTTCTGATTGTGTGCCCATAAAAAATTAGTGTAATAGTATATTAGACATCGCTATGCAATTACGGTAATTAAGTAGGTTTGTATAAAGTAGCTGTGACATTTTATGTGTACACATGTTGCACATTTTTCAGATTCTACATGACTAGCCCAAAGTAAACAATTGTTTTAACATGTGGAGAAACCCCCCCCCCCCCAAGAACAGATAACCGATCAAATAAATGTCCATTTGATTACCCATTTTCATTGGACACAGTCATCCCTCTCAGTTTTTCCATGTTCTCATCCTAGTGCTCACCTCAAGATGGAGTAACTGGCTGACCTCTTATCTTAAAAGTGAGGGGAGAGAGAGAGAAGGAGGAAGGAAAAGGAGACAGTGATACTGCCTCTCTCTCTCACACATCTGGCTGCTTTGATACCTCCAAGCTCCAGGCTGAGCTGAAAGTATTTTCTTATAATTCCTGCTATTTCCAGCTCTGCTTTACAAACGACTCCATTGGCAGCACTAGACATCATGACCTTTAAGCAGCTGATAGAATATAATACTACCACATGGTGCTAATTTGAATTTGATGTCGGTTGGCAATGCTTCACACCAGTGACCTTCATGTAGTTCATAAGGCTTAACACTGCCAAAAATGTCCATGTGGATAGCAGAGATGAAGTCAGCCAGAGGTTAAAAAAACAACAACAACCCGTATCTTTTGCAGTTTGGCCTGAGGGTCTGTTTAAGGAAGTGGAGGGAAGGAAAGATAGACTCTTTAGGTCTACTTGGGGCGGGGTTAAACTTGACTGGAAGTAGAAACTTAAATAACTACGTGGGAGAAGGGTTGCCTAATCAGAGGTAGGCACTCAAATGTTTTCTGGGGGAAGGGAGAACTTATATTTGGCAGTAGGAGAGGCTCAGGATAGTACGTACCTAGCCCTACCAGTTGACTAACTCTTCTCTATTAATGACAGTCTAGTAGCAGCTGTTTCATTTGGAGCCAATGACAAAAGAAGTCACTATGAAATATACTTGTGTGGCAAATGTGGGTACACTAACTTTTAGTGTGTCTACATTTTAACTACTCAAAACTTCTTTTAGCAGGAGTTGATTTAATATACAGTATAAGGCAAAATTTGATCACAGTCTTGTCTATTAGTATGAATGAATATTAATATTAATGCACTGTACAAAGGGCCCTCAAAATAGAAGTGAAATGAATAGATCAAAGCATTTTATTCAGAAGACAATGACAATTGTAGCTGTCAATGTAACTTACATTTAATCTAACTCATGGAAATATATCACAATTTTATTTCAAGTCATGGTAAGCATGCAGTGCTGTGCATCTATTGTAATGTTGGTTAGCAGATAAGCAGTATTCCTGGTTACCTTGGACACTAGTCACAGGTTGCCCATGTCAGATGGCTGTAAATTGTATTTTCATATAGTAAATTATGAGCCTCGGTTAGCAACATGCATCAAACATATTGATATACTGTATGTTAATGCACATTAACAAAAATTAATGAGAATTAACAAGCCCCAGTACTCTCATTGGGGTGCATTTACTAACTAGTGGAATAATTTTATACAGGTGTTTCCATATATTATAAAATCCTACAGCAGTATATATTTTAACCATACTTGTACAAATACCCCATTACCCTATGTGGACATTCCAAGTGTATAGCTTAAGTGGTGCAAGAGTGGAGATGTAATGTACTTGGGTGATTCATAAAATACATTGGTACTCTATGAAGTGTGTTTTGGCATTTACATACTTTGGGGCCTCATAGATACCTAATTTATTTATTTTATTTATTTATTTGGTTGTTTAGCCCGTCCTCCCAAAAGAGCCCAGAACGGGTTTCAGGTCAACATACATAATTATACAATTAGACAATACAGACAGATACTGTTACTTAAGGTGATGCAATTTCCTTGGTAACAGTATTGTAGATATGTAGCGACAAGATAGGCACATTCTTCATATAAAAGTGAGACATTTATACATAGCAACAAGGTATGTGGCTTTATTGGTAGTAAATTAGGTAAAAAGGTGGGTTTTTACCACTTTCGTGAAATTTAATAAACCTGCCAGTGATCTAATAGTTGGTGAGATTTTATAATCTGGGTAGGAAGTGTGAGCAGGCATGTTTGCGGGCCTTTTCTAGTAGAAGGGTTCATGCTGATGGAGTAGGTCAGTTAGACAGATAGATTGATAGTTTTTTGCCATGTAGGGTGGAATCATTTTTTCAAAGAATTTGTAGGCTAGTGTCAGAGCCTTAAAGGTGCAGTATTTCTGGATGGGCAGCCAGTGTACAGCTGCCAGAGCTGGAGTGACATGGTCGTGAATACCGTATTTTCTCGCATATAATGCGCGCGTTATACGTGGTTTTTACGTACCGCGCATACCCTTGTGTGTTATATGCGTGAGCGCGTTGTACAAATTTTTTTTTACATAGTTCCCCCCCCCCCGACGTCTGATTCACCCCCCCCCCGCAGGACCGCTCGCACCCCCACCCCGAAGGACCGCTCGCACGCACTCCCACCCGCACCCCCACCCTGAAGGACCGCTCGCACCCCTACAGCCTCCCGACCCCCCCCCCATCACGTAGAAGCTCCTACCGGTGTCCTACTGCTTCCTCTTGGCGGTCCCGACACAATCGGGGCAAGAGGGAGCTCAAGCCCTCTTGCCCCAGCCAACCGCAGCACCCCCGACACGATCGGGGCAAGAGGGAGCTCAAACTCTCTTGCCCCCCCGACTCCCCGACACAATCGGGGCAAAAGGGAGCCCAAGCCCTCTTGCCCCACCGACTCCCCAACTCCCCGACAATATCAGGCCAGGAGGGAGCCCAAGTCTTCCTGGCCCTGGCGACCCCCCCCCCCCTGCTAGTTGTTCGGGCCAGGAGGAAGCCCAAGCCCTCCTGGCCACGGCGACCCCCTACCCCCACCCCGCACTACATTACGGGCAGGAGGGATCCCAGGCCCTCCTGCCCTCGACGCAAACCCCCCTTCCCCCAACGACTGCCCCCCCCAAGAACCTCCGACCGCCCCCCAGCTGACCCGCGACACCCCTGGCCGACCCCCACGACACCCCCATCCCCTTCCCCGTACCTTTGTGTAGTTGGCCGGACAGACGGGAGTCAAACTCGCCTGTCCGGCAGGCAGCCAACGACGGAATGAGGCCGGATTGGCCCATCCGTCCCAAAGCTCCGCCTACTGGTGGGGCCTAAGGTGCCTGGGCCAATCAGAATAGGCCCGGGAGCCTTAGATCCCACCTGGGGGCGGGGCCTGAGGCACATGTCGGGGAGTTGGGGAGTCGGCGGGGCAAGAGGGCTTGGGCTCCCTTTTGCCCCGATCGTGTCGGGGAGTCGGGGGGGCAAGAGGGCTTGAGCTCCCTCTTGCCCCGATCGTGTCAGGGGTGCCGCGGTTGGCTGGGACAAGAGGGCTTGAGCTCCCTCTTGCCCCGATCGTGTCGGGGGTGCCGCGGTTGGCTGGGGCAAGAGGGCTTGAGCTCTCTCTTGCCCCGATCGTGTCGGGGAGTCGGGACCACCAAGAGGAAGCAGCAGGACACCGGTAGGAGCTTCTACATGATGGGAGGGTCGGGAGGCTGTGGGGTGCGAGCGGTCCTTCAGGGTGGGGGTGCGGGTGCGGGTGGGAGTGCGTGCGAGCGGTCCTTTGGGGTGGGGGTGCAGGTGCGTGCAAGCGGTCCTTCGTGGTGGGGGTGCGAGCGGTCCTGCGGGGGGGGTGAATCGGACATCGGGGGGCATCAGGCTTTCAGGGTGGGGACAGGACTTCAAGGGGGAGAGGAGAGTTGGGGCGGGCGAAAGGAGAGTCGGGGTGGGCGAAAGGAGAGTCGGGCAGCATGCGCGGTATACGGGTGTGCGCGGTATATAAAAATTTCTGTACATAAATTTGTGTTTTTTGCGCGCTATACCCGTGTGCGCGTTTTACATGGTGCGCGTTATCTACGTGAAAATACAGTAGTAGGGTTCTTCAGTAGGTGAATTGCTGCATTTTGTACGCATTGTAACCTCTGTAGATTCTTTGTAGATAGCCCCATAATATTTGGAACTCGCACTCTGCATTCAAACAATACCAACATTTAAACAATAAATTAAACACGGAAACATCATTATAATGGCAGAAATTTGGCCGCAGCTTTATTAATTAACATATTCAAATAACACTGTATTTCAACTTCATTTTATATCCCTCTCTTCCTAGGCGGCCTTCCATATTCTTTTCCCAACAGCTAGTCGGTCCCGACCTAGCTGCTTCTCCCCAACATCCACTACATTATATTATATTCCAAGTATCCCATCTGCAAGACCTGCGGTGTCGCCCGGCCTTATCTTTCTGTGGCGGTGCCGCACACAGCATACAACATTATTATATCTTGTACTTATTTCCCCACAATCCCTGGCCACCTGGAAGGAACTCCACCCATTTTCCACCAAGCTGCAACTACCAACCCCCCCTAATCAAAACCTCCTAAGCACTACCCAATGAACAACCTACACCAAATTCAAACAGCAAAAGAACATACTCACTACCTCCCCCATCTGAACCAAGACCACAAAACTCCCCAAAATGGGAGGGAAGGGAGGGAATTGAATCAAACTACCCTCCAAATTTCCCAATTACCCTATGCTCCTCTTTCCTACCTACCCTCCTCACACCCCAACCTTCCCACAAACAAAACTCTCAACAATTCTCCCGCCCAAATCCACCACTCACGTTCTTCTATTCCCACCAATCAACACTCACCTAATCTTACTCTCAAATCTCCCTATTGCTTCCTTCAAACAATCATCCCATACCTATTCCCCTTAATTCCTATTATCTTTATGCAATCAATCCAACTCACCCCTAACCCCCCTCCCCATCCTTACTCATGCAGGGCTCGTCCAATATTATGAGCCCTTTAATTAAATCAAAGGTATTTCTTTAATAGTGAATTGCAGTAGTCCATACTGGATAACACATAGGCGTAGAGCAGCTGAGCAAATTCTCCTTCAGAGAAGTATGAACAAATTTTTCGTAGTTGGCATAGGTAATAGAAGGAGTTTGATACTACCTGTGAGACATGACTTGTTAGTGATAGGTCAATGTCAAGAGTAATTCTAAGGTTGCAGACTTGGTCCTTAGTTTTGAGGGTTCTACTATCCCAGGTGAAAGTTGGACGAGGTGCGGTTTAAAACAACATCTTAAGGCAAACCAGAGGACCCGACATAGTCCGTATCTCAGTAATACGCCTTCATCAGGGGTCCTAGGTTGAAAAGAGATCAAATGGAACCACAATCAAGCAACAGCCTGTATAGCATAAAAATAAGTCTTGTTTACCATAAGATGTCGTTTTAAACCACACCTATGTGATATAATAAATTTAGCCTACATCATTGTACGTGTGTCTGCAATTTCCCTTGTTTTGCCTTGGTATCCTTCACTACAGACCTTGTTGGTTTTTCTTCATTTTTGTTTTAAAGTGACTGAGGACACCTCTCTCTGAACTAATATTCAGTGGTGCATCAGCAGGAGCTATTTGCAATGAGTTGACAGCCGAGTCTAGACTACAGCAGATATTTTATATTTTCTCATGGAAAGGTGGATAAGGCTTCACTGTCTAATTTTGTTTGCAGGGATTGACCATTTCCTTGGGAAGCAGTGAAGAAATTTTTTTGTTAGCATAAAGAGACTTCTGGATCTATTTGGCGTAATAGGTTGGAGTGGTAGGCCTTTCATTTCTTTCTAGGTAGCTAATTTATAGTCTTCAAGTAGGTTTTTCCAAAGAGATTTTTCTTCATGATTTCTCAATTTGTGCCATGTTCATTCTGCTTTCCTCACTTCTCTGTTTTTTTTTGTTTTTTTTTGTTGTTTTTTTTGGGGGGGTGTTTCCTAAGGTTTTCAGTGAACCATGGATTTGATTTCTTTATTTTTTTATTGAAATTTTTATAAATGTATTCATCAAGCCTACAGAATATGAGAATACAAAGCAAATTTAAAGGAAAACAGAAATAATGGCATACTTCTTAACTCTGTTAACATAACAATCCCATCTATCCTACATCAACGGGGAAAAATTGCCAATTATTAAAGAAAAAAAAAGGATTAATACATCCTTTTAATTATCAAGACGTATATATTTATTATCTCCTCCTTAAGAAATTTGTCATTACATAATGAAAGAGAACAAATATATATTTATCTAGAAGATTGTTTATTAAACTGTCCTAGAAATTGCTCTAATTGAATCGAGTCAAAAAACTCATAATCCTTACTTTGAAAGGTAACCAAACATTTACATGGAAATTTTTTAAAAAAGGTACCACCAAAATCCACCACCCTAGATTTCAAAGCCAAAAAGGCTTTCCGTCTAAGCTGAGTGGATCTTGCCACATCAGGAAAAATTTAGATTTTTGCACCACAAAACATTGCAAGTTTATTTTTAAAGTAGAGCTTCATTATCAATACCTTATCGCTTTCATTCAAACAAGATACCAAGAGAGTGGATCTGGTTTGTATACTATCCTGAGAATCTTCCAGGAACTGTGTCAAATCAATACCAGTAGAGAGCAATTGATTCACTCCTTGTTCAACTACCGTTTTGTTTTTTTGTTTGGTTTGTTTTGTTTTGGTTTTTTTTTTTTGGGGGGGTGGAATATACTAGACAGCAGTAACAGGTATTGATTCAGGGTTAGTTATCCCAAAATCTCCCCAATATACTTCCGAAAGGGGAGATTAGGTGAGTAACTGGTAAATTAATCAATTGCAGGTTTCTCGCTCTTGCCGCATTCTCCATTATTTCTAACTTAGAATGTACAGAATGGAAATCTTTTATAGCGGACATGGAGAACCCATGAAGATTAGAAACCTGTTTATTGATTTTAAGCATACGTGCATCAAGAACTTTGATATTTGAATCAACATTTTCCAGTTTTTCAACAACCTCTTTTGAAAACATTTGAGATTGAATAATCACAGATTTCTTTCTTTCTTTATTTAGTTTTTAATGCCAACAAAAAGTGCAATACAATTTCCATACAAATAATAATAATCAAATAAGCACTTATAAACAATCAGAATCTATACAAAAGATAAAAATTCCCTCCCCCATCCATCATTACCATCAGAAATAATACCAAAACCAAAGATATATCCCCCTCCTGCTCCCACTCCCCCTGGATGTGTGGGTGCAATACAATGGAAAATAAAGATAAAGATAAAGGGCAACTATAACAAATCTACAAAAGACATCAATGGACCCCAAACCAATTTGAATATCTTATTATGCTCCAGCAAGTCAGCATTCATTTTCTCATACTTATAAGTTAAGCATAAGCTTGCTCACCAGAAAGGAAAACTAAGGCGATCCCAATTCTTCCAACTGCGAGTAATCATTTGCATGGCTATCCCGGTCATAATTATGAAAAGTCAGCATTTATAGCGGTCCATGGGGGGCTTAATATGTAATAACATTCCATATATAACTACCTCATATGTCAGTGGAACTGATGCCTCCAGTATGGTATTAATCTGTCCCCATATTGACTTCCAAAAGTTAAGTATCAAAGGACAAAAGAACAACAGATGATCCAGTGTCCCTAGATCAAGATGACAGTGCCAGCATCTATTAGATTTAGAACTGTCTAATTTTTGTAAACAAACAGGGGTCCAGAAAGTTCTATATAACAAAAAACAAAACAAAACATGTTTGTATCATAGATGCTGATGCTGTACATCTCATCCTCCAAGTCCAAATTCGTGGCCATTGAGATGTAGAAATATGCTGCTTTATCTCAATGCTCCAAATGTCTCTAAGACAAGTTTTTGGCTTTTTTTATTCAAGATTTCAGATATTAATTTATACCACCGGGTGTCCTGATGTCCTAGCAAATCTGTCTGGAAGCATAGAACCTGGAAGCTATAATAATTTTTAAAATTTCACCATTCAAGGAACCCCTTCTGAATGGCTTGCTTCAATTGCAACCACTTATAAATTTGAGATTGAAATACCAAAAGATTGTTACAGTTGTGAAAAATCAAGCATTTTCCCATTTGATATAACATCATCTAGTGTACGTATGCCTGTCTGCATCCAGTGCTTCCAGGAGATCTTAGACTCACCAATTTGAATCTTGGAGTTTAGCCATAAGGATTGACACATGGAATTTTCTACTGGCATTTCTGTTAAATTGTTAATAAATTTCAAGGTTTTCCAGGTGTCAAATATAATACTATTGTCCTTAACATAACTAGGTAACTTGATACTCAACACACGAGACAGCTGTAATGTGGACATAATTTGCCACTCTAAGTGCAGCCAATCAGGAAGATGTTCCATGAGCTCAGGAAGGACCAAATACATACCCTGAAGCAGTATATAGGCCTGATGATACCTATAAATTTTGGGAAATCTACCCCACCCACCGTAATTGGTTTTTGTAAAGATACTAAAGCAATTCTAGCAGTTTTACCTAGCCGAATTTCAATAAACTCTCCATCCTTACATTAATTTACCATAAATCTTTTAAAGATACATCCTGCATAGTTTCATCCAAACCTTCAAATTCATCTGTACTTGGAGATACTTGAGGCATCTTAGCATAAGAAATTATCAGATTAGTCTGAAGTTCTGGAGCCTCCAAACAAGCACCAGGGCCAACTTCGGGTCCCGGTTCTACAGGAAAATCAGGAGGGAGAGAAGGAGTTTGGTCCGGAGAGCTCAATGTAGACCCTGAGATCTGACCAACTTTTTTTTACTTGAGAGGAATTTATCCCACCAACAGAGAGGTGGCATTCCATTGGGCCTGAAGAGACCAGTATGGAGGCTTTAATTTTTCCCTTATGCTTCCCCATAAAGCAGCTATAATCTAACAAAATAAACTTTAAACTTTAACATGTAGCATAGAAATATAGAAAATAAACTCAAACCTTGCTCCACTTGCATCCAGTTGGCTCCAAGGGGCCTGGCTCTTGGGCCATGCCATGTGACCATGCACCACAGGAGCGACAGTATTTTAAGTCAGTTGGTTTAGGGCCTGATGATGTGAGAGGTGCCCTTCTCCATGCCTGTCCAATTCTAGGCACTCGGAGGACTTAAAATAAACACTGCACAAGACCAGGGAAGCAGGTAAATACCCAGGAAAAGCCCCTCTCTCCATCAGCAGACACTTTAATAGCGCTTTGTCCCAGTCTTTGCCACAGGAGCGACAGCATTTTAGGTCAGCTGGTTTAGGGCCCGATGATATCAGAGGTGTCCTTATCCATGTCTGCCTGATTTGTGGCACTCAGAGGATTTAAAATAAATGCTGCAAAGACCAGAGAAGTAGGTAAATATCCAAGAAAGTCCCTCTCTTCATCAGTAGACACCTCCAATAGCCTTCCCCCCCCCCTCCAGAGATGATGTCCGAAGTATTTTGATTTGATTTTTGTTTTACCAGTTTCTCTTTTTGTAGTGTATTCCTTTGTGCCATGCTCAGCTCATGCTAAAAATTCAGCTCATCATAAAATACATTTGTGAAGTAGACACTGTGACTTTAATATGAAGAGATATGCTGGCCAGTGTTTGGTTAAATGCCTTTTCTAACACTGGTAAGATATGGCAGAGAGAGAGAGAGAGCTTACTTCATTTAACTTTACTTCCAATGTCTTAATTAAAAAATCATTTCTAGCAAAGGATGTTAATGTGCTGCCAACTTATTACATGCCAGCTTTTAAATGTAGTGACAGTATCATGGCTATATATAGCTTATGATTAAATTTAAGATAAAAATCAAAATTCTTTGGTTGTGAAGGGTAAATTTCGACAAAGCCATCTATGTGTAAAGGCCTCTGGACACCTAGTTTAAACCTAAAGGCACAATGATAGATGTCTATATATCTTAACAAAGTACTAAGGCCAAAGTGGCAGAAATGTGACCAAGATTGAAGAAGCAGACATTTATAAAAAGAGAGAAGAGCAACCACAAAAGAAAAAGAAAGACACTGATGAATCCAAAACCACAAAAGTGGAACAAGAGTCCCTGGATGCAACAGGCATCATCAAATTCAAAAGTTTATTATGATCAAAATATCATATAAGAACATCAACATTTTCGGTTTTCCACCATCAGTCAGGTTTAAATCTTTTTCAGAATGTTACACTTTTCACATACACTTTCATCATTACTCATATCATTGATTTGGTCACTCTTAACTGATTTTTATTTACACAATCTTCTTTCACACTATAATAATAATAATAATAATAATAACAGCTTATATACCGCAATACCGTGAAGTTCTATGCGGTTTACTGTTCACATTTCTTACACGAGTGTGTGCATGTCCATTCTTTTGTGCCTTTGTTTATGTTTCACATATCATTCACAATTTTTCTATTGTACAAAGTCATCATGGTGTATGTCACACCTCATTGTATTAGCAATTTTATCTTATATATATATATATATTTTTTTTTCTGTTTTAAGGACCCCTGAGGAAGACAAAGTTCTAACAAAACATGGCCTGTATAGGGTCCAGTTTGAATTATCATTCCTGGCAGCAATTAGTGTATTGCGAGATTTATTCAATATATGTTTTAATTACGATGTTCTTATATGATATTTTGACCATAATCGACTCTTGAATTTGAAGAATCCTGTTTCATCCATGGACTCTTGTTCCATCTTTGTGGTTTTGGATTTATAAACCACGCACATACATTTCAAGTCTGCCCATATTCTCTAAATTTGGGCACTCAACTTTACCCTTAGCATGCAAAGTTGCACACAAAATTTACAGAATAAGGTCAGTTGTGCAACTTAATTCAATAGTTGACTTTTATGCTGGCCTTAATTGGCAGTAATTGGCACCAATTAGCAATTGCATGTGCAACTGCCCTCAGCCGCTAGTCTAGAAGCTATGCACGCAATTTCTATCATACACAACTTCTAGGGGTGATGGGCATGAGTGGGTCAGGGGAGTGCCTAGGAGTAAACATGCAGGTTAAAAAATGCTGCCAACTGTTAGGTGTGAGTGCTTGCATCTACAATCAGGTTCAAAACTGTGGGCTTTTGCAAGCAGTCTATAATGGCGGCTCTTCATGGAGCTGTGATTAGATAATTTGTGCTTAGCGTGCATCATCTCAGCAAGTAAACTTTGGTATTCTTTCTTTAATCCACTTCACAGTACATGCTCTCCTTAATGAGTGCTCATTATTAGCATATAGTGCATTGCCTTTCTTCATACAGTGTGCGTAAATGATGTTTACTGCAGGTGCATATTTTTGGAAAAAGAACACACAAGAGCTGATTCTACAAACAGTGTCCCGATTGTAGGCGGCGGTAGGCATCCTACTGCTGTCTCACCAGCCAATCAGGATACACTTTTTTAAATAAAATGGATGTGCTGAAAGACGCCTACACTGTACACATCTGTCTCACTATTCTACAACACCGTGTGCATGTTACAGGAATGCACCTGACCCCCACTCCCACCCCCACCCCATGCCCCTCTCATCGTTACTTCTCTTTTTCAGATCCACACTGAAACACTTACTGTAGGTGCTCTTCTATAAATGGGTGTTCAAGTGTGCTTTTGTCATTTCTGTCCATTTTCAAGTTTTAAGTTTATTTAAAATTTGATGAATCACTTAATCATAATTCAAAGCGATAAACATAGTACACCATTAAATAGTACATCAATAAATACAAATACAAGGCTACAGTACAGGTAACATGGATGCAACACGTAACATACGTGGGGCCAAAAGATAAGAGGGGGAAGAAATCTATATATATAAAATCGGAGGTATGTATGTATGTATGTGTGTGTGTATGTGCCGCGATCACGCAAAAACGGCTTGACCGATTTGAATGAAACTTGGTATGCAGATCCCTCACTACCTGGGGTGATATGTTCTGGGGGTCTCGCGGCCCACCTGCACACGTGGGCGGAGCTACAAACAGAAAATCAGATTTCACCCATTCATGTCAATGGAAAAAATGTAAAAAGCTGCCATTCTCACAGTAATTCAAAAACGGCTTGACCGATTTGAACGAAACTTGGTATGCTGATCCCTCACTACCTGGGGTGATATGATCTGGGGGTCTCGCGGTCCACCTGCACACATGGGCGGAGCTACAAACAGAAAATCAGATTTCACCCATTCATGTCAATGGAAAATATGTAAAAAGCTGCCATTCTCACAGTAATTCAAAAACGGCTTGACCGATTTGAACGAAACTTGGTATGCAGATCCCTCACTACCTGGGGTGATATGTTCTGGGGGTCTCTTCACCCAAGAATTTATATGTTCTTGCTCCTGGAGGTGAAACTAAAAATGTTGTTTATAATCAAGTTTTGTGTTTGTTGTATTGTATTCATTTTGTCAAATATTTCACATTATAATTTGAATATTGTACTTTTTATAAAGCTGTAAAAAAATAATTTATTCACCACTATAAAGTATCTTTATTTGAATCCATTTATAGTGTTATTGCTATAATTAAATACCCGTGCAACGCCGGGGCATCAGCTAGTACAATATATGATAGAAAATGAGATGGGTAAAGGATTTAACAATAGGATGGGGTAAATAAATAAAAAAATTTTTTAAAAAAAGATCAAAAGTGGAGGTTAAAAGGTATGACCTAATTATAAGAATCTAGCATTCAAAAGCATCTTTAAAAAGAAAGCATTTTAACTTGCTTTTAAACCTATTAATGAGGCTTTCTTCCTTTATGTGTATTGGAAGGGAGTTCCACAATTGTAGGGCGACAACTGAAAAAATATATTGTCTTCGTGTGTTAATAGATTTAAGAGAGGGGACGACCAGCAAATGTTGATCATTGGATCTAAGTGATCGTGTGGGGGCATAGGGTATCAAGACTCTGTCAATGAAGGATGGAGATTTATAAAGTATTGATTTAAGGGTGAGTAGACATATCTTGTAAGTAATTCGGTGTACCACTGGCAGTGGTTAGTATATGATCAAATTTATTTGCTTTCCATATGAGTCTGGCACCTTGCATCCATTAGAAAGCTTTTCCGTGCCAAAAGACATAGTTATGGAAGGAGTGTCTAATACTGGGCACCATATATAGAATTTCCCCATATTAGTTTAGGTCTCAGAAAATGAATTTGAAGTTACAGGGAAATACTTTTAAAACCAATAGGAGGAAATGTTTTTTTCACTCAGAGAATACATTGCTAGAGGATGTGGTAACAGTGGTTAACGTAGTTGGGTTTAAAAAAAAGCTTTGAACAAATTCCTGGAGGAAAAGTTCATAGTCTACTATTGTGATGGACATGGAGCCACTGCTGGCCCTGGAATTGGTAGCATGGAATTTTGCTATTATTCATTTTTTCCCCCAGTTACATGTAACCTGGATTAGCCACTGTGGAAACAGGACACTGGGCTAGATGGACCATTGGTCTGACCCTGTATGGCTGTTTTTATGTTGTTCTTAATGCCCTACTCTGTTATTTAAAGCTTATATTTCTGATACTGGATCATACTACTCCTGTTCCTTGGATTCAATTTGCCAACTCCATGTCTGCCTCTGGGACTGTATTTATGCTTACGTTTGACCATTTCACTATTGGTATGCTGCTAACAAAATTGTAAGTTTCATGTCAAGCTGTAGCTGCTGTACAATGCCTTGGGCAAATCTATTCATGAAGTTAGTTAATAAATCCCAATAAATAATTGACCTATGGAACATTTTGACAACAGAGTTCAAGAACTACTGCAGAAAGGGACTTGGGAGTTCTCATCTGGGAAGATATGAAAGCTGCTAATCAGGTGGAGAAAGCTACAGCAAAGGCCAGACAAATGCTGGGTTGCATCAGAAGGAGCTTCATCAGCCGAAAGCCAGAAGTCATATTACCGTTATACAGATCCATGAGTACTGTGTCCAATTTTGGAGGCCACATTATCAAAAGGATGTGAAGAGGATGGAGTCGATACAGAGAATGGCCACCAGGATGGTCTCAGGACTTAAAGACATCCCATATGAAGAATGCCTGATCAGACTGCGCTTATATTCTCTGGAAGAGCGCAGAGAAAGGGCGACATGATAGAAACATTTAAATACATCATGGGTCACATCAAAGTGGAGGAGGAAATCTTTTTTATGAAGGGTCCCAAGGCGACAAGAGGGCATCCACTGAAACTTAAGGGAGGGAGATTTCATGGTGACACCAGGAAGTACTTCTTCACCGAACGGGCGATTGATCGATGCAATGATCTTCCCCGCCAGGTGGTCGAGGCCAGTAACGTGCTCGACTTCAAGAGTCGATGGGACAATCAGGTGGAAGTACTACAGAGTTATGCTCAAACGATAGATATTCCAGGGAAGAAGGGTTCTTGAGTAGGCAGACTAATTGGGAGGCAGGGTTCTTGAGTGGGCAGACTTGTTGGGCCGTCTGCCCTTTTCTGCCGTCATATTCTATGTTTCTATGTTTCTAAGGTTTAGTATTATTATTATTTAATCTGATGAAAGTGACAGTGAATGAGTATGTTGCTATCGTTCATATAAAGTGCTTTTCTGACTACCTCCTCTTTAACCAACTGAAAATGGAAAACTGACAGCAGCAATAAGAGCTCATATACAAGATAGAGAAGACTGAACTTTGTCACTTAATGCATCTCTTAAGCTGCAGGGATGTTACTTAAGAGAACATCAAAGAAGGTAGCTAAGTAATATGGATTCATTTTGAAAATGATAACAATAAAAAATGCAAGTTGTATTCAAAAGGGTTTTAATATAGACAGTATGGAAAGTCTTTGAGGCAAAAATTACATGTCTTGTGAGTCAGAACTTAGTGCCATCTTGTCTGAAAAGTACTCAAGAACTATAAAATATTTCCAGTTAAAAAAAGATAATTTGCTCTGAGATCCCTTCCACAGATTAACATGAACTGGCTGTCGGCACTTGGTCCCAAAGCTGCCTTCTCATGGATATTGTGACAATTCAGACCTTGCAGTCGGGGAGCGTGCTGTTTTGAGCATGGGAAATTGAGATGTAGATGTAGATGGTGACCTTGTACTATGTGGGAGGGGGAGGGGGGGATCATGGCTGTGTGGGATTTGGGAGGGGGCGTCCTTCCAGATGCCTAACAGTTTTATGAGGAGTGTAAGAGGAATTTATGGATGTCATATATTGTGTGCAATACCAGCAGGTCTTGCAAATGGGATACTTGTTAGGATTGAACATGAGTACCTGGACTCGGTTGGGACACAAAGAAAGAAAGCAGCAGCCCTTCCAGCTAGGAAAAATGACAGAGACACAATAGGAATAAGCCTAATACATTCAAAGCTGCCTATCCCCAGCCAGTACTCAGACAAATCCCTTCTGTGAAAGAACAGGAAAATCTCATGGGTGGCCACAGGGGGAGCCAGAGGGAGCTGAAGCCTGTTTCCCTCTCAGCCAAGTCAGGGTGTGGTCCTGGAAAACTTAAGCCCAGTTTGCAGAAGCTAAGCAGAACAGTGCAGGAACAGTTGCTGATAAAAGCTCTCCAGGACAAACAGTGGCCAGAGGAAGGCCCTATGGAATGGCAGAGCCCTGAGGAGCCAGAGCTTCCAGAAACATGTGAGGGGATTGAGAACATGGAGGTTAATGTTCCAGAGCCAGAGCCTATTGAGGACATGGAGGTGAACCTGACCTTGGTTGGCAAGTGACTGTTTGTTTTGCTGGGGGGTTTTTTGTTTTTCTTTTCTCTTTCTTTTGAATTGAGAAGGAGTGGGACATATTGCTGGAACTTTGAAAAGCCATTCCAGTTGAAAGAATTGTGGGCTGACAGGATTTACTAACAAGCTGCTGGAAAGGGACTACTGAAGTAGTGTTATTGTTGTTGTTGTTTTTTCCTGTTTCCTTTTGGTAGAAGAGAAAGGTTTTTTTGTTGTTGTTTCTCTTTCCCTATTTGAGTCTCAAGCCCTATTGACATCAGAGCCTTGAAGCATGTGACATTACTGGGGAGTATAGAGTTGGGGAGTGTGCTGTGACATCTGGGTTGGGAATTCTTTTTGTGGGATACTTTTGTACTACCAAAAAGTAATTGTAAACATGGTGCAAATGCCCGCAGCAAACTTTAGGCGTGAAATGCCTTTGATCCACCTATGACCTGCCCATTTTGTGCCCCAGTTTTTGACTCACATGTAAAATTTAGGCATGGATCCT
Organism: Geotrypetes seraphini; assembly: GCF_902459505.1. NCBI lineage: Eukaryota > Metazoa > Chordata > Amphibia > Gymnophiona > Dermophiidae > Geotrypetes > Geotrypetes seraphini. Next base: position 331,502,809 of record NC_047084.1, on the reverse strand, counting down.
GCACCTAGCATGTATATAACTTGTAACTGATTCTAATTAGTGCCAATAATTGCTTGTTAAAACATCAACTATTGGCAGTGATTAGCTTGTCATTCAATTAAATTGCATGCACAAATTGAGTAGGTAACCAAATTTGCATGCACAATTTTCTACACTTTTTATAGAATTATGGGGCTTTAAGGGCAATTCTATAAATTGGCAATTCAGTTTAGACATCCAAATACCATGAAGTTAGTACCAATTCTGTAATGACATCTTGGTGCCAAGATACCTTTATAGAACACTAGCATAGGAAAGATCTACAAATAGCATTGACCAAGCCCCGGGAGTGTCTTTGATGATGAGGGGAGTAGGGAGGGTTCAGGAGAAGGGTTCTAGTGGGAATTGATATGGTTGGGATGATGGGAGTGGAGAATAATTTAGTTTAAGTTTAGAAGGGTTCAGAAATAATAATAAATAAGGAAATGTAAGAGGGTGGAATGAGGTTGGCAAGTAAAAAGGGGTTATGTGGGGAGAGATGATTGAAGTCTATAAAATCCTGAGTGGAGTAGAACGGGTACAAATGGATCGATTTTTCACTCCATCAAAAATTACAAAGACTAGGGGCCACTTGATGAAGTTACAGGGAAATACTTTTAAAACCAATAGGAGGTAAATTTTTTTTCACTCAGAATAGTTAAGCTCTGGAACACATTGCCAGAGGTTGTGGTAGGAGCAGATAGCATAGCTGGCTTTAAGAAAGGTTTGGACAAGTTCCTGGATGAAAAGTCTATAGTCTGTTATTGAGAAAGATATGAGGGAAGCCACTGTTTGCCCTGGATCAGTAGCATGGAATATTGCTACTCCTTAGGTTTTGGCCAGGTATTAGAGACCTAGATTGGCCACCGTGAGAATGGGCTTCTGGGCTTGATGGACGATTGGTCTGACCCAATAAGGGTATTCATATGTTCTTATGTAAGGGGACTGCCAAGTGGATAGATAGTGATGCTTGGCAGTTTTGGCAGTAGGGATTGGTTGATGAGTTGGTGGGTGAAGACTTGGAAGGTTGAAATACTGGATGCAAGTTTTTGATAGGTTTCGTGTTGTAAGTGTTGTAAGTGGCTGAGATTGAAAGTAGGCTTGTGGTAATGGGGCTAATCAGTTTTGACTCAGTTTCATCTGAGTTTTTCACCTATCAAGTTGTAAGTGGTGGCCATTTGAAACATAGAAACATGATGGCAGATAAAGGCCAAATGGTCCATCCAGTCTGCCCATCCACAGCATCCATTATCTCCTCCTCTCCCTAAGAGATCTCATGTGACTGTCCCACACTTTCTTGATTTCAGACACAGTCTTTGTCGCCACCACCTCTACCGGGAGACTATTCCATGCATCTACCACCCTTTCTGTAAAAAAAGTATTTCCTTAGATTACTCCTGAGCCTATCACCTCTTAACTTTATCCTATGCCCCCTCATTCTGGAGCCTCCTTTCAAATGAAAGAGACTTGCTTCATGTACATTTATTCCACATGGTACATGGACTTGTGCTGCCACTGAGGCTTAATGTCACCAGCTGCATTAGCTCCAGATATTTATGAAAGCACTGACATTGATTATTGAGGGTGAAATCTGGCGTGATTGGCTGCCGGAGCTCATGTGTGTAGCTGGGGCATACATAAGACAGCATAACTGGGTTTTAATTTGTAAGTGCTGCCAATCCTCCTATCAGTCTCCAATAAAGCCCCTCCTTCCTAACCTCTCCTCCCAGCCTGCAAAATCTTCCTCCACCTCCCAGAACTACACAGGCAATGTTAAGGTCATGACAGACATTTTCTAATGAGAAAGCAAACAATGAAGGTGACTAATGGGGGTTCAATGTCCTTTGTTTAATATGATTCAACACGATTGTGGTTCGTCCCAGAAGAGCCTGCCTCAGGAGTCTGGGTACTGATAACAAATCATAAAACATAAGGTTTCATAATCTTCTCGGTAAAATCTTTAGAAACATAGAAAATGACGGCAGAAAAGGGCCACGGCCCATCTTTTCTGCCCACACTTGTGACCCACCCCCTAACTTCCTCCATAAAGAGATCCCACATGCCAATTCCATCTTTTCTTAAAATCTGGCACGCTGCTGGCCTCGATTACCTGTAGTGGAAGATTATTCCAGTGGTCAACCACCCTTTCGGTGAAGAAATATTTTCTGGTGTCGTCATGAAATTTCCCATCCCTGAATTTCAGTGGATGCCCTCTTGTTGCCGTGGGTCCTTTAAGAAAGATGATATCTTCTTCCACCTCGATACGGCCCGTGATATATTTGAACATCTCGATCATGTCTCCCCTTTCTCTGCGTTCCTCGAGTGAGTAAAGCTGCAACATGAGATCCTAGAGTCCTGAGACCATCCTGGTAGCCATTCGCTGAACCGACTCAATTCTCTGCACATCCTTTTGGTAATGTGGTCTCCAGAATTGTACACAGTATTCCAGATCGGGTCTCACCATGGATCTGTACAACGGCATTATGACCTCGGGCTTACGGCTGACGAAACTTCTACGGATACAACCCATGATTTGTCTAGCCTTGGATGAAGCTTTCTCCACTTGATTGGCAGTCTTCATGTCTTCGCTAATGATCACTCCCAAGTCTCGTTCTGCTACAGTCCTTGCTAGAATCTCACCATTTAGGGTGTAAGTCCTGCATGGAGTTTTGCTGCCTAGGTGCATGACCTTGCATTTTTTGGCATTGAAACTTAGTTGCCAAGTCTTTGACCAATGCTCCAGTAGTAGTAGGTCTTTCGTCATACTGTCGGGCATTGAGCTTTTGTTGGGCACTGTGCTTTTGCCTACTATGTTGCATAGTTTGGCGTCATCGGTGAATAATGTAATTTTACCTTGAAGCCCCTTAGCCAAGTCTCTTATGAAGATGTTAAATAGGATCGGGCCTAAGACCGAGCCCTGCGGCACCCTGCTGATCACCTCCGTCGTATCGTAGAGGGTACTGTTTACCACTACCCTCTGAAGTCTACCTCTAAGCCAGTCCTTAACCCATGCAATTAATCCCATCAAACTCATCTTGCTCAATAACCTGCGGTGTGGGACACTATCAAATGCTTTGCTGAAGTCCAAGTACACGATGTCCAGGGCCTCCCCTATATCCAGCTTTCTTGTTACCCAGTCAAAGAAGCTGATCAGATTGGATTGGCAGGACCTTCCCTTTGTAAATCCATGTTGATGGGGGTCTCATAGATTCTCCTCATTCAGGATCATATCTAATTGGCGTTTGATTATTGTTTCTATAAGTTTACTAACTATCGATGTGAGACTCACCAGTCTGTAATTTGCAGCCTCCGTCCTGCATCCCTTTTTGTGGAGTGGAATGACGTTAGCCATTTTCCAGTCCAACGGGACTCTTCCTGTACTTAGGGAAAGATTGAAGAGCATGGATAACGGCTCCGCCAGGATGTCACTCAACTCCCTGAGCACCCTGGGATGTAGTTTGTCTGGTCCCATAGCTTTGTTCACCTTAAGTCTTGATAGCTCATAGTAGACACTGCTGGATATAAACTCAAAATTTCAAAACGGGTCTTCCGAGCTCTCCCTTGTCTGCAGCTGAGGGCTGCATCCCAGCGCCTCGCAAGTGAAGACTGAACAGAAGTATTAATTTAGAAGTTTGGCTTTATCGGAGTCCGATTCTACATAGTTCCCGTCGGGTTTCCTAAGGTGTACTATCCATCTGTGTTTCTTTTTCTGTCACTAATATACCTGAAGAAGGATTTTTCGCCCTTCTTGATGTTCCTCGCTAGATTCTCCTCCATTTGGAGTTTGGCCTCTCTGACTGCTGTTTTGACTGCTTTTGACTTGGCCAGATAGTCCTCCTTAGATTCTTGCTTCCCTGATTGTTTGTAGGAGATGAATGATCTTTTCTTCTGTTTTATGAGGTCTGAGATCTCCGCAGAGAACCACTGTGGATTATTGTTTCTTCTCCGTTTACTTACTGATTTTATAGAGCGGTTGGTTGCTTTGTGTATGGTTGATTTCAGAGTTGACCACATTACCTCTACATTATCTGTTTCGGCTTGGTTTTGCAGCACCCAATGGCAAAGTCTCCCATGCTTTTGAAGTTAGTGCCCTTAAAGTTGAGGACCTTGGTTGATGTGTTTGATTTAGTGAAACCTTTCCTGAGGTTAAACCATATCATGTTGTGGTCACTGGAGGCCAACGAATCGCCTACCAAGACTTCTGTGACACTTTCTCCATTGGTGAATATCAGATCTAATATTGCCTGATCCCTAGTGGGCTCCAATTCCATTTGTCTGAGTCTTGCTCCCTTAATAGAGGTTAACAGCTTTCTGCTGCTGGTGGTCATAGTGGAAAGTTTGTTCCAATCCACATCAGGCATATTGAAATCTCCTAACAACACTGTGTCTCCATGCAAAGAAATATTCTCTATGTCTTTGACTAATTCTATATCCATATCATCCTGTTGTCTTGGAGGTCTGTATACTATGCCAAGATACAGGCATTTGTCCTTCCCCCTTGCCAAATTCACCCAGAGGGATTCCCCGGTGTACTTGACATCTGCGATTTTGGTAACTTTAATGTCCTCTTCAGTGTATAGTGCTACCCCTCCACCCATTTTGCCCTCTCTGTCTCGACGAAGTAAGTTGTATTCCGGTATAGCCATATCTCACCCATGGGAGTCCGTGAACCAGGTCTCGGATATCGCCACCACATCTAGGTCAGCTTTCCTCATTTCCATCTCTAATTCCAGAATCTTATTGCCCAAACTGTGGGCATTAACGTACATAGCCCTCCATACCTTGTGTTTGCTATTTCTCTGTGGAGCTATTCCTGCTTGGGTTAACTGAACTCCTATAGTACTGTTTACAATGTGTTTATTTACCTCAGTCTCAGAAATGTAGTGTGTACTTACCTAGGACTCAGAAATGGATTGGCAACTTACCTCGCCTGGTTGATTACTTACCCCAGTACATGAGTGTGTACCCGCCCCCAACTTACCTAGTTTAAAGCCCTACGAAGTAGGCGGGCTAGTCGGTGTCCAAAGACATTCTTACCCCTTCTGGTCAGGTGGAGCCTGTCTGGTCCCTGTAGTCCTTGCAGCGCCTCTCCATGGTTCAGGAATCCGAAGTTCATCTCCCTGCACCATTCGTGCAGCCAGTCGTTTGTCCTCTGGATACAATCCTCCCTGGCTCTTCCCTTGCCCCTCACTGGGAGGATCCGATTCTATAGTCAAAAGTGTAAGTCGCTGTCTCCGTAGATTGAAACTAATACCTGATTTAGAAAAGGCACCAAATGTAAATGGTAGTGGTCAATACTGCGCACGTGTGCAACCTTATGTTTTATGATTCATCATCATTACCCAGACTCCTGAGGCAGGTCCTTCTGGGCCAAACCACAATCGTGTTGATTCATGTTAAACAATAATGGACATTGAACCTCCATTAGTCACCTTCGTTGTTTGCTCTCTGCTGTCACGATTGTGGAGGCAGTGTCTCTTGTTTCTTGAGCCATTTTCCAATGGCAGCAGCAAAGGTCAGGCACAAGTGGGCTTTTCTCCTGCTCTCACTAGGATCACTAAGACTATCAGGTAGATACAAGTGGGCCTAACTGGACTGGTGTGTGTGTGGGGGGGGGGTGGCATTCTGTAGGGAGGAAGATTTTAAGTCTCATGAAATGGGGAAAGGATGTTGGAAGGAAGGAGGCTTTTGGGGGCTGGGAAGGAAATTTGCAGCACTTAGAAATTCAATGGCAGGCTGATATCTAGTGCCAGGGCCCACATATCTAGGTGGGTGAGTTTATGAAAGCTTTTGAGCTGTCCTAAATTCACCTGCTTAGTTCTGCTGGTGCAATCCATGGCTCCTTTCCAATGCTGCTCCCTGTGCCGACCACAACCTGTCCACTTTTTGTTGGGTGGTCTGTGATGATATTCAGTAGCACTGTCCAGTTAAGTGCTGCTGAATATCACCATTCAGACTGAGAGAAACAATTTAACCAGGCAGAAGAGGTTCCTACCTGGTTAAATTGCTTTAAATATCAGGCAAGATTGTATTTAACTTGCCTTTAAAGGCAAATAGTGAAACCATTGTAGATGTGAAGGTAGCATGCATTATGAAAGTCAAAATTTATATATAAATGTAGCTGTTAGGATGTACAATAATAAGCATCCTAAATACAGTCCAGCAGAAGCTATTAGATTTTGTGTGTTTGAATAGCCATATTCAACATTACAATTGCAGGGCTTCAATGGGAGTTTATTCTATACTGTGTTTTTTTTCATATGCCAAAGCTCGTAGTAAAATGAAGGGGTAAAAACAATCTCATTTATGTTGTCAGGATTCAAATTCTATGTGTGGCAAGATTTTGTATTCAGTTTAAGCAAAATATGTTCAATTTCCAAGCTAAAAAAAAAAAAAAAAAGATGGCTTCTGCTTTACCTCATCAATATTGTTTTTGTACCCACATGATATGGCCATATACAAAATGACATATACACACAATTCTAGGTTTTCATTGTACGGTGAAGAAAAGCAGCCACATTTCCATTTCTCAGAAAAAAAAGGTCTTACTTAATGTGTTATATGCAAAATCTATAGTCTTGATGATCCCAGACCCCTGAGGGAGAGTAGAAAATGCTACTCTGTAATGCAGGATTTGTGTAGCAGAAGATCTATACACCTTACAAAAGGCATGAATTGATATTATTGAAGAAAATCAAGTGATTTCACTTTATCAATGGTCCTCACAACAGCTGAACTCTGCCACCAATAATTTGATTCAGACCCACATTGCTTTTAGTGCAGCCTTCCTAAAACAAGAAAATTACAGCATTAACATTGTATAAAGCATTTATGGGCAGAAGCAGCAGGTAGTGCTTTATATATCTAAGATTACCTACCTGTGAGAAAGGGAGAAACAGTAAAAGAGCAATTCTACAACTGTGCACCAACGGTTTGGTACTACATGCACATGTGAATAGTCGCTTATGTAATTGCCACTTACATGTGCACTAGCCCTAGGCACCAAGGCTCGGATTCTCTATAGGGCACCGATATTGATGGCCACCTTAAAAGCAGCCACCAATCGCATGTCATTCACACCATAGAACCCTGTAGAGAATTGTACCTCCTTGAAAAATAGGTGCCAGAAAAGTTGGCCAGGGGAGTGTGAGACGCAGTGGTTAGAGTTACAGCCTCAGCACCCTGAGGTTGTGGGTTCAAATCCCTCACTGCTCCTTGTGACCCTGGGCAAGTCACTTAATCCCCCCATTGCTCCAGGTACACTAGACAGAGTTTGAGCCCACTGGGACAGATAGGGAAATATGATAAAGTACCTGAATGTAAAACCACTTAGGATAAAAGTGGGAAATAAATAAATAAAATTTCAGGCATCTATGTCATGAATCACTTCTACATAAGTGCTTTAGGCTGCTTAATGCCATTGGTATTAGCCATGTCCATAGTGGCATTCAACAACTTAAAGCACCTATGTAGGTGCAATTTAGGTGCTGGTAAGCACTTTAATGGTGCTGTTTTAAATGGTGTTTGTTACTTAACTTAGGCACCGGTAGAATTTCCCCCTTAAATTACAAGGGTACATGTAACTTGCAGTGTGCACATCTGTGAGTTGGATGTAAATCTCAGCACAGCTTGGACAGGACAGTAGCATGTCTCCAACTTATGTGCACAGTTTATAGAATACTACTGTATAAGATGCATACATAGCTTGGTGCATTTTTGTGCACAGGTAAAGAAGCAGAGATGACCAAAGCAACTAACTACTGATAGACTCCAATACAATCAATATTTATTAAAAGTCTACTAGTGCAGTCAAAATAAAAAGGGGACCCGACACAGCCGTGTTTCAGTGTATCTGCCTGCCTCAGGAGTCAACAATGTTTTATGAAGAAATTGCCGAGTATGTGAGTTGGCATGAGATAATGCCCCATAAGCTAAATAAAATAAATATTTGTACTTCAAAAATCTTGGCACCCAGCCACACCTCAACCATGCAACCCATTTATTCTAGCCATTGACCTGCTACAAGTGGGCATGTGTACATTTTGGTACATACATGCCAGTTTCTGCTAGTATTCTATAATGGGATCTGGGTCATACTGTATTTTAACACCCTAATTTATAAAAGTACCATCTAAGATTATAAGATACAGTATATCTTCAAAAGGTGAAGACAGCTGGTGTGTATAGAGAATGAAACGGGGATAAATGATTTCCCATCCCTGCGGGAACTCATTTTCCCATCCCGTCCCCACAAGTTCTTTTCCTGTCCCTGCCCCATTCCTGCAAGCTCTGTCCTCATCTGCACAAGCCTCAAACACTTTAAAATCATAAGTGTTAGAGGCTTGTGCGGTTAAAACAGAGATTACAGGAATGGGAAAGGGACAGCGAGAAGGTTGGAAAAAAATTAGGAGGTCAAGAAGAAGCTAATTTATAAAGAAAATGTGAAAGAAAGTGAGCAATTTTGAAATGAACGTTGAATGAGAGAAGAAATTGATGGTTATTTGAGGACTAGGATGGCATTTTCCTGCTCCTTTCAATTCCTCCATCCCCTCTGCATCTACTTCAAGACTGCAGAGAATTTAGCTGAAGGAGGATGCAGAGATGAGAATGCACCTTTCATACAATTAATCAAGAGCTGAACAAAATTTGCCTAATGCCAGCGGAAATGTATATCAGCTTCATACTATCTATATTCAGAGGTCATTGATTGCACTTAAAGAATATTCACTAAAAGGCACATTCCTAATGAGACTCGCCGAGCATTTCAAAGATCAAGCAGTCAGAGCAGCCTTGTCACCCGTAGCCCAAGGCATGCCTCTGGTAAATTTAATGTGGAAAAGAGTGCATAGCTAATGGAAGAGAATATTTTGCTCAGAGCTCAAGAAATGTTCCTAAGCTAGCGTTCGTTCGCCAAATAAAGGGAACAGTCCATGCATGATGCCTGAGGACTCTGAAATAAATGGCAATGTCATTCTCTACAGGAGACACAGGAAGGTGGTGTTTAAGTATGAATATTTACTTGTCATCATCCTCTTCTGTTGTCAGCCTGTGTTATGCACTTTTTCTTCCCTTTGGCATGCTTTTCAAGAACAAGACTATATCACATATTAGCTTTATGAAAAACAGTCACAGAATCTCTGAATAGCAGAGTAAATATATTCAAGTGCATGATAAACATTCTTAGGCCAGCTTTACTTGATTTTGATCTGTCTGGAGTAGTGTTTCAATATTTAACAGAGTCAGTCAAAGGAAATAGTTTCTACTGTGTTTATTTAAAAAATAAAAATAAAAAAAATGGCAGGGCATTTTTTTTCTGGCATTGGCAAGTACTTTAGGTGTAGTCACTCCAAGTGAAATTGAGCCACATCAGTCAGTGTAAGCAAGTCGCTGGCCCCCAAGGTTAAAATAAATTCAGATATTTAGCACTGGTTTCAGTACAACCCAGAAGGGCTATCCAGTTAGGCCTTGATTCTAGAAATGGCACCTAGGCTAAGTGCCGCTAGGTACCTAGAACTTATTTTTATTTTAATTTGCTTAATTAGTGTGATAATTTAAAATATAATTAAAAGCCAATTAAAAAAAACACTTAAAAATGATTAATTTAAGTTATACATGGCAATCGGCATGGTGCCTACCGGCACTTACACTGAGATGCCTCCCAGAGCCTGCAGGAAAAACAGGCATGATTAGGGGCAGAGTTTGGGTATGGGAAGCATTAATCACTGGTATTTTAGGCCAGGAAACCCCTAAGTTGTAGATGATTACTGGCGCCTAACTCGATCTAGGCACCGGCGGGTGCAATTCTACAAATGGCACCTAAATTTGATTAAACAAAACAAAAAAAGGACACTTAAAATATTTAATCCCTTAAACTGACAGGTGCTCAGAACCAATAAAGGTGGTAAGAAAATCACAAATGGGGCAAGCCCCTAAATGTACTTTCCAGAGTCCATCTTTTTTATGCCAGTGAAAAGGTTTTTGCTGTGTCAAAAAATGTAGAATATTCAATTTCTTAAATATAAATATTTTCAGTTTGTGACAAGTTCCTGGAGGCAAAGTCCATAGTCTGTTATTGAGAAAGACATGGGGGAAGCCACTGTTTGCCCTGTATGGGTAGCATGGAATATTGCTACACCTTGGGTTTTGGCCAGGTACTAGTGACCTGGATTGGCCACCGTGAGAACGGGCTACTGGGCTTGATGGACCTTTGGTCTGACCCATTAAGGTTATTCTTATGTTCTTAGCTATAACTTAACTTGAATGTAGCCAAAAAAAGAAGCCTCAGAAGTAGTCTCACTGCAGCGTGTACTGGCAGGTCGTGACGCGTTTCGCCAGGGGCTTCTTCAGAGAACCCACTCTCGCTGGCTGTTACACAGTGGAAAACTTCTCCCTAAACAGGAAAAGATAAAAGGTGCTATTCAAAATGTGAAATAACAAAGTCTTGCAAGCAAGCTCACAATGCTGCTGGTGAATACCTTGCTATCCTCTCACAGCTGCTTCATTTCCGGTCTGCTAACATCTCCCCCAGCAGGCATCCCGGTTTAACTATTCACACTGATGTCAATCATTTGTGGAGGAATGCCCACCATTCCACCTCCCGATTTAGCCCCTCTGGATCTACTGTCCGCCAATGGAATAGCCACGATTGTTCTTTCTTCCATAAAAGGGCTTTCGTGTTTCCACCTCATTTCAACCCGCCAGTACACGCTGCAGCGAGACTACTTCCGAGGCTTCGGTTTTGGCTCCATTCAAGTTAAGTTATAGCTTTGCACTTCACAAACTGAAAATATTTATATTTAAGAAATTGAATATTCTACATTTTTTTTGACACAGCAAAAACCTTTTCACTGGAAAGCGCATTTAGGGGCTTGCCCCCATTTGTGATTTTCTTACAACCTTACACCGCTGTCAGTTTAAGGGATTTTTTTAAGTGTCCTTTTTTTGTTTTGTTTAGTATTTACTCCTTTGGGACACTCTCGTTTGAGAATAAACACCCAGTAGTGTGATTGGGAAGACTAAATTTGATTGATAGGCCATAGGCACCATTTCCCTAGGCACCTACCAATTTAGGCATCATTTATAGAATCAGGCCATTAGGGCCTGATTCTATTAACGGCGGTACCTAGCATAGGCACCCTAATAACGGATACCTAATGATGTCTAACTAAAATTTGCAAGGAACTTAATTGGTTTTTAATGGTTTAAATGGCATGGTAATTGACTGTGCCATTAAAAGCCCTTTAAAAAAACTTAAAAAAAAATAAATTAGTAATTTAGACCCCCCCTTTTATGAAGCCACATTAGGCTTTTTTATCGCCGGATGCAGCGGTATTAGCGCCGACGCTCATAGAATTCCTATGGGCATCAGAGATAATAATACTACCATGACTGGCGATAAAAAAAAAAGCCAAATGCAGCTTTGTAAAAGGGGGGGTAGATTGCACACAGATACCCATGTGACACCTAGTGACGTCTTAAGTCAAGGCGCCCTCCAATGCCTAAACGACACCTACCTGAAAAGTAAGCATGGTCAGCTGGGGAAAATAAGTGTGGTAGAATTAGGCGTCGCTAGGTGTCAGAGTTAGTTGTAAAACTTAGCCTAAAATACGGTGCCTCCCTTTAGGATGCCTTGCAATGCCTAAGCATGCCTAAGTGCTACTAAACATGATTCTATAAGTTGCGCCTAGCAGTTAATTGACAATCGTGCCGATTGGCACTTGCAAGTTAAGCGCGATTAGGTATCATTTATAGCAGGGGGTCTCAAAGTCCCTCCTTGAGGGCCGCAATCCAGTCGTGTTTTCAGGATTTCCTTAATGAATATGCATGAGATCTATGTGCATGCACTGCTTTCAATGCATATTCATTGGGGAAATCCTGAAAACCCGACTGGATTGCGGCCCTCAAGGACGGACTTTGAGATCCCTGATTTATAGAATCAGGCTCTTAGAGGCCATATTTAGCCAATTAATGGAACAGCTACCTAGAAAAAGTTAAGACTGCCTGTTTTGCTGATAACTCTGGCTTTGCCCATGGACCAGGTCAGATAATACCCCTGAATATCCTTCTCACCAGCACCTATCCCAGGGTTGGTCAACCACGGCCTTAGAGGACTGCAACCCAGTCAGATGTTCAAGATTTCCACAATAAATAGGCATGAGATCTAGTAGCATAGAATGGAAGTAGCACATGCAAATCTTGAAAACTGACTGAGTTTGTGGCTCTTGAGGACTATGGTTGTGACTTACCTGATTAGCAGGCCCTTGGAGAGAATTTAATGTGAATTTCCAAAAAAAGGGGGGAAATGAAAGAAGACGGACATTTTTAGGTTGTACACCCCTATTTTAAATAGCCTTAAGCTGAAAAACTCTTAACTTATGTTTTGAATATGAAAATTGTAATCTCTTATTAATATTTTAGATAGTTTAATCAATGCTGCTTGCTCAATTTGCTTCAAAGCACCATCTGCTATACATCAATTTTACAATTACTTTATTCCATAACAGCTTGATAGAATTCTAGCAACATATCAGTACATATGCATATTCTTATAATGTATTTCTTTCAAACTTTTGTTTTCATTATCATTTAAACTTTTCGCTTAACCATATAAACTCAGCATGTGCATAAGCAATACATTTTTGGCTCCTTTGCAGAAAATTTGTTTTTTCCCTGATCATCATGAATATTTTTTATTTGTTTCACATATTCCTGCTAATAAAAAATATTTTAATCGCACTTTAGAACTGTAGAATGTATCAAAATCAATTTCATGTATGTCAATTCACAGGTTAATGTGCATTAAATTAAATGTGCCTGCACCAATAAATTGAAGGTGCCTTAACACAGTGTTCTTCAACCGCCGGTCCTCAAAAATCTCCCGCCGGTCCACGAAGGACCAGCGTCCCCCGCAAGCACAGAGTTAAAAATGTGGCTCACTGCAAACACCTCGTGAACCACCCAGCAAAAACACCAGGGCAGCCATCCTCCAACACCTCCAGGCAGCACCGGGGTCGCCAACGGGGACCTGGTGCAGTAGCCGATGGGCAACTCTGGGTCAAAGGCCACTGGAGAGCTGGAGGCGGGCGCCACGCGGCGAGTCTGCCGACCATGCTGCCCGAAGGCATCCGCTGTGCATGCACAGAAAGCCATCGCCTCCCCGACCTGTGCTCTCCTCTCGGTCCTCCCCTGAAGGAGGGGAAGGTCCCCCCACTCACAGACCAGGCCAAAAGGAATGAAGATCTCGCTGCTGCAACACGCAGCATGGAACCAGAGCAGCAAGACAGAGCGCGAGACGTGACCTCCCGAGCCTCCAGGTAGGCTGAGGAGAAGCCTCCTAATAGGAAAAGTCACTCTCCCCCCTCCCCCCGTCTCCCTTGGCAGTCCAGTAGCGGCACCTGAGACCACGCCAGCACTCCTCAACTACCGGTCCACAAAACAATTCCTCCATTTCTGCCAGTCCATAGGTACAAAAAGGTTGAAAAACACTGCCTTAACCCATTGTTTCTCACTCATCTTCTGGAGGCATGCCAAGTCACTGCCAGTTGGGTTTTCAGGATTACCATGATAAATATGCATGAGATAAGCTTGCACATGCGAGGTGGTGCTGAAAAGTTCTCAGCCCAACCAAGATGAAAATGATGTGGATGTTGTTCAATCAATGATCTGAAACAATGTCAAAATGGAGAATTTAATTTCTGCAAATTTAACAAAATAAGCTAACACTCTTTTCAGCTACAGTGGCAAAATAACACTCAGAATTTGGGTAATTGGTTGGTTGACGGAGAACTTTTCAGCATCCCCTCACATATATGACAATCTTACTGAGGGAATCCTCCGCTTAGTAATATGCTTAAATTCAGCGGGTCACCACATCTGATCTGAAGTCGTACTCATTCATGGGAAATAATTACAATCCCCAATCCCTATCACAAATAGGGTTTATTGGGTTACCCGCACATGTCAGCAAAGGGTAGACACAAGCTGATCCATTCAGTGTAGCATGTGTGCAGCACTGGGCATCTAAGAGCATCATAGGCCTGTTATTGCTCAATTTTGAGTGGCTGAACGCCACTTGTTCCTCTAAGATGTTGGATGCTGACCTCTGGGGAGGTCATGTAACTAGTTAGTATGGAGGAGTATCATTCATTATCGAAACAAACCAGACAAATTGCTCCACCAACTAAGAACAGCCATGCACTATTACCCATAGAATCGAAAAACAGTTATCAATCTGTCAGTCCTTTCTGTGTCTGGGCCAGGTGAGGTTTCTTGTATAGGACGCCTACCGCTGCCTACAATCGGGATGCCGTTTATATAATCTGCTCTTGACTGTTCCTTGAGTTTGTGTGATTTTCAGAATTTATTATTTTATTTAAACTCCAGATGTTTTTTGCCCCTTTAGAAGCTGCCACCTTAGGCAGTGTAATTATATGTAAGAGACTGATTTTTCTTGTTTAAGTTTTTTAGTGTTTATATAATTTTTTTTCCTTAAATATTTGTATTGTTCAAATTTGTCCAGATATGGAAAGCTTGCTCTTACAGGTACTACCATGAGACAACCACTAGGGGTCAACAGCACCATATTTGTACCCAGAACCAGATGAGGAGGTAGAAGGCTTTACTTGGAATAAATCCTTACACCTAAAATTGAGCACAGATCTTGGCACCTAATACTCGTCTAAAAATAATACCTAACTCTGAGGGTCTTTTGGGGGGACTCACCATAATCAATAAGGGAGTTCTGGTGAGATGTTTATCTGGCAACTTTTTTGTGAAGTTCACAGCAGCGCCCTCTAAGGTGCCTCACTGCACTACTGCCATGTCTGGTTGGCCAGTCCATTACAGGACTGTTCCCTTCCATGTCCAAATGGTTTTGATCTGGGCGTTTGGAACTTGGACAAAATTGTGTTAAAAAATCTAATTTAAAAAAAAATGTCCTAATGGTCTGGGCATCCCAATGGCCTGGATGTCTAGATAGAGGATTTTAAAATATATACAGTATATATTTCTAGATGTATGGTGGTTTGCCTTTCAAAAATAAGCATTTCCTTACTTCTGACTTTGGATGTCTAGCGCCATATGTCCAAATCGGACTTATACGTATGTTTTGAAAATGCCCCTCCATGCCTTTGGCAGATATAAATGCATATTGCTAATGTAGTACCTTGCATGTGTAACTGGCAGTATTCTATAAAGCTTATGCTAGAATATCCATTGCCCACCCATGTTCCTCCTATGTGAACGTCCATTTACAGTTAATGGTAGACAATTTACTTGTGCACTTTAAAGAACAGAGTAAAATTCATGTTGCATGACTTCAGGTAGAACAGTGGTTAGTGCAGGACCCTGAAAACCTGGGAAATTGGGTTCAAGTCCCTCGAGGGAGGGGGTGCTATCCTTAGATGGGGGTGGGGGATATGAACCTTGCAAGGAGAGATAATTTTGTTTCAACAGGGGTAGTTTGAGGTAGATGCTATGGAACTCATGGGGGAAGGGGGGGAGAAGAACCAGAGGGAAAATAGAAAAAAAAATTATGCTGGTCCCAGCTGATTTAGTACCAAGGCTCACATAGCTAACTGATCAATTTTGGCCAGCTTTTTATAAATCCTAAATTGGCAGGTTTAGCTATGTGGGCGCTGGTATTAAATATTACCAGCACCTTCTCAATACTGCCCCTGCCCACTTTTTACATGGGAGGTCAGAGCTGAATATCAGCATCTGAGCAGTTCCAAGCAATTTAGGTGGTCAGAAGCCACTCCTGCTCACTTAAATCAGGTTTCATGTTTATTTAAAATTTGATTATATTGCTTATAATACTTCTAAGCAATATACACTTTAAAATTGGGTACATTATTATAAAATAAGAACACATATCAAACCGTACAAGGACCAACATGACACAATAGGTTGAACTATAATAGTTATAGTAAAGAAAGCAGTCTAGGGAAGCACATAAAGGGCTGACAGGGGTATTTTCTGTCTCCTGAGTTGTATACTTCTTTAAAAAGAAGTGCACTTCTCCTTCCGAATCTGGTTTCAGTATCTGCGGATTCAGTTATTCGCTATTTTATTTTTAATCAATTTTAAATTTGGGGGGCTATTTTTAAGCCCTCTGAGACTCCTCGGAACGTTACCTGGTGGTCTAGCAGGCTATCGGGGCAGGAGCGATCTTCCTATGCTCCTGCCCTGTGCAGATCACTCAAAGGAAATGGCTGCCGTGAGCTCCCGTAGTATCTCCGGGGGAACCGGCCCGAATATTATTCATGGTATTTTAATATTTGTGGGCCAGATCTACCCTTAACCCCCGCGAATATTGAGGGAGAAGTGTGTCATACATTTGATACTTAAGTGTGAAAAGCATCTTTAAATAAAAAAATCTTTAAGCTGCTCTTAAAGCGATCGAGCTTTTGTTTTTCTCTAAGATGAGAGGGTAGAGTATTCCATAGCTGTGAAGCATAAATTGTGAATATTTTGTTTCTTCGAGTATTAATGATTTTTAGGGAGGGAATTGCAAATAAATTGTGGTCTGCAGATCGTAAGGTTCTCAATGGTGTATATGGTATTAAGAGTTTATCTAGGAATGCTGGTAAGTTTGATTGTCATATTTGATTGTCGTATTTTAAAACAGTGCAAAATTATAAGTAATCCGATGGGATATTGGCAACCAGTATCCATTCTATAGAAGGGGCATCACATGATCAAATTTTTTAGAATTAGTGATGAGTTTTATAGATGCGTTCTGGATTAACTGTAAGCGTCTTAGTTGGATCTGGGTGACTTTTTATATAGTGAGTTACAGTAGTCCTTTCTAGAGATGAAGAGGGAATGGACTAGGGCAGGGGTGCCCAATAGGTCGATCGTGATTGACCGGTAGATTGCCAAGACAAAGTGAGTCAATCGCAGAGCCCATCCCGGGCTCCGTGATAGACACGTGTTGCCTTCACAATCTACCGGGCAATCAGCCCTCCTCTCCCCAACGTCAATTTTGCCATCGGAGAGGAAGTTCCGGACCAGCCAATCGCTGCCTGGCTGGCCTGGAACTTCCTCTCCGACGGCAGAATTGACGTCATGGAGAGGAAAGCTGGTTTGCTCGACACAGTGAAGCAGGGAGAGCTTGGGGCGGCAGTGGCTTTGGGGCCTGTTACCCGATGGCGGCGGCTTGGGTGCCTGTTCCTCAATAGCAGTGTCAGTGGCTTGGGGGAGGGCAGGGGGAGGACAGGGAGAAAGAAAGAAAGGAGCAAGCAGGGAGACAGAAGGAAAGAAGGGAAGGCCTGTTCCCCGATGGCGGCGGCAGTGGCTTAGGGGAGGGCTTGGGGGAAGGCAGGGAGAAAGAAAGAAAGGGGACAGGCAGGGAGACAGAAGGGAAACACAAAGAAATAAAGGGGGCATGAAGAGAGAAAAAAAGTAAGGGAAGCAGGGAGAAAGAAAGGGCGGGGAGGGAATGAGGTCTGGAGGAGAGTAAGCATACAGGCTGAAAGAAGGGAAGAAAGATTGAATGCACAGTCAGAAGAAGAAAGTACAACCAGAGACTCATGAAATCATCAGACAAAAAAGGTAGGAAAAATGATTTTATTTTCAATTTAGTGATCAAAATGTGTCTGTTTTGAGAATTTATATCTGCTGTCTATATTTTGCACTATGGCCCCCTTTTACTAAATCGCAATTGAGGTTTTTAGCGCAGGGAGCCTATGAGCGTCGAGAGCAGCGCTAGGCATTCAGAGCAGCTCCCTGCGCTAAAAACTGCTATCGTGGTTTAGTAAAAAGGGAGGGGGGTCTATTTGTCTATTTTTGTATGGTTGTAGTGCATAGAGTCATCTGCCTTGACCTCTTTGAAAAAAACCCAGAATATAAATGATAATTAACATTTTCTGTGCATACAGGGCTCCTTTTACAAAGGCACACTAGCAGTTTAACACGCATAATACCACGCGCTAATACCTCTGGCCTCTTGAGCAGGCGGTAGTTTTTAGGCCAGCGCGAGGGTTAACGCATGATGAAAAGTCGCGCGCGTTAACCCCTCTAGCGTGGCTTAATAAAAGGAGCCCACAGTGTGCTTTGAGTTTTTAAAAAATTTTATGGTTGGTAGATCATTTTGACTTGGTCATTTTAAAAGTAGCTCGCAAGCCCAAAAAGTGTGGGCACCCCTGGATTAGGGTGTTTAATATGGCCTGGTTCTAGAACTTTTGCGATTGATCTTATCATTCGAAGCTTATAAAGACAGCTTCTTACCACTGAACTTATTTGATCACAGTGTGATAATTTTGGATCTAGTATGTGATATTATGCACTATTTCCAGGGGTAAATTATTAATTTGAATTTGTGTTGGCAGGGATATTCCTTCCTTCCAGGTAAATAACATAGGGCTCTTTTTACTAAGGTGCGCTAGAGTTTTTAGCATGCGCTTACACTAACGCCTCCATAGAGCTGGCATTAGTATTTTTTGTGTAGCGCGGGGTTAGCGCGCGCCAAAAAACGCTAGCGCAGCTTAGTAAAAGGAGCCCATAGCTTTGGATCTTGCTATGTTTAGCCCCAGCATATGTAAAAGGAGCGCAACTTTGTAAAAGGAGCCCAATACTTTAAAATGCTATAGAAACTGGAATTCCTTATCCCCTAGAAAAACATTGGTTGATTTCTTGGGGAGGGGAACCCCTAATCTGATTTCTCTTAGGGCTCCTTTTACGCTAGTGGGGTTAACGCGCGTGACTGTTCATCACGCGCTAACCCCCGCGCTGTCCAAAAGCTACCGCCTTCTCAAGAGGAGGCGGTAGCGGCTAGCGCGTCCGGCGGTTTAGCGCGCGCTATTACACTTGTTAAATCTGCTAGCGCGCTTTTGTAAAAGGAGCCGTTAGTTTTTAACTTGTTTTGTCTCTGCACTGGAGTTTCCCCCATGCTGACTTTCATCAAATTTTCATAAACATAAACACGCCATTCTGTTAAATTGTTCTAGAATTATTTTACCCCTAAACATACAGACAGAATTCCTTGATCCTTTATAATTTTTTCCAGCTTCTGTTGTGAAAAATAATTAAAAAAAAATAAATAAATAAAAATGAAAAGTCTGTTAGATCATAGAAATTGTACATGTGATGTAACAGCTGCTAACAGACAGATTGCTGTACTTCCCATTACATTTTTCTGGGGGAGCTCAGCTGGAGAAATTTGTTTTAAAAAAATCATCTGTAAATCATGCTCAGACAAGAAAGGGATTTAGTATCTCCATGATATATTTCTATTGACAAAAATGATCTAATCTCATAAACAAACAAACATAAAATACGTAGATTAAACTTAGCTTTCTACACTGACTTCCTCAACTGTGTGTTAGGGAAGCAAGGAGGTAATTATATAATACACTTTTTCATGCACAAAAAGGATTTTATAAAATCACCCCGGGGATTATGCATGTAAAAATATAAACTTTCTGTGATTCTTTTTTTTTTTTTTTATATCATTTTTTTTTAGTTCAAAAAAATTTTTTTTTAGTTTAGTATAGAAAGTAAAATAAATGTTAACAAGGCAAGAAACATGCATACTGTACCAATGCAAAGATTCACAAAGTATTATCTACATAGTGTAATACAGCAGGCAGACCCATGCCTATCTATAAGGAGGAAAGTAGCAGCACAACATACAGCCAAAAGTACATGTGATATCCAAAACACAAATATCATTTTTATTAAAGAGCCAACAAGAGAAACAGGCATGACACAATGAGCAAATATGCAAACAGAAGTAATAGTACAAAAATACAATAGCTGCCAACAAAAGCACATACTGTACCAATAATACATAAACGAATAAGAGGAGGAGCCCCCCCCCCGAGTATAGTCCTAAAAAGAGAACGTATGCAGAGCCAAAAGAGTATGAGCTCGCTTAACTGAGCAGACTCACTATGCAGAAAAGAAATGGAAAGAGTCACAAAGCTCAAAATCTCCCTCTCAGGACGATCCAACGGCAAGGTCATCCCGTTTCCCTCGTCGGCCCTATAAATTTTCCAATTTGTAATACCTATCCCCATATGTAGCAATGAAAAATGTGTGCCAAAATTTGCATGCAGATTGAAGATGAGCATTTAAATTAATTAGCTAACAAACCATTAATTTGCAATCAATTGATGTTAACAATCAATCATTACAACTAACTGGCAATAACGAGAAACTGCACACACATCTTCCTGATTGCTCTTCTGTGACACCGGGCACTCGGATTCACTAGTGCAGAACCCAAAAGGGGGACTGGCAAGGAGTGGGGCAGGGGCATTTCAGAATGCATTGCTATGGACTAGCACCATTCCTACATCCAAATGCCAAGGGTTGGGTGCTGAGATTTACACTGTAGATTTCACAACTGGCATAAATAGTGGCACCCAACCTTCGATGCAGCGGTGTAGCGGGGACGAGTGGCACCTGGGGGGGGTGCCCTTCCCCCACCTTTTTCTCTGCCACCCGCTCCTTCACGACCCACTTCTGCCACAGGCATGCCCCTTCCCCATACCTCTTTCATTTTTCCAGGCACGAGCAGCATCACAAACTTGCTCTCCCTCTGACATCACTTCCTAGAGGCGTAACCCGGAAGAATTAAAGAACTCAAATTCTTAAAACCAGCTATTAAATATTTAATACAAACCAGTATTATCTGAATCAATTCAATTGTAATCTTATCTCCCACAATTCATTTCATTACAGTACTTTTACAACTTACCAATACTTAATTTATTAATAAATATCAGAATAATTTAGTCAGTGAACCTAATTCCCATCACTCACACTCACTTCCCAACTTTCACACACATACTACAGTCATTGTGATTACTTTTATCCAAAACTGGATCTTGGTTCATGAGTTCATTAGCCCATGATCATCTAGTCAGAGAGGCTTCAAACTGATAGTTGCACAACACTCTAGCACAGGGGTCTCCAAAGTCCCTCCTTGAGGGCCAAATCCAATCGAGTTTTCAGGATTTCTCCAATGAATATGCATGAGATCTATGTGCATGCACTGCTTTCAATGCATATTCATTGGGGAAATCCTGAAAACCCGACTGGATTCGGCCCTCAAGAAGGGACTTTGGAGTAGAGGTCTGCATGGGAACGGGGATCACGGGAATCCCGCAGGTCCCACTGGGGTCCTGCGGGAATCCCCCCTAACCATGGGACTCCCATGGGGACCCTCCTCTAGCCAACGGGACTCCCACGGGGATGGAAGGCTTTGGAAGCAGGGTTTGACCATATAATATAATGGACACGTCAGCCTTAGTAAAAGAGGGGTTTATAAGTTAATTACCTGAACAGAAAACAAAAAAAGGGTTCCACCAAAGAGATTCCACAAGGAAAACAGCAGCACAAACACAAAAGAAACTGTGGAATTGATGATCCTGTCAGAAGTAATTGCTGCTTTTTATGGGGACGGGCGGGAATGGAGGTAATTCCTTGCGGGGTTGGGTGGGGACGGAGAGGATCCTGACAGGGACGGGCAGGGATGGGTGGGATTTCTGTCCCCGCGCAACTCTCTACTTTGGAGACCCCCTGCTTTAGCACATGAGATTCACAGTTTCTTAAACACAATCGGCAGGCCTCTCGGTCCTTATGATGGTCCTGTTCTTCAATTCATAAAGCATTCAGCTAAACACAAGACTGTGTTTCGCCACCTGGTGTCTTCAGGAGCTGTGTTTGCAAGGCTCACCAACATCACAACTTCACCTACAATACAAAATAATTCACATACATTCTCTTTCATTCATACTAAAACCTCACCAAATTCTTTAAAAAATAAAGAGGTACAGGACGCGTGCCAGTGCCCCCACCAAGACGGTGCTTTGGCAAACCAGTCCCCGCCTCACTGCGCCACTGCTTGGATGATGGAATCGGCACTAAACACTGTTCTATACATGGCACATAACTCAGAGCACTGTCTATGGAATACCGCTCTATGACGATTTTTTTCCAGCACTGATTTTTCAGCACCGTATATAGAATTCCACCCATGGTGAGAAAAAAAGCGCTTACTTTTTTGTGATCTACGTGTAGGCATTCTAGGGCAGAGTTGGGGTGGTGCGCGTAGTTAGGGGTGGAGTTTGGGCGTGGATAGAGTTAAGCGCTGGTATATTAGGCCAAGAAAATCCTGGTTTAATATACCAGTGCTTAAATTTATGGCGCTACCAGTGCCTAAGTTGAATTAGGCGCCGCTAGGCATGATTCTATAAATGACTCCCAACTTTCAATGGCATTTGGAAGGTGCCGCTTTCACAGGCCCCTACCCATTTAGGCACTATTTATAGAATCAGGCCCCTCATGAGCAGTTAGCTGTTAAATTTGGTAAATCTCAGCCAGATTAGTGCAATAAGTGGTGAGTTGGTCAGCAATTCACATCCATATTTAACAACTGAGGGGTTGATATTTAAAGCAATTTAACCAGCAAGAAAAGACTCCTGGAAGGTTAAATCACCTGTTCAGGGCTAACTGTTAATTTTCAGTGGCATTTAAGTTGTTTGTGCTGCTGAAAGTAGGTCAGTTAGCACCGAAATGAAAAACAGCTATTTTGAGGCATTCCAGGGGGCGGAGTTGACATTTGGCTGGTTATGTGTTGACATTTAGCACTTAACTGGTCAGGTTAATATCATGAATAAGACCACATAAGAAGCAGTCCTATCTTTATGCTGTAACCCAGGGCTGCCCAAGTCCGGTCCTCGAGATCTACTGGTAAGCCAGGTTTTCTGGATATCCACAATGAACATGCATGAAAGAGATTTGCATACCAAGAAGGCAGTGCAGACAAATCTCTCTCATGCATATTCATTGCAGATATCCAGAAAACCTGGCCTGCCAGTAGATCTCGAGGACTGGACTTGGGCAGCCCTGCTGTAACCCATAACTAGTTAATTGCTGAATATTGCACTTAACTAACTATGCTTTTGCCAACTCCAGAAACCCAGACATGACCCAGTATTGAATTTCTAGGGTGAATGCTGTCAGCAGCTAGCAAAATACTGAATGCCACCAGCTGGATGTTGAACCCATAGTATCATGAAGGACATTTCTATAACAGGGCACCTTCATAGATCCACCACTTGCACATGTTTGTTATGTGCAATCTTAAATCCCACTAACTCCTCATTAATCAGAGTTCTTGGCAAATTATAATCAACATATTGCTACATAGCTGCCTATTGTTACATAGAATTCTGTATAGAGATAAACATATTGGGACTCATAATAAAACAAAAATTTAAAAAGTGGCCTAAATGGGTACTTGGACAATCAAACAGCCTGATCGTCCAAGTACCCATAACCAAAGCTGGTTTTAGACTTATCTAAAACCAGCTTAGGCCTTTCCCCTGCCTCTAAACGCATAGAGCGAAAAGAGGCGTTTTTAGAGGAGGGGAAAGGGCGGGAGGTGGGCCGACCTAGACCTAGGCATACAGCAGGTATAACCAAACTTTAGACAGGTTGCCTAGTCGGCACTTATGTTTTGACTTAGACCAAGTCAAAACAGGTATAAGTGCCGAAAAAGGGCCCGCTGAGCTGATCGCAGTTGGCGCGATCAGCTCAGCGGCCCGGCAACCTACCCCCCCCCCACACACACACCACAACCATCGTGGCAGGAGAGATGCCTAATCTCTCCTGCCACGGTTTGTGGCAGTTCGGGTAGAGGGGTGATCACTTCGCGGCAGGGGAGATATCCAATCTCTCCTGCCGCGATGCATCACCCCCCCCCCCACACAATGATCTAGGCCGGAGGGAGCATCACTAGCAAAGATTTCTTACCAATAGGTTCATTACAAATATAATATTGTAACAACTTTTACATCTTTCCTAATGATAAACCAAACTATCAGATAGCCTGACTCACACTTTTGCAAACCGAGGAAATTTTCTCTAACTAAGAGAACAACATAAACAGCCATACAATCTTCATGGAGCAAAGAAGATAAGAGTCTGGATCCTGATCCAAGAAACAATTCCTGCTCCATGGAGAAGCTGAAATAATGATTCTTACTCTAATTCTGGCCAACCCAGTCCATATGTGAGCTCACAACTGAGGCTGTAGATGTAAACCGAGGAAGATGAAAAAAATATGACAACTAGCAAAATCCACGGGGGGCCACCTAGCTACATCCCACAGTCAGCAGTGAATCCAGATATTCAATTCCAGAGCTGTATCTGGCAAAAGGCTATTTTTTTTTTTTTTTAGTAATCCTTAAATCCATTATTTTTGTCACTTCGTATAATATGGGCTGTTATCAGGTTTCAAAAATTTGATATGGATGTTGTATGAATGTATGCATGTCCCTATTCCATACTATATCCCAGAATGGTTCTTTTCATTCTCAGATGACAATAGGGTAGTCGTTCCTAATATTTCGAATCAACTAGAGATTGTGCATTCTTTTATTTAGTTCCACAGTTATGGAATAATTTGCCCATAGACTTGAGAAAAGAAGAATCATATATCAACTTTAAAAGAAATTTAAAAGCACCTTTTTTCCAATTGGCTTTCTCAACTTAGAACAGAGTTTGGGACTGTGATCTGTGTTTATATACCATATTTTCACGTATATAACGCGCACCCGTGTAAAACGCGCACACGGGTATAGCGCGCGGAAAACAAAAATTTATGTACAGAAATTTTTATATACCGCGCACACCCGAATACCGCGCATGCTGCCCGATTCTCCTTTCGCCCGCCCCGACTCTCCTCTGGCCACCCCGACTCTCCTTTCGGCCGCCCCGACTCTCCTCTCCCCCTTGAAGTCCTGTCCCCACCCTGAAAGCCTGATGCCCCCCCCGACGTCCGATTCACCCCCCCCCGCAGGACCGCTCGCACCCCCACCCCGAAGGACCGCTCGCACGCACTCCCACCCGCACCCGCACCCCCATCCTGAAGGACCGCTCGCACCCCCACAGCCTCCCGACCCCCCCATCATGTAGAAGCTCCTACCGGTGTCCTGCTGCTTTCTCTTGGCGGTCCCGGCCCTTCTGTGAGCCCTGCGCTGCTTCCTCTTCCAGCGGTTTGCCCTTTCTCTAACGTCAAGCCCTCTTGCCCCGCCGACTCCCCGACACGATCGGGGCCAAAGGGAGCCCAAGCCCTCTTGCCCCGCTGACTACCCAACTCCCCGACAATATCGGGCCAGGAGGGAGCCCAAACCCTCCTGGCCACGGCAACCCCCTACCCCCACCCCGCATTACATTACGGGCAGGAGGGATCCCAGGCCCTCCTGCCCTCGACGCAAACTCCCCTCTCCCCAATGACCGCCCCCCCCAAGAACCTCCGACCGCCCCCCAGCCAACCCACGACCCCCCTGGCCGACCCCCATGACACCCCCACCCCCCTTCCCCGTACCTTTGTGTAGTTGGCCGGACAGATGGGAGCCAAACCCGCCTGTCCGGCAGGCAGCCAACGATGGTATGAGGCCGGATTGGCCCATCCGTCCCAAAGCTCCGCCTACTGGTGGGACCTAAGGCTCCTGGGCCAATCAGGATAAGCCCGGGAGCCTTAGGTACCTCCTGGGGGCGGGGTCTTGGGCACATGGTCGGGTTGGGCCCAGGTGCTTTAGGCCCCACCAGTAGGCGGAGCTTTGGGATGGATGGGCCAATCCGGCCTCATTCCATCGTTGGCTGCCTGCCGGACAGGCGAGTTTGACTCCCGTCTGTCCGGCCAACTACACAAAGGTACGGGGAAGGGGGGTGGGGGTGTCGTGAGGGTCGGCCAGGGGGGGTCGCGGGTCGGCTGGGGGGGCGGTCGGAGGTTCTGGGGGGGGCGGTTGTTGGGGAGAGGGGGGTTTGCGTCGAGGGCAGGAGGGCCTGGGATCCCTCCTGCCCGTAATGTAGTGCGGGGTGGAGGTAGGGGGTCGCCGTGGCCAGGAGGGTTTGGGCTCCCTACTGGCCCGAACAACTAGCGGGGGGTGGGGTCGCCAGGGCCAGGAGGACTTGGGCTCCCTCCTGGCCTGATATTGTCGGGGAGTTGGGGAGTCGGCGGAGCAAGAGGGCTTGGGCTCCCTTTTGCCCCGATCGTGTCGGGGAGTCGGGGGGGCAAGAGGGCTTGAGCTCCCTCTTGCCCCGATCGTGTCGGGTGTCGGGACCGCCAAGAGGAAGCAGCAGGACACCGGTAGGAGCTTCTACATGATGGGGGGGTCGGGAGGCTGTGGGGGTGCAAGCGGTCCTTCAGGGTGGGGGTGCGGGTGGGAGTGCGTGCGAGCGGTCCTTCGGGGTGGGGATGCGGGTGCGGGTGCGTGCGAGCGGTCCTTCGGGGTGGGGGTGCGAGCGGTCCTGCGGGGAGGGGGTGAATCAGACGTCGGGGGGGGGAACTATGTAAAAAAAAAATTGTACAACGCGCTCACGCATATAACGCGCAAGGTTATGCTCGGTTTGTAAAAACACGTATAACGCGCGTGTTATATGCGTGAAAATATGGTAATTATTAATTCTGTATTTAAGTAATGATTAATTTATGGTTCATTGAGATTTGATGGTTTTATTGTTTTATTATTAGAAATGTTATTGTTGAGATGTTTGCTATGATATTTTATGGAAAAAATATTTTTAACTTTTGCTCTTAATCTTTCCTTTTCTATTTTTAATGGAGTTCTTTTCTTGATGAATATGAACTATGGTCTCCTTTTACTAAGCTGCGTTAGGGCATTAACGCGTAGAATAGCACGCACTACAATGCCACACGCTCTAGACGCTAATGCCAGCATTGAGCTGGTGTTAGTTCTAGCCACGTAGCATGGGGTTAGCACGCACTAATCTGCATGCGCTAAAAACGCTAGCGCACCTTAGTAAAAGAATCCCTATGTATTGTAAACCCCTTAGATCCGTTTAGGCTGCTATGCGGTGCATAAAGTTCTTAATAAACAAAAACAAATATAGGAATCTTAAACTAGAATACAGCACAAATCTTTAAAGAAACATAGAAACATGATGGCAGATAAAGACCAAATGGCCCATCTAGTCTGCCCATCTGCAGTAACCATTATCTCTTCTTGTCTCTAAGAAATCCCATGTGCCTATCCCACACCTTTTTGAATTTAGACACAGTCTTTGTCTCCATCACCTCTTCTGGGAGACTGTTCCATGCATCTACCACCCTTTCTGTAAAAAAGTATTTCCTTAGATTACTCCTGAGTCTGTCACCTCTTAACTTCATCCTATGCCCTCTCATTCCAGAGCTTCCTTTCAAATGAAAGAGACTCGACTCATGCGCATTTACGCCACGTAGGTATTTAAACGTCTCTGTTATAATCTCCCCTCTCCCGCTTTTCCTCTAAAGTATACATATTGAGATCTTAAAGTCTGTAAAAACAACAATGCTTATGGTTTTTACTAGGGATTCAGAAATGGAAAAAAAAAATAATTTCCCCAAAAATATTCTTATAAAAAGTTGTCCATACCACTCACTTATTCACTGATCAGTTCATAAGTGCCTTTCATTGGGCTCAGTGATTTTACACAGCTCTGCTTTCTTCATTGCCGCCATCTATTGTCTCTTAGACAGTGGTTGGAACATTGACAAAGTTTACTGTACTCAGGCTTTTCTGAGATGCTGAGAAGAGCCAACATTTAATTAACTAATTAGCAGTTGAAAATTAAGCTCTATTTCTGCAGAAACTGATGTAGGAGGAACATACTTTTGGCACCATACTGATGGCAGTCAATAGAGAAGACCAAGGGAATCTATCCCCATTGTCAGTGATCGATAGTAAATCACTAGCACACATTAATTTTAACAGTTACTATGGATTTTGTGCAGCTATTTTAGATTTACAACTGTTTGTTGATGATATAAAAGGTCCTGAGGGACGGTTTAGAAAAATTGTCTAAAAGAATCATCTATACATAAGTTAAAGTGCTATTAACCCAGGAAATTCCAGGAAATGGAGATGCGATCGGTGTAATAATTATGCATGTTCAAGGGACCATCTGAGTAAGTAGAATAAAATAGTTTTACTTTCAAAAGGGTCCTTTTACCAAACAGCAGTGAAAAGTAGCCTTAATATGCCTTTATGTAGGCCATTTCTCTCACTAAGACTATTTTTCTGCTGGGGTAAAATAGCTGAAATTTCTATTCTTAGCATGAAAGGCCATGCACTAATTTTGCCATTAGTGCATGGCCATTAATACAGATTACCACCACCCATTATGTGTTAAGAGTTCATTTGCTAAGCATTCACTAATTGGTTAACATGCAGCAATGTATGTGCTAACTGAGTAGCATAGAACATGCCCATTCCCTGCCTCCAGACATGCCCCCTGTGTCAAAAAATAAAGTTTAGATTTTAGCACACGGGCAGCACATGTAAAGGAAACAACTGTTGAGGACCAGTCACTCACGTCCTTTCTTCCAAGCAGATTCACAACTCTTCCCATAAGAACATAAGAATAGCCTGACTGGGTCTGATCAATGGTTCATCATGCACAGTAGCCCGTCCTCACGGTGGCCAATCCAGGTCACTAATACCTGACAAAAACCTAAAGAGTAGCAACATTCCATGCTACCAATCCAGTGTAAGCAAGTTTCTCCCATGTCTGTCTCAATAACAGACTATGGACTTTTCCTTCAGGAAATTGACCAAACTTTTCTTAAAACCAGCTATGCAATCCACTCTTACCACAACCTCTGAGAGTGCATTCCAGAGCTTAACTACTATATTCTCTGAGTGAAAAAATATTTCCTCCTATTGGTTTTAAAAGTATTTCCCTGTACCTTCATCGTGTCCCCTAGTCTTTGTAATTTTTGACGGAGTGAAAAATCAATCCACTTGTACCCGTTCTACTCAACTCAGAATTTTGTAGACTGCAATCATTTCTCCCTTCAGCTGTCTCTTGTCCAATCTGAAGAGCCTTAACCTTTCTAGTCTTTCCTCATTTGAGAGGAGTTCCATCCCATTTATCATCTTGGTAGCTTTCCTTTGAACATTTTCTATTACCATTATATCTTTCTTGAGATAAGGAGACCAGAATTGAGCGCAATACTCCAGGTGAGGTTGCACCATGGAGTGACACAGAGGCATTATAACATTTGACACAGAGGCATTATAACATTCTTAGGGATAGATTCACTAAGCTAACTGATTGTGTCCCGATCAGTTTGTGAGCGTTTCCCAACCCTGACCCGATTCACTAACCTCCTGGCTGATCAACTTCCCACCTGATCCGATTCGCCCATGCAAATGAGGGGAAATGGCATTCAAAGTAGGAAGGCAGTGATTCACTAAACAGAAGAAGGAACACCTATTGGATTGGCCAATCCAAAAGGAAGCAACTGCTGAGGACCAGTCACTCACGTCCTTGCCGACTGTCTTGCTCTCTGCCGCCCTGAAATCCCAGTATCAAAACTATAAACCAACAAAATAAAACATTTTAAACACATCTCCCTTGTGCAAAAAACTGCCAACTCTGCTGCTCTCTGCTGCCCTTTCCTGCAGTGTGAGCCCATGGTTTTAACCCACGGTTTTAACCCACAGGTTAAAAGCGTGTTCTGTTCCTGGCTGTAGCGTGTTTTGTTCCATACAGCTCTGGCATGCTCTGATCTATTAAAGCCCCCCCCCCTTATTTTGACCTCGCTTATGCAGAGAGCAAGCACATGCATGGTCTGCATCTACAGACAAAGAAGATGGTCTGCGAATGTGTATGGATTGCTCTGCAGCGATTTGTGGGACCTGCCTCCAATTGCATTAATTTGCATAAGGACTTGTAGTGAATCAGTCACCCGGGAAGACTCAGCCACGGATCACCCACCAAAAGTTAGTTTAGTGAATCTAGGTCTTAGTCTTGTTAACCATCCCTTTTTAAATAATTCCTAGCATCTTGTTTGTTTTGGCCGCCACCGCACTTTGGGTGGAAGGTTTCATTGTATTGTCTACAATGACACCAGATCTTTTTCTTGGGCGCTAATTCCCAAAGTGAACACTAGCATCTGGAAACTGTGATTTGAGTTATTCTTCCCAATGTGCATCACTTTGCATTTGTCCATATTACTCATCGGAGTTATGATAGACAGATGTTGCACAATGCAGTCCCAGATCAACAAGACGACCCAGAAAGCTTTTCTAACCATGAGAAATCTACGTAAAATCAGAAAATTCTTCAACCAAGCACAATTCAGACTAATCGTCCAATCCCTAGTCTTAGGTCTGCTGGATTATTGCAACTCCCTATATCTTCCTTGTCCAGCCACCATGATAAAACAACTCCAGACCATACAAAACACCGCCCTCAGACTGATCTATTCACTTAGAAAATACGATCACTTAACAACTGCCTTCTTAGATTCTCACTGGCTACCCATACAAGCACAAATTCAATTTAAATTCCACTGCCTAGTATTCAAAGCGTTACACGGCTCTTCCCCCTCCTATCTAAACAACCGCTTAAACCAGATCTCCACCTCAAGACACAGAAGAACCTCGAACCCTTTCGCCTTCCCTCCACTCAAAGGCACACAACGCAAGAAAATGTTTGACAACCTTCTGGCAACACAAGCAGCAAAACTCAACCATTCCATTTCCAATCTGATGACAATATCAGACAACTTCAAAACATTCCGAAAAGAAATCAAAACCCTGCTTTTCAAAAAATACATCCAAATATCTTAACCCCTCCTCTCTTACCTCCAGAAGATTCACCTACCTCCAGATAATTCTCCCCCAAATTAACCACCTAAACACCTTCTAAGTAAACAAACCCCAAAAATAGATTGTAATCTTACCCTCTCTAACTGTATTCCATTTGTCTCTTTCTCACAGTTCTGCACTGTCAGTTTAATATCCATCCCTTAAGTTCCCATAGGATTCTATCCAGCTATCTCCCTATGTTAAAAAAAAAAAAAAAAAATTGTATCTTCACTGGAAAATGTCCAGACAAATCTTTTGTAATCCGCCTTGAACTGCAAGGTATAGGCGGAATAGAAATCCGTAATGTAATGTAATGTACATTTCATCTTCCACTTGGCCGCCCAGTCTTCCAATTTCCTATGGTCTGCATGTAATTTTTCACAATCTGCATGCATTTTAACAGCTTTGAACATTTTTGTGTCATCTGCAAATTTAATCATCTCACTTGTCGTTCCAAATTTCCAGGTCATTTATAAATAATTTAAATAGCATTGGTCCCAGTACAGATCATCATTCCAATTTCCAGATCAGTTATAAATAAGTTAAATAGCGCTGGTCCCAGTACAGATCCCTGCAGCACTCCACTGTTTACTCTCCTCCATTGGATTTAAAGGAAACCTCAAGCCAAGCTTCTGCTGTAGCCTTCCCTGCACAGTCTTTTTATATGACCTATGGTTCCCTGTTGCCCACATCTTTATCAACAAAGTGAAGGGACCAAGGGATACATATGATCCAATCTGGCTGTGGTCAGATTCCAACAGTACAGCATTTTAACACTGTTTTGCTGCAAATGAACTGCCCTTGAAACCCTAAGAGAAGCAGTCTCCATAGCCTCCCTCTCCCGGTTCTCAAATTGAGAAGGTAATTCAGTTTCCCATTTTCACCTATGGACTAAAGAGGGTCTACCTGAGTCTAGCAAATGCCTATAAATAACTTATAAGTTTTCTTCTTCCCAGAAAACCATCTCAAAGGCCCTTCAAAAAAGACTTCTCTCTCACAAGAATCTGTTTATATTTTGACACTGGTATGATTGTACCAAATGTTTGTAAGCATAGGTATCTTGCAATACAGTGGTTCCCAACCATGTCCTGGAGGACCACCAGCCAGTCAGATTTTCAGGATAGCTCTAATGAATATGCATGGGGCATATTTGCATGCCTGTCACCTCCATTATATGCAAATCTCTCTCTATCTGACTGGCAGGTGGTCCTCCAGGGCAGGGTTAGGAATCTCTGTTGTAATAGAAGCTGGAAGGTTTGAGCAAGTGTGGAGAAAGGGATATAAAAGAAGCTTCATCCCATCCCTGACTCCATATAGATCAGGGATCTCAAAGTCCCTCCTTGAGGGCCGCAATCCAGTCGGGTTTTCATGATTTCCCCAATGAATATGCATTGAAAGCAGTGCATGCACATAGATCTCATGCATATTCATTGGGGAAATCCTGAAAACCCCAACTGGATTGCGGCCCTCAAGGAGGGACTTTGAGACCCCTGATATAGACAATCCCACTATTTACTAATACCTAACGGCCTCTTTTACAAAGCCACACTAGTGGCTGCCGCGCGGCAACACCCCGAAGCCCTTTAAATCTCTATGGGCTTCGGGGCCATTAGCTGCTATTGCGGCTTTGCAAAAGAGGCCATAAATGTAGTTATTCCTGCATTTGTTTATTTTTATATTGAAAAAGTTATGCACCATGAAGTTAGTTTTCATTCAGGACTCAATAAGCCTGACTCAAAATCTTCAGTGAATAAGACTTTCTATCCTGGGGTTTTCTCTAATGTGAAATATCTTTGTTGTATTTTTTTTTTTTTTTACCACAAAATCTGACTTATGGTCCTGAAGTACAAAATTCATACTGCTTTTTTGTCTAATGTAAGAACAGATTCAGTAAATAAAAAGCAATAGAATGTAATGAAGTAGAGTGTCACCCTAACCTTCAAAGAGCTAGCAACATTAAAATATATTCATATTATCAAGACGAAATATCATATTCAAAGTGCTAGAAATCTTTTTGACCGTGAAAAGGAAACTTTAATTGTACATGTATGTGTTGGAGGATGTCATAAATGATAGATATTATTTATCTTGGATATGTTTGTTCAAAATGTTTCCTATTCGGTTGACCTTTACGTTCCTTATTTCAATAGGTCAATGAGACCTTTCTAGAAATGTATAATAACAGATAATGGTTTCTTTTCAGGAGACA
Source organism: Geotrypetes seraphini (assembly GCF_902459505.1). Lineage (NCBI taxonomy): Eukaryota > Metazoa > Chordata > Amphibia > Gymnophiona > Dermophiidae > Geotrypetes > Geotrypetes seraphini. Next base: position 331,469,971 of record NC_047084.1, on the reverse strand, counting down.
ATGATATCATGAGCCTTCTTTGCTTTTTAGGATTGTGTCAGACAGACACTAGAAAAGATTAAATCTAAGATTTATGGCTCCATCTATTCAGTCCAATCATTTATTGTTTAACATGTCACAAATGACCTATAGCAACCATCCACAAACAGAACATGCTCAACACCAAGCATCTGATGATCTCCTCTGCCTTGTTTGCACATGCCATTGACAATTTTAAAGTAGCAGGTCTTATTTATCAATTTAGAAAAAAAACAACTTATATATTATGAACATAAAAAACCCCAACAGATATGCTTTGAAACAGATAAAAATAAGTCAGAGAAAAATACAGGCATTATTCCATCTCCGGTCAAGGACTGAGTTGAATGTTTCCATGGTAACACCTCAGCGCTCTCCAGAGGAAGCAACTGATTACACTTCTGAATTTTATTTGCATTCATGATTAAGGAGGAGCATAAGAGGGCTGAAGTAAAAAAATAAATTAGCAATAAGAGGAGTGAAAATTTAAAAAAAAAAAAAAAAAAACTACTGCAATTTTCAAAAACTTTTATTTTTAATGGCTGAATGACTGTTTTAGTGGCAGTAAACACACATTTGCTGTAGCAGCCCTGAACTTCATGATGCCATTATATAGCATTATATAATTAACGGCACTTAATTTCTATTTTTATCAGCATGAAGTCTGACCTTTTAAAATCAATTGTATTTTTCATATATTTTTATGTAGATCTGTGGTTCTCAAACCTGTCCTGGGGGACCACTAGCCCGTCAGGTTTTCAGGATATTTTGAATTAATAAGCTTGAGACAGATATGCATGCTTGCTACTTCCATTATATGCAAATTTTCAGTTCATAGACAAAATCGCGCCGACAACTGAGCGCAAGGTTGACGGCACGCCGAAAAAAAGGACTATTTTAAAGGGTTCCGACAGGGGGTGTTGGTGGGGAACCTCACTATTTTACTTAACAGACATCGTGCTGGCGTTGTGGGGAGTTTGGGGGGTTGTAACCCCCCTCATTATACTTGAAACCGAACTTTTTGCCTGTTTTTTAGGGAAAAAGTTCAGTTTTAAGTATAATGTGGGGGGTTACAACCCCCAAACCCCCCACAACGGCAGCGCAATGTCTGTTAAGTAAAGTGGGGGGGTTCCCTCCCCCACACCCCCGTCGGAGCCCTTTAAAATAGTGCTTTTCTTCGGCGCGACGTCAACCTTGTGCTCAGTTGTCGGCGCGCCGTTGTGTCGCACGATTTAGTCCCGTCACCCAAATTTTCTCATGAATATTCACATTAGGAATATCCCAAAAACTTGACTGGCTGGGTTTGCCTTGAGGACTGGGTTGAGAATCACAGACGTAGTGTAAACCCATTCCTCAAGGCACATCCAACCAGTAAGATTTTCAGAATACCTTCAAACACTATATATGAGATGGATCTCCATACAATGGAGGAACTGCATGCAGATATATCTCATGCTAGAGAATGACCCGGGGATAAATTTTTCCTGTCCCTGCGGGAATTCATTTTCCCATCCCGTCCCCGTGAGTTATTTTCCTGTCCCTGCCCCATTCCTGCAAGCTCTGTCCTCATTTGCACAAGCCTCAAACACTTTAAAATCATAAGTGTTCGAGGCTTGTGCAGTTAAGGCAGAACTTACAGGAACATGGGGATGGGACGGGAAAATGAGTTTCCAGGAGGACGGGGAAAAAATTAATCCCCATGTCATTCTCTATCTCATGTAATGCCAAATGAATGAAAGATTTGTAAATCAGATACAAACTGCTTGCACTAAGAGAGAGCACATGGCACTTAGCACGGGTAAAGTTAGGGTATCAGACATGCAAGAAAATGTACAACAAGCAATATCATGGAGCGGCAGGCAAAACTTGGAAATAAAATGGTCCTTGATTTAGTCATTGTGGTCAGAAAACTACAGAGGTCATTTGGGGTGTTAAGGGGATAAGTTATCAGTGTGGTCTACCAATAAGATAGCTAATTTCACTATAACTCATGTTATTTTAGCACAGGATTCATTTCATGCGGTGAGGCCTAGTTAAGAATAACCTGAGTTAACAGTAAAATAACATCTTAATGGTAGCCCACATTCATAATTTCCCCCAAATGATTACAGTTGAGTTAGCTGTATGCTCTTCTTCACTAGACAGAAATATATGTAGACTAGACACAGTAGAGTTGTAAGGAGTGGGGGGTCCACCTCGGGCGCCGTCTTTGTGGGGGCAGCTGTCCTCCTCTCCGGCCCCCACAAAGACGGCCTCCTTCCCCATTCCCCAACTACCGTGCTGCTTCTCTTCTCCTGCACCTTGTTAATGTTCATGGCGCAAGCAGCAACCCTCAACCTGCTGTTTGTGCCAGTGTTGGCTCTTCCTCTGATGTCACTTCCTGGAACCCGCGCCTAGAAAGTGACATCAGAAGAAGAGCTGACGCTGGCGCAAGCAGCAGTTTGCAGTTGCTGCTCACGCCATGAACATTAACAAGGAATTGTGGAAGGGAAGGGCGTGCATGCAGCAGGAGGGGGTGGGGAAAGAGTGCAAACTGAAAAACGCCTAACATTTTGTTTCAAAAATGACCATTTTCTAGACGTTTCTGTGCTCAGTGCATCTATCTTTTAGGACCATTTCCGAAAACAAAACCATCCAAAAGAAATGCACACAAATAAGCTATTGAGATGTATTAGCAGCCATCATTCTTAGCAAGTAGACTGGCCAAATAGAAATAACTCAGCAGAGAAGAGGGGCACTCTAGGGGGTTCTGCAGTACCGTATTTTCACATAGATAATGCGCACCCGTGTAAAACGCGCACACGGGTATAGCGCGCAAAAAACACATATTTATGTATATAAATTTTTATATACCGCGCACACCCGTATACCGCGCATGCTGCCTGACTCTCCTTTCGCCCGCCCCGACTCTCCTCTGGAGACCCCGACTCTTTTTTCGCCCGCCCCGACTCTCCTTTCCTCCTTGAAGTCCTGTCCCTACCCTGAAAGCCTGATGCCCCCCCCGATGTCCGATTCACCCCCCCCCCCCCGCAGGACCACTCGCACCCCCACCCCGAAGGACCGCTTGCACGCACCCGCACCCCCACCCTGAAGGACCGCTCGCACCCCCACCCCGAAGGACCGCTCGCACCCCTACCCGAAGGACCGCTCGCACGCACCCGCACCCCCACCCTGAAGGACCGCTCGCACCCCCACCCCGAAGGAGCGCTCGCACTCCCACCCCGAAGGACCGCTCGCACCCCTACCCGAAGAACCGCTCGCACCCCCACAGCCTCACCCCCCTCCCCCATGGAGAAGCAGTCTACCTTGTTTCCAGATGCCAGCGAGCCCAGCTGTTTTCTCTGCCGGCGGTCCCGCCCCTTCTCTGAGCCCTGCTGCGCTGCTTTTTCTTCCGGCGGTCCCACCCTTTCTCTGACATCAGAGAAAGGGCGGGACCGCCTGAAGAGGAAGCAGCGCAGCACAGGGCTCTGAGAAGGGGCAGGACCACCGGCAGAGGAAGCAGCTGGGCTGGCATCCGGAAACAAGGTAGACAGCTTCTCCATGGGGAGGGGGGGAGGCTGTGGGGGTGCGAGCAGTCCTTCGGGGTGGGAGTGCGAGCGCTTCTTCCGGGTGATGAATCGGGCATCGGGGGGGGAAACTATGTAAAAAAAATTTTGTACAACGCGCTCACGTGTATAACGCGCAAGGGTATGCGCGGTTTGTAAAAACCACGTATAACGCGCGCGTTATATGCGAGAAAATACGGTAAATGTCACATTTAAAAATCCCAGTTATACATGTCACTATAACCTGCTTATATTGTATGATGAGCCCTCAAAAACCCACCCAAAATCTACTGTATCTACATAAAGATGACCCCTGCAGGCATAAGGGCTACTGTTGTGGTGAACAGGTGGGTACGGTATGCCAAAACACTGCTCATTGTAAATGTAACAATAGTCACTTGACCCTCAATCTTCAGGGATTCTAATTGAAAGCATAAAATGACTGTCTGCACAGCGAAGGACAAAGACAGGAAATCTGAATACTATATGCAAATTAGGACAACAGATGTCTGCCTCTCATTCTGGAATTAGAATTCTCCAAAGGCCTTGACTTGTTCTTGGGTCTGTCACTCCTTTCCATGTGTTGTGTAAAAGGAGCCACTGAGGTTGTAAAAGATGAATGAGGTGTGAGTTCACAACTCTTGAGACCAGTATTCAAGCACAGGGAGCGTGGAGGAATATCACTGCAGGTGTAAATCCATAGACCTAATTTGATAATAGCATTCCTAAGTGAGAAGTCGATCAAGGCACCCATTTAAAAAAAAGGCAATATAGGATCCTCTGGGCCTTTATAAAATAGGTTTTCAAAACCAGCCCCTGTAGCTTATAAATGATGATACACAAATTTAAGGTGTGCATGTGCTCTTTACTTGTGAATTTACAACTCTACTTCTGTTCCTCCCAAGTTACTCCCCAGGAATACCCACACTCTATACATCTTAGCACTCACTGTCTTATTGTCACCTTAGGTAGGGTTACCAGACAGTCAGCATTTTGTCCAGGTTTTGAAAAGCCTCTCAACAAAATTGCATCAGGAAGAGGCATCCACGCATGTGCGTATGCAAAGCGGTGACATCACTCGCACACATCCTTGCATGTGACATCATTGCGTCACATCTGTGCATGCGCAGATACCATCTGGGGGCGAGCTGGGGGGCAGAACAGGCTGTGCCAGAGGTGGAACTGGGCAATCCTGGGGACATGGCCATGGGTCCGGCTTTTCCGGAAGGAAAATCTAGTAACCCTAACCTTAGGGTAATTTTATGAAAAGCTTTATCTGCATTTAAAACTGTCAAATTTCAGCATTTAAAATTGAAAGATTTTTTCTCCTAGGTTAAGTACCAATTTAGAGGTTGATGTACTAAATTGCAGATCTTTTTAGATGCAGCCTACATGTGTTAAAACAGTGTTCTTCAACCGCCGGTCCACAGAAATTTTCTGCTGGTTCACAGGGCCGGCACGTCCATTGGGTAGAAGACAGTATTCTTCAGCCACTGATCCACTGTGCAATCAATGTGGCGTCTTCGGGCTGGCTCCCTGAGTGCTGCAGTGCACAAAGCCATGAGAAAAGGCTCCTACGTACGTCCTGCGTTTGAACCGGAACCCTTCTCTCTGACGTCGCAACGTCAGAGGGAAGGCTACCAGATGAGGCAGGGGACGCGCGCGAGGAGCCGCTGCCCACAGCTTTGTGCAATGCAGCAGTCAGGGAGCTGGCCCAAAGATACCGCATTGATCGCACCATGGACCGGCCAGAAGATAACACCGGGGGGGGGGGGGGAGGGGGAGGAGGCCAGAAGGCAAGGCACAGCATGGCGGGAGACAGAAAACAACACTAGGGGGAATGCTTTTATTTTTTTATTTAGTAATTGATTTACATCTGCTGTCTGTTCAGGAAGAAATGCATTTGTTTCTTTTCCTCTGGGGTTGTATTGCTTGCAGTCTTGCATCTTAGGGTTTGTTTGTAAATATTAGTATTTTTAGTTTTTGGTCTTTCATTTGTATGGGGTTAATTGTTTTCTGGTAGGAATGAATTTTGAAAAGCATACAGTGTGCTTTGTATATCTTAATTGTGTGGTTAACCATTATGTGGGTTTTTTATTATTATTCTTTATTCATTTTATAACTTACATCAAGTGCAACAAAAAGTATCAACCATTTTGACTTAAATACATCACTTGAATTCTACAATTCTTCATATTAAATAGAATTATCTCTTTCCTTCCCATCATTTCAACATCTCATGACGCATTTACTATATAATAAAGTCCCCCCTCCCCCCACCCCATTCTTTCATTTGCACAAATCAGGAAAATAATAGTTATTCATTGCAATAATTTTGTTAATGGCCCCCACACATCCTGAAATTTAATAAAATTTCCTTTCTGAATAGCTATTGTTCTTTCCATTTTATAAATATGACACACAGAATTCCACCATAAACTATAGTTTAATCTATTCCAGTTTTTCCAATTGCATGTTATTTGTTGTATGGCAACTCCTGTTAAGATAAGTAAGAGTTTGTTATTTTTGGAAGATATTTGGCTCCATTATGTGTTGTTAATACGATTATATTGTGTGTGTGTATATATATGAAAAATGAATGGAAAAAATGGTGTTACAATTAGTACTATTATGGGAGCGGGGTCTAGGGTGGAGATGGGCACGACTTAGCCCAGTATTCTTCAACTGCCGGTCCACAAAATAATTATCGTATTTGCCGGCGTATAAGACGACTTTTCAGTACCTTAAAATCCTCCCCAAAATCGGGGGTCGTCTTATACGCCGGGTACTGTTTACATCACAGTTCTTCAACCGGTGCCGGTCCGCAGAAAATTCCTGCCGGTCCGCACAGGACCGGCGAGATGGACCCGTTAAAATTTCTGCCCCGATGGTGTTTGCAGAAATCTTTTGTTCCTCCCAGCCTCGGGCGATCAAGACAGGCGGTCATTCCCTCTGTGAGTCTCGCCTATGCGGAAACAGGAAGTTGAAACAAAATAGGCGGGACTCAGAGAGGGAAGGTCCCGACGTTTGCAGCCTGTCTTGATCGCTGCCCCTGCTGAGTCGCCGAAGAGGGCTGCGGGGAAAGTGCAGGCAGAGAGAAGATGGTCAGCGTGCGCGGGGAGGTCAGCGTGTCGATTGGGGCCATCAGCAGCGTTTGTGCTGAGTCTGCCCACGTGCAGGATGCGGCGGGTAGGGGCCTCCGACTCGTCTTGGGCGGTTGGGCCTGCGGTGCAAAGCTGTTTTTGCCGGCTTGGGGGGGGGGTCGCGAATCGGAAGAAGGGGTAGTCTTATACGGCGAGTATATAACAAACACTATATTTTAACTGTAAAAGTTGGGGGGTCGTCTTATACGCCCAGTCGTCTTATACGCCGGCAAATACGGTATTTTATTTCCACTTGTCCATAAGTGTCAAAAGGTCTGTGTTAAAACATACAAAATGGCTTCCAACAAGGAAAAAAAGCTGGCAGTTCGGGCTTTTGAGATTGTGTGTGTATGTGTGTTTTTTCACACATATGACCTATTGAAAAAAAAATGCCTCTGTGGCCCTTACAAGTAGCAAACTTTCACATAGTCTGTTTTATTTAAATTCTGACTTAATGAGCTTCTGCAATTCAGTAGGCAAAGCAACTCATTAACTTACAGTTCATAGAAAACCAGCTCATAAAGACATCTCCATAGACTGTTTTTGTAAAAAAAAAAAAAAGACAAAACCTATCTATGTGCAGCTATTGTTTTTCCAGTTGTCCCAGGAGCTTGGATAAATGCAGATTATTTGCATGGGTAATAAATTGGCACACAGATGGGGCCACTAATCTGCAGCAAATTGCAGAGGTTAATGTGCCAGCCTGTAACTCAGGTAAATTGTCCTGTCTGAACACTGCTCTCTTTACAGTGACTGAAAGTTTCTTCATAGCCACACATAAATACAGCAGAAAAACCCATGTTCAATTTTCCTCCTGTAAAGGGCTGTAAAAGCAAGAAATTTCTTAATCATTCTTTAGCATCCCAGGCAGCCTCTCGTGAAAAAGAACTTCATTCACTGTTGATCTCAGCTGATTCCTATAAACATTTTAAGAAAAAGCTGAAAACGTATCTTTTCTCTAATTATTTGACTACTTAATCCATCCTATTCCCCTGATCATGTTTATAATTAATAATCTTTTGTAAACCATGTAGAACTTTTTGGTAACGCGGTTAATAAGCACAATGTAATGTAATGAATTTCCAAAGCATGATGTCCAACAGTATGACACAGGACCTGTTTTTGTTAGAGCATTGGTCCTCGACCTGGCAACTGGGATTCAACGCTAAAAAATGTAAGGTCATGTACCTTAGCAACAAAAATCCGTGCAGAACTTACACCTTGATTGGAGAGACCTTGGCTAGGACTACGGCAGAACGGGATTTAGGAGTGATCATCAGTGAAGACATGAAAACTGCCATCAAGTGGAGAAGGCTTCATCCAAGGCTAGAGTTGTATCCGTAGAAGTTTCGTTAGTCGGAAGCCCGAGGTCATTATGCCTTTGTACAAAATCATGGTGAGACCTCATCTGGAATACTGTGTACAATTCTGGAGGCCACATTACCGTAAAGATGTGCTGAGAGTTGAGTCGGTTCAGCGAATGGCCACCAGGATGGTCTCGGGGCTCAAGGATCTTTCGTACGAGGAGAGGCTGAATAAATTGCGGCTATACTCCCTTGAAGAACGTAGGGAGAGGGGAGACATGATCAAGACATTAAAATTATCACAGGTCGTATCGAGGTGGAAGATGACTTTTTCTTTCTTAAAAGACCCTCGGCCACAAGAGGGCATCAACTGAAAATCAGGGGCGGGAAATTTCATGGCGACACCAGGAAATATTTCTTCACCGAAAGAGTGGTTGATCATTGGAATGAGCTTCCAGTACAGGTGATCGAGGCCAGCAGCGTGCCAGATTTTAAGAATAAATGGGATGCACATGTTGGATCTCTAAGAGGGTAGAGTTAAGGGGAGGGGTCATCAGGGTGGAATCTCCAAGAGGACAGTAAGGGGGAAGGTCAATTGAGTGGGCAGACTTGATGGGCTATGGCCCTTTTCTGCCGTCATTTTCTATGTTTCTATGTTTTCTATGACATTTAATCAGGTTCAACAGAGACATTCCTAGTTGTGTGTTTATGTCAGGCGACTAGAACCGTGTTTTAAAATGGGATTTATATACAAAAGTAGCCCAGTTATATGAACCTCTATCAGCCACCCATACAAATAACAATGCAATCTATCCAGACATTTTTTATGGTATGTTTTGTTGTTGTTGTTGTTTTGTTTTTTTAAATTTGTCTTATTTTCTGTTTTGATTTTGCATTATGTACATCACCTGTAGACTCAACAAAAGTGGCAGCTATGGAAAATTGTTCCCATTATGTGCACATTAAGTTGAATGTCATTAGTTTGCTTAAAAGTGGATAGAATTCTAATCAGATAGTGGTCACAGTAGTCACTTTTGAGCCTGGAGCTGAAGGAGCAGGAGTGAGTGAGCATCTCTCCTGCCCCTTTGGGCAATGGAATGCTTTTTTTTTTGGGGGGAGGGGTAGCAAGAGCTCCCCCAAGCCCCAGCAGAATCCTGAGGTATGACCTCTCCTTCCAGCTCCCCACTCCCCTACCTAACTTCCCCTGTCACTGCAATTTTAAATCTTTGGGCAGCTGCCATGCAGCATCAATGAGCAGGCCTGCCATTGAAGTCTTTATTCTATAGTGACTTCCTGTTCCTGCATAGGTGGGATCCTGCAGAATGAAGAGTTCTGGGGCAGGCCTGCTTGTTGATGTTGCCCGACGGCTGCCTGAAGATTTAAAATTACAGCAACCAGGAGGATGTAGGTGGGGGAGTAGAGCTATAACTGACCACCAAATTTTAGGGAGGCTATAGCCCCTGTAGCCTCCCCCATTCTGATGCCTATGTCTTTGCCCATTAGAATCAGGGAGAGAGAGAGACAGGGATAAGGAGATCATGCGGTGGAAAGTGGAGGTTCTGACTTGGGCCCATTAGTGGAAAGGGGTTACCTTTCTCATAGGAGAGGCAGAGTACAAATATTTTTATGTTGGGAGTGGGGATCAGATTACTTGTGGGATTAGGGGTCTTGGCTGCTATTAGATACGGGATTCATATCAATATTATAGGGGCTCTGTAACCACTCCATCTCCATGGCCTTACCACGCATCCTGGAAAACTAAACAGGATCTGGCTGATATTCAAAGTGGGTTAACCAGCCAGAAAAGGATGCCGACTGGTTAACTCATATGTTCATGGCTACTGTGTCATTTTTGGCAGCACTTCATTGATGATAGAAGCATGATGGCAGATAAAGGTCAAATGGCCCATCTAGTCTGCCCATCTGCAGTAACCATTATCTCTTCCTCTCTCTAAGAGATCCCACGTGCCTATCCCAGACCTTCTTGAATTCAGACACAGTCTCTGTCTCCACCACCTCCTCCAGGAAACCATTTCATGCATCTACCACCCTTTCTATAAAAAAGCATATCCTTAGATTATTCCTGAGTCTATCACCTCTCAACTTTATCCTATGCCCTCTCATTCCAGAGCTTCCTTTCAAATGAAAGAGACTCGACTCATGCACATTTACATTACATAGGTATTTAAACGTCTGTATCATATCTCCCCTCTCTCGCTTTTCCTCCAAAGTATACAGATTCAGTTCTTTAAGTCTGTCCCCATATGCCTTATGACGAAGATCACATACCATTTTAGTAGCCTTCCTCTGGACCAACTCCATCCTTTTTATATCTTTTTGAAAATGCGGTCTCCAGAATTGTACACAATATTCTAAATGAGGTCTTATATAGGGGCATCAATACTTCCTTTTTCCTGCCTCTTCCTATGCACCCTAGCATCCTTCTAGCTTTTGCCGTCACTTTTTTCAACCTGTTTGGCCATCTTAAGATCATCACATACAATCACATCCAAGTTCCACTCTTCTGTCATGCATATAAGTTCTTCACCTCTAAACTATACCATTCGTCCAGGTTTCTGCAACCCAAATTCATGACCTTGCATTTCTTAGCATTAAATTTTAGCAGCCAAATTTCAGACAATTCTTCAAGCTTCGCTAGATCTTTCTTCATGTTATTCACACCATCCGGCATGTCTACTCTATTGCAAATTTTGGTATTATCCTCAAAGAGACAAATCTTACCTGCAGATCTTCAGCAATATCACTTATAAAAATGTTAAAAAGAAGAGGCCCAAATACAAAGAAACCAAAATGGAATTGTCCAGATCAGAATGATGTGCACTAAAAAAGTGTTCTCTAACTTATCTGATAATGTAAAGATCTTTATTCCTCCAATGTCACAATGGTACTTTCAATGACTCAATGACTCGACATGTACATGTTTCGGCCTACAGGCCTGCCTCAGGAGTCTATAAATACATATATATCCATATAAAAATAGTATAGATATGAAATAAAACCGTTAAGACAAAAAATATCTAAAAATGCATAAAGTACATATATAACAGGTTAGCACTAATCTTAAAGCCAGCTATGTTGGGGGTATTCCAAGGATAGACTCTGGTTATGTCTTTGTAGCTATTCTATCTTTATGCACTAACCCATGGCCAATTAATTCTTCTTCTTTTTTAAATCTTTATTTATATATTTTGAAAATTATACAAGTTCTTACAACTTATTCAACAAAAACAGAATATTAATAAACAAAAAGCATTCATTTAAGAGAACAAACAGGAAAAAAAAAAAATCATTACTCTTCCTTAGACCACCAAATATAGGCAAAATAAAGGGCAATAGGCCAAAAACTAAGGGCTCCTTTTATCAAGGCGCGCTAAGGGGGGTTAGCGCGTCAGACATTTCATCACGCGCTAACCCCCGCGGCAAGCCAAAAAACTAACGCCTCGCCAATGGAGGCATTAGTGACTAGCACGGCAGGTGGTTTAACGCGCGGTATTCCGTGAGTTAAACCCCTACCGCGCCTTGATAAAAGGACCCCTAAAAGGAGATCAAAGAAGAAAAAAGAAAAAAAAGTAGAAAAGGCTTTAAACTGAAAATTCCACCTTCTATCATCACTTAGACATTTTTAGTTGGATCAATACCACTGGAGATTTTCTTAATATTAATAAAGACCCTCAAATGTTCCAGTTCAAAGAAAACAAATTTTACACCCAGGTATTTTATTATACATGTGTATGGATATGATAGTAGATATGATGCTCCTAAAGCCTGAGTTTACTCCCTCAGTTCCAGAAATTTCTTCCTTCTATCTTGCGTGGACTTAGTCACATCCAGGTAAATTCAAATTTTTTGACCACAAAATGGAACATGAGCATTTCGAAAAAACAATCTCATCACTGCGTTTAGATCTCGTTCGAAAACAAAGGATAGCAAAAGTGTTGCTTGAACGGATATCTTTGATAATGAATCCTATAAAGTAGATGATATATCTTGAAAAATAGCTTCTCTCTCCTGGGCCTGAACCATAGGTTTAGGGAAGTTCAGAACCCGAAGATTAGCCTCCTCTTTGCTAAATGCTAATGCGCCCATTATAGTCTGTAGGCTCGTTAGCGTTTAGTGCGTGCTAAATCGGCTACCACACCTTAGTAAAAGGACCTGTAAGTCTTCTAATGAAGTTTTCAATTTTTTCCATTTTCTGGTACAAAGTTATATTATCCTTAATTGCAGTTGTTACATTACCCTTAAGTTCTGTAATTTCTTTTTTTGTTAGATCAATATCTGAAGCAATTGGGAGAAGAGATCGACTTTTACTTACAATTAGGGATGTTTTCTGGGCAGATTTTATTAGCGTTCCATCTAGCTTCTGAATGGCCCTCCAGATAGTATCTAGAGTCATCCCTCAGGGCTAGGAAGATCTGACAAGGATCCTTCTTTTCTCGGCGTTCGATGTATCGAGTCTCACTCCACTGCCTGAGATTTCCTCTCCCACAGTAAATGTCCTCAGGAAACCACCAGCTCCACCTCAAGTTGATGCCGGACACAGTGGAGATATGCTTCCCAGAGGAGATAGTGATATTTCTTGCCCCAAGAACGATGTGGCTCCTTCAGCTTCACTCAATGCAGGACGCCCCTTACCGGGATCTATAGGTGGGGCTCTAACAGCGAATCTGTCCAAGGTTTGCTGCATCGGGGAGGAAGTTTGGGCAGGCAGCGGTAATGCCTTCACGCTCCCCTTACATTTAGTATGGGGCATATTCGGTCAGAAGCAGCAGGAAAAATTGTAGCAGCACTTCTGGGTCAGCAGAATGCCATCAGAGATTCAGTTCGCCATCTTGCCCCACCCCTGAGTGAGTCTTCAGTTAATTCTGAATAGTAACTTAAAGGGTCCTGCGCTAGTTGGCTTTTAAAAAAATAGAAATTCACCCCTGGATTCTCTAACCAGTGGCCATGTCGGTGACCGCCTTAAAAGTGGCCACCGATTTCATGTCAATCACGCTACAGCACCAGTTAGAGAATCGCGCCTGATTCACGCAAAGATAGGTGGCTGAAATGTAGGCCTGGAAAACCCTGGTCTACATTTCAGTTACCTATTTTTGCTGGAAAAGTCTAAAATTTCACCTCAGCTTGCCATCAGCTGATTGAGGCAGAGGAATCCCTTATCAGCTGATGGTAAACAGTGGCCTAGTTTCAGGCTCCCCTAGCAAAGATAGGCAGCTGAAATGTAGGCCAGGGTTTTCTGAGCCTACATTTCAGCTGCTTTTCTTTGCATGAATCACATCTACATAGGCACTTTAGGCCACCTAATGCCATTTCCGGCATCAGCCACGCTTACTTTGGCATTTGGCAGCCTAAAGCACCTACATAGGTGCAATTCTGGTGCTTTGTATTTAGGCACCGGTAGGCGCCTTAACCTTACCAATTCATGCCATTTCTAATGGTGTTTTTCAATTAATTTAGGCGCCCATAGGGTACCTAAGCTTAGTTTTAGAATTTTCCCCTCAGTGCCGAAGCCTGCACAGGGCCCAGCATTGAACTTCTGGTTGTAACATTGGTGGCAGACAAAAACCCGCTGTCCAGTGCCAGTTGAATATTATCCAGGGTGTGCTTTTCTAAAATAGCATTTACACATATACATATTTGGCTCATTCCATTTATTCCGAAAGCATCTAAAACTTGGCTTTTCTTCAAAACATAAAGCTATCTATTTAAAATGTAAAGCTAGCTATCCCCTTCATAACCTCTAATTTTTTTTATGTCCTTCCCTCATTGAATTTACCTGTAAACCATGCCGAGCTCTATCTTTATGGAAATGATGCGGTATACAAACTTAAAGTTTAGTTTAGTATTTAAACATAGGATTCTTGTAAAATAATCTTCACAAAATCACAGTATACAATGCAACAGTATAAATGGTATGAACATTGAACTCCTTAATATGTCCTGTTCAATTTTTGCTCCAAAAATTTAGATTTCTTTTGTAAAGTGAAATTTGCTTCTATTATAATCTTGTATTTTAGATAAGGACTACAGGACCCATCAACTCTATCTAGTCTGCTGTTTTAAAGCATAGACCACAGATGGTGTCAGGATTTCCACCATGTCTCTGAAACATCACAATATTCTATTTACAGCTTTAATTGACTTGTTTACACTTATGATAAATCAATGTGCTCTACTATAGGGTTACCATATGGCTCCAGAAAAAGGATGGATTGAGACATCCAGGTTTTACTTCCATTGCTTTCAACGGAAGTAAAACCCAGATATTGCAATCTGTTCTCTTTTTTTCTGGAGTCACATGGTAACCCTACTATTGCTATTATTGTCAGGCTGGTATTTTATTTTGGTTTTATGCTGAATATGCTGTATATTGTTATTTATTTTTGTAAGATGTCTGAAATGTCTGTGAAGTACTATTATGCGTGTGCAGTTGTACTTCGCCTTGAAAAAGGCAGATTATAAATAAACAAACCATAAACCATACTCTACTTTGATGAATTTATACTACAGAGTGACTGATTTATAAACTGCCCATATTGATGTAAAATCCGCCAGCACTCTTTATGCACGGTCTTTGCAACAGTTTCCACTGGGAGACAATATAAGGACTTTCACTTTGAAAATGGTTGTGGTTACAAAATGGTTGTGCTCTGAGGTAAATTTTTAATTGAAACATAACACAGGCAGAGTAGGCTCTTTATGATTATGACTGGGATAGCCATGCAAATGATCACTAAAAACTGGAAAAATTGGGACAGACTCCATTTTACCTTTTGGTGGGAGTTTTTATGCTTATATTATAAATAGAGAATTAATTCGGAAACATCGTGCCATAATAAGCAATTTAAATTAACATGGGGTCCATTGCCAAATTTTGTTCATTCTGATTAAATTGAATTATACCTTTATTTTCCCTTTTAGATTGCATATCCAGGATGAGTGGGAGGGAGGGAGGGGGGTTATATAGTTAACAAATGTTGTCTGGGATTTTAATTTCATGTATAATTTCATGCTTTTTTTTTTTTGTTCTCAAACTAGGGTGGGAGGGTGGGGGATAATTATTTTGTATTAATATCTGATTGATTGTAGGTGTTATCTCTGATGATAATTTTATATATAATTTGTAAGCACTGTTCTAGATTTGAAAATCAATAAAGTTAAAAAAAAAAAAAATCTGCCAGCACTCAATGCACGGTCTTTGCAACAGTTTTCACTGGGAGACAATGTAAGGGCTTTCACTTTGAAAATGGTTGTGGTTACAAAGTGCTCTGAGGTAAATTTTTAATTGAAACATAACACAGGCAGAAAGTAGAATCTACAAGTACTATTTTTATGGCTTCTATTCTTAGGTACTTAAGTACATTGTAAATGTAGCTGTTTATTTTCCAGCTAATTAGAGATTCTTTGGGAGTACAAAATCTATGTTTTCTTACTTTTGCCTCATCAAATAGTGTACACTATCAGAACTGCGGGGTGATTGTTAGAGCACTTCCTCCCCCCCCCCCTTTACCAAATTGGCAATTTTACAGCTACATGGTCGTTCCCAGTGCACTGTAATATTGGTATTCACACTAACCACCTGTAATACACATACCACCATACACAAATAATACCCATCATCCAATTTAAGTGGAACAAAGTTTTGGTTGCAGCTTTATTTCCTTTTCATTTAACAGATCTAGGGGCTCATTTTCAAAGCACTTACTCACAATGTACCCTAGGCTTCTATGGTGCTCTGGATGTCTAAGTGCTTTGAAAACGAGCCTCCTAATTAGCAGTTCATCAAGAATTCAAAATTAGCGTAATACAGCCCCGATGAGCTTTATCGATCCCGCAGAGCTATGTGGTATCAAAACTAATTAGTTAGGTGCCATTAGCTCGTGTTTGAGTCCTAGCGACTTGATGAATTACAGATCTAAAAAGAAATCCATTTTGTGCAAGTCCAGTAAGGTCCTCCAGCATCATCCCCATAGTTATTTTCAACGTGCCCAGCTATCTGATTACAGGTCACCCTCTTTACTTGATTCCTTCGATCTTCCCAAACATGATATCTTTCTCTAATGATCTTTCTCTTCTGACAATATGACCAAAATAAGACAATCGTAGCTTCATCATTTGGGCTTCCAGAGACATAGCCAATTTGATCTCTTCCAGAATCAATTTGTTAGTTGTTCTGGTGGTTCGTGGCACATATAAAATCCTTCTCCAGCACCAAAGCTCAAATGAGTTAATCTTCTTTCTGTCTTGTTTCTGTAGTGTCCAGCTTTCATATCCATAGTTGATTACTGAGAAAATGAGTGCATAGGCAAGTCATATTTTCCTTTGGAGTGTTATTTCCTTGCCTTTGTAGAGAACCTTCATTGAAGTGCGTCCAAGTGCTATTCTGCAAAATATTGATCTCCTGCTAGTTACTTCTTTGTTTACAAAAGAACCCAGGAGATTGAAATTCTTTACAATTTATATTCTATCGCCTTCAAGCTCAAAATCTTCATCATTTTCCATGTTTATGATCTTCATCTTGTTTATGTTCAGTTCTAATCCCATGTTATGACTTTTGACTTTGACTTTTCTCAGTAGGTACAGCATGTCTTTGCTGCTGGTGATCACTGTTCATACCTATACTGAAGAAAGTTGATGCCAAGAACTGTAACAACTACATAATGATTGCATTAATTCCATGCAACAGCAAAATATTGCTGAAAATAATACAACTAAGGCTCAGAAGGTGCTATCAAAACTAGCTCTCCATTATTACCCCCCTCCCCCCGCTAAAAAACCAACAAAACATTCATTAGTATACTTCTCCCTCCGTATTCACGGTTTCAGCAATCACAACTTTGATTATTTGCGATTTTTGGCATGCAGGCTCCTCCCCCAAATTACAGTACGTCATCCATGAGTACAGCACCTTTTAGGCATTTTGCACCTTTAGGCATTTTGCAAGCACAATCTGTGCTCTGGCAGCTTCAGACCATCAACGTTTCTGGCCTCCTCCCCCAACTTTTTAAACTTTCTCATATGGTATTCATGGTTTTATCAAATTCTCGATGGTACTTAACAGAAAACCACAAATAACATATGAGAAAGTTATTCACGTTTTTTTCCGTATTCGAGGGTCTGATCATCCCCAATCACCGAGAATACAGAGGGAGAAGTGTATGACACATGGTGATGTCTAGTCATATCTCTACTCATGGTGGTCCCGTCCACAAATGTCATCCTTGTCTTCCCAGTTATCCCCATAAGTTAAAATCACATAAACACATCTGGGGCCTATATTTTGTTGTCACCTCCATCCACTCAAGCTGTAACATCCCCCCAACCCAACCCCAATCCCAACAATCCCCAGAACTCCTCACAATCACAACCAGAACAATAACTAAAATCTCTTCTTTTCACCCTGGTCAAGCGGGAGGGAGGAATTTCTTCACCACCCACTACCCGATACCTCCCTACTTCCTCCCAAAACCTCAAATGCACAAAATCCTACCAAAATTCATGATGACGATTCCTTATTTTCACTCCACTCCTTTTACTTTACTTACTCAATCACCTTTTTCCTTACAACTCCTCATGCACCATCCCTTCTTATCCAACCGTAATCCTTCTACCACAGGGGTGTCAAAGTCCCACCTCAAAGGCCGCAATCTAGTCAGATCTTCAGGATTTCCTCAATGACTATTCATGAAACCTATTTGCATGTGCTGCTTTCATTGTATGCTAATAGATCTCATGAATAGTCATTGAGGAAATCCTGAAAACCCGACTGGATTGCGGCCCTCGAGGAGGGACTTTACACCCCTGTTCTACCAGAATGACACTTCCTTTTTCATCTCCCCTCATCTCCATCCCTATCACTTTTAACACCCTTGAACCTTAATTCTCCAACCCCTACAGGTGGCCAGTTCAGCCAGTTATCACCCGCACAGCTGAACCCTGTGGGCTCTTTTACTCTTTCAGCAAGCAGATCGGTTGATCACAGCAGTGTGTTTATTTAAGCTAATAAACCTTTCTTTTCTGTTATATTGTGGGGAAAGGAATGGAAAAGAGAGCATCATGTATTTGGAAATCCTGTGCTGTGTGATGATTTTGTTGAAAACGTCAGGAGACAGGCCATGAATGCTTATCCTGCAAATGTGTTTGTAAGGGAATAGTTTAGTTTCATAGTTCATGCTTCCAATTTCCAAACTGACTCTGCCAATCAGTGTGCAGGCTTTCCTTTTTTTAAAAATCTGACATCCGTGCAAACACTTAATATGAGCAGGAAGCTCTGGGGGCTCTTGTTCTTAAGGAAAGGAAAAGCAGAGGTGTGAAGACGAGGCTGGAGATAGATAATGGTCGGCAGAATAGTCTCAGTGTGTCTTCTCTTTCTAGTTCTGCTTGAGGCAATCAAGGGCAGGCAGAGCTTGATATAGAAGGCACAAAGAAGCAGCAGGCAAAGTACTAGCACACTCGGGGGCCGATACTCAAAAAGTTTCACTCTACCGCAAATCTGGTTCAGGAAAATTGCTGTGGCATGCTCATGAGCATGCAAATTAATGTTGTGTGAAAATCTCAGCAGCGATGTATAAGTCAGAACTCTGATAACCTTTCTGTCAGTGCCTGAGCACCAATTGGCTCAGGCGCTGCCAGGAAAGTTAACATTAAAAAACAAAAATGTATATGCCACAGCATGCCAAAGTCCCTTATCCCCAACCCCTTTCCCCAATAAAAAAAATAGGCCGTATGGTCTAATGGTCCCTGCACCCTTGAGCATTGACCTCTTTTCCCCCAAACCTTAGAAAAATCTCTGGTGGTCCAGTGGCCCCCTCCTGGCTTCTTCACAAATAGTCAGGTGGTCCAGCAGACTCCCCCTGGTCCCTTTACAAAAATCCTGTTGGTACGGTGAATTCTCCCCCACACTGGTCTACCAGTGGACCACCAATTAGTCCAGTCCTCCCTTAGCTGGGCCAGGCCAACCAAGTGGATCACCAGCTAGTAGAGTTACCATACGTCTGGGGAAACCTGGATATGTTCTCTTTTTAGAGGGCTGTCCAGGTGTTTGGATGGGTTTTTTTGAATTGGGGGAGTCTGTCTGGGTATGGCAGGGCCAGCTTACATGGAGTCTAGTGGCTCTTTCTCCTCCCCCCCCCCTTACCTCCTCAGCACTGCAAATTTCTTTCGGCCGCCGACAGCTCAGCGAGGTGAGCCTGCTGCCTTCAGCCTGCCCCAGAAGCCTTCTCTCTGCAGTGTTCCATCTATGTGGGAACAGGAAGTCGCTGCAAAGAAAAAGCTTCCTGGGCAGGCCGAAGGCAGCAGGCTCACCTCGCTGAGCTGTCGGCTTCCCAAAGAAAATTGAATTGCAGCATCATGGTAAGAGGGAGAGAACCACCACACTCTCGGCAGCAGCAAGAGTGTGCACAATTAGATTTGCCTGTCCTACTCTCTTTTATTTTTATTATTTTTTATGTGTGCAAGCCATTTTTGGTGTGTCATCTGGCTTTGGCCACTCTCTCCTTTCCCGAGTTTTACGTGAGTGCAGCAGACGCAGGTGAACTCAGCTGTGGGGAAATCTCTGCTTTCCTTTCCTTTCTATTGTGCCAATTCCTTCACTCTTTAACTTGTCAATTTAGCTTAGTACATTTTCCAGATTTTCTTCAGTTCCTCTGCATCATCACCCTTGAAAACAATTTCCGCTTCAGCTACATCTCTTACATCTTCTTCTATAAAGCCCAAACAAAGAATTCATTCCGTCTCTCTGCTATGGCCTTATCCTCCCTGTATCTGGCATTTAGCTTTTGTCTATAAATGTTTTATTGAGTAAAATTGGTGACAGACTCTTCATCTGGTCTATCTTTCTATATACTGGCAGCAGGCCACAGGCAGGTCTGTGGTACTGGCAGATGCAAAGGCCCTGATTCTATAAATGGCGCCCATCTTGTAGATGCTGCTGAATGCAATTGTCAATCATCTGCTAAGCGCCATTTATAGGATCATGTCCAGTGACATCTAAGCAATCTTAGGTGATGGTAGGCATTGAAACCTTAGGCGCGCTCCCATTTACGCCAGAGTTTTCTTCGTCTAAATGAGTGCCCCGCCCATAATTTGCCCCTAACCAAGCCTACTTTCTGGTAGATACCTCAGAGTAAATGACTACCTTGACATGGTTGGCGTCTATCAAGTTAGTCACATATCAGCAAATTATTTTTAAATTGTTTTTAAAGTTGTTAAATGGCGCTTTCATAACATAATAACGGATTTCTATACTGCATAACCCTTAGTTCAATCCGGTTTACAAAAGATTATGCTATGAGTGAATACAGAGATAATATAATACACAAAGAATTAGTTAGCAACAAATTTAGAAAAAAAAAGAAAGGTTTTCAAAAGTTTTCTGTAATGTTTGTAGGAGGTCAGTAATGGGTGGAATTCTTTATCAAATTGAGCTGCTTGGTCGGAAAGACAATGCCCGTGATGTTTCTTACTTTTACAGCCCTTAACAGAAAGAAACGTAAACAGGGCATGGGATTTTCTCCTATTCCTGTGAGTCATAACAACAAATCTAGCAGCAAGATAGAGCGGGGCAACACCAAAGGCAACTTTATAATATAACCATCCCAACTTGAAAACTTTCACTTGCCGATGCTGATTAAGCTTAACGGAATAATTCAGTTAGGCACCTCGATCAGCTAGATGTGTTGATCTAGGCACCTAACATCAGACAAGCCCAAAGGAAAAGAGCAGAGCGTGCCTGGTCTTCAAAAAGCAACCAGTAATAAAATCCCCGTACAAAGCAGTCTTGCCAATCATGAAAGCATGTACCAAATTGTGGACTCGACACAGACTGTATTTCGGCTATAATGCCTGCATCAGGAGTCCCAAAAATGTCCTCCCATCCCTTTTTACTCTTTTCTCTCCCTTCTTTTACTTTTCTTTCCCTCACCCCCCTTGTCTTCTCTTCCTACCACTTTTACCTTCCCTTTTTGTGTAACATAATTGGACATGCTTGACCATCTTGTACTGTATTATATTATCTGTTATCATTAATCCCTGATTTTTTTGATATTGCCTTTATATGATTGTCCTTGATTGTTCTTATGACCCTTGTACACCTTTTTCCTTTTTGTATTTCACTAAAACTAAATAAAATTTCAAGTTAAAAAAAAAAAGGAGTCCCAAAAATGTAAATGACAAACAAACAATGAAATCCAAATCCGTGAGTGTACGGGGTTAAAAGAACCATGCCACAAAGTGTTTCTTCCACCCCTTTTACTTTAAAACTGAGTTAAAAACTTTCCTTCTTAAAGATGCCTTTTCTACATAATTTTATATTTCATGAATTATTTATTTGGTTGAACATGTTTTAACTACTGTATATCCTTTTTATACTTGCCCTTAATGTTTCTTCTTTACTTTAAAATTATATTTCACCCTTCCTTTCCTAGTGTTTAACATTGTTTAAATTTAGAATATTTTAGCCATTATTTAAATTGTATGTATTATTATGTTGCATTGTTATTGTTCTTTGATTTTATATTGTAAATTTTAAATGTAAATCGCTTAGAATATCCGATTAAGGGATTTATCAAGTCCCATAATAAACATAATAAAACATAATAACTTACATTTACAGTACATTGCTGCTACTACCATAATCAGATCTTGAACTTGCTTTAGCAAGAAGAGGCTTATATTGTAGGACAGGGCAAAGGGCAGGACATAGTCTGGTTACCAGTAGTAGGAATAAAATAAACATATTAGTTTTGACAGTTACTGGTGCCCATAGATAGGCAAATTGCTAGGCCAATTGTAATTCTAGATGGGTACCTTAGAGGTGTTATTAATAAAATAAATTATATTAGAGTGTTTGGAATCTAGTGAAAATAAAAATACATAGCAGAGGAGACCATATTGAAGTCACCTGATCACTTCCATTGACCGGGTGACCAATGTATTAGATATGAGTGATAGATGTGGTATACTTGGATTTCAATAAACCTTCTGTCATTGTCCCTCACAAGGGGTTCATAAATAAACTTAGCAACCCAGGGCGCTAGATAGGTTGACTGTTCTAAAATGGTTGAATGATGGATAACAGAGAAGAGTGATAAATGGAGCTCATTGCAAAAAAAAAAAAAAAAGAGGTATTATTTCTGAATTGCCTTAGGAATGAGTCTTGAGGCTAACTACATTCAATATTTCCCAAGGTTCTATTGTACAAGCGTTAGTAGGAAAGCCTCATCTTTTTTTTTATTGATGATGCTAAGACTGACAAAAAGATCTCATGGACTAAATATAAAATGAGAAACAATCTAAGAAAGCTTAAGAACGAATTTACTGACTGAGATTTAAAAAAAAATTTGAGCACATTATTTAAATAGTTCTAAGTGATCACTTTTAAGCACCTTTCTAGAATAGTTACCAATGTGTGTTAAGGGAATACCATATTTTTTACTAAAATGTATACACTAACCTCTTAATTCTATATATGGCGCTCAAATTTGGATGCAAATTTGGGTGCACATTCAATTTGCATGCAGAATATAATTGCATAATGAGCCACTAAGGTACAGATTCTGTAATTGGTTGCCTAAAAGGGTAGGCGCCTAAAAGTAGGCACCTATTCTATGTCGGTCACATTTAGGCACCCATTACAGAATCGTGCCTAACTGAAACTTAGGTGCCTATTAAGCACCTACTATGTAGATCAGTGTTTTAAAAGACATTATAGGTGCCTAAGTGCTTTAGAGAATCATGCCTAATGGCGCTTAGATCCTAAAGAAGGATATAACCCTACTAGAGAGGGTGCAGAGACGAGCCAGAAAACTAATAGAAAGTATGAAGAATTTGAGTTACGAAGAACACCTCGAAAAACTAGGATTGTTTACCCTCCAGAAGAGAAGGCTGTGAGGGGATATGATAGAGACTTTTAAAATACTAAAAGGTTTTGACAAAATGGAGCAAGAATCTTCGTTATTCACATTGTCAACAGTGACTCGAACAAGAGGTCATGGACTAAAACTTAGGGGAGGCAGACTCAGGACTAATATCCGGAAGTTCTGCTTCACACAGCGAGTGGTAGATGCCTGGAATGCTCTCCAGGAGGAGGTTGTGACAGAGACCACCATTCTGGGATTCAAGGGCAAGTTGGATGCACATCTTCATGCAAATCACATTGAGGGATACGGGTGAACAAGGTGTCCATTAGAGAACACCTAGCTTGGCCTCCACGTGTGCGGGTCGCTGGACTAGATGGACCTAGGGTCTGATCTGGTGAAGGCATTTCTTATGTTCTTATGTTATGTTCTAAGCACACCTACTTTGGAGTTAAGCGCCATAAGATAGATGCCTATCTTATGTAGAATCGTGCCTAAGAAGATGGGCGCTTATAGCCCAATTCATTCTTATTTTTTTCAATTATGAGCTTATTAAAGCTCATAATTGGAGCCAATGTATTAATTAATCCCCCTTTTACAAAAGCACAGAAGAGGATTTTAGCGCCAGCTGGCACACTGAATGCTCTGCGCTGCCCCGACGGTCATAGAGCTTATCTATTTACCCCCCACTCACTATCAACTTCCAGGAGTGTCAGTGAAAGCAGAAGGGGAAAATTGAATGTGGCCATTACTTGAATGTGATCAATACTTGACAGATTGTATCAGCACCTTCAATATACTCTGATGATTTTTTTTATGAGACTCCTGGGACTCATTATTTTCTTTGTTCAGATTAAAAATAGCCCAGAATGTAATATAGTTCTTGATGAGTCAAAACCAGAAGCTTCAGTTTCCAGGTGGCATAATGAATGACTGCAGGCATTATTACAAAGGGGGGGAAAAAAAGCAGCAGTGGAATTTGATGATTTCTTAGAATAACCAGCTAATGAGTCCAATCAGCTTATGTAGTATTAAGCTTATGTTATCATGCTAGCTGTAGATGATACTTTCTACCATTAAAGTCTGACACTTTTCAATGGTGTAAACAGGAAACCTGTTTTAACAAATGTGGGCGAATGTGAGATTCCTTCCGCTGTTCAACATATTAATGCAAGATTATTGATTCCATGATTTAATTGTATATGGCTGCAAAGACAGACAAGAAATAGACACATTCTTCATTCAATCACCATCTGTCAACCTTATTTAGACATACAGGCTTTCTTTCCTTTTTTTTGGTAGTTTCTTTTGGATATATTACTCGACAATCATTTCAGGCTTTCTAAGCATGGAGAATAAATGAGAACAAGGGAGGCACTTGTATTTAGTCACATATGTATTTTTTTTTATATATACAGTGGTACCTTGGTTTACGAGCATAATTCATTCCAGAAGCATGCTCGTAAACCAAAATACTCCTATATCAAAGCGAGTTTCCCCATAGGAAATAATGGAAACTCGCTTTGATACGTTCCCCCCTCCCCCCCGAGGCCAGCGGCGCTGCTCTATCCCTTCCCCCCCCCCGAGAACCGGCATTGCTACCCCCGAAGGCCCCCTGCGATCTGGCACCCTCCCCCCCCTGCGATTCGGCACCCCCTGCCGTGATTGGGCACTCCCCCCCCCCCGTCACTTCTTACTGTCATCTGGGCCTGGGCACCAGCACCGGCATGTCCTGTGCGTTGTTGCCGTTAACCCGAAGATCGGCCTCCTCTTCTTGCTGGGCCTTGAGCATCTGCGCATGCTCAAGGCCTGCGAGTTCACGTTCTCTCCGAGCTCTCCAAGAATCTCAGAGAGCGTGAACTCGCAGGCCTTGAGCATGCGCAGATGCTCAAGGCCCAGCAAGAAGAGGAGGCCGATCTTCGAGCACCTGCACCAATGCACAGAACATGCCAGTGCCAGTGCCCAGATGACAGTAAGAAGCAGCGCGGCGGGGCAACATGTGTCTTCTATGGTTCTTATGGGAGATCTGCATCTCCAAACGCCTGTTACTAGGCACTGTTGCTCTCGTTCAACATCAAGTTATATAAAGCAGCCATTTCACAAAAAAAATGTTGACTTCCAGACATCCCTATGGCTTGTTTTTTTTGTGTGTGATTTTCCCTAGTACACTTTTTCTTTTTTTTTTCAAAACTGGTACCTAAGGAGGGTGCTTTGAGCCTAAAAATGTGTAGAAAATGATGATTTTCAAAACAAAAACATTTCTGGTTCAAAAATCACTATTTCTCACTCGATTTTTGGACCTTTTTCAAAAAGCATCCCAAAATAAACTTAGGGCTCCTTTCACTAAGGTTCACTAGCGGTTTTAGCATGCGCGCTAGACACTAACGCCCCCATAGAGCTTGCGTTAGTATTTTGCATTTAGCGCGTGGTTTGCACACGCTAAAAACGCTAGCACACCTTAGTAAAAGGAGCCCTTAGATACAATATTGAAAGTGTCCCTTCACATATCTTTATAAAAGTTCTCCAGCTGCTTTTCATCAGACTTTCTTTCTTAGTACAGTGGTGCCTCGCATAATAAACGCCTCGCACAGCGAACGCTGCGCACAACGAACTTCATGTCTTGCTTCCTACAACGAACTTCGTTTCACACAACGAAGTTGCCCGAGCTGCATCCTTCCGCGCAGGCACTGAGCTTAACTGCCCTCTCTCCGCCTGGCTCCCTCTGCAGTGGCGGACCGTCGGCTCGCAGGGGCCCGGCGCCTACTGCTGATGCGTTGGGGAGGCGGAGCTACTCTCGCCGCTTCCCCGATGCTAGAAAAAAAAAAAATGAACAGTTAAGTCCCAGTTTTTGCCGCTGAGACTCTGCCCTCTCTCACTGTAAAATTAGACTCTACTTAGTCTGTCTTTAAATTTAAAAAATGTGTGTTGTTTTAAAAAACAATTATGTTTTTAGATGTATCTAAATAAAAATAATAACAAAAAATTTATCTTTTTTTATGTCATCTTAGCATATTTTATGCTACAGAACGAATTATTTTTTTTAACATATATTGTTATGGGAAAACGCGTTTCACATAACGAACTTTTCGCATAACAAACTTGCTCCTGGAACCAATTAAGTTCGTTGTGTGAGGCACCACTGTACTTGTTCAAGTGCTTCCTCAGACTGAATTCCTACACTAGGTTTTTTTAAGATTTGCAGCTCTCCGTCTTGACACTCTTGGCCTCCATTGGAAGTTTCTTTCCTTATTGTTCCATTACTACCCCCATCTTTTGCCTTTGATGATATTTATTTATTAACCACCCACCTTTTCATGAAGAGATTCACCCAAAGCAGCTTACAATACTGTACACTGAATAGTAATCAGGTACTCTTAGGTATTTTTCATAAAATTGGATTATGCCTTTATTTCCTATTTGATTTGCATATCCAGGGAGGGGGTGGGGGAATATTTTGTAGTATTCTTTGATCGATTGTAAGTGTTTTCTACGAAGTCAATTGTATGTATAGTTTAATGCACTGTTCTCGAATTGAAAATTAATAAAGATTTATTTTAAAAAAGTATTTTCCATATCTGTCCAGCCTTACAATCAAACTTTAGTGCTTGGGGCAATGGAAAGTTAAGTGATTTGCCCAGAGTCACAGGGAGCAAGCTGAAATTGATGACACGGGGACAAATTTTTCCCCGTCCCCGCGGGAACTCAATTTCCCGTCCCCGCAAGTTCTTTTCCCTTCTCTACCCCATTCCTGCAAGCTCTGTCCTCATCTGCACAAACCTCAAATACTTTAAAATCATAAATGTTTGAGTCTTGCACGGTTAAGGAAGAGCTTACAAGAACGGGGCAGGGGCAGCGACAAAACTTGCGGGGATGGGGGAAATTGACTTCCTGCGGGGACTCACAACCCCAAAATGCTGAGACAGCAGCTCTAACCACTAGACCACGTCTCCAATATATAAATGTTTGCATAATAGTATGAGTTTAGTGAATTTCATAACTCTTATTGTGGGGATTCTCTTTGTGCAATGTGATAAAAATATTCTTTGAAGCTCAAATTTTCAAGTCAAATAAACCACGTGCAATGATTATTCCTCCGATAAAACTTCCTGTTTTCTGTTTGAATTCTCATTATTGTACAACGCCATCACCTACATTTTTAGATTTTAGATTTTGGGTTCCTTTTACGAAGGTGCGCTAGGGCCTTAACGCGCGGAATAGCAAATGAGCAGGCGGTAGATTTCCAGTGCGTGCCCTAAAACCGCTAGCGCACCTTCATAAAAGGAGCCCTTTATGTTTTTAGTCGTAAAAGAAGCCCTTTATGTTTTTAGATTTTTAGATTTTATGTTCCTAGGCTTCATTAGAGCAACACTTTCCTGGCTGCTTTATTTTCTTCTTACCAGTTCCTACTTTATTTACTGCACTCTTTGCTGTTTTCTTTATTTACCAGTCCTTATTCTTATCGTACTTTACCCTTTTGCTGAACCTTTAAAATGACAACAATTTATGTTCTTGCCTGCATATGCACTTCAGTTCAAAAATGTGCTCAAAATTGCCTTTTCGTTTAGATGGCAACATTTGTAGCTTGCTACTGCTCACCGAGTGTGTAAATGAGGTTCAGCGAGAAATGAATACAAATAAATAAATAAAGATACCTCTTTGAAAAAGTTAATGGAGCACCTTGTATCTATGGAGAGTGCTATCAGGCTGGCAGGCCATTACAAACCATAATCGTTTTGCATGTTTCTTTTTGCCAACTCAGTATGTACTGTGTTTCCCCGATGGTAAGACACTGTCTTATTTTTTTTGGAAGGCCAAAATATGCTCTAGGGCTTATTTTCGGGGGGATGCCTTATTTACCCTTTCATGTCCCCTCTGTATCTCTATCCTTATTCAGTAGGTCCTGCTTACCCTTTCTCTTCTTTGGGTCACTATCTCCATTTTCAGCTTTCCCCCCCTTTTCCTTTGTTACTGCACCCTGTAGCTAGAATCTTTCCACCCTCCCTCCACTCCGGCCCAGCCCAGTATGAAATATTTCCTTTTGTTTCCCTCCCCTCTCTCTTTCTCTCTCTCTTCTGCTCCCTCACCCACGAGTCCTGCATCTGGCCCTCTCCCTTCTACCTGCACCTGGCAACACCCCCCTGTTCCGCGGCTCTCTTCAGCAACTTGTCAGCAGCGGTGATCAAGACAAGCTACCAACATCGAGGCCTTCCCTCTACGAGTCCCGCCTTTGTGGAAAAATGAAGTTGAAACAAGCGGGACTCGCAGAGGGTAGGCCCCGACGTCAGAAGCTTGTGTCGATCGCTGCTGCTGAGTTGCCGAAGAGAGCCGCGGAGCAGGGGATGTGGCCGGAAGCAGGTAGAAGGGAGAGGGAGATAGGAAGGCTGTAGATCTCCGGAGCATGACATCGACCCCGGCCAGGATGATTTCTTTTTCAGGCGTGCATCTTACAAGTCCGGCGTCGCGGCGGGAAATAGCCATGCTGAGCAGTGAGCTCAGCACTACACAGATGAAAGCCTTGCTTGCTGATTGGTCCGGCGGCACGGCCGCCGGACCAATCAGCAAGCAAGGCTTTCATCTGTGTACGTGCTGAGCTCACTGCTCAGCATGGCTATTTCCCGCCGCGACGCCGGACTTGTAAGTTGCATGCCTGCGTGACACACTACCGGAGCCACGGCAAAGGTGGAAAAAAGCCGCATGCGGCTCTGGAGCCGCGGGTTGCCGACCCCCGCGGTAGACGGAGGGACCACACGGAGTCACCCACCGTACCACCCGATTCGGGTAAGCGCAGGTATCGGTGGGTGGCTTATTTGCGGGGGGGGTGCCTTATTTTACAATTTTTTCTAAAAAGGGGGGGCTGTCTTATTTGATGGCCCTGCTTTATCATCGGGGAAACACGGTATGTTTATTTACCACCTCCATCCCCCCTTTACAAAAAAAGTGTTAGCGGCTGCTGCTGTGGTAACTGCCCCAAAACCTATAGGGTTTTAAAGGCCTTCTGGCTTTTGCCTTGCAGCAACCGCTCGTGCGGCTTTGTAAAAGAGGGGGTTATTTATTTCTGCAAAATATTTATAACTCACATTATCCCACAGTTCTAAGCAAGTTACAAATTATTAATATACTGTGTACATAATAACAACAAACAGGACCAGACATATCAAGTTTCAAGTTTATTAAAAGATTTGTTTGAACCGCTTATTCAGGTTTCTAAGCGGTTTACAAGATAAAATTACATAAAAATACGTGAAAACAAGGGATATTAAATAACATCAAAGTCTGACTTAAAACTCTGTTAAAAAGTGCGGACCTACATTCAAACAGTAGGTTACTGGGGAAGAACTACAATTAGAACATAGAAACATAGAAAGGTGACGGCAGAAAAGGGCTACAGCCCATCAAGTCTGCCCACTCTACTGACCCACCCCATTAAGTCTGAGTGCTGCTCGACCCACGTAGGGATCCCACGTGGATGTCCCATTTATTCTTAAAGCCGAGCACGCTTGTGGCCTTGATTACCTGCACCGGTAATTATTGTAGGAAAGGTGCAACATAGATGGAAATAACAATAGGAATGTGGAAAAATAGCAGAATGCTTTAATTTTGTCCTTAAAAAGGACAGTTGTTATCCAAAGGCATCTTGGAATAAAAATGTTTTTAACTTTGCTTTAAATTCTTTTAAATCGGACTCGCTACGTAGGTGGTTAGGTAGTAAATTCCATAAAGTAGGGGCGGTAACGGCAAAGTTATTAAAGCGCAACATATTAATTGATTTCAGGGAGGGAATAGTAAGGAGATTCCGAGATATGTCCTCCTTTTAGACGACATGTCTGGGCGTCCGGCACCGTGTCCGGATTTTGAAAAACTTCCAGCTAGGGGCGACATTGGGACGGCATCTGCGCATGTGCGGATGCAACACAGTGATGTCACGTGCATGTATGGATGTGTGTGACATCATCATGTCATACCAGTGCATGCGCAGATGCCTTCCCGACAAGTGAACAGGTGGGGCTAGGGGGTGGAACAGGGCGTGACTTGGGCAGAACTAGACAGGTCTGTGGGTGGGGCTGTGGGGCCGGATTTTAGTTCTGGAAAATCTGGTAACCCTAAAAAAAACATCCTCAATCAATTACATAGAGGGGCATTTTCGATAGTGCATCTAAGTCAAACTTTGGATGTTTCCTGCTAGACATCCAATTTTTTTTTTTTTTCTTTTGTCAAAAATGACCCATTTAAATGTCTTGGCCCTTAGGACATCTACATTTTTGGCTATTTGTGAATACAAAAATGCCTAAGTTCAAAACATCCAAATCAAGCCCATTTGGAAATGGGAGAGACCAGAATCTTAATGGACTAGCCACACAGACATGCCCAAAAGGGCAGTGATGCACCTTAGGGGGCACTGCTATATAACTTCATATGAAGGATGCATATTTTACCAAAAACCCCTTTAGTGTATGCTGAGCCCTCTAGAACAACCCCAAAACCTACAATAACCACTTGTATTCCACCCCAATAGCTGTTATGGTTGCAGGTGTCACCTATATGGCAGTTCAATAGGTTTTCTATAGGTTTTGGTGGGCTCACATTTTCTACCATAAATGAAGTGGGTAGCGTGGGATATGGGCCTAGATCCTCCTCTCCCTGGTTCACCACACTGCCCACCAAGCTACTCCAGACAACTGCTTGCTACTGTGCTAGGATGCCCCATAATATCTGCATCTGTCATAAAGGCCAGTACATACTGTTTCTTTCACATCTTTGGTTGGTGGGACCATTGGGGGAGTGTGGGAAGGCCATGCTTTCATCCCTCCAATAGTCATCTGGTAAGTTTGGGTACCTTTTTTTGCACTTAGACGTTCTGAAAACATGTCTAACTCTGAATGGCCAAATGATGCCCTGGACGTCACGAAAAAAGGTTTACCCTTTCAAGATGTCCAAGTGCTATACTCACTCAAAACCCACCTCTTACACATCCCCTTAATATTTCTTAGCCTTAAATTTTAGCTGCTGAATTTCAGAGTGTTCTTCAAGCTTTGCTACATCCTTCCTCATGTTATCCACACCATCAGGGGTGTCTACTCTATTGCAGATGTTGATATAATCCGCAGAGGCAAATTTTACCTGGCAGCCCTTCAATAATATTGTTAAAAAGAATAGACCCAAGAACTGAGGCTTGAGGCACACCACTGCTAACATCCTTTTCCTCTGGGTGATCACCACCACTCTGTCACCTTCCACTCAACCAGTTCCTGACCTAGTTCGTCACCTGGGAGCCCATACCTAAGGCACACAGTTTATTTTTTAGACACCTGCGTGGAACACTGTCAAAGGCTTTGCTAAAATCTAAATACACCAGATATAGTGCTTTCCCTCTAGTGAATCCATGTTGCCTCGGGTTCTGTAATCCACAGGATTCCAGAAACTTCACTATTATCTGTTTTGAAAGTATTTCCATTAATTTACTTACCACAAAAGTCAGACTTACCAGCCTAGTTCCTTACTTCTTCCTTACTTCCACTTTTGTGGAGAGGGACCACATCAGCCCTTCATCAGTCCTCCAGTACCACTTCTGACTCTAGAGAAGCATCGAAAAGGTCAGCCAGCAGACCTTCCAGAACTTCCCTAAATTTTTTCAGTACCCTCGGATGTACACCATCTGGCCCCCATTGCTTTGTCCATCTTTAGTTTAGCTAGCTCCTCATGAACACAATCATCCGAAAATGATCAGGGTCAACCACACCTCTGAAAGTTTGATAGGAATTGGAACTTGATAACAAATTACAAAAACTTTTGTCCTACATACCAGCCTGATAACATAAAATTTTGTCAGCCTTTTACAGAGGAAAATGCAAAAAAGTCTTGTAACAAATACAGCCACATTTAAATAGTATTCTTGCCTCAACTGGCAACCAATGTAATATCCAGTAGTATTTTGTTACATGATTAAATTGTTTCAAATTAATATTAACTGGACGGCTGTGTTCTGAATAATTTGCATCTTTTTAATATTCTTTTTGAACGAGGCTAGGTAGATAATATTGCAATAATGGAGAGCTTAATACCAATGATTGCACCAGAAGCCTGAAAGAAGAGAAATGAAAATATGATCCGATTGTTTGAAGTTTCCATAGCAAGAAGTAACTTTTCCTAAGACATTAATTTGTGCATCTAGTGATAAATTTCAATCTAAATGAATCCCTATTGTAATAACTGGCAAAATGGGATAAATAGTCCCATTCAGTTTGTTCTTATTAGATGGTGATTCTAAAACAAAATTTTGTTTTGTCTAGATTAAGTTTTAATTTAAAGTCTTTCATCCATGATTCTACTGTATGAATTATGGAAGATATAAATTGTAAAGTATCAACTGAAAAAACCTCCCAGAAAGAGGGACTATAATGGTTATATCGTCTACGTAGCTATAAAGTTTAATTACAAAAGAAGCAGGCTATTTCCCAAAGAAACTAAATAGAGATTGAAAAGTGTAGGGGAGAGATGGGAACCTTGAGGCACTCCACATGAATTCTTCCATTTAAACAAGAAATTATCTTTAGAGTGAACCTGATAAGTGTGACATTCCAAAAAACCTTTAAACCATTGAAAAATATCCTGATATTACAGTTGCATCAAGACATCTTAATAAAAACATCATGTTCAACATGGTCAAATGCACTACTGAGATCAAATTGAAAAATGAAGGCACTTATACCCAGTAGCATAATGAGGTTGAGAGGTGTCCCTCCCCCTCCCTCATCTACACCCCCACCCACGCTACTACCCCAGTCCTCCATGCCTTGTGCGGGCCCCTTCCCTCTCCCTGTACCTCTAGTTATTCACTGTCATGAGCATCAAGAATGTCAATGTGCTCCTTGTGGTCCCATCAGCTCTTCCTTTGATGTCACTTCCTATGCATGGAACCCAGAAGTGATGTAAGCGGGTAAGATGATGCGATTGTGAGGAGCATGGAGGACCTCTCATATACTGACTGACTGAAAAAGCTAGGGCTTTTCTCCCTGGAAAAGCGGAGACTTAGAGGAGACATGATAGAAACCTTCAAGATCATGAAGGGCATAGAAAAAATAGACAGGGACAGATTTTTCAAATTAAGGGGATCAATAAGTACAAGGGGGCACTCAGAGAAATTGAAAGGGGAGAGGTTTAGAAGAAACGCCAGGAAGTTCTTTTTCACACAGAGGGTGGTGGATACATGGAACGTGCTACCAGAGGATGTGATAAACAGGAGCACGCTACAGGGGTTCAAAGAAGCTTTGGATAGGTACTTGGAAGACAAAGGGATTGAGGGGTACAGATAAGTGTAGAGGTAGATTATAGGGATGGGATTAGAGGTAAGTTACAAAATTAATCAGGGACCACTGTTCAGGCACTAGGCCTGATGGGCCGCCGCGGGAGCGGACTGCTGAGCAAGATGGACCTCTGGTCTGACTCAGCGGGGGCAACTTCTTATGTTCTTATGTTAAAGTTGTTGCTTGTGGTGGTGAACAACTAAAGGTATGGGGAAGGGAGGGGATGTGTCTATGTTGAGGAGAAGAGTTGGAAGAGGCAAGGGGCTGAGAGGATAATGGGTGCCAGCATCCCTACCAACATGATGCCTGGGGCGGACCACCCCCACCTCCACCCCTTACTATGCCACAAACAAAACCCTAAGATGTTAGGCTCTACATGCATTATAACACCAGAGAAAAAGAAAGCAATTAATTTCTTCCTGAACAGTACAAGATATAGACAGCAGATATAAATTCTTAAAACTGACACATTTCAATCAATAAATTGAAAATAAAATCATATTCCCTACCTTTGATGACTGGTGATTTTATTTTTCTATCATCTTTTCCCAGTCACTGGTTGAACTTCCTTCTAACTGTGCTCTGTGTTTCCAGAGCCTTCTTATCCATTTGCTGTTTTCCTGTCCTTCTTCACTTTCTGCCCTACATCCATCTTTGGCATTAACTTTTAACATTCAGTTTTCTTCCATTTTTCTGCTTTCTTCTCAAAATCTACTTTTCCATGTCATCCCTTCCCATCTATCCATGTGTACCATGTTTTCTCTGTTTCTTCACCCCTATTCCCATCTATCCATAAAAATAATTTCTTCTATCTCTCTTCCCTGCCATACCCATTGCTGTGCACCATCTCTCATAGTCTGACATCTGTCTTCCCCTTTCCCCCCTTCTGTGGTCTGGCATCTCTCTCCTCTCCCATGGTCCAGCATCACTTTTCTTCCCTCCCTCTTCCCATGATCTAACATCTCTCTCCTTCTGTTCCCTCCTTCCTGCAGTCTGGCATATCTCTCTCCTCTCCTTCCTGCAGACTGGCATATTTCTCTTCCCCCTCCTTCCCTTCCCTGGACTGGCATCTCTCTTTCCTGCCCCTTCCAGTGGTCTAACTCCTCTCTTTCTCTCCTTCTATCACCCTTCTCCAGAATCTGACATCTCTCCCTTCTTTGAGTTATCTCTCCTCCCTCCCAGTATAACATTTAAACATATACATAATGACTCACTTTTATACCACAAAACCATTAAGTTCTATGCAATTCCAAAAGATTAAGAGTATACAAAGTGAATACAGTAAGCAAGGTTAACCTAAGTTCCAAAAGATTTAATAAAAAGATATGTTTCTAAAGCACACCAAAATAGTTGGTAAGTGTCAGAAGACATAATTAAATGATTCAAATCCTCATCCCATAATGCTGTTTGAAAGAACAGAAGGCGCTGATGAAATATTTCAAATTTGCAACCCTTGGCAGATGGAAAAGTGAATAATACATGATATTTTCTAAAATGTTTTGAACTAGTAAATGTGAATGAATCCAAAAGATATTCCGGTATTAAGCCAACTGATGCCTTAAAGCAAATATATCTTAATTTGAACTTAACCCATTTCTCCTTCCCTCCTCTCCACCACTATCATGTTCAACAGTTCTCCCTCTTTCCTCCTTTCCCCGTGTATACCATATCTTTTTTCTCTCCCACTCCATACACCTATGTCTAACAATTGTCTTTTACTCTTCCCTCCCCCACTGGCAACATATCTTTCCCTCCCTTCTCTGTACCCCATCCATGCATCTGTCCTTTCCAACTCCCCAGCCCATGCATCATCCATAATTCCCAACCCCCTCCCAGTCTGAGCAGCATATGTCCTTCCCAACCCCCTCCCAGCCCGTGCAACATTTGTCCTTCCCTATCTCCCCCCATACCATAGCATATAGCACATGTTCTTCTATCCAAATATTTAAAATAATAGTGACTGGAGAGGATGTGTGGAAATCTTCAGGCAGCTGCAGCATCAACGAGATCAGCCTTCTGCCTTTGACCTGTCCTGGAAGTCTTCTTTCAGCAGCGACTTCCTGTTCCCAACTAGGCGGGCTAATGCTGAATGAAAGATTATGGAACGAAAAAAGTAGAAAATCACTGGACTGTGTCCAGCCCTCGATGGAGACGTCCCCGACTTTGTTGGTTAGGCTTAGAATTTTTCAGCGGCCTCTTGTACAACCAATGCGTGGTCCTGACCAATCCATGCCCTTCCAGGTTCACACCACTCTCGTAGTTGCACACTGTAGATTTTGCACCCAGAGTTTGTAGAATCCTGGCTACGGGCATCAAACTAATTGCTAATTAGTGCAATGCAATATTGGTTAACACCAATTATCATTAAATATATTTTATTGAGCAAATACAATCAAAATCAAGAACAAAGAACAACAAAGTAGCTCAAAATTGTATACAAAAACCATCAAACCCACCCTACCAACCCAACCCATCCCTCCACCCTTCCCCTCTCACTGATGCTTTCTTGGGAGCGGAGAGGTGTTCAAGACATTTCTTCCTTGCCTGGACGGGCCTTCCAACGAATTTGGGAGCCTTTTTGGTCTACATTATCTCTGGTGGCTTGTAGCCGCCTTTTGAACTGCTAGGGTATTATTCTTTTATTTACACCAATTATAACCAATAATATTAAATTTAGTAATGTGCATACCTGATATTATTCTAGAATTTGTTCACATAGCTTTGCATGCTGATCAAAAAAATGTGTGTGCAAGTTTATAGATTAGGAAGTATTAGTAGAGTGGTAGTACTTTGCTGTCGCATATAATATCTATGGCTGGCGTAAAACTATGGAATGCCTTGCCTGGTATCCTGTGGTTTTGTATGGGGAGGATGAATTTTAAGAAAATGCTGAAAACTCAATTATTTGCCAATGCCTTTTTATGCTAATGTATATATTTCAGTTGATAATCGCCTTTTAGAATTTATATGACATCAATCTATGATTTAAAGCTTGATTCTATTTATGAATCGATTTGAATTTGTGCTCTATCCCTATTATAATAATAATAATAATAATAACTTTATTCTTATATACCGCCAACAATCTTGCGACTTCTAGGCGGTTTACAATAAAGAGAAGTGGTTTACAATATAGAGAAACTGTAGATACAATAAAGAGAAACTGTACATACAGCGAATTAAAGGGTATAGCATTGTACATCTGGTAATTCCAACATTAATAATATTAACAGCAGTTTGTGTGCCATGCTGCTTACACAAGATTAGAAATGTTCCTTAAATTGAATGGAGTGTTCATGGTTAGTGATTGGGTTGGGGTTTACAATTTACAGATTTGGGTATGTGGTGGAATTATGAGGGGGGCTGATGTTCTGGTTCATTATCTAGGTATTTCAAGAACAGGTAGGTTTTTAGTTGTTTCCTAAATTTGCCATAGTTGTTTGTATGTGCAATTAGTTTTTCTAAGTCTTTGCCCCATGTGGCTGCTTGGTACGATAACAGTTGTTGATGGTATCTCTTATATTTACACCCTCTAGCCGGTGGGGAGACAAATTTCAGGTGTGTTTTTCTTTCATGTCTGTTGGTTGGGAATGAGAAGAGGTCTGTGATGTATTTAGGGGCTAGACCATTTAATACCTTGAAGCAGAGACATCCTAGCTTGAACTTCGTGCGTGCCTTCATCGGCAGCCAGTGTAGGAGTCTGTAGGAAGGGGTTATGTGGTCGGACTTCTTCAACCCGAAAATCATCCTGACTGCTGCGTTTTGTATCAGTTGTAGTCTTTGCATTTGCTTCTGAGGGATTGTCAGATGGGATTATTATATATTATAACAGGGATGATTAACGATGTTGTTTAGACATGTCTATGTTACATGTGATAATTGGAGGCAAACAAGATTTTATGTATGTGGTATAGAAATTTTTAAATAAATAAATAGATACTATTCGATGCTGACAATATCTGAATAATTTAAATGCAATCCTAAAAGCTAGAAATTTCTACAGCAATCTAACCTCTCTAAAAAGGCTATTCTATTCCAAAGTTTAGAGTCATTATAACTAAAGGTCCTTTTTTGTATAACATCCCTAGCTGAAAGCAGCTCAAATGCAAAGACAGTTTTCCTTTTACATAAACTATCTCTAGGTTTAAAAGCACCTCAAAGACCAAAGTCGGAATCTTAAACAATGGCTGTACACAAACTGGAAACCAATGTGTGCTTCCTTCAAAGGTTGCAGTGACATGGTTTCATTTCATTTTCATTTATTTCAATTTATAGTCTGCTTTTATCCAAGATGGAGTGCAAACTTAACTTTTATAATAAAATATATATCTTACAAATTCAGACCACAGACAACAACGAAAGCAAAAAGAGTTAATCAAACAGTATTTCTAAGGTTTTGTAGTCATGATTCAAAAATTGGACTGTGACAACAAATGCTGTTTGAACAGCTTTTTTTTACGTAGATTCTATCAAATTCTTCTGCTTCTTGAGAGTAATCGTTAGCTTATTCCATTCTATAACATGGTACCTAGCAACACCTATGTTGCGACGCTTACCGGTGCCTAATGACACCACCTAAAATGTAATTGTGGTAAGAGGCAGAGGAAAGATGTGGTTGACTTAACTGGTGCCTAACACAGATTGCTAACAATGCCCAATTAGGCCAGGAAAACCTGGCCTAATATACTGGTGATTTTAGTGCTGCTTGATTTGATGATTTAAATGGATTCACCGATTCACTTTGGTGAATCGATTCATTGTCCGAGAAAATCGGACTCACTGATTCAGCAACCCTCATCCTGGTGAGATCTGACATACCTCCGAGGCCTCCTAAAACAGCAGCAGTGGTATCTTTTTTTGGGGGGAGGGGGGCTATAGACTGTAGAAGTCTGCCCGATATTGTTTCAAGTACTGCACTTGCCGTCAAAGCTCACTCCAGCCTATCTAAACCATCTCACCATTTGTGAGATACCGATCATAATAGTCTACCCAACACTGTCCTCATGTTCCAAATTACTGGAGTTCCTGTTAAAGCCCTTCCCACCCCATCATAAATCAAATTGCAATATGCAGGACACAGACTGTGCAAGTCTTCCCAGTACCAGCTTTAGTTCTTCAATTTTTTTATTTGTTTAATAATTACAGATCCTCTGTGTTCATCCCATGCTTTTTTTAAATTCCACCACTATTTTCACTTCCACCATCTCTCTCGGGAGGGCATTCCAGGCATTAACCACCAACTCCGTGAAAAAGAATTTCCTAACATTACTCCTAAACCTACCACCCGGCAACTTCAATTTATGCTGTTTAGTTTTACCATTTCCCCTTCTCGTACATCTTTTGGCACAAACCACATATTATATTTGTCACCTTTCTCTGAACTGCTTCAAGTCTTCTTATATCCTTAGCTAGATACGGCTTCCAAAATTGAACACCTCCCAGTTGTGGCCTACGGATGATGATCCTCCTACTTTATAGGGAGATAAATTTTGGTATTCTGTGATGAAGAATAATATATGCTAATGTTTTCACAGCTCTCATATAATTTGATATTAGTAACAATAATTTATTACTTTAAATTATAGTGAAGTGCTCAGACCTTATAACCTGAAATATAGTGATGTCACTACATTGAGGTTAACAAGGGGACATCATCGCCTTCACCTGTCCCCTGACCACCCTTGTTAAACAAATGCTGCTATCAGATAATCTCAGTATACTTATCTGAATGGGGTGGATAGTTGTTTGTCGTTAATCCTCAATGGTGACTATGTGCCCTTAAACCAAGTGTGCATCGCTAAAAAATAGCTTGAACTTTCCATCCGTTCATCCAATACTTCCCATCCCCCCGACTCAAGTTTCACCTCTTCATCAGAGAGGGGCACTATTGAAAAATCAAAATCAAGTTCAAGATTACCAACTAACTGAAAATTCTATTTATATTTTTAAAACAATTTTTTTCAAATTTTAAATCAGATCAAATCTCTATATCTGAGTACCTTATATTGCAAACCTTGTGCTATCTTATTCTTAGAACACTTAAAATCGCGTATACCTGGTGTAGGCTCACTGAGGTGAGACTGACCCAAAGCAGCGGACCAACTGATTCTATCAACTCTGCTCCTTCGCTCTTAAAGGGAACTGAACGGAAGAGGCCGTCAATGTACTAACAGGAAGTGAGAACTGAGTAAGGAAATGAAGTCAAAAGGATGATGATGCCATGATCTGCTCTCTGCCAGGCTCGTTCTCCCAAGTTTCCACGGCTACCCCTTTAGGATTAAGCAATCCCAGAGAAAATGTAGACTTTTTTCCTGTAGGAGCTATGTCATAACTGGAAGTAGGGGTTTCAGCTTTGCATTAATCAGGAGGCTTAATGAATAAGAGCATGCTCCCTTTTTTTAAATTCAAACATTTTACTGAGAGAATTTTTATAAAGTCCATGTTTGTGTAATAATTTGAATCAGTCCTCCACCTGGTAGGGAGAAAACTGCTGGTAATAGCTCTGTCTGGAAGATAAGGGTTCATTTTTTTTCTGCATTTTCTCTTTTTGCCCATGAGCTGTGGGTTCAGTGATCGCCTATAAGAAAAGGGAGCCCAACAGGTAGATCACAGTAAGAAAGAACTAGCATTGACAGTCAAACTTGTTCCTCATTATCATTGTGAGGCACATCAGCTGGTAAGTTCCTTGGAGGATGCTGCATGACTCTGGTCTACTGTGGTTAATAGTGGCTAGTGGGTGGATAACTTAGGACTCTATTGGTTTTGTCACTGCTCCCACCCAAGTTTGTTGTTTCTTGGGGTCTCTCTCTCCCCCCTTCTCTAGTTTACTGTTCTTGGGGTCTTTCTCTTCTGCTCCCCTCCTGTCTGTTGTTCCGTGGGGGTTTCTGTCTCTCTCTTTCACAATCCCTCCCCCCATTCTGTTCCCAGTTTAAAAAAATGCCTTATATATCTAAATTAAAAACAAAGTGCTTGGCTTTCTTCTCATCTAGATATAAAGCTGCTGATTTTTCCTTGATCATGCAGTAAAAATATGTGGCAAATGTACCCCCTCTTTTATCAAGGTGCGCTAGAGGTTTTTAGAATGGGCAAGCTTGGTAAATGCTCCAGCACTCATAGAATTCCTATGAACATAGGAGCACTTACCTCGCTGGCCCACACTAAAAACCTTTAGCACAGCTTGATAAAAAAAAAAACAGAAAATACAAATGAATATGACCATGTTTTTGCTGGTTAACTATGATCCCAATGTACAGTGGAAGAAAAGCAGCCAACATTATATCAGTTGTATATGCAATTCTTCATCTTTTTATTTTGCCCTGTACTTTTTTTCTCTTAAATTGTCTAGTCTAGTCTAGTCTTAGGCTTATATACCGAGTCATCTCCTAAGAGAGCTCGACTTGGTTCACAAGTAATTAAGACCAGAATATATAAAACAATACGAACCTGAGAAAGTGAATGTGAAAATTCTATAAATTCATCACTGCTTAGAGCAGTAGTTGTCACTAATTTTTAAGCAAGGGCTGTTTTGGATCCAAAAGGGCCGATGGAGAGCTGACAAATACTGTATCTTCCTATTTGGGGACATCTCAATATTCATTCCTACCAGAACACCTGGCCTTGGCCACACAATGCAGAACACAGATGAATCCTATGCAAATACAGGACCACAAACTAAGAACATAAGAACATAAGAAATGCCTCTACTGGGTCAGACCTGAGGTCCATCGTGCTCAGCAGTCCGCTCGCGCGGCGGCCCAACAGGTCCAGGACCTGTGCAGTAATCCTCTATCTATACCCCTCTATTCCCTTTTCCAGCAGAAAGTTGTCCAATTCCCTCTTGAACCCCAGTACCGTACTCTGCCCTATCACACCCTCTGGAAGCGCATTCCAGGTGTCCACCACACGCTGGGTAAAGAAGAACTTCCTAGCATTCGTTCTGAATCTGTCCCCTTTCAACTTTTCTGAATGCCCTCTTGTTCTTTTATTTTTTGAAAGTGTGAAGAATCTGTCCCTCTCTACTCTCTCTATGCCCTTCATGATCTTGTAAGTCTCTATCATATCCCCTCTAAGTCTTCTCTTCTCCAGGGAAAAAAGTCCCAGTTTTTCCAATCTCTCAGCGTATGAAAGGTTTTCCATCCCTTTTATCAGACGTGTCGCTCTCCTCTGAACCCTCTCGAGTATCGCCATATCCTTCTTAAGATACGGCGACCAATATTGGACGCAGTACTCCAGATGCGGACGCACCATTGCTCGATACAATGGCAAGATAACTTCTTTCGTTCTGGTTGTAATACCCTTTTTGATGATGCCTAGCATTCTATTTGCCTTCTTAGCAGCCGCTGCGCACTGTGCCGACGGCTTCATTGTCAAGTCCACCATCACCCCCAGGTCCCTTTCTTGGGTACTCTCATTTAAAAACATCCCTCCCATCGTATAGTTGTACCTCGGGTTTCTGTTTCCCACATGTAATACTTTACATTTCTCAACATTGAACTTCATCTGCCATCTCGTTGCCCATTCCCCTAGTTTGTTCAAGTCCCTTTGCAGTTTTTCACAGTCTTCTTTAGTCCGAGCTCTACTAAAAAGTTTAGTGTCATCTGCAAATTTTATTATCTCACACTTCGTCCCTGTTTCCAGATCATTTATGAATACATTAAATAGCAGCGGCCCTAGTACTGAGCCCTGCGGGACCCCACTCGTGACCTTCCTCCAGTCTGAGTAGTGGCCCTTCACTCCCACCCTCTGTCTCCTACCCGCCAACCAGCTTCTGATCCATCTATGTACATCTCCTTCCACCCCATGGTTCTTCAGCTTCCGGAGTAGGCGTTCATGGGGCACCTTGTCAAAGGCTTTTTGGAAATCAAGATATATGATGTCTATGGGGTCTCCATTGTCCATCCGTTTGTTAATTCCTTCGAAGAAGTGCAATAAGTTAGTTAGGCAAGATCTTCCCTTGCAGAAACCGTGTTGGCTGGTTATCAGAAG
Source organism: Geotrypetes seraphini (assembly GCF_902459505.1). NCBI lineage: Eukaryota > Metazoa > Chordata > Amphibia > Gymnophiona > Dermophiidae > Geotrypetes > Geotrypetes seraphini. The sequence goes on along the minus strand of NC_047084.1, from coordinate 331,427,802 downwards.
TTTGTTTCTTTCAAAATGTTCATCAATTTTTTCTTTTTTCAGTGTTTCTGCCATTTTACCCGGTACCGAGGTCAGACTCACCGGTCTGTAATTTCCTAGGTCACCTTTTGATCCCTTTTTAAAGATGGGCGTAACATTGGCTATCTTCCAGTCCTCCGGGATCACGCCTGTTTTCAGGGATAGATTGCAAATTTGCTGCAGTAGTTTCGCTATCTCCTCCTTTAATTCCTTCAGAACCCTTGGATGGATTCCGTCCGGACCCGGGGATTTGTCTGTTTTTAATTTATCTATCTGCCTGTGTACATCTTCAAGGCTCACTTCCATGGTTGTTAATTTTTCTACCTGATTTCCATTGAAGAATTGTTCAGGTTCCGGAATGCTGGATGTGTCTTCGTTTGTAAATACAGATGAAAAGAACGCGTTAAGTCTTTCTGCCACTTCTTTCTCCTCCTTCACCACTCCCTTCTTGTCACCATCGTCCAGCGGTCCCACATCCTCCCTAGCCGGTTGCTTCCCTTTAACATATCTAAAGAACGGTTTGAAATTTTTTGCTTCCCTGGCTAGCCTCTCTTCATACTCTCTTTTGGCTTTTCGAACCACTCGGTGACATTCTTTTTGATACTTCCTGTTCTCTTTCCAGTTCCCCTCAGTTTTGTCCTTTTTCCATTTCCTGAATGAATTTTTCTTATTGCCTATCGCTTCCTTCACTGTTTTGGTTATCCACGCCGCGTCCTTTATTCGACTCTTTTTGCACCCCTTTCTGAATCTGGGGATATATAGATTTTGCGCCTCGCTCACCGTGTTCTTGAGAAAAGACCAGGCAAGTTCTACCTTTTGCCATTTTTTTGAAGTGTTCCTAAGTTTCTTCCTTACCATTTCCCTCATTGCTTCGTAGTTTCCTTTCCTGAAGTTTAAAGTTGTCGCTATGGTTCTCTTTCCTTTCGGTATTCCTACCTCAACCTTGAACTTGATCACATTATGATCGCTGTTTCCCAACGGTCCCACTACCTCTACTTCTTTAGCAGGTCCCCTTAACCCATTTAGGATTAGATCCAGAGTGGCATTTCCTCTCGTCGGTTCTCTGACAAGCTGCTTCATGAAACAATCTTGTATAGCCTCTAAGAATTCTGTCTCCCTAGTGCAATTTGAGCTTCCAAGACTCCAGTCTATTCCGGGGTAGTTGAAGTCTCCCATAATAACCGCGTTACCGCTTTTGGATTCTCGCTTCATCTCGGCTTCCATTTCTTCATCAATATCTCCTGATTGCCCGGGCGGACGATAGTATAAGCCCATCTTTATTTCAGGCCCTTTCCTTCCAGGTATTTTAACCCATAGCGATTCTAGCTTGTTGGTCGTTTCTGCTGTGTCCATTTTTGTCGATTGTATGCTTTCTTTTATGTAGAGGGCTATTCCACCTCCTTTTTGTCCTGACCTGTCCTGGCGATAGAGCTTGTACCCCGGCAGTGCTGTATCCCATTTGTTTTCTTCATTCCACCATGTTTCAGAGACTCCAATGATGTCTATATCCTCTGCATTGGCCATGGCTTCTAATTCCCCCATTTTGTTTCTTAGGCTCCTTGCATTAGTATATATGCAATTTAGATCCTTGTATATCCTTGTCTTTATTTCCTTTCCCTGTGCTTCGATCTTTAGTTTCTTCTCTGTTGTTACAATCCTTATAACCTCCTCTTCTGGGTTTGTCAACTCCTGTGATTTGTCCATTGTTTCTTCCCAGCCTTTTTTCCCCTCGGTATCTTCACGGGATACCGTCTTCCGAATCATCGACGCTTGGTCGACTGTCGGCTTTCCCCTTCTTCTTAGTTTAAAGCCTGTTCTACTTCTCTCTTGACGTTGTTCGCTAGAAGTCTTGATCCCGCCACGCTCAGATGTAGTCCATCTCTCCTGTAGAGCTTGCTCTTGCCCCAGAACGTTGTCCAGTTCCTCACGAAGTGGAATCCTTCTTCCTCACACCATTTCCTCATCCACGCATTTATTGATTGTAGTTCCTCCTGTCTTTTCACATCTGCCCTCGGTACCGGTAGGATCTCTGAGAACGCTATCTTCTGAGTCCTCATCTTCAGCTTCCTTCCCAGAATCTTGAACTGTTCTATCAGCGTGCTTCTCCTGTAGTCTTTCTTGCTGACATCGTTCGTCCCAATGTGGATCATTACTGTGGTCTCCTCCGTCTCCGCTCCTTCCAGGATCCTTCCAATTTTGTCCACGATGTCCTTGGTTCTTGCTCCTGGAAGGCAGGTCACCAGTCGATCCTCTCTCCCTCCTGCTATGTGGCTGTCCACATGTCTCAGGATCGAGTCTCCCACTAGGATCACTGACTTTCCCTTCTTTAGGTTTCTCTTCGGTCTCAAATCAATGTCTTCGGGGTGCTTCGCTGCTTCCTCACCTGGGCATCGACTAGCCCTGTTCTCCCTATCATGTGATGTTCCCCTGAAGGTGTCTTCTATGAGGTCATCTGCTTGTTCTACCTTCCATGATGGTGTTGGTGTAACTTCATCTGCATTCTGAAGTTCATTTTCTTGCACCCGTCTCCTGTAGGCTTCCTCAATGAAGTCCTCGAGCTCCCTGACTTCTTCCTCAATGTGTCTCTCTCTCATGAAGATCTCAGCTGTCCTGTTTGGGTCCTCTGTGATGTGAAGTCCTTCCAGTTCCTGTATCTTGTCCTTCAGTTGCTTGACTTCTTTCTTCAAGCTTTCTAGCTCCTGACACCGACCGCATACATACGACTGTCTCCCCGAGGGGAGGTAGTCGTACATATGACAGATAGTGCAGAACACTGGAAAGCTCATCTTCTGGATTCCCTCTGCTTCCATTGGTGTCTGTCCTTTTGGAAGTGCTCTTTTTACTTTACTGGTTCTTTCTGCTTGTGTGAGTGTGTGTATTGTTCTGTCTGGTTGCTACTTCTTTATGCCCTTGTTTTATGATTCGATCTGTATCTACTCCTAGTTGTGTCGCGTTTGACTGATAAAGAGTTAGTTTGGTGTTCTGTGTTAGCTGATGTTCTTACTTTAAGTTAGGAGTTTACTTGTGTCTTGCTGATGTTACGTATGTAAGGGCCTTCTGTGTCTGTTTAGTTTACTCTGTTTTTGCTAATATGTTCTTATTGGATATTTAGTTTTGTTTATTGCTAGCTTCCTTACCTTTTTTGCAACTTCCTGGTGTACTGACTCTGCCTTCTCGAGGCCCTTCGCAAAGGCGCTCTCGCTAAGGCGAGTGCCTTTGCCGCGCGCCGAACGGCTATGCGCCGTTGGCTCCTCCCCTTTTATGGGCGAGTTCGGCTTCAGAGAGCTGCTGACGTCGGAGGGGTGGGCGGAGTTATCTCTCGCCTCTACCCCTCTCTGTGTCCTGCCTGCCTCTCTTCCTTCTAATCCTCTTCACTCACCACGTGCTCCTGACTGCCCAGCCGCCTCCCGACTCTCTCCGGCTGCCTCAGAAACTACTCTCCGACTAAAAGTCCTAATGTACACAAATGAAACGCCAAGATGCTAAACTCTGCATGCAGTACACCATAAGAGAAATAGAGAGAAATGCATTTCTTCCTGAATAGTGCAAAATATAAACAGCAGATGTAGATTCTCAAAACTGATATATTTCAATCATTGAATTGAAAATAAAATCATTTTTTTCTACCTTTGTTGTCTGGTGATTTTATTTTTCTAATCATTTTTTCCTCAGGCTTTGGTTGCATTTCCTTCTGTCTGTGCTCTTAACTCTATTTCCAGGACTTTTTTAATCCATTTGCTGTTTTTCTCTCCTTCACTTTCTACCCTACATCTATCTGTCACATTAACTTTTAATATTCAAATTTCTTCCATTTTTCTGCTTCCTTCTCAATCTGTCTACTCCTCTCCATCCATCTGCACCATCTCCTTGCTCTTTTTTCCTCCACATCTTTCTTCCCAGAGAGGTCTGGCATCTTCTTCCTCTTTCCTTCCCATTTTCCTTCCCACAGGTTTAGCTTCTTCTTATTCTTTCCCTCCACTCCCCAACTCCCAAGTCAGGATCCAACAATTTTTGTTTTCAGCACTGCAGTCTTGCACTCTTCACGTCATGGGTAGCATAAATGAAGTAAACACACTGACTTTGGCAGCCCTGGAAGTTTTCCCTCTGCTACAGCTTCCTATCACAGGGACATATACTTATACTGTAGGGCTATTGGGGTAGAAGACAGGTGGGTATAGTAGATTTGGGGGAAGTTATAAGGGGGTTATAGTAAGATGTACATCTGGTACCCTTTATGTGAAGTTCACATAAGTGCCCTCCAAAGTACCTCACTATTCTGTTGGCATGCCTGTGTGACCAATCCATTACAATGCTAGTCCCTCCCACATCCAAATGGTCTGGATTTGGACAGTTTTAACTTGGACATTTTTGTGTCAAAAATGTCTAAATAAGTTAGGCGTCCTAAGGTTGGATGTCCTGGTGGTTAGGATGTCCAAATAGACAATTTCCCTCCCCCCTACCCATCCTCAACAACAACAAAAAAATTGGATGTGCAGCAGTTTAAAAATTGACAATTCTCCAACCCCAACTTTGTTGCTTTTTTTAAAAAAAATCTGAATTTAGTTTTCAAAACCAACAAAAAGTGTAATACAATATACATACAAATAATAATAATCAAATAAACACTTATAATCAATCAGTATCAATACAAAAATAACCCCCCCCCTCCCATCCAACATTTTCATCAGGAAATACTACCAAACAAAAGATATACCCCCCCCCTGGATGTGTGGGTGCTAAAACAATGGAAAATAAAGATAAAGGACAACTATAATGAATCCATAGCTTAAGCTTTTAAGCTGCCAGAGACTATGTTGAAGCATGTAAGGATTATGAATCAAGATTTCCCCGTCCTGATGAAGTGATAGCGAAACGCGTCGGCTAAGGGGACAGAAATCATATATATAAAAGCTAAGTTGACTTTATATACATAGATAAAGTACATTACATAGATGAAATAGGTAAAAAGAAAAAAATTCATCAAAACGTCATAAATGCTAGGTTGGGATTAATGAGGATTTTACCACCATGAGTTATGCTACTCGGGTGGCTGTCTGAAAATCCCTGGACACCTGAGCATTGACGTATGCATAGTTAAGCTCACTATAACCCCGGTTCTTTATCACTTGTGGAAGTTATATATGAGTTGATTTGGTGAATTGATAAAGAGTAAAGAAGTTTGGAAAATGGCTCAGTTGTCTCCCTACCACCATGTGCCAGCCCAGCCCAAACCAACTGCTGCTCAGAACATATCATGACTTGCACATCTGCTTCCCTGGCTTAGAGGGAACATTGCTTCAGATCCTCAGACACTATCACCCCAAGGTTGTTCTCCCTGACTGTGCATATTAGTTTCTCACCTCCTAGAACATAAAATTCCCTTGAATTTCTATTCCCCAAATTAATCACTCTGCACTTTGCATTGAATTTTAGTTGCCAAACATTAGATCATTCTTCCAATTTTTGCAGATCCTTTTTCATGTTTTCCACTTCCTCCAGGGTGTCTACTCTGTTACAAAGTTTGGTATCATCCTCATTAAGGCAAACCTTACCTTCTAACCCTTCTGCAATGTTGCCAATATTTAACAGAATTGGCCCCAGCATTGATCCCTGAGGCACTTTACTACTCAGTTTTCCTTTCTCTGATTGAATTTCATTAACTACCACCCTCTGACTTTTGTCCATCAGCTAGTTTGTAATCCAGTTCATCACTTTGGGTCATAACTTTAGCCTGTCAAGTTTATTTAAGAGCCTCCTATATGAAACTGTGTCAAAGGCTTTACTGAAATCTAGGTAAATTACAACCTGTGAAAGCCCTTGATCCAATCCTATGGTCATCCAGTACACCTCTATGGGAAGTGTACCAACCAAGGAGATGTCTGAGGTCTGAGGGTACAATGAGACTGACCTCTATGAAGGAGAATACTGTTCGGTATGCTAAATTAAGAATAGTGATGATGTCCGTGGCAGGAGTAAAACTATGGAATCTTCTCCCTGGCATCTTGAGGACCTGTTCAGACCGGTAACAGTTTAAGAAAATGTTAAACGCAACTATATGTAGAGGCCTTCTTTTAAGGCTATGTTGGAGAGAGTTACCTAATGAGGAACTTGAATTATGATCTGTGCTCTAGAACCACTTAAGATTGATAATATATAATTTCCTGCAGGTTCTTTGTTATTTTCAGTGGGTTAATGTACTTTATAGACTGGTTGTGGTGAATTGAAAGTCTTTTATGTATGTTGTCCTCTGAACCATTGTGAATGTTTTATTTTGTTAACCGCTTAGTTATAGGCAGTCAATACATTTTAGAAATAAATAAAATAAATCAATCAATCAGATTCATTTGGCATGGTTTACCTTTAGTAAAACCATGTTGGCTTGGATCTTGTAACTCATTAGATTCTAGGAAATTCACTATCCTTTCCTTCAGCAATGCTTCCGTTATTTTTCCAATAACTGAAGTGAGACTACCAGACTGTAGTTTCCCGCTTCATCTCTGTGACCACTTTTGTGAAGAGCAACCACATCCACTCTCCTGTCACAAATGATTTATTGAACAAATCTTTAAGAGGACCCACCAGAGCCTCTCTGAGCTCCCTTAATATCCTGGGATGGATCCTATCCAGTCCCATGGCTTTGTCCACCTTCAATTTTTCAAGCTGTTCCTAAACATTTTCTTCCATGAATGATGTGGTATCCACTTCATTTGCATGTGTAACTTTGCCAGCCAATAGCGGTCCTTCTCCTGGATTTTCTTCTGTGAAGTATTTGTTTAGCGCATTTGCTTTTTCCTCATCACTCTCCATATAGCAATTCATAGCTTATTTCAGTCTCACAATTCCATTTTTTGCCTTTCTCCTTTCACTAATATACCTGAAAAAAATTTGTCTCCCTTTTTTACATTTCTATCCAATTGCTCTTCCTCTTTTAGCAGACACATCTCATCCGGTACTCTTCTTCTTGAGTTTTTTGTATTTCATGAACAGCACTTTCACCATTTGTGAGCAGCAGATCCAGTATCTCTTTATCCTTCATGGCTTCATCACCATTTGTTTGAGCAGAACACTTTCCAATTTCGCAGACAAAAAAACTTTTCAGTCTGCATCCAGCAGGTTGAAATCACCTAGCAATTGCTCCTCCCCTTTCTTTCCCAACTTTTGGATATCTGCAGCCAGATCTTTATCAATTTGCTGCAATTCATGCCTATATAGACAGACATTCCATTTTTTCTTTTCAAAGCAAACTGTATCACTTCTTCCTTTGCCCAGGTCCCCTGCATTTCAGTTGCTTGGATATTGTTCTTTATATAGAGAGCTAGGGTGCTCCAAAATGAGCACCCTTATGAAACCTAAACATCCTGAGAGCAAGTATAAATCCCAGAAATGATGTTGGAGTTTAAAGATATGCATTTCCCTTCTGAATTGGGAAATGAACATATTTTTGGCCCCACTCATAACATGACCAAACCATGGCACCTTGTACTGTGCACTGTTCCTAATTTACATGTGCAAATATTACCTTTCTGAAATTGTTTTCTATGTGTATGCAAGATATATAGTATATGAAATTGATGGCCTTTGTAAGCACAAATTGCAAGTAGGGCTTCAAACTGTCTGTCCAGATTGGTCAGGACTCTGCTTTTTAAACAGATGTGTGGAGGCTAAGGCAGTTACTAAACCCATATTAAACCAAGTGCATAATTTAATGACTCTGTGTAACTCGCATTGAACTGCAGTGCCGTACTGAGCTTGTGATTTATTAAACAAATATAGGAAACTGGGAATTGAGTGCTTTTATCTGCAGCAGAGGAAATAAAACCTTAGTTTTGCTGGTTCTGTTGTTTCTTTCATGCATATTTCTTGCTGTGCTCCATTTTTGTAGAATTTGATAAATGGCAGCGATTCAAAACAATTTGAACATAAAATTGTGCTTACATCCCATGTGACTGATGAGGAAATAGTATTCCATTTCCAGTCTTGGATCTCTCTTTTCTCATCTTCCTACAGTTCACTCGTGTCTCGTATTTGCAGTTTTAGTGTAGAGAAAAAGGGAAGAGATGAAAAGAAGAATGTCTCCAAAAGGGTATTGATTCAGTATATTTTTTCTCTTTTCCTCTGTTATGTCTAAGTACATACTATGTCTAAGTATATACTGTATAAATTAAGATAGATAGAGATACTGTCTTTCCTTCACTTTTTGCATATACAGGGTGAGGCAAAAAATAAGTAACCCCCTACAGTTTTTTCAGCAGCTGTTTTGAATTTAAATGAGAAATTGTATGCACTTATTTAGTCATAATCCTCTATAATAAAACCCTAAGCGTGCATGCGTACTTAGGAAGCCGTGATCCCTGCCGCTGTGATGTGTACTTCCATGCCGAATTTGATTTGAGGCGCGTGGGGAGGCTTGCGGCACGTGGGGCAGAAGGAGGCAGAAGAAGGAGAGTGCGACTGTTTCGTTCGGCGGTTTCCGCATGTGCAATAGAGCGTGCGGCAGTTTCTCCATCAATAGGAGCCTGCGGCGGTTTAAACATTGCCTTTCTTCCATGACACAACCCCAAAATCACTGCAGACCACCACAAAAAACGGGTAAAAGGTAAAATGAAGGGAGAAGGGCTACTGCTGGACAGGGGGAGCAGGGAAGGGATGCTGCTGGACAGGGGGGAGCTAAAAGGAATGGAGAAGGGCTACTGCTGGATAGGGGGAGCAGGCAAAGAGTGGTGGTAGACGGCCAAGGAAAGACAGAGACAGAAAGAAAGAAAGACAGCGGCCAAGGAGAGAGAAAGAGAAAGAAAGACAGATACACACATCTATTCTAGCACCCGTTAATGTAACGGGCTTAAAGACTAGAATTTGTATATTACTATTAAACAACATTTAATTATCTTAGACTGTGTTGATGTTACTGATTTTTAGCGCTACTACCTGGCGATTTTTGTGTGTTAAAAATGTTCAAGCTAAAACATGTTAAAATACTGTAATGCCATTTAAATGATACAATTAACAATGTGTCAGAATTTTTCAGTCGCTGTGACTGTTCAAAGTGTCCACCCCCAGCTTTAATACAGGCCTTCAGTCGCTTTGGGTAGTTCTTAACAGCCTTATCAATTGGTCCCTGTGGCAGGCTGTCGCAAATCATCTACAGCGCTTCCTTGAGTTTAGTGACTGTTTGCAGCTTTGAGTGGTGCTTGTGATAGGCCTCCAACATTGCTCTCCAGACACAGCAGTCCAAGGGGTTTAGGCCCTGCAAATCTGGAGGCCACTGGTCCTTTGTACAAAAGCCTACATCACTGTGACATCATTAACAGTAAGCTGGTACCCCTTGTATTTTTTTTAAAATAATGGTGCAAACATTTTGAATGCACAAAAATTGCTGGATAGTCACATTAAAAAGCCTGTAACTTCACTGTGTTTAAAGTTAATCTCATTACACCTCAACACATAAATGTAGATGGATGCAACAAATAAAGCTACAAAATTTCATATTGAAATTCCAAGACATTGCTGAGAAAGCAGCCAAAATTCTAGAGAGTTACTTTTTTTTTTTTTTTCATACCCTGTATATGAGAAAGAAAGAAGGAAAGAAATGTAAGGGCAGTCTTTTGACTCAGTAGCAGTGCATCTATTAGCTTTTGGAAGAATTAAATTTGATTCCTAAATCTGACTTCTGGGTTTGGATCAATTGATATTGCAAACGTTATGGTGGAGGCAGCACCCAGCACCCCAAAGAGGGAGGAAGCTTCCGCTACTGTTTCATGATGACATCTACCAGCTGGAGTTAAGGTGTATGCCCATCAAGTATCATAGGAAGTGTGTTCCATGTTTGCAGGCTAAGGATGATCACTGCAGTAATTGGAATAGTTATAAAATAGGGAATCTCTAACACAATCCAACACAGAGTAAATATTTTAAATCAGATGTTAATAATGCGTCTGAAATAATATATTATAGTAAAGTGCTCAGATCAAAGTGTTCCATAGGGTCAAGCAATGATAGCTATCGGAGCCATCATAGCACTTGGATAGTCCCGTATCGCCTGCTATTAAAATCAAACTAGACAATAGCACTCATCTTGTCTTGCTTTTCATTTTAACTGACTCCTTGTCCAGCTGGCCACCTCTTGCTGTTCCACTTTGTGACTTTAAACCATACAACAGGTCCCTACCATATAACATAGGGAAACAATGGGCAATTGTTGCCAAATTTATATCCATTTTAATATACCGACCATCAATGTGTATCTGGCCGGTTTACAAAGCTAAAACCATGATAGTAAATATAAAATGGGGTAAAAAAAAAGTGAAACATAGAAGAGTAAGACGTTGACATACCTGGATTTGAGGTAGTTGGTGGAGAGGAGAGTTAATAATTACATCATAAAAGTAAAAATAAAAGGAAGGTATGAAGGGAGGGGGTAAGACAATAAGGATCGGGGGTCACTTCATAGAAGCGGTTCTTTATGTGGATTGTGCTGCAGTAAAGGAAGGTTATCTTCATGGAATGTGTCTTGGAATAGAAGGTTTTGAGTCAATAGAGATGCATGATACCATAGGGCTCCTTTTACTAAGCTGCATTAGCGTTTAGTGCGCGCTGCAGATTAGCACGCGCTAACTCCTGCGCTACGTGGAAAAACTAATGCCAGCTCAATGGAGGTGCTAGCGTCTAGCGCATGCGCTAAAACCACTAACGCTGCTTAGTAAAAGGAGCCCATAGTTCCAACAGAGGCTGGATCTGATTGGCCAGGAATCTCATAACAGTAGAACAATACTGTTGAGCTAGAACAAGGAAAACACTACTACTACTACTTATCACTTATATAGCGCTGTACATTTTGACATTTATAGACAGTTCCTGCTTGGAAGAGCTTACAATCTAACTTGAATAGACAGACATGACATATAGGGTTGGGGTTGGGTGAGGTGAAAAGAGCTAGGAGTCAAAAGCACTCTCATAGAAGTGGTCTTTTAACTGGGCCTTGAACACTGCCAGAGACGGAGCCCACCTTAGGAATTTGGGCATGTTGTTCCAAGTTTAAGGTGCAGCAAGGCAGCAGGGACGGAGTCTGGAGTGGGCAGTTGAAGAGAAGGGCAGATAAACAGATAAATACTCTTTAAAGTCAGTGATTTATTTAGATCATATTCACTGAAAATATTCATATTGGTTAGTTACATAATGCAGGGATAGTTCTTAAAACTAAAAATAGTCATTAACGGGACAAAAAGTTATTTCTTGCTCCTTTAGTGATGTCATTAACTAAAACACATGGGAAGGTTGCAAAACTTTAAAATTATTGAAATCCTTTGCTCTTTGTGCAGTTGTGGCCAAGAAAACAAATTACTAAGAAAACATGGAGAATAAAACAAAGAATATTCTAATGCCTTTGTATCACTCTATGGTGCAATCACACCTAAACTAAACTAAACCTTTAAGTTTATATACCGCATCCTCTCCATAATTATAGAGCTCGGCACAGTTTACAAGAGCTTAATGTAATCTAGGAACAACATAATGGGGTTGGAGGTTGAGTATAGGGGGTAAGAGAGCATTACATTTTTGTGAATAGTCTAGTTTTCAAATGCTTTTGGAATAGTTGGAAGGAGTTTATATTCCGTAGTGGGGCAGTAAGGTTATTTCAAAGCTCAGTGATTCTGAAGAAGAGAGATTTACCTAATTTTCCCCACATAGAGGATACCTTTTAGCGAGGGGAAGGATAGTTTAAGTTTGTGGGTGGATCTGGTGGTATCAGGACTCAAGGAGTTCCAAGATAGTGGAATTAGGGGAGGAAGGAAGCCGTGTAGGATCTTGAAAGTTAGACAGGCACATTTAAAATGAACCCTGGAAATTACTGGAAGCCAGTGAAGTTTGGACAGAAGTGGGGAAACATGATTAAATTTGCTTTTTGCGAAGATCAGCTTGGCCGCAGTGTTCTGAATCTGCTGAAGTCTTTGAAGACTTTTTTTGGTTAGACTTAAATAGATGGAGTTACAGTAGTCTAGTCTGGAGAGGATGATAGATTGTACAAGGATGGCAAAATGTTGTTGGTGGAAACCGGATCTCACTTTCCTGAGCATGTGGAGGCTAAAAAAGCATGACTTTACCAAGGAGTTAAAATGGTCGTTGAAGGAAAGAGAAGAGTCAATAATGATGCCTAGAACTTTGCTTGAGAACTCAAGCTGCAGCGTGGCGCCAGAAGGCAGTGAAATGAGGGTGGGTAGCTGTTCTAATTTTGGGCCAAGCCAGAGTAGTTTCGTTTTGAACTCGTTCAGTTTCATTTGTATTGTAAGGGACCAGGATTGGAGTTTCGTTATGCATGCCGTTATGTTCTCAGAGAGGTTGGTGAGGTTCGAGTCTGTCTCGAGAAGAACAAGAATGTCATCAGCATATGTGTAGAGTGTTTCAAGGGAGGATAGATGGAAGAGTTTCAGAGAAGATATATAGATGTTGAAGAGAATAGGGGATAGAGGTGATCCCTGTGGGACTCAGCAAATCGGTTTCCAAGGAGAGGATGTGGTGCCATTTGTGTTAACAGTGTAGGAGCAGGATCGTAAGAATTTCTAGAACCACTCTAAAACTGTGGAGTCAATGCCTATCTCAGAAAGTTGATAAATTAGAATATCATGGTGGACAACATCAAAAGCTGCAGAAAGATCGAATTGTAATAGGATTGCAAACTTATTACGAGAATGTAGTTGTTGCACCTTTGAGATTAATGAGACCAGTAGGGATTTGGTGCTGAAGTTGGGTCTGAAGCCATATTGGTAAGGTAAGAGAATGGAGAATCTCTCTAGGTAAGATGTAAATACTGTATACAATTCTGGCCACAGTGGATTAGATTCACTAAATAGCATTCAGATTTCGGTACCCCCCAAAAAATCTGCACTAAATAGTATTCTATAAACAACACTGAGTTGCATGCCATTTATGGAATTGCACCTAGTGCTAATTTCTGTGCCAGTCTTTAGGCATGAGAATTTATATCACTACTTAGGCACCATCAACTCATGCTCGAGTCCTAGTGACTTGATGAATTATGGATCTAAAAAGAGATCAGTTTTGTGATAGTTTGGTAAGATCCTGGTATAAATCCTGGCATGTAAGTTAGGAATGGATCTCTGGTATTCAGTAATACTGCCCGCATCTTTATTAAATGCCCCTGACCTGCCCATGCCTATGCCTCTTTTGAGTTGCACGCTAAAACATTCACACAAATCTATATAGAATAGTGCCTAGCAAGATGCATGCACAAATCGTAATTGGAGCCAATTGATTGCAATAATTTTTTTTTGGTGCCTAATTATTGCTAATTAAGGGTTTGATACTTAAATACAGTAAGTTGCATATACAACTTGGATGCACACCTAAACATAGGTGTACAATTTGGGGCATATGTCAAAAAAAATATAGCAGAATTAGAAAAGGTACAGGGCAATAAGTGCTGGAGAAATCAGGGGTGGGAGATAGGTGGTTGAATAAATGGGTCATGAACAGCAGGTAGGGAGTATTGAACCACAGAAGAAGGAGCGGAGGTAATTTTTCCCTGAACCAACAACTTTAAGTTACTCCTCCAGCGCATCAGACCATGTTGCCTATTTTTCCAGAGAAGAAAGTAAGTATTCCATGCTTGTGAGCTTAAATAGACTTGTTCTTCCATCTCCAAAATTTGCTCATTATGAATCTACTCAATCATCAGCATATTTCTTTATTTCCCTCTTTCTTTTTTTAATAATCTCCCATCTTTTACTTGAGCAGAACAATCATTTTTAAAATTTAAATCTCTTTTGAAAACACATTTTTTAGGTTGGCTTTTAACGTTTCTTTGTGGTTGACTGAATAGAATGGCAGACATTTTAGTTTTTAAAAAAAATTTTTAGTTTGTATGATTGTTTACTTGTTTGGTTGGTTAACGTTACTTTTGACATTTATGTTCTTTTCTATACTGTATATAGTATATGCATACATTGTAAGCCGCTATGACCTATTGTACTAGTGGGATATCAAGTGAACAATAAACATAAACGCAAGCCATGTTGTTCATTTTGTACAATAATGAAACTCTTTGGCATTTACTGTGTGTGCATGATTTGCATCTTGTTATTACTGTGCAAAAATCATATGTTAATGAGAAATAGTACAAGATTTTGCTAAGTAACATGCTTTATTTTCTGAACAATAAGTGTTATCCCCGTAATGCACATTGATATCTCTAACCTTGAGGGTAGTTGTATAATGTTATGCCTAGTTAATGCACATTTTCCTGTACAACCCATGTTATAAATCAAATACAGGCCTATTTGACTTTATAAAATAGTAGCATAGGCATGTGTATGTGAGGACACTATTCAAGGGCTGATGTAAATGTTAGTTGCACTTGCCATAGGTATCCTATATTATAATAAAGTTAGAAAGCTGTGACTATGATCTGGAAAACGGCTCTAAGGATTTTGATGAAACCAGATCAATCTGCGATTTTTGGTGCGAGAAAGCAAATTAGCAAGGTCTGGAGTTTGACAAAATTCATGTAGGGGGTCATCTGACAGATTTTCCTAAGGAAGCTTAGCCAGCCAATAGACTGCAAGGAAAAACAGGACTGAAGGTTTCTAAGCAGGTTGATAAGGCACTGTCTCTGTTGGTAATGCTCCCGCCTCCCCTTGCAGCCCATTGGTCAAACATTCTTAAGGAAGCTTAGACAGCCAATAAGGGATTGTGAAGGAGAGGCTAAGGGAACATATATAGCGCACAGCTGAAATTTAAACTGAGGGAAGTGATAGAGAAGCTTAGGCAACCAATAGGCTGAAAAACAAACAAACAAAAGAACAGAACAGAAGGTTGCTAAGCAGGCTACTAAGGCATTCTCTCTGTAGCTGAGGGACATAGAGGCTATAAGAAGAGTTAATGCAAGCTGGGGGAAGCATGAAAAGTGATATAAAGATAACTGCAGCCCAGAAGCTTAGCCCCCCCCCCACACACACACACAGAACAGAAGGTTGCTAAAGCACTGTCTCTGTATCTATTGCTCCCACCACCCTCTCCCCTGCAGTCCATTGACAATAAATTCCTAAAGAATTCAAACAGCAGGGGGATGATAGAGGGATCTCAGAACTGAGAATCAGCTTTAAGAGAAGCAGTGGCGTATCTAGCATATGTGACACCCGGGGCTCATCATTTTTTGACACCCCTCCATCTGTACGAAAAACATGATTTTTAGTAACAAGCCACTGCCGGCTGCCAGTCCACCCCACTCCGATGTACTTGCTCTGGAGTGGACTCAGCAGCCACATGCTGGAAGGTCCTGCGGCTCGTCTGCTGGCTCTGCTCCGGAAGAAGTAAGTTACGTCGGAGAGGGTGGACCCGGCAGACTCAGGGAGTTGTGGCAAAGTCCCGCAATGACTGCGTCTGCCAGGTCCACCCCTCCCGACGTAACTTACTTCTTCCGGAGCAGAGCCGGCGGATGAGTCATCACGGGACCTTCCTGCACCTCAGCGCAGCTGCCGACTCTGCTGCAGAAAAAGTAAATCAGAGGTAACGTGACCATTTATTTTTTTCATCAAAAGGGGACATCTATTAATTGATTGTGTATCCTTTCTTTCATTTCTTTCTTTCTGCACTCAGGCCCAACAAATGTCCCTTTCTATTCCCTCTCTCCTTCCTTCCCATGTCCTTAGTGCCCCCAGTGCCTCCTTCCCGTGTCCTTAGTGCCCCCAGTGCCTCCTTCCAGTGCCAATAGTGCCCCCAGTGCCCCATCTTGTGTCCTTAGTGCTCCCAGTGCCTCCTTCCCGTATCCATAGTGTCCCCAGTGCCCCGTCTTGTGTCCTTAATGCCCCCAGTGCCTCCTTCCTGTGTCCATAGTGCCCCCAGTGCTTCATTCCCATGTCCATAGTGCCTCCAGTGCCTCCTTCCCATGTCCATGGTGCCCCCAGTGCCTCCTTCCTGTGTCCATGGTGCCCCCAGTGCCTCCTTCCCGTGTCCTTAGTGCCCCCAGTGCCTCCTTATGTCCCGTCCCCCCACTGCCTTCCAGATTTTCTCCACCCCCAAAGCCAGCCTGCCTGAATGCCTACCTATCTCCCTCCCTTCCTGCTGCACTAAAGCCAGCCAGCTTGCCTGCCTACATCCTGCACTACCTACCGCAGAAAAAAAAAAAGCGCCTCTCCCCTTACTTTCTCCTGGTCCGCGCCTGCAATCTTACCTCCACCCGCCGACAAGAAGTCTTTCCGACATCAATTCCGACGTCGGAGAGGACGTTCCGGGCCAGCCAATCACTGCCTGGCTGGCCCGGAACGTCCTCTCCGACGTCAGAATTGACGTCGGAAAGACTTCTTGTCGGCAGGGGAGGTAGGTTTATAGCGGCGGGGCCGGGGGAAAGGAAGGGCAGGAGGATCTGGCCAGCTGTGCACCCCCCCAAGCCGTGAACATGGGGCGGACCACCCCCCCTCCTTGGTACGCCACTGGAGGGAAGAAATACTAAAGGGTCAGGAAAATGATGTAAGTGGGAAGAGGTGAGGCTATTTTCATTTTCAAATTTAGGACACCTCCTCCCTAAAACTGAGTGCATTCCAGTTAGGGTTACCAATGGTCTGGATTTCCCCAGGTGGCTTTTCAAAACCCGGCACATTGTCCAGGTTTTGAAAACCCTCCTCAGATCGCGTCGGGCAAAGGAAGAATTCTGCGCATGCATGGACTTCCTCCCTGCCTGAGAAGGCAGTGGGGGGCAGGGCTTTGAAGGGACTGGGGTTGGGATTAGGGCATGACAGAGTGGGGACGGGCAGAACTGGGTGGGCCTGGGAGGCGGGTCTAGGGGGTCTGGATTTTCTCATTGGAAAATCTGGCAACTCTAATGCCAATACCTACATAAGATAACACAAACAACCACTCACCCACTTTCGAGAGAAGATTGGTCTTCCAGGTACTAAATGTAAATTAAGGAATTGTATAATCTATGGTCTCCCTTCATACTTCATACTTTGTACAATGATGGCGAACATGTACTCCATGAAACTTGTATGTATACTTTCACACTAGTTTGGTAATTTATGTGGTTATTTGCGCAGATAAGTGGCCATGTGCATGTGTAAATGACTAAGAGATCAGATTTACATATATTTTTGCTGCAAAAAACGAAATCCTTTTTAAAGATGTTTTAAATCCATAAATTATGTTCAAATTTTAAATTAGTTTCTTTCAGGTTTCCATTTTTCCCTCCCTAATCTTTATCTGTATTTAAGTCTTTGATTAAACGCTTAGCCAAAAGTACAAAGCGTTGTACAAAATATTTAAAAATAGCTGGAAGATAAACATTTCAACTTATTAGACATACATTAAACTAATTATTGGACATATATGAACAATGGGAAAAGGGGGGGAGAACCACAATTTTTATAGAAATACATAGAAGGAAAATACAATAGGAGATGGGAAAAGGTTAAAAATTGCTGGAGTAGAAATGGGGAAAAGTTAAAAAATTGCTGGAGTAGAAATGGGGAAAAGTTAAAAAATTGCTGGAGTAGATACGTGTAAGATTGTCACTTATAGGCATCTTTAAAGAGGAAACACTTTAGACTGCTTATGAATTTCTGCAAGTTTCGTTCGGCTCTTAGGTATAGAGGGAGAGAGTTCCAGATCAAAGGAGCAGTAACTGAAAAAATAATGGTACGACGAGTGCCAATTATCTTCAAGGATGGAATATTAAGGGAATGCTGTGAAGTTGATCTTGAGGCTCTGGGAAGGTTCTTTCCTTTTATGGTTCTCTTCTGTACTTTAAAATATTGAATTGTAGTTCTGTCCCTCTTTACCTTGTGTACCGATTAGTCTGTAAGTCTGTCGGTCTAACCCATTATTTTAAGTTTTAAACGATATGTTTAAATATATGCTTTTTAAAATTTTATTTATTAATGTTGTATCTCGCTTAGTAAAACTAAATAAGCGATTCATCAAAATAAAATAAAACTTGAAACTTGCATCTCCTTATAAACCTGTTTAACTGGTTAAATAGGAATTTATGGGCCCAATTTTCAGACTGCATGATGCAGCTCAGCTCCCTCCCACGGTTGGTGGTGAAGGTGGATATTCAATGTCTGGACCGATAGATCTTTTTAGGTGGGTCCATCTGGCCACTACAATAAGCCAGCAAGCAGGTGAATATTAGCAGTGACCAACTATGTTGCATGACCTAGCCAGTCACTGACCATCTGCTGAACGGGATTTTCAACAGGAGATAGCTGGCTATGGCCCGCTGAATATTGGCAATTAGCTGGCTTAGCAATACTTAGCCAGCAGGGAGTCATTCTTGTGTGACTAACTACAGATGAATATTAGGTTGAAAGTGTGTAATTTGTTTGAAAATCACTATATTTCAACAGTACAAAAACACAAGCAAAAAACAACCCAAAGAATTATTTCACAGTAAGCACAGTTTTAGTTGAATTTGGAGGACATATAGTATTTGTGGGGGCTCCTTTGTGGAAGACTTGAAAATGACCTATGAAGTTTGTATCTTTAAGTCTGTTCATTATATTTCCCTGTGACAGATTCAGGGGTTTTTCCTGTTTAAGAGTGCAGTTATGTTACTGGGCAGCAGAGGGCATTTGGAAAAGACTACAGGTCCCAGAGTGTCTTGCACTTTAGAGGTCACTGCTAAGTCAGAGGGGCATGACTCAGGTAGGGAGGAATGCTTCTGCCCCAGAACAGTCAGGGAGGTCCCCAGGGGAAATATACATCCCAGCTTCCCTAGACATGGGCTTAAGCAGAAGTCCTGGGAGGCTGAATGCTGCCTTTGAAACTGAAGGAAAAGATAAAGGAACAGAATGGTTTGCTGCCTGACTGAGGTAAGCCTCAGCTGGATATATTACGTGTGAGGCAAACGCTAAGAAATAAAACTTCTTGGTTCAAGTTATACAGTGTGTCTTGGCTATATGTGTGTGACCTCTTGTGGAAATCCAGGCCAGCCTGCTGCACCAGGCTAGTCTCCCACATTCCCACACAGGATGCAGGTGTAAAAATATACTGGCACTTTGCATCCATGACAAGTTTCAGAAGATAAGTATGCAGGCTGCAAATGGAAAGCACCCACAGACTTTGTCCCAAAGCTGACAGTATGAAAATTGTCCACTTAGTGATTGAATGTAATAGAGATGGAATCAGCTTTGTGCTTCTCTTCCTGCAGTTCACTCAAGCTTTAGCACCAGCCTTACAGGGTTCAGAGCCCCTAACAGCAATTCTAAAGTATGTTACATTGTCCCCAAGGGATTTTCCTCAGATATACAGGCTCTGACTGTAAAGATTACAATGACAGATTGAAACCCTATGAGCTGTGATTTGCCTCTAGTTTATTATCAAGAGGCTCTATCCAGCTGAGCCCCTCTCTGTGAGAAGCGTTGTTAGTGGTTTGTGCAATGCTCTGTTAGTCCTGGAGCACCAACAGAAAATATTCCTTCTCTGGAAGATTGGTGGATACATGAAATGAACTCTCAGTGGAGTTGCTTGAGACAGAATTTGTAACATAATAATACAGTTAATAGCAGCAGAAAAAGACCATCTGGTCCAAATCTGATCCATCCATGCATCCTATTTATCCGTCCCATACTGCTAAGGATTATATCTGAGCTCCCTGTTAATGATACATCCGAGCCTGACCACCTTGCAAGATTTCTCCTTATCTAAGACAGTACTTTTGTTTTTGACTTGGATGAAAAGTTGGACCAAATGTGGTATAAAGATGGACGATTTAGTGGCTTGGACGATCAGATAGGCAGTACGTATAGTTAGATGATTTTGAAAAGAAAAAAAAAATTTGGGACGTATTTTTTGAAAATGTTTCCTAAGCTGTTTTTCACTTTGGACGACTTGCGACTTAGACGAAAACAGACTTAGACGTCCCTTTCGATTATGCCCCTCTATTTCTATAAACTACATATTTGTGCACTGAACCCCTTATAGAATATATGCATTAATTATAAAGGTGCCTAAATTTGTGTGACTACTACAGATTGCTCAATGACAGGTGTACATATTTTTGATATGATGTCCAAATCCAAGTTTGAATGTTTTGCAGAAGACACAGATATGTGTCTGTTTTTGAACCATTTTATATATATATATATATATATATATATAAGAAAAATGCACAAAATAAGGCATTGGGATGTAGGTGAGGCCAGCATTTATAGTAGATTGATCAAACTGATATTCAGCAGTGAGGCAACTTAGGGGGCTCTGTAGTGAACTTCACATAAAAAGGATGATTAATGATGTTGTTTAGACATGACTATGTTATATGTGATAATCTGAAGGAAAAAGATTTTATGTATGTGATATGGAAACCACATAGCTGTATGCGGTATATATTTTTTTTTAATAAATAAATAAAATATCATACCATAACCTCCTTATACAGTAATGTATGATGAGCCCTCCAAAACCCACCCAAAACCTACTGGACCCAACTGTACTGTATACCTTCCAATAGCACTTATGGCTGCAGATGTCACCTATATGTAGGTATAGTGGAATTTGGGTGGGTTTTGAAAGGCTCACAGATTCTACCATAATTGTATTAGTTAAATTGGGATATAGGCCTGAGTCTCCATCTTTATGGTTGACTATACCACCCACTAGGCTACTCCAGGAGCTTGCTTGCTGCTCTACTAGGACTGGTCATAACATCTGAAGTTATCATATAGTCAGGTATGTACTTTTCCTTCACATCTATGGAAGGGGTGGAAGGGGTGTCATTGGACACTAGGGTGAGTATAAAGGGGTCATGCTTACATCCCTTCAATGGCCATCCGGTCAATTAGGGCACCTTTTTGGCATTTATTCATTATTACAACAGGTCTAGCCCTCAGGCCCTGATTCTCTAAAAGTGCGTCCCGATTTTAGGCAGCTGTAGACGTCCTACAGCTGTCTAATCAGCCAATCAGGATGCACGTTTTTTTAAAAAAAATGCTCCCCAGGCAGGCCCGAAGGCGCCTCCGGGAGCCTAGGGAGACCCGCAAGATGCCTAAGCTCGTCTAAGGGCCTTAGGCGGGCCTTAGGCTGAACCTAGGTGGCCCTACGCGTCTCCCTAGTAGATGAGAAGCTTAAAAATGTAGGCCAGCAAAATGCTGGTCTACATTGTAAGTAGACGCGGCCGCTATACTTATCGCGGCAAGGGATTTCTCTGCCGCTATAAGTATAGCGGGCCGTGGCCCCTGACCGATCACTGGCAGGAGAGTGCCTAAACCCTCCTGCCCGAAGACGCACCCCCCTCCCCGACACTACCGACCGCCCCCCCCCCGACATTACCGATCCCCCCCCCGACAATATCGGTCGCTGGCAGGAGGGTGCCCAATCCCTCCTGCCCGAAGACGCACACCCCCCGGCGCTAACAACCCTCACTCCACCAAACCTGTTCTTACAGATGGGTCTTGCACGTCGAGCAAGCAGGCACGCCTCGTCGAAATGAGGCGGGCCCGCCCCTTCCCGGCCCATCCCGCCGAAGCCTAAGGCCTGATTGGCCCAGGCTCTAGAAGCCTGGACCAATCAGGCCTTAGGCATAGCGGGTTCGCCCATCCCCACTTAATCTAAGGCCTGATTGGCCAATCAGACCTTAGACTTAGTAGGGATGGGCGGACCCGCTATTCCTAAGGCCTGATTGGTCCAGGCTTCTAGAGCCTGGGCCAATCAGGCCTTAGGCTTCGGCGGGATGGGCCGGGAAGGGGC
Organism: Geotrypetes seraphini; assembly: GCF_902459505.1. Classification (NCBI taxonomy): domain Eukaryota; kingdom Metazoa; phylum Chordata; class Amphibia; order Gymnophiona; family Dermophiidae; genus Geotrypetes; species Geotrypetes seraphini. The sequence goes on along the minus strand of NC_047084.1, from coordinate 331,406,091 downwards.
GGGCCCACCTCATTTCAACGAGGCGTGCCTGCTTGCTCGACGTGCAAGACCCATCTGTAAGAACAGGTTTGGTGGAGTGGGGGTTGTTAGCGCCGGGGGGGGGTGCGTCTTCGGGCAGGAGGGATTGGGCACCCTCCTGCCAGCGACTGATATTGTCGGGGGGGGGGGGGGCGATCGGTAGTGTCGGGGGGGGGGCGGTCGGTAGTGTCGGGGAGGGGGGTGCGTCTTCGGGCAGGAGGGTTTGGGCACCCTCCTGCCAGTGATCGGTCAGGGGGCCACGGCCCGCTATACTTATAGCGGCAGAGAGATCCCTTGCCGCGATAAGTGTAGCAGGCCGTGTCTAATCTAACCTGATTCTCTAACCCGCGTCTGTAACATGGACGCCGGTTACAGAATCGGGGTTTAGTTTAGGCCGATTCTGAATAGGACGCCTCTCCCGGGCGTCCTATACAGAATCAGGGCCTAGGTGTCTTGCGGGCCTCGCCTTCAATATAGGCGGCCTGCCTGGGGAGCATTTTTTTTAAAAAAACGTGCATCCTGATTGGCTGATTAGACAGCTGTAGGACGCCTACAGCTGCCTAAAATCGGGACGCACTTTTAGAGAATCAGGGCCTCAATGTCCAAATTGTGCCCTAGACATATTCCTAAATGTTTGATTATGGCAGAAAAACATCCAAGTAATAAACATACCCTAGTCCCACCCATACTATGCTCTAACAGCCCCCCCCTCACCCCCCCCGCCCCCGAAATTTAGATTTTATTTATCTATTTTAAAAATTTCTATACTGTTTTATTCCAAAACGATTTACAATAAAATTACATACACAAAATATTAAAACAGGTCAGAACAGATAAAAACAAAAGCAGAAAGATTCAATCCTTGCAATAGGTCAAATCAATGCATCAACAAATAATTGCATTTTCAGCAATTACCAATCAACAGCATAGATATCAGTCTAGAAAATAGGTTTCATAAATAGTGAATTGGAAGGGTTTGGCAAGAAAAATGTCCATCTGCCCCTTTATGTCACTTTTTGGATGTTTTTCTCTTTTAAAAATGAGCCCCATAGTAACATAATAAATTACAATAGATAAAGACCTGAACGGTCTATCCAGTCTGCCTAGTCACGCTCATTATCAATTCATGATTAAGCCAACATTGAATGTGATATAAAATACTTGATCGTTGTCTGTCTTAGGCATTTCTGGAACATAGACCATAGCAGTCCATACGGCACTGTTCTTAGTTTCCAACTACTAGAGTTTGCCATTGAACTCACTCCAGTCTATCTGAATCCATCTTGTCATTTTGCAGGATACAGATGGTAAAAGTCTGCCCAACATTTTCCTCATGTTCCAATTAATAGAGTTTCTACCAAAGCCTCTCCAGTCCTAAACCGGATTGCCATATGAAGGACACAGATCATACAAGTCTGCCTGGCACCGGTCTTCGTTCTTCACAGCTGGAGTCACCATCTAAGCACCTCTCAACAAATCAAACACACATGCAACCATTTACATTTGTTTTTTTAATATACCATTCATTTACTAATTAGAGAACTTCTGTGTTCATCCCATATCTTTTTTTGAATTCTGTCACCATTTTTGTCTCCCCCTACCTCCCTTGGAAGGGCATGCCATTTCAGGCATCAACCACCCTCTCTGTGGAAAAAAAAAACATTTGATGACATTACTCCTAAGTCTACCACCCCACAACCTCAATTCATGTCCTCTAGTTTTACCGTTTTTTTCTTCTCTGGAAAAAAATGGTTAATATCTTTCAAATATGTAAATACCTATATTAGGGCTCCCCTGTTCCTCCTTTCCTCTAATATACACGTTTTTACTGTAGGTCTTCCAATCAATCTCTTTTCCTATGTCTTTTACTGCAAGCCACATACCATCTTTGTCACCTTCCTCTAGACTGCTTCAAGTATTTTTATATCCTTAGCCAGATATAGTATTTTGGTACTTAATTAACAATATTCAATAAAGTGCATGCTTAAATAATTGGTAAACCCATAACCTGCCCTTATCCCTTCCATGTGAACGATCCTTTTCAGTCAAACTTAGGAATCAAGTTATACAATAACACTTAAGTGCACTTCTAATTGCTGTTTCACTCCCATTTCGGTGCTTACCATCTGTCCTAGCACCAAAAGTGGGGCATCTAATTGGTGCTTATCTTTTGACACACTATATAAAATTAGGGGTTTTATGTCCCAAATCTGTCCCCTTTGTATATAAAGAGTATTAGGCTAGTGGTCTCCAATACACGGCCCCTAAAGTTCTCCTTGGCAGCCCTCAATCAGTTGGCTAAAATGCTCTTTGGATAAGAACATAAGAATAGCCTTACTGGGTCAATAGCCATCAAGCCCAGTAGCCTGTCCTCACGGTGGCTAATCCAGGTCACTAGTGCCTGGCCAAAACCCAAGAAGTAGAAATATTCCATGCTACCGATCCATGACAAGCAGTGGCTTCCCCTATGTTTTTCTCAATAACAGACTATAAATTTTTCCTCCAGGAAATTGTCCAATCCTGTACATGCATTAATTTCAATTTTGCCCACTTGATTTATAGTAAGTGCAAACAATTCTCAAGTGTGTTACTCAGGTGTCTCATTTATGGAATTTGCTACTGTTAACAATCCAAAATAAAGTGAGTTTTTAAAATATATCCTTGAGGTGTTTTAGTTTTAGTATTAATCTGTCCCTGTCTATTTTTTCAAGATCATGAAGGGCATAGAAAAAATAGACAGGGACAGATTTTTCAAATTAAGGGGATCAATAAGTACAAGGGAGCACTCAGAGAAATTGAAAGGGGAGAGGTTTAGAACAAACGCCAGGAAGTTCTTTTTCACTCAGAGGGTGGTGGATACATGGAACGCACTACCAGAGGATGTGATAAACAGGAGCACGCTACAAGGGTTCAAAGAAGCTTTGGATAGGTACTTGGAAGACAAAGGGATTGAGGGGTACAGATAAGAGTAGAGGTAGATTATAGGGATGGGATTAGAGGTAAGTTACAAAATTAATCAGGGACCACTGTTCAGGCACTAGGCCTGATGGGCCGCCGCGGGAGCGGACCGCTGAGCAAGATGGACCTCTGGTCTGACTCAGTGGGGGCAACTTCTTATGTTCTTATGTCTGAACAAGCAGGTCAAAGCAGTTTGCAAAATTAGTAGTATGTGTGAGCTTGAAATCGTTTGGTGGCCCTCAGAACTTTTTCTTATTCACACTGTGGCCCTTTACACTGGAGAGCACTGTTTTAGAAGTAACAAGCGGGAAACTAGAGATATTTCCAAACAGCAGCGTGGAAGGTGTGGCTCAGTGGTAGAGCAGCTGCCTCTGCATACTACAGAGACTGTGAGATTAAAACCCAGTGCTGCTCCTTGTGACTTTAGAGACAAGTCACTTAATCCTCGAGTGCTCACTGCTTTTGAATGTCAGCTTTGAATGCCAAAGCCACAAAAGACGGTATCCAAGTTCCTATATGATATTTTATATTCACTCTTCTTTATATGAAATAAGAATCCTTGCACGGCAATGCCTGTCAATCTAAAAAAAAAAAATTTGCATTTGTGGTTTTAATTTTATATATATTTGTGTGTTGCAGCAAACATTTTTGGGGTTGTTTTTTTCAAAACAAACTTAAGAAACCCAATTACATTGGTTTACTGACAAATCTCCTGCAGAGTAGTCACAGGCATACTGCCTTTCAAAAGAATCTTAGTTATCCTCTAGCAAAATGGATTGTCCTATATCTTAAAACCTTTAAACTCTCTTTTATAAGCTCAATGTGTACTAAAAGCAGGGCATACCTGGGATCAACATTTTTATCAGTTAACCATCATAAAATCTATTATAAACTACTGTACATACAAGGGCTGTTTAAAAAGTATCAGACCTTTATTCATAATAAATACTCGTATTCAGATACAACAATCTTATACTAATCTCCTTCAAAGAAGTCCCCTTGGGCTGCCACACACTTCTTCCAATGGTTCTGCCATTGTCGGAAGCAGCGCTGGAACGCCTCTTTTGAGATTGCCCGCAACTGGTCCGTCACATTCTACATGATATCTTGACTGAAATCTGGTCCCTTTCAGGGGCATTTTCAGCTTGGGGAAAAGCCAGAAGTCACACAGAGCCATGTCGAGAGAGTAGGAAGCCTGAGGAATCACATATTTGTTGTGTTTGGCCGGGAAACTCCGTATCAAATGTGAATGGGCAGGTACATTATCGTGATGGAGCTGCCAATTGCCCGCTGCCCACAGGTCTGGCTGTTTGCATCTTACAGCATTACAAAGGCGACGCAGAACCTCTTGGTAGTATCCCTTGGTGATGGTGTTGCCATGTGGTGCGTACTTGTCATGAACCATGCCACTGGAGTCAAAGAAGATGGTCAGCATGACTTTGACATTGCTGCAGACCTGCCCTGCGTTTTTTGGCTTCGGGGATGTTGAATGCTTCCATTGTGATGACATCAACTTGGTTTCTAGTCGTACCCATAAACCCAGGACTCATCGCCAGTGATCACTGTGCTGAGGAAGTTGGGATCACTGTTCAGTCTCCAGCATGTCCTGTGCGATCTCCAAACGGAGTTGCTTCTCTTTAATCATTATCAGCTTTGGCACAAACTTTGCTAAAATTCTGAAGTCCAAATCCTCAGTCAAAATGAAATAAACGGATCCAACGCTGATGCTCACTTTATCTGCAAGTTCTCTGATCGTGATTCAACGATCCTGCATCACCAGGGTCTGCACTTGGTCAACGACAATCTCATTTCTGGATGTTGAGGGCCTACCAGAACGTGCTTCACTGTCCACTGATGCACGGCCATCTGTGAAGTAGTTGTACCACTCCTTTATTTGTGTGGTGCCCATTGCTTCATCCCCGAAGGCCTGTTGAATCTTGCAGATCGTTTTCCGCTTGGGAATCACCAAGCTTTACACAAAATTTAATACAGTAGTGTTGTTCAACTTTTTCTATCATTTTGTCAAAAACGGAAATCTGATGGCACTCGCTTATACTTCCTCACTCATCGGCGGTCTGCCAGTGACTGACAGCTTCTGTAGGCAGGAAAAAATTCAAGCATGCACATTAGGGTTGCCTACATACATGCACCAAACCACACCTCCTTAGCTTTGTTTACACAAGAAAAATTAAGGTCTGATACTTTTTGAACAGCCCTCGTATTTCTAAATAGAAAGGTTTTAAGTAAACTGCAAAACTGACTATAATGAGCAATCTTCCTGAATTGTATAGTTAAAAGTTCCAGCATTTAGCTGGCTAGTATTGAAATGTTTTTGGAAAAAAAATGATTTATAAACTATCTTTTTAGCCCATGGGTAGGAAAGTTCAAGATAGTGCTTAGCTATCTCCAGTCTATGATTTGATAAAACTATCATATTAGGCATATCAACTTGCTGTAACTAATAAAAAAATAAACATGTAACTTTAAAATAACCCTGGCTTTTACAGGAAGTCATTGTAACTTAAGATACATCAGTATAACACTATCATACACTGACACAGAGGAAATCAATCTAGCTGACATGGAGGGGCATAATCGAAAGGGACGTCTAAGTCCATTTACGTCCATCTCGCAAGTCGTCCAAAGTAAAAAAAAAAACAGCTTAAGACACATTTTCAAAAGATATGTCCAACTTTTTTTTCATTTCGAAAATCATCTAATTATACGTCCTGCCGATCTGATCATCCAAGCCACTAAATCGTCTATCTTTATACCACATTTTCATCTAACTTTCCGTCCAAGTCCAAAACGCCTAGAACAAGCCCTGTTGGACGTGGGAGGGATCTGCAAAGTGATAGACTGCACACCCAGATATGCCACCTAAATAGTGGGGTACCTTAGAGGGAACTGCTGTGAACTTCACAAAAAGGGTGCCATGTCTTCTCCTCCCTACAGCTCCCTAATAGGTTACGGTGAGCCCCCCAAACCACCTCCAGAATCCCCTAGACCCACTTATTTACCACCCCAATAGCCCTTATGGCTGCAGGAGCCACTTATATGCCAGTACAAAAGGGTTTTGGGGTATATAGAGGAGTGCACAATTTTAAGTATAAATTCAGTGATTACAGGGGCTTATGGGCATGGGTCCTCCTCTCCATGAGTCCCTAACCCACCCCCAAGACGACTTAAGCTGCCTCTGGGCTGGACGACTAGGCTTTCCTATGCCAGGCAGCCAGGTGATGATGGTCTGGAGGCTGAATTTTAAAGTTATGATTAAAATTTTTATGGGGGTGGGAGGTTGGTGATCACTGGGGTAGTGTGTGGGGGGTCTGTTTTATGTGTCTACAGTGCTTATCTGGTGACTTTTGATGGGTTTTTGTGACTTAGACCATGTTTTACATGGTCTAAGTCACAATGCCCTAGTTCCATCTAGGCTCTGTTGTAAAACTTTTGGTTATACATGTTGTACGACTAAGTCTATGCCGGCCCATGTCCCGCCCAACTACCGCCCTCGACACGCCTCCCGAAACACCCCGTTTAGCTTTGGTCGTTCAGCGGCACTATGAAGGCCTAGGTCATTTAGAAATACGTCCAAAACCCGTTTTTATTATCAGCACTTGGACGATTTTGAGAAATGTTCGTCCAAGTGCCTACTTAGGCCAGTTTTTGGATGTTTTTCTCTTTCGATTATGAGCCCCATAGTCTATAGTGACTGTAATTATTTTTCATAGCATTAACTCTGCAACCAACATATAAATCATTGTAATAATCAATATGTGATAAAATTAAAAACTGAAATATTAATCTGAAAGTGTCCTGATCAAAACAATTTGTAATATGTCTTAATTTTCTAAATAACAATATATGAGTATACTCTTTAGTATATGAGGGCTATACAGAAAATAATGCAAAAGTGGGCATACCATTTTTATGAACTGACATAGGTCATTCAAATTGTACATATTGGTAGAGTAACTCTTCTTCTATACAGCTGTTTCAGAATATTTTTCTTCATTGCAGGTGAATAATGGATTCCAAGCAGAAGCAACGTACCATCCTTGCGTTCTTGATGAAGGAAGGGTGCAGGCTGTCTGACCTCCACAGAAAGCTACAGAATATTTTAGGAGATTCTACCATTGACAAGTGCAATGTACACCAATGGGTTGCTCTTCTCAATGGTATCATATCTGTAAACATCCTGTAGCCTTCTGTGGATGTCAGATAGCCTGCACCTGTCCTTGAAGAACTCAATGATGGCACGTTGCTTCTGCAGTGAAACACCTGTAAAGAGGAAGAGTTACTCTACCATGTGCAATTTGAATGACCTATGTCAGTTCATAAAAATGTTATGTCCATTTTTGCATTACTTTTGGTATATTTAACCCTGCTATTCAAGAAATTCATGAAGACTAACTAACATCTTATGAATCATTTCAATCCTCTGAAGCAACCCGCTCTACTCTGTAATACCTCTTCTGTAATCCGAAAGTTAATGGCGGAATAAAAATCACTAATGTAATGTAATAAGGGCTGCAATACTGGGACAGATCGAAGGTTCATCAAGTCCAGTATCCTGATTCTAGCAATGATCAATCCAGGTCACAAGTACCTGGCAAGATTCCAAAGAGTAAAATAGATTTTATGCTGCTTATTCTAGGAATAAGCAGTTGATGTTCCTAAGTCCATCTTAATAATGACTTATGGAGTTTTATTTTAAGAAATTATCCCCTCTTCTTCATTTTGCTGCAAGTATAGTTTTAGTCCCCAACACATCTAAATTCTTTGATGAGGTTTTGAACCATATGTTGAAGCAGGTGACATGACAGCCTTTTCTACATCTTAAAATGTTTATGTAAATAAATGTGTAATACCTCAGACAATTAGGCCCAATATTCAATACCGAGTCAGGTCTGAATGCTGGCCTATGCTGTGTAATACCTCAGACAATTAGGCCCAATATTCAATACCAAGTCAGGTCTAAATGCTGGTATATGCTGGCTGACAGATCTTATGTGGGTCCTGGCAGATTTAGCTGAGACCCACATGAAATACATAGTCCCTAGCTGAATCTCATCGGGGACCTAAGTCCACCCACTCTCCCAAATCAGCCAGGCCCCTCCCCCCCAGGCAAAACTTAAATTGTTGGTAGTATAGTGGTCCAAGGGACAGAAGTAAAGTCCACTTGTTCCTAAAGCCCTTCCCCCAAATCACTGAATTCCCTTTTTATTAAACTGACTCAAACTTATGTTCTTCTAATGGACAGTGAGTTTAATCTCATTTCCTCTGTCTGTTTCTATAATACCAAAATCAGGTTTGTGTTCTTGCTAGCAGTGAATCCTGGAACATCCTAGACCCATTGGTCTTGTTCCTAACATATCAGGGTAATAAACATTCACCCTGGAATTTGTTCACTTATTTACTAAAATAACACTTTCTGTTTGCTTTCAAGTGACATAACTAACAGTTTGGTATTTTGATTATGTGAAACATGCAGATATGTTGATTAGAAGCAGATTTCCTATTGAATGCTTCCCTTTCTTCTCCCTTCCATGTCTCATACCAGACTACGCCAAACAAATGAGGCACCAAGCTCAATAAATGGGATCAAAGAAATGGGATCAAAATTCTTTTGTCAGTGTCCACTGATTATAAACAAAAACACGCTAGTGTAATTGCTTTAACTTCTTAAAAGTCCTCTTGAAACTCCATATTCCTTATACTTTAATCAGTAGCTAGATTGTGCTCAGAGACATGGAGGAAAAATGGGACAGAAAGTCCCCAAAAAACCTCATCACCCAAAACTTCCACCTTAACACACTTTTATATGTGCATGACTTGAAAGATTGTGTTATTAAAAAGCACTTATCTTTTATGTATAGTTCTTTGGCTTTACCTTCCATCAAGCTGAAAAAACTGCTGGCCTCGGCAGTAATTCAGTGAAATTGCCAGCAGTTCCCCTTCCTGCTTTCCATGTCTGCCTGGTCTTTCTCCAATGACACAACTTCCTGTTTCTGCACGGGTGGACCACGATAGATGGAAAGCAGGAAGGGGAGCCGTGGACAGCGTCACTGAATCACTGCCGAGGCTGGCAGTTTTTTTCAGCTTGACGGAAGGTAAAGGCGACATTGGGCAGGCCAGGAGAGAAGGTTGAGAACATGCTGGGCCTGGACTAACTGTTTTGTTTTGTTTTTTTTTAAGTGCAAAGTGTGTGTGTGTGGGGGGGGGGGGTTGGAAATTAAGAAGTGCTAACTGGACTAACTGGGGTTTTTTTTAAAGTACAAAAGCGAGGAGTTTTGTAAAAGGGGGAGGGGTTAGTTTGTGATTACATATTCAATACTAGGCGAAGGTATGTTCTGTATGTTTGAAAGACATGGTTTTCTGTTAGCATTGACTGTGCAGATTGATCTGTACTAGTCTGACTTGTTCATTGATGTTCTAATGCTCACTGGAGTATGTAAGATCCTGCCTTTATCTAGATACACTCTTGTTGTGCCACGTGTGGATTGTTACTAAAAATCATGTTTTTCATTCAGATGTGTGTGTGTGGGAGGGGGGTATCAAAAAAATGATGGGCCCCGGGTGTCATATATCCTAGGCACACCACTGTGTTGAATATAACCTAGCCATCGGCAGTCATCCAGGTATCAGTGATGTTCAGATGTTCATATAATTCTGTATATGGCTTCTCAAGTTGAATGTGCAAATTGGTTTACAAAATTAATTGGCCTAATTACTGCTGATAATCGGCAATTAATACTTTGTAATTGGCGCTAGTTGGAACTAATTAAAAGTTATATGCACACTTGGAAAGCGTGATTCTATGAAAGGTATGTATCAGTTCTGATGCACAAATTTGAAAGGGGGAATGGTCAGGGGAGGGATGTAAGTAGATTGTTGGCATTCCTAAAAGTTATGTGCACTGTTATAAAATACACCTATATTGATGCACAGGCTTCTAGGCCTGATTTTAGCTGGTCTAAATGGATGTACCTAAAAGTTATGCAACGCACTGGCGCTTAGTGCGATTCTATAGAAAGCGCACTGTAGAATTATGCTAAGTGCCGTCCTAGGGCACTAAAATCAGTGATCATCTAACGATAGTCGCTAAACCAGTTTTGACTGGTTTAGCGATGATTGAATTTGCCAACCCGATGCACAAAACGGCTCACCGCATGTTTTTCTCCACAATCGCTCATTCTACGACCCGGCCATGCAAATAAGGTCATTAATATTGAAATGCCATGTAAGCTAACAGAGCGATTGATGCTCTAACATAGCTTCACAATGCACAAAAAAACCCCAAAAAAACCTGATCGATTTTAATGATCCGTTGCTTACCTGTCCTATAACACAGGAACATAATTAAAAAGTGGACATAGAAAAGGACATTTGTAATTTATAATTATAGAAAGTTAAGACTACAATAAAAGGCATATGAGGCAATATCCTACCTGCGGTTGTTAATGGATTGTAAGCTATGGGTTGAAATTGACCTGGATATTTTATGCCCAGGAACCAACCATAGACCTGGAAGTTATGCAGGCCTTGACTGATTTTCAGTGGCGCCATATGCATGGCTAGCTGGATAAAGACGGGGCTGCCTTTTCTGCAGTGCTACTGCATGGTTAACTGTGCGGACACTGGTAGTCGCTGTCATTGGTGCCTGCATAGCTGCCAGTTTCCTCCTACAGACCTCCCCATTACCAGACGGTGCTATGGTGACTATGCCAGATATCTAGCAGCACTGTGCAGTCTGGGGACAGCCTCTCCTGCTTGATCAACACCCTTTGAAAATCTACCCTATTATTTTTTTCGGTCCAAAATGCGTACAAACTTAAGGAGTAAAATTTGTTGAAAGGAAAATAGATGCAGGAATAAAACAAAAAAGGTAATTCTGATATCCAGCCTTGTATTTCTTCGGTTTTCTCTTTCTGTTAATATGAAACTCACTGGGAAGCATATATTTTGTTACTAACCATGCATCCCATTAAATCATATTTCATATGTAGATACTTCTTGATCAGTAATTAGAAAACAGAAGATGATTAAAAGGAAAATAATGTTTTTGCATCATTGAGATATAATATATTGAAAGACAAGCCAGAACACTCAATTTTAATGTATCTAAATGTGAAAAGAGATTTTGGCATCAATAATTTTAAAACTGGTACAGATTTTTAAGAACCAGCAGCACTGCCTTTTTATCAGCTGCCAAAATCTCAAAGTGCCTTTGTGTGAAGCCAAGTAGTTAAACAAAATATGTCCATAAATTTCCCCAAGTCATTTGTGAATCTTCTTCTTCTATTGTGAATCCTCTTCCTCTTGTACAAGTGTTTGGAACAAAGTAATTGATGAATGGACAATGGAGCTATCAATACATCCCGGCACTGATGTGTGTGTGTGATGGGAATTTTCATTCTTAAACATCAGACAAATGAATATCTCTTGCAACTAACATATATATCCCTCGCTGCTCCTCGTGATCCTGGGCAAGTCACTTAATCCCCTCATTGCTCCAGGTACACTAGATAGAGTTTGAGCCCGCCGGGACAGATAGGGAAATATGATAAAGTACCTGAATGTAAACCACTTAGGACAGGGGTGTCAAAGTCCCTCCTCGAGGGCCGCAATCCAGTCGGGTTTTTAGGATTTCCCCAATGAATATGCATGAGATCTATTAGCATACAATGAAATCAGTGCATGCAAATAGATCTCATGCATATTCATTGGGGAAATCCTGAAAACTCGACTGGATTTTGGCCCTCGAGGAGGGACTTTGACACCCCGGACTTACCAGGCCGGGCCACACCCAAGCATGAGTGGCCGAAAGAGCCCAGAGCACACGATGCTGACCGAGCGGATTATCAGTTCTAATTGGGGTTGGTGGATCAAGTAAAATAAAGCACCCAGTTTGCTTCCAACTCATACTTTATTCTTCTAGGAACTTCAGTTTCCAAAATCTCAAAATGGCACTCACAGTTCAAAAGAAAACTTGTATTTCAAAGATACAGTCCAAAATTACTCTTTTCTATTCCAGTGCAATAGTCAATAGATTTCAAAATACTTCCATGCAATTTGATACAGTCTCTTGCTCACAATAACTTTTGGTAGCTTTAGACTGGATCTTGCCTCTGAACTCCTTGGATGCAGAGTTCAGGGCAGAAGGGACCTCCTCCCACAATGACCATTGGCTGTGTTCCCTCCCAACTAGGACCCACAATCCAGTCTATGAAAAAAATCCCCCATAAGGAAAAAGGTCTCCCAACTACTGCCAAGGCTGTGCAGTGCTAATTGCTACAGCCTAGAAACTCTGTGGTTCTTGCCCCAAAGGAATGCAAGGAACCCTCACAAGCCGCTAAGGCTTTCAGTAACCTTTCTTTTGCCTTAAGGTTACAGAGACAGACAGCCCCTTAACTAATACAACAAAACTAGCAAGTCCTTTTAACGTCTCAATTTTGCTGTTTGTCACAGTCTCAGCCTAACTTCCTTTAAACCCCATCGATTTCCATATCCTACTGGTCAGAATCAACATTTCCCTCTTTAAAGTCATGGTCTAAAAAGTCTTCATTATCAGAAGCTTCTCTCATGGATTCATCTAACATTTCAGCTTCCATAAAGTTAGATCTGACCTAGGTGTTAGCCTGAGGTATGCTGCTGCGTGTCCTTGCAACTGGTCTCGTATCACAATTCTGCTTCCTCTCCAGTGTGGGTTGGTTCAGTGGCTGTCCCCTTTCTGAGCACTGCTGCTGGTCTCTATAAGCCTCATGATAATGAGCAACAGATGTGGCTTGTTCCTGACTAAACTGAGGACTAGAATGTTCCCGGTGTTGCTTGGAATTATGTCCCCCATGAATGTTAGGAGATGTGTGGTGCATCTTCCCCCTAGGAACAATATCCAGAGTACTTTTAGTTCCCCTTACTCATTGTTCTTCCTTCTCTAATTCCGGTGAAAACAAATAGGTACTGCTCCTCACTGAACCTTCCTTGTCTGGCTGTAGTTCTGGGTTGAGGAATTGGTGTAGGTAGTGTTTTATCTCTTTGGGAGAGTATTTTCCCCTGCCTAGCCCTAGGCATCGGCGTCCTTTCACTACCCGGCTCAGTCGCAGGGCCTACCTTGTGACAATATATTACTCTTTTCACACACACTTTCAAATGATCTTTACAGCGATCCTGAAAATATGTGTGGCGAGCTGGTCCTGGTGCAGAATGAGCACATAATCAATCACACTATGTATTAAAGGCTTGGGTGAAGTGACAGGCTTTTACCTGCTTCCTGAAGTAGAGGTAGTCTCGAGTTAGATGTAGCCCTTCTGGAAGTCAGTTCCAGAGCATGCTGGCAAGTATCACATCATATAATTTCTTTTGATGAGGGTACAGATGGTGATGCTATGGGTACACAGAATTTAATCTGTAGACAACAAAGGAAGTAGAACTGTGGAGCCAGGCAAGGGGGCAGGTGGACCAGGGGTGGTAGCAACTGAAAAAAATAAGGCGTAAATTAGGGAGTAAAGTGACTGTTTTCTGCTTTTCTTCAGGCTCACTCCATCCCCTCCTTTTCTACACAGGCTTCATGAAAGGGAGATACTGGAACAAATACCCCTGCTATTATAGAGTCTGAAAAGAAATGGTGGAACTGTGCTCCAGGTTGTTCTCCCATAAATTAAGCCCGGTGTGTTGATGTGGAGAGCATACACACACATTTCAATTTCTTAGCAGGTGTAAAAGCATTGGAGTTGAATCTGGGAGCATACGTTAAAAGGCAGCTTGATCCCTAATGGTAGTACCATGATATTACTGCCAGGGGATTGCAAAGCCATTTTGAACTTGATACTGGTAGAGGCAGGAGCGATTTATGATCACTTCTGCTCCATACCCCTAGACCAGTGCTTCTCAACCCAGTCATTGGGGCACACCTAATCTCATCAGGTTGTCTAGATCTCCACAATGAATATGCATGAGATAGATTTGCATACCAACGAGGCAGTTCATGTAAATCTATCTCATGCATATTCATTGTAGATATCTTGAAAACTTGATGGGACTAAGGCCCGGACTCTGTAAGCAGTGCCATTATCAGTGGCCGTTTTAAAAATAGACATCAGTCGCATGTCACACAACGGTGCTGTTTACAGAATCGTGGCTATGTGAAAGTTAGGCACCAGAAATGTAGGCCTTTCACAAGAATCACGTCCACGGAGATGCCGTATGATGCCTAACGCCACTGTCGGCAATAACCATGCCTAGAGTGCCATTAAGTGTTGTGAGGCTCTCTTTTGAGGCGTACTTAGGTGCTTCCATTTTTTAATGACATTTTAATTGGTTTTTAATTGTCATGGTCAATTAGTGCGCCAATTAAACCAATTAAGTTAGGTGGTGGTAGGAGGCAGTAGTAGGCACAACTTAGAGCGCCATTTTTAGAATCAGGTTCAAGTTCAATTTATTTAATATACCGCAAATATAAAACCAAAGTTAAATTAGAGAATGACACAGGGATACATTTTTTCCCCGTCCCCACGGGAACTCATTTTCGCGTCCTGGTGAGTTCTGTCTCTGTCCCTGCCCCATTCCTGTAAGCTGTGTCCTCATCTGCACAAGCCTCAAACACTTTAAAACCATAAGTGTTATGATTTTAAAGTGTTTGAGGCTTGCGAAGTTAAGGTAGAGCTTACAGTAATGGGGCAAGGACAGAGACAGTGACAAAACTTGTGGGGACAGGACGGGAAAACTGAGTTTCTGTGGGGACGGGCAAAAATTTATCCCCTTGTCATTCTCTAGTTAGCCTAAATGGTTTACAATGAATATAAATTGAGGAGGTAAAACAATACAAAAACAAACGCCAATACACTTAAAGGAAAAAATAATAAGGTTAGATTACAATAAAATTTGTGTAGGGAAGTTAGGGAAAGGGGAAAAAAGAGGGGAAACCATAATATAACCTACTTAAAATATAAAAAATTTTTGAGGAGTATATATATATATATATATATATATATATAAAGTATGAACAAAATGTTTAAGAGAAGTAGAATGCCTTTAATTGAGCTTTGAATGTAGATAACAATTTTTCTTCACAAAGATAAATGGGAAGAGAGTTCCAAAGAGTAGGTGCCATTACTGAGAATGAAAAATTTCTGTGAACATCAAGAAATAAATGCTTAAGCTTGCCTCAAGGACTATGTTAAGAAGCACTGCCCTAGACCATGATATATTAACGGAGACATGCTGGTGAGGGAGTTTCTAAAAGGGATAGAGCTTTGTAGGAGTACGTGGAGGAAGTTATGGGGGTGAGGGTATTTAATGGAAGTCCTACAGCAGGGTGTGGGGCTCTTTGAGGGGAGGGTAGAGCACTATACTTTTGAAGCTTTTGCCCTAGGAGCATCTCACAGTGTGTTATAGGCCAGATGATTTTAGGAAGGATAATTAATACCAGCTGGAAGCTGACATTATTTTCTCAAGAATAATGCAGCTTCTGGAGCTCAGCGCAAGCTGGTTATTCAATTTACATAATAATAAGATGTTTTGCATACATTTGCATGTTTTGCATCTCTTTATTATATAGCCTGCAGTAACCACATTAGTAACTAATCTCCTATGTGCTTTGTTTCTATTTAAAAAAAAGAGAGAAAAAAATAAGCAAAACTTCTAAATCTTTGAAAAAGAAAAGTTTTAGCTGAACTTCAATCAAAAAGATGTACTTTTACTGTAAAATAAGTCAACAAGGGACTGTATTTAATACATCCTGAGAGATGAGAATGTCTGTTTTGATATATTTTGTTCAAGCGAAGGGAAATTGCTGTTGATTTTAATGGCAAAGAACAGATCTCTCCTTCTTAGTGGAAAGTATTTCCTCTCAGGATAAACCTAGGTAGTAAACAAGTGATAAATCAGCTCCTTATCTGAGCTTTCATTCCTATATGCATTCTTTGATATCCCTTGTAATGTCCACGCTTTACTAATATTCCGTTATCTCAGTGCTAATACAAACCATGCAGTTCAAAACTTTGGTTTTAATGATAGGTTATATACAGAGGCAAACGAGATAAAAGAAGACAGATAAGACTTGAACAAGTTAAGATACAAGATATAAAACAAGATATGAAGGGTTTACAGTAAAATTGGACTCACAGCGGGTGTAGAAGGTATGCAGCTAGATGCATAAGACATGAAGCAAGACAAATAAGATGGCTACACATTTCACATCTTTCAAACACTCAAAAAAGTGTGCTGAATCCATTAAAGAATAGCACAGCTATCTAACAACTGGCCTTCCTCATTACTACTAATTTTGCCTGCATTTATAGGAGACAATCTAGGGCACAGGTGTCAAAGTCCCTCCTCGAGGGCCAAAATCAGGATTTCCCCAATGAATATGCATGAAATTTATTTGCATGCACTGCTTTCATTGTATTCTAATAAATCTCATGCATATTCATTGGGGAAATTCTGAAAACCCGACTGGATTGCGGCCCTCGAGGAGGGACTTTGACACCCCTGATCTAGGGGGATATTTTCAGATTTAAAAAAAAATAATAACATGGATTTCATTTATTTTCCACTCACAAAAAGCAAGTACAAATATTTGTGTGACTTTTTTTTTAATTCTTTATTATTTTTAAAAAGCCAATGCAAAGTGCAAGTAAACAAACAACTGATACAATAAACAGCACTCATTACAGTCAAATGATAAAATAAGTATATATCACCCCCACCCCCCTCCCTGGATGTATATAACATTAAATCAGAAATCAAAGGGAAATACTAATGATCAAGTCGTACAAAATTTTGTTAATAGAGCCCAAATTTCTTTGAATTTATTATAGTGTCCCAATTGTATCGAATTCATACCTTCAGATTTATATACTTGACATAATGTTTCCCACCAAAAGTTATAGTTTAACCTATCCCAATTTTTTGTGATTAGCTGCATTTTCTATGAAACCATGGCACACTTGAAAACTGGTGAAAATGCCATGGGTAGGTCGAATAGTTTAAAGACTGTGCAGAAAAATGAGCTTTAAAAGTTTGATTTAATTACAACTAGCAACAAGATTTGCAAATCCCCTTATGAAACTTAAGAGGCCAATGGAATAAAATGCATGTCGTATTTATTTTTTACAAAAGAATGCAATCTTTTTATTGTATTAATTTAGCAGAATTTTAAATCTCATTACCTCATCAGGATCATCGGCGCCAACATTTCAAAATAATTGGGAGTACTAAACCCAGTACAAATTAGCATAATGGGGGAGCTTACTCAATATTAGAGGAAGGGGATGGGTCTTGTATGCTGCCTTTTTGTGGTTACACATTGAAAGTGGTTTATATATTTGCAGGTACTTCTTTTGTACCTGGGGCAAAGGAGGGTTAGGTGACTTGCCCAGGGTTACAAGGAACAGTGTGGGTTTGAGCCCACAACCTCAGGGTGCTGAGGTTATAACCAGTGGCGTACCTAGGGTATGTGATACTTGGGGCCCATCATTTTGTGACACACACCACCCCCGGCCCATGATTTTTTTGCCCCCCGCCCCCCCTCCCCCGCTCTTGGTACACCACAGCTACGGTTCGAAAAAGGCTAAGAAGCCAGCGGGAACACCCTCCCGATCTGGCTCTATCCCGCCCCTTTGTGACGCCACCGGACAGCGTTCTCAGCCATTGGTCAACCTTGCCTGGCAATCTTCTCTGCAGGCTGCCGATTAGCTTAAGGTAAGAGCGGGAGGCCAGGGGGGAAGCCGGAGGATGCTGCAAAGAGCCAAGACAGCACTTCCCAACTGACCATCACCCCCTAAAGCAGCAACTGCAAGCCAGCAAGATTCAGCACTGCCGCTCCTGCTCTAGGGGGTGAGGGGGGAGGGACGTGATCTTCTCTGTTAAGGCACCTCAAACCTAGAACTCATTTCCAATTTATATTAGGGCAGAAAAATCACTTAGTAAGTTCAAAGGTCTGCCTGAATTCTATATAACTCAAACATCCTATGAATTCCTTTAAATGAAAATTAAGTGGGTAACTATTTCCCATCCTATTGTCTTAACCCCTATGTTCATTTTATTTGTTTATTAATTGTAATTAAACATATATTCCTCTTGTGTCCTGTAGTGTCATAGTTTTAACAATTGTGTGGTCTTTGTTTTTTTCATTTTTTTCCCCTGATTTTATTACTATTTGTAAATCACATTGGATTATGATATTGCAATCAATTCAAATTTTTAAATAAACTTGAATCAGAAATCGGGCAACACTAATAGACACTCCTGACCCTACCAGAATCTCAAGATCTCCCAGTTTCTTCTTAAGTGTCAAAACCCCCTCCCCCAATCTCCCCATGGGGCTACCTTTAAAACCATAGGTGGTCCAGAGGAGGTCTTTGGGCATGACCAACACCTTCTCACTGGGCTGAGTAGGAGCGACTAGGCCTCACTCCTGTCCAAAGTCCTCCACCCAGATTAACACTGATTTTTAAAAGCAATCCCTAGGGGGAACAAGGGAGGGGGGTCTTGATGCTGAAGAAGAGTTTGGGAGAATTTTGGGAATCTGGGGGTGTCTGTGAAATCTTGAGGCTCAGGGAGGATGTCTAGAGAGCATCTGAGGTTTAATGGCGTCTGAGGGGATACTTGAGATTTAGTGCTGTTGCTGGAGATGTCTT
Organism: Geotrypetes seraphini; assembly: GCF_902459505.1. Classification (NCBI taxonomy): domain Eukaryota; kingdom Metazoa; phylum Chordata; class Amphibia; order Gymnophiona; family Dermophiidae; genus Geotrypetes; species Geotrypetes seraphini. The sequence continues at coordinate 331,387,474 of NC_047084.1, read as the reverse complement.
AAGCCATGACATGTAGGAGCTTGCATGGTATCTTGCAAGCTGTGCTATTCTTTCACTCCTGGATTCAGCAACGGGTTGCTGAATCCCTTAAGGAATCAAGTTTCAAGTTTATTAATATTTTGATATACCAACCATCACAAGTATCTGGTCGGTTTACAATAATAAAAAGTAAACAAAAAATATTTAAAATATTAAAATTATGTATTTAAAAAAAAAAGTCTAAATAAAAATAGGGGGATTGAGATCGAAACATTTACTTGATTACAATTGGTATGGGACAAAAGGAAAGAAATGGTAAGGGAGAGATTTTTTTTTAAATACGTGGTATTAATAAAAATAAAAGGAAAGGAAGAAGGGAAGGATAGAACAAAAGAAAAAATTAATCCTCCACACCCCCCCTTTTAGTCAGTTGGTTTTTCTTAGTGTTTTGGTAATAACTGCTTGTAAGCTTAATGCAAAGATGCTTTCTATTTTTATGCATTTCTAAAAGGTGTTTATTTTCCAGCTAATTAGGAGTCATTTGAAAGTTTGAAAATTGCTGTTTTGGGTGTTTTTGCTGCACAGGTACTAGTTCAGTAAAACATTCATGCAATTAGAAAATCATCATAAGAGAAACAGCACAAAAACAGAGCAGAGGATCTAAAATAGTCAATAAGAGAAAAAAATGCTGCTTTCCCCCATTTTTTAAAGTGGGTTTTTCACTTATTTATTTTATTTATTCACTTTTCTATACTGTTCTCCCAGAAGAGATCAGAATATAAAGCCCGAGAGCTTTTCTCGATGGGTGGCTCTAACGCGGAGCTGGGAGGCCCACGGGGCCGCCCATCGGGTAGGTAATGGGGGAGGGGGGTTGAGACAGGAAGGGCCCTTAATTTGTAAGGGAGGAGGTCTTTTCCGCCGTGGGATTGACCTACGATAGAGTAGAGTCGCAGCCGCAGGGATAGGTGGGTAGGGGTATTAATAGAAGGGCTATCAGAGGACCTTAATGGTTTCCGGTCCTCCGAGGCAGCTTTCCCGCCCTCCCGCCCGCTAGTACAAGAGGGTGAAGTGTTGGGTTTTGGTTGGCGGTATCCCGAGCTACTGGCGGCTGGTCTCATCATGGGATGAGCGGTGGGCCGGCTGGGAGCCGTGCCTGGTGGGTTGAACGACCCTGGACAATGGGGCATGTGGATACATGCCACCCCTCGGACCCTTGCTTAGACGGCTGGGTCGGGGGCCATTCACATCTATGTCGGTAGCTCGGGATCAGGGTCATAATGGTGATACCATTGTGCTGGTTTAATTGGTTAAATTGTTATTTAATGCTGTTTGTAATATGTTATTTATAATATGTTAAATGTTATTTAAATATGTTATTGTACAATAAACAGGGCTGCGGCCAGGTTTCACCACACAGGTTTACGTGTATCATTGGGGTTGGATAAAGGTTTTAATGGGTAGGTAAAAGGTAAGCATTAGGGAGCGGGCCGCTCCAGCTTCCGTTGTTACAGTTTACATGAATTTATTCAGGTACTCACACATTTTTCTCTGTCCCGGTGGGTTCACAATATATCTAATGTACCTGGGGAAGTCTGACAAGGACGACAAAATAGAGTTTACAAAGCATGGTAAAAATCTATTACATGACAAAACATGTAAGCATAGTTCAGCAAAACATATTATGATAAACATACTATTATAGAACATAGCTAGCACAGTATGACATGACTAGTAAAACCAAGGCAAGCACGCATGATGACATCAAACACAAAAACGAGAACTGCAGGAACTTTATTGGAGTCAATAAAATGTTGATGTCCATAAGATGGTTCTCATTGATAAGAAGACAAGATCTGACATGGTCCCTGTTTCAAAAAATAATAGGATAAGAATGGTGAACAGCATGACAGAGTATGGTAGAACACTGGATGACAAAACATGGTATGGTCAGACATAGAATGAAGCGCATCAGTGTCTTGAGACTTGAGGCAGTGGAAAGTGGAGCCTTTTATCAGAATGTCCTTGGAATTTGGGTTGGCACGCTCTCATTAAGGGACAGGGGAAGAGGTGCGTTTTTATTGCCTTCCTGAAGTTCAGTAGACCTTCTAATGATCTTATGTGAGTAGGTACTTTGCTCCAGAGGCATGGTAGGTAGTGCGAGTAAGATCTTTTTTGGGTGTTCTCAAGGCAGAGAGTGCATCCTGAGGGAAAGCATAATCATTTTTCTTCTTGTGAAGGAAGCAGTCGGTTTGGGGCATAGGGTTGACGTTTGTAGGCCATATTGGCTGGTACCATGTCCTGGAAGAATTTGTAGGCCATTACTAGGCCTTTGAATATACATTTTTTTTGTCAACTGGCAGCCAGTGTGCAACATCTGGAATCTTTTATGTGTGTAAATTTATTAAATCCTATATATAAATATAAGACAATGGAATTCCATGACAAACTCAGATCATCATCATAATGCATTCTGCTCAAATTTCAAAAGTAAATGTATACTTAGTAAGGATGTGCATTTGTTTATAACAATATTTCCCAGTGTTGATGGTATTTTGATGCAAACAAAAATGAGCAGGAAATCCCCCATACACACACACAAAAAAATTTGTGATGGATTTGTATTATATCAATAAATACTCTAAGTGAGTATGCACTTTTTTGAATGAATGTACAATGTTAACAGAGGGGTAAATTCTATATATGGAGCCTAAAAATCAGTGCCAAAAAAAGCACTATTCTATAAGTTGTGATTAACATTAAGCACAGTTTATAGAATAGCACTTACATCTGGGAACTGTGCCTAACCTTAGGTGTGGCCATCTGCCCCAATGAAAATGTGGTACAAATACCCGCACCTAAATTTAGGTGTGGATGCCTTTATTCAGTAATTACACACATGATTAAAGCATCGCCCCCGATCAGTCCATGACACGTTCCACTTTTGTGTCCCCTTTTATGACTCAAGCATAAAATTTAGGTGCAGATCCCATGCTTAAATTCGCACATATAACTTGTAATTAATTCTAATTATTGCCAATAATTTGTTATTGAAATGCCAATTATTGGCGCTAAATGGCTTGTTATTCAATTAAATTGCAGGTACAAATTGGGTACATGACATAATTTGTGCATGCAATTTTCAGCACTTTTATATTCATGAAGAGTGTTCGCTATTCACAAAGGACACACATTTTTCCCAAAAATGCACGCATAACTCAACCATCAGAAAACAAACTGGCAAACAGTTCAGAATTTCTAAAAGGAATGAAGACATTGGGTGGTAAATACATATCCATTCCTGCAGGTATTTTAGAAAAAGCTCCATCATGTGGAGGGGCATTTTCGATATGATGTATACTGTATATACTTGAATATGATGAGATTTTTGGGCCAAAAAAATGGCCCCAAAATGGGGGTCTCATCTTATATTTGGGTCAACACCCACCTACCCCACCCTCCTAGATTTGTTGCAGGCCTCCGCTGGTCTGCCATATGACCTGTTAGACCGGGACAGGAGAGATCCCTCCCTTCTCCTGTCCCAGCTGATTCAGACAATTTTTTTTACCTTCCACCCCCCCCCCCCCCGGCATACCTTTTTGATCCCTGGTGGTCCAGCGGTGTACTGGGCAGAAGTGAGCTTTTTGTGCTCCTGCCCGGTGCTGAGTCACTTGCTGAATGGCTGCCACCAGTTTTCGCGGGACTTGTGAGAACTGGCAGCAGCCATTCAGAGAGCGGCTCACGGCTGGTGAAGGAGGGCTGAAGGGGGCTGAGTGCATATCCTGGCAGGGCAGGGCACATAAATATTGCTCCTTCTCCAGCTTATATTCCAATCAACCTGTTTTCCTCGTTTTTTGGGGGGAAACGGTATTTCGACTTATATTTGGATCATTTTATATTCGAGTACATATGGTAAGTCTAAAGTTGGATGTTTTGGGCAGAATGTCCACAAACCCAGAAGAAAAAATGTCAATTTTCAAAGCTACCGGATATCAATCTTTTATTTTTGAAAATAACATAGGCATAAGTTTTGGTTCTTAGGGCATCTACCTTTTTTAGTCATTTTCAATAATAAAAATGTCCACATGAAAAACACGCAAAAGTAAGTTTTGTACACATACCCAACTATCTTGTCTGATCGGGGCAGAGAAATCCCCATCAGCCAAGCTGGTTTTGGCGATTCCTGCCAGGATCAGCTGGAGCCCTACACCCCTTCACCAACCTACCCCAACATCACCCAACATTCGTGCCCCCCCCCCCCCATCACCAGACACCCCTTACATCAAACAACATCCCCCACATCACCGGATACCACCTGACTTCAGGTACCTACCACATATCACCAGATACCCCCAACTTCAAATGATACCCCCACACATACACACACATCACCAGACACCAACCAAGTTCAGGCAACACTCACACACACACACACACACACACACACATCACTGGGCACCAACAGACTTCAGGAAACTGTGCCTCCCACATCATCTGACAACCCGTACTTTGCACTGCAAAAAAGGCAGGAGGGAAGCCCACACCCTCCTGCCTACAGGACCGCACGCTATGAATGATGGGCCTTCCCCCTCTCAATGCATCTTGGGATGCAGTGGGAAGGACCTAAGGCCTTGATTGGCTCACTTTCAAGTAGGCACTTAGCTAAAGGTGCCTACTATTTGCTAGGTGCCTACCAGAAAGTAGACATGGTTATGGGCAGATTGTGGGCATGTTTTGTGGCTAGGGCCCTAAACTGGACTTAGGTGCTGGTAGGTACCTAACTTAGATGCCAGTATTTATGCCAGGAAAACCCTGGTATAAATAGGGGACACCTAAAATTTTTACACCTACCAGCTCCTAAGTTCAATTCAGGTGCTACTAGGCACAATTTTATAAATGGTCCCTCTATCCACCATGTTCCTTGGTGCCTATTTTTTAAGCACCGTTCATAGAATTGGGGCCTGAATACTACATTTAGGTATCTGAATTGATGTATGTTATTGACATAAGTGGATGTGCCTATATGTCAACTTTCACTAGTATTATGTAATGGAATCTGGGCAACGCAGAGCATCCAGGCATCAAATTTCAAACACCTGTTCTAGAATTGCCTACATTGTGTCCACCCAACTTTTTTTTTTAAGGACTGTATTTGTTTCCTATTGTTTGTTTTGTTTTTTTTTGTCTCAGTCTAACTACTGTATATCTCTGTCTATCTGTGCTTAAAATTATTGTAAAGCTGCCTCGATGCTTATGAAATGATGAGCAGTATAACAAAAGTCCTAATAAAAAATTAAAGCTTTCTGCTCCTGACAGGGCCGCCATCAGAAATTTCTGGGCCCCTTACTGAGCAATCCTATTGGGCCCCCCACACACCCCTTCCCCCCCCCCTCCGATCCCCCCTTCTTCCATGGGCCGAATACACACATACTTTTCTCTGTCGCCGCACTCTTTGACCAAAAGATTTGTAAGCCTGCAACCACGTCAAGGTAGACTCTTTCAGCAGGGCCCTAACCTAACCTAAACTAATCTATACCTATCTATTCTAAACTAACATATGTCTAATACTGAACTAATAACAAAATAACAAACACCTGCATAATAAATAACTAATAAATAATAGTGCTAGTAGCTATAATTCACTTTTGAATGTAAAATCTCAGTTAAGGATTTCTTTTGACCTTTGTAGGCCAGAAGTAGATCACAATTGCACAATATTTTTTGTAACAAGTATTAAATGTGTTTTTATAAATACTGTAAGCTTAATAAATATATCAGAAAAAACTACACATCTGAGCGCATATCTGAACATACACATCTGTATGATCCCATCCTCCTCTGCTTGCCTATAGCTGCATCGTGCATGTTAAAAATGTACGATATGTTGATATGTGCACCTTCCTTCCTTCCCATCCATCCTCCTCAGCCTGTCCTTACACATCCACAGCTGCATGTTAATGATGATGTATATGTTATGATGATAAATAAGTGCATATGAGCCCATCATTAACATGCAGCTATGGATGAATATAAAAAAGAAACAATATTCTGTACAATTGTCAATTTATAAATCAGCGTCTTCTCCCCATTCTCTCTTCCCCATTTCCCTTCAGCGTCCTCAGCCCACTCTCTCTCCACTTTCCTTCAGCACACGCACATAAAAACAAGCAGGTAATTTATATCATTTTCATTCTATTCATTCATAGAAATTAAAGTCTAAATAATGCCAGTCACATAACAAAACATGATTTAACAAAAATAATTCCCTGCACAGTCAAGCCTTCAAGGATTACTAGATGTCTTTCAGCAGTTCCCCTCCCTCCCTCCCCCTTACTTTTGTGGCCAAGTCAAAATGATCTACCAACAATAAAATTTTAAAACACAAAGCACGCTGTACGCAGAGAAAATGTTAATTATCATTTATATTCCGCAGGTTTTCAAAGAGGTCAAGGCAGATGACTTTATGCAATGTCACGTCAGTAACAACTATACAAAAATAGACAAATATTCCTCTCCCTTTTTACTAAAATGTTTTTTAGCGCAGGGAGCTGCGCTGAATGCCCCACGCTGCTCTCAATGCGCATAGGCTCCCTGCGCTAAAAAACGCTATTGCGGTTTAGTAAAAGGGAGCCATAGTGCAAAATATAGACAGCATATATAAATTCTCAAAGCAGACACATTTTGATCACTAAATTAAAAATAAAACCATTTTTCCTACCTTTGGTAATTTCATCAGTCTCTGGTTGCACTATTCTTCTGACTGTGCATCCAATATTTCTTCCCTTCTTTCAGCCTCCTGTATGCTTTCTCTCCTCCAGACCTCATTCCCTCCCCAAACTTTTTCTTTGTTTCACCCTGCCCCTTCTTTCTTTTTCTCTCTCTCCATACCCCCTTTCTTTCTGTATGTCTGTTTTTCTCTCTCTCACCCTGCCCCCTTCTTTCTCTCTCTACACCCTCTTTCGTTCTGTATGTCTGTCTTTCTCTCTCTCTCTTTCCGTGCCCCATTTTTCTTTGTTTCATCCTGCCCCCTTTCTTTCTTTCTCCCTGCCCTCCCCTATGCCACCACCATTGGGAAAATGCTGCCACCGCCACTGGGGAATAGGCTGCCACTGCCGCCATCGGGAACAGGCCAGTGCCGAGTTCGCCCTGCTTCTCTCCCCGTGGGGCCAACCAACTCTCGCCACCCGACGTCAATTCTAACGTCGGAGAGGACGTTCTAGGCCAGCCAGGCAGCGATTGGCTGGCCCAGAACGTCCTCTCCGACGTCAGAATAGACGCGAGTGGCGAGAGTTGGCCGAACCCACAGGGAAAAGCAGGGAGAACTTGGCGCCGGCCTGTTCCCGATGGCGGCGGTGGCACTCAAGTGGCTAAAGAGCCGCAGTTTGCCAGCCTAGGAATAACACTGGAGAGTGGCCAGCTATGCACCCCCTTGGGACGTAAACCAGGGGCGGGGCGGATCGCCCCCCCACCCTAATATGCTACTATCTGTACCTCACTCCCTCCCTATGACCAAAAATTCTCTTTTCTTCTATTCCCCTGTGTACACAACCATCTCTTTCCCTCCCTTACTCTCTCCCAAGTTCATGCCTTCTGTGTCCAAAAATGCATTCCCTCCCCCACCTCAGCATCTCTTTCCCTCCCTTCCTCTCTCCCAAGTCCATGCCTTCTGTGTCCAAAAACCCATTCTCTCCCCCACCTCAGCATCTCTTTCCCTCCCTTCCTCTCTCCCAAGCTCATGCCTTGTGTCCAAAACGCACTCCCTCCCCCCTTTTGTGTTCCGCGTTTGCCTCCCAGCCCATCTTTGCAACTTTCTCAGCAAAACGAAGCTCAAGCCGCGAGGCTTGTCTTCTGTTTCCTGCCTGCCCTGCTGCGCACAAATAGCCGACCGGAAGTATTCTCCGACGTCAGCGCTGACGTCGGAGGGCAGGCTTTGCTTAAGCCCTCCCTCCGACGTCAGTGCTGACACCGGGGAACACTTGCGATCGGCTATATGTGAGCGGCAGGGCAGGCAGGAATAGAAGACGAGCCTCCGGCTCGAGATGTATTGAATTCCGCGGGTCCCCCGTCCAGCTCTCTCCTGTCCACGTGGGGCGGACCGCCCCTCCCCCTAGACTGTGGCCTAGGATCCTGGGGGAGCCCGGGCCCCCTGTCAGCTCCGGGCCCCTGAATGCAGGACTGGTGGTACTACCCTGATGGCGGCCCTGGCTCCTGAGTATACAGTTGAAGTTATTAGGGCTATTGAAAGATCTCTAGATGAAAATAACTTCTGTGAGCCAGGCATGCTTTCCTTTCCATTATATTTACCACACTGTATTCACATTATTAGTTCTGGTGACAATAGATGATTGTGTCATTTAGAATTTGATTTTGCCCTGTCTGACTACAAGCAGTGCTGCTATCATCCATTACGTGCCTAGAATTGAGGGTGGCAGTGGTAACAGCTGCCTCCACTTTTATGACCCCTCCAGATGCAGCACCTGAAACCTGCCTGCATCTCAAATAAGTCAAAGTGTAAAAGTAGTTGGACATTTTAGGAGACAGCAGAAATATTGATATTAAAATTAACTTTACAGATGACATTTACTTTTGCCTCATAACTTCTTTCAGCGTTGTCTCAGGACTCATGTTATCCAAACTTTCTTTCATATCTTAACAGGTAATTAAGGGGTTCTTTTATTAAGCTGAGGCAAAGAGTGGTCTTAGCACACCCTTGCATTGAATTTCCCTACACTACGGCTGTTTTGGCTACAGCTGTAAAATGACCAATTTTCCAACCTTTGTAAAAATGGCTATGTGCTAAAATTGCCACTGGTGTTGGCTATTAATTTAAAAAATTGCCATGTGAACACGTGGAGGGGCATAATCAAAACATATGTCTAAGTCCGATTTGGTTGTATGGCGCTAGAAGCCCAAAATCTGTAGCGGGAAAATGCCCATTATTAAAAAATACATCTAGACTTTTTTTTTTCTTCTAAATCATCTATCTGGACATCCAGAATATTGCTCATCCAGACCGCCAGTATGTCTATCTTTTTACTACATTTTTGACCAAAATTTTATCCACGTCCCAAACACCCACAACAAGTCCATTTAGGCACGGGAAGGGCCAATATTGAAATGGACTGGCAACTCACACATGGCAACAGAGCCCCCAACATCCTCGGCAGGAAGGATGCCCAATCCCTCCTGCTGCAAAACACTAAATTCCTGGCAGGAGGGATGCCAACTCACTCCTGCCAACAAACAGAGAACCTCCCTCACCCCAAGAAGTCTACAAAGGTTAGGGGAAAGAGATGAAGTCCAACTCCAAACTGAGAAAAATGGTAATGATTCTATAATTTAAGAATATTAAATCTTTAACCCCCAAGGGTTTGAATGACTATATAGAGTGGCAACATACTTACTGAGTGTGAATGTTTCTTTAAAGGTTTTGTTTCAAGTTTCTTTGCTAATTGTCTCGGTCAGGTGCTTGGTCACCTGACTTTTTCATTTCACCTGTGTCTGTTTCTGCGAGTTAAAAAGAGGGCGTCCTCTCCGAACCAGTGCCATTTCTTTCCTGCTTTATCCACGAACTTGAGAGTCATTGAGCAGTGCGGTTCCTGAGGAAGGGGGTGTTCACCCCCGAAACGGAGTCCGTTGAACGTTTATTTCATTTACTGCTTGTGGATCACCATCTCCACTACACACGGAGAAGCTAAGTTCTTACAGGCTGTGTATTTTTTGAGCTTGGTTGGATTTGGACACTAAACTTTCCAGTTTGGCCCCCAGCTTAGGGGTAAGAGATGAATTCCTTCTTTATTTTGATAATGTGTGTTTTTTTCATTTGAGTTTTTTCACACATAGCACTTTTGCACTATTTAAGCACTAGAAATATTATCCGGAGCGAGCCCGGGGATGTTTCGCAGTTAACATCTTTCTGGGTGTAAACCCGCGACAGCTTTTCCCTGGAGGTTCCAGAGGTTGCTGTGTGACTGAGGGCTCGTTCGTTTAATATTCTTAAATTATAGAATCATTACCATTTTTCTCAGTTTGGAGTTGGACTTCATCTCTTTCCCCTAACCTTTGTAGACTTCTTGGGGTGAGGGAGGTTCTCTGTTTGTTAGTTTGTTGCTGTACCTCCTCCATTTAGGGTTCTATTTTTGTCTTGTTAAAACTCACTCCTGCCAGCATCCCCTGAATCCCCACCTTCCAAAGCCCACCTGGATCCCTTGACCTTTAACAGAAAGGCTGGCTAGAGGGATGCCAATTCCTTGTGGCTGGCAGGTCCGCCTCTTCAGAATGATGGGCTTTCCCCTATCCGGTGCATAGGAGGGGCTTTAGGAAGCTGGGCCAACCGGAATCTTAGGCTTCTTTCCCAGTGCATTTTGAGATGCACAGGAAGTGGCCTAAGACTCCGATTGACCATATCCCTAAGGTCCCTCCCATGGGAGTGGCTTTAGTTATATGGCCAATCAGAGTCTTAAGCTTCTTTATGTCAATTTAAGTTGCTTTAAGTGTATGTTAACATCTAATATCTCTTAGTAAAAGGGCCTCTAAATTATTTTACTTTATCTTATTGGAGGACATGCCTTACAAAGAAGCTTGAAAGGAGTAGAAGCAAATTAGTAATATACAACTTACATAAGTGCAAACCTGTCCAACAGATGTGTATAAAAGAATTACAAAATAAGAACATAAGAACATAAGCAATGCCTCTGCTGGGTCAGACCTGAGGTCCATCTTGCCCAGCAGTCCGCTCATGCGGCGGCCCAACAGGTCCAGGACCTGAGAAGTAATCCTCTATTTATACCCTTCTATTCCCTTTTCCAGCAGGAAAATGTCCAATCCTCTCTTAAATCCCAGTACTGTATTCTGCCCTAATAACGTCCTCTGGAAGCGCATTCCAAGTGTCCACCACACGTTGGGTAAAGAAGAACTTCCTGGCATTTGTATTGAATTTGTCCCCTTTCAACTTTTCCGAATGGCCTCTTGTTCTTTTATTTTTTTTAAATAATAAAATGTACATATTTTTGCTATAACTAATCTAAAAAATATCTACACGAAAATGGCTGGGAGGTGTTACCTCATGCTCCCTACAGTCCAGTCATGAGTCCACCAGACTTCGACCTTTTTCCCAAAGTTGAAACAACCTATGAGTGGACATTGTTTTGCATCTCTGGAAGAGCTTTCTTCTATCGGTACCTGAGCCATTCAGCTGGGTTGTGGCCTGTTGCCAGCCCAAATGACTTCTGTAGTTTTTTTCTCAAGTATTTCTTTACAATCCTTCAATTTAGTCTCCCTACTTTGCAATGACTGAGTCCAAACATTCGGGAAGCTTCATTATTCCATCCAAGACACCATTTTGTTCAGCAACTGAACAAAACAGTGTCTTGGATAGAATAATAAATCTTTCTGAACGTTGGGACCCTTTCACTGTAAAGCAGGGAGACTATATTGAAGGATTGTAAAGAAATATTTGAAAAAAAATAAAACATGTAAATTAAAAAACATAGTGTGCATTATTTAGGAAATGACCCTCGTATATGAAAAAACCCACTCCTTAAAAGAAGGAAAAAAAACTACAGAAGTCCTTTGGGCTAGCAACAGGCCACAGGCCACAAACCAGCAACGTGCCCGAACTTCAGTAGTCCTTGCAAAGTTCCCTTCACCGGGCCCTTGCAACAAACACAAAAGTTTATCTGGTTATAAGGGTTTGTCCCATTAATTACAATGCTTTTTCATGCCTCACACAAGCACTGGCAGGTTCTTGCTCCACAGAGCTGAGTGCAGAGCACAAGTTGCTGTGTCTGCTTTTAAACTTAATTTTGATAAGCACAAAAAGTATCCCTCAAGTTTCAAGTTTATTTAAAATTTGATTTGATCGCAATACCGTGATCCAATGCGATTTACAAATATAAAAACAGGGTTTTAGTAAAAGACACACATATTTTAAGACTATAACAGTACACAAAACAGGAGGAGAGCAGATTGAACTACAATGTTTTAAGAGAAAAGAGAACGTATAGAGTTAGAACAGTAGGATAGGGAATTGTTATCCACTTAATTTTCATTTAGAGAATATTAGCTCACTGAGGAATTGTGTTCTATAGAGTTTGAGCAGCTCAACTGAAAGCATCCTTGAAGAGCCAGCTTACACCTTTAAACTTAATAAGCAATCTTTCTTCCCTGATATGTATTGGAAGGGAGTTCCAAGTTTGTGGTGCTGTAACGGAAAAAATTGTGTCATTCCACATATAGATGAATCTCATGGAAGGGACTGAATGGAGAGATTTCTCTTCAAATATCACCTCTATGCTGATGACTCCCAGATCTACCTCTCCACACCAGATATCTCTCCACAGTTCAGGCCCAAATTTTAGCCTGCCTGTCTGACATTGCCGCTTGGATGCCGCTTAGATGCACATCTCCCTTGAGAAGCATACAGTGATATGGGGACTAAAACTATCCCAGGATACACCTGGCAGGGCCTCCGTGTGTGCAGATCACCGTACTTGATGGACCCAGGGTCTGATCCGGAGAAGGCAATTCTTATGTTCTTATGGATGTTTTTATGGATGTCTCGCCGCCATCCCAAACTGAATATGGCTAAAACTCTTCTTTCCGCCTAAACTCACCTCCCCCCTCTCGCCGTTCTCTATTTCTGTGCATAATACTATCCTCCTCCCTGTCTCGTCAGCTCGCAACCTTGGGGTGATCTTTGATTCCTCTCTCTCCTTCTCTGCTCAGATCCAACAAATCACTAAATCCTGTTGCTTCCTCTATAATATTACCAAAATCCATCCTCTTCTCTCTGAACATACTACCAAAACCCTTGTCCATGTTCTCATCACCTCGCGCTTAGAGTACTACAACTTACTTCTCTCGGGCCTCCCAGGCACCCGTCTCTCACCTCTTCAATCTGTTCAAAATGCTGCTGTACGACTCATATTCTATGAGAGAGCCACTATTCTCACATTACCCCTCTCCCCAAGTCACTTCATTGACTCCCCATCCATTTCCGAATACAGTTTAAACTCCTCTTGCTGACTTACAAGTGCATTTACTCTGAAGCCCCCCAATATCTCTCTTCACTTGTAACTTTGACTAACTGATGTGAACCGCCTAGAACTCTCTGGGTTTTGCGGTATATAAAATAAAAGTTATTATTATCATTCTCTCCCTCTATGCTCCTCCCTATGATCTCCATTCATCATGCAAGCTCCTCTTATCTGTACCCTTCTCTTCCACTGCCAACTCCAGACTCCATCCCTTCTTTCTTGCGGCACCGTATGCCTGGAACAGGCTGCCTGAATCAATATGTCACGCTCCATCCCTAGCAGTATTCAAATCCAAGCTAAAAGCCCACTTTTTTGAAACTGCTTTCAACTCTTAACTCCCACACACTACTGTCAGATACCTTTACCCACTGTATCATTTCCTCTACCATTATCACCCCAACGATGAAATGTCCTGTCTAAATTAGATTGTAAGCTCTTCTGAGCAGGGAGTGTCTATTGTATGTTAAAATGTACAGCGCTGCATACACCTTTCAGTGCTAAAGAAATAATAAATAGTAGTAGGAACATGTGGAATCAGGAGTCAAAAAGAATTTTCCACCCAGATGTCACAGCACACTCCCCACAACTTCACACAATCCCCATCAATGCCATGTACTTTAAGGCTTTGGTAACAAGGAAGAAAAAACAATGCTTTTATAGTATGGAAACTAGCTAATATGTAAAGTTTGTTCCTTTAAAAGTTAAACTGTCTTTATAAAGGTACCTACAATTTATCTTTTATCCCAAAATTATCAAAGCACAGACCACAATAATGTTCACTTACCCAGAGAAATGCTGTCTTCTCCTCTCCTCTGCTCTCAGAAAGAAGGTTACCGGGGATATTTCCTCTCTATATAGGTTTAATTCTTAGGGGACTGCTACAAACAGAACCTTTGAAGCTAACACAGTAATCAGATTGCCCTGGTGACCTTTACAGCTATTCTACCTTCCTCACGGAACAATATTTAACACCTAATTCAGGTCAGAAGCATTGCTTCCTTTCCCTTATGGCAAAAAAACAATCTAACTTTTTTTAAACAGAAAGTTTGAGCTCTACGACTAACTTTTTTAAAGCTTTAACCTGTTACATTTAATTTTCTACCTCTAATAAAACAATTCACATTCCTGTTCTTGGCAATACTGAAGAACTCTTTAGGCGTATACAAGGAGCTTTGTCAGCGTCGGAGAGCAGCCCACTGAGGACATAGGGAACGAGAGAGACCCTGGCGGTTTCTTCTTGGGCTAGAAACAACTCTAAGCCCTGACATAAGGGTGCCACCCCCGCAGCCTCAGACTACCAGCTCTCCAAGGGGTGCGGAAACCCCGGAGGTCAGGGTTATTTACTCTCCTGAGGCAAGCAACAGTACATCTGAGAATTTGAAACTAGGAGCTCATGTAATTGTGAGCCCCATTGAAGTTTCTGGGACAATTTCAACGTTGGAAGGTAGATTGTGCCAGTCGGGACAACGACAACTTGTGCAACAGTCTGGTGAGCACTATTTCACTACTCAACCTTTAATTTCTTTGGAGAAACCTTCAGAGGTAACCCTGGAATCTTTATGGGATCTTATGCCGGCCTGTTGAAGTCTAAATTTTCAACAAATCGAAGGGAAACTATGTGAACATACTAAAGAGTTGAAAGATTTGAAAAGTGAAGTGACTGCTTTTAATTCCTCTGTTCGGAAACTTGAACAGGAAATTAAAACTTCCAGACAATTACAAGAAAGTCTAATGAAAGATAATATTAGCCTTAGGAGGAAGATGGAAAATTTGAAAAATAATTCTAGATATAATAACTTAAGGCTGATTAATTTCCCTAGGCTAACGTTGGTAACACCTAGGAAATGTTCAAGAGGTATCTGCTTGAAGTATTGGGGGTTTCAAAAGAATTGTTATCCCCCACTATCACGAGTATATTATTTGCCTGACAAAAATCAATCTCAAAAAAGGTCTCTTGATCAAGAATTATTAAATGTATCAGAATTATTGGAGAAAGCAGATAAAGAAGCAGCAGTGCCAACAACTTTGATTATATCTTTAGCTCTTTCTATTGATAAAGTTTGGTTGTTAAAACTTTTCTTTAAAAATAGATAGAAAGAATTCATAGGATATAAAATACAGAAGTTCCCAGATTTTTCACGGGAGACGCAGAAGCGTCACCGTGAATTTATTTTGATGATACCTGGGGTTTTATCTTTTGGGTGCTACTTTTTACTTGTAAGTGTATAGTGTGTTACCGCACAGTTAAATATGCTTTCTTTGAGCCAAATCAGTTGACTTCTTTTTTAGGGCTGTCCCATTTGGAGGTAGAAAAATCTTCAGCCCTATTGATTAAGGAATGTAATTCTTATACTCAGCGTTATAGCCATTATTATCCTTTAAAGTGTATGTTTAGTTCATTTTTCTTATTTTCTCGCTATATTGTGATATCCTGGATCATATAATTGAGGACTTGAGCATAATTATCTAAGACTTATTATTCTTTTGTTTTTTATATGTATTCTTTGATGTATATATATATGATAGCAAATATTGCTTTCTGTACAAGTTATTCTTGGTGATTTAATTTGAAAATTAATAAATAAATAAACCAATTCACTATACACTATGGGGCTCATAATCAAAAAAGAAAAAAGTCTAAAAAGTGGACCAAATGGGTACGTGGACGATTAAAAAGCCTAGCATAGAGTGAAAAGGGGTGTTTTTAGAGGAGGGGAAAGGGCGGGAGGTGGGCCGACCTAGACATAGGCGTACAGCAGGTATAACCAAAAGTTTAGGCAGGTTGCCTAGTCGGCACTTATACGTTTTGATGTAGACCAAGTCAAAACAGGTATAAGTGCCAAAAAAGGGACCGCTGAGCTGATTGCGGCTGCCGCGATGAGCTCAGCAGCCCCGGCAACCTGCCCACTCCCCCACTGCAACCATCACGACAGGAGAGATGGCTTATCTCTCCAGCCGCGATGGTGATCGCCCACCCCCCCCTGAACCATTTCTCCTGCTGTAATCCACCCCTCCACCCTGATCGGATCGGGCAGGAGGGAGCCCAATCCCTCCTGTCCTGCTGAAACCCCACCCGCCCAACACAATCAGGGCAGGAGGGAGCCCAAGCCCTCCTGCCCCGCAAAAACCCTCTAAACCCCACCCCCACTAAGATATGGGCAGGAGGGATCCCAGGCACTCCTGCCCTTGACGTACCCCCTCCCACGGTTGCCCCCCCTGAAACCACCGATATGTCTGCCGAACCCCTCCCACCTGCCGACTCCACAACACCTCCTGCTGACCCTGAGAATCCACCCCCCATCCCCAACACCCCCCCCCCTTTAACTTAAAAACTGTTGGCCGGACAGACGGGTCCTAAGTCTGTCTGTCTGGCGGGCCGACCATCCTCAGAATGGAGGGCATTAGGGCCTAATTGGCCTAGGCACCTCAAGCCCTGTCCACAGGTGGGGCCTTAGGCACCTGGGCCAACCGGAATTGGCCCAGTTGCTTTAGGCCCCTCTTGTGGGGGGGGGGCCTTAGGCACATGGCCTGTGTTGGGCCCATGTGCCTAAGGCCCCACCTGTGGGCAGTGCTTGAGGTGCCTAGGCCAATCAGGCCCTAAGACCCGCTATTCTGAGGCTGGTGGGCCCGCCGGACGGATGGGCTTGGGACCCATCCGGCAAACTGTTTTTAAGTTAAAGGGGGAGTGTCGGGTGGGGGGTGGAGTCATGGGGTCAGCATGGGGTCGTGAGGTCAGCAGGTGGGGGTGGGGGGTGATCGTGTGTGGGGAGTGTCAAGGGCAGGAGGGCCTGGGATCCCTCCTGCCTGTATCTTAGTGTCGGGTAGGGATTTTGGCGGGGGCAGGAGGGCTTGGGCTCCCTCCTGTCTGATCCGATTGGGAGGGGATGGATCGCAGTAGGAGAGATGGCTAATTTCTACCACTTGGCAGCCTGATGCCCTTGGAAATCAGTCTGGAAACATAGGCCTGGCAAGCTATACTGATCTTTTAAGTTTCGCCAATCAGGCAACCCTTTCTGAAAGGCCTATTTCAACTGCAACCATTTAAAAGCTTGAGACTTTGATATACCGAATGATTGTTGCAGTTGTAATAAATTTAGCATTTTCCCATCAGAGATTACATCATCTTAAGTATGAATGCCTGCTTGCAGCCAATATTTCCAGAGAATTTTAGACTTTCCGATTTGAATCCTGGAGTTTAACCGTAGAGATTGACACATGGATTGATGAATCGGAATAGGTGTTAAATTATTAATAAATTTTAATGTATTCCAGGTGGAAAATAAAATTCTATTGTCCTTATAAATCCTAGGCAACTTGATACTCAAAATTTGGTACAATCGTAATGGGGACATGAGTTTACATTCTAATATTAGCCAGTCCGGAAGATGCTCCATGAGTTCAGGAAGGATCCAATACATACTCTGACGCAGAATGAATGCTTGATGATATCTATAAAAAATTTGGAAAATTTACTACACCCACCAAAATTGCTTTTTGCAAAGATACTAAGGCTACTCTAGCAGTTTAACCTGCCAAACAAATTTCGTAAGAATCCCATTTAGTTTCTTATAAAATGAACTTTGAAAATAAACTGGCAACATACTCATTTGGTAACAAACCACAGGCAAAATCATCATTTTGATGGTTTGGACTCTTCTCCCACCAAGAAAGATGACAGCTTGAATACACTGCAGAGTCGATTTTTTGTTTAAGTCCAGGAAGAGGAAGGCCTATCGCAATGTAGGCCTGAAGAATAATCTGGAGCTAAAGAGTTTGGTGGCGGTCAGTGGCGTACCTAGGGTATGTGGCACCCGGGGCCCATCATTTTTTGACACCCCCCCCCCCCCCCCCCCATGTAAAAAAATTTTTTTTTTTGCAATAACCATGAAATGGAATAAATGGTCAGAATAGAAACAGGCAGTGAAAATTTTCTTTTATTGAACCTCATATATGTAACCATTATTCCAAACATAACATAACATAAATTATGTCTAAATTGTCATGACATTAGAAGTACATATGGAGTAGTTGCAGGTGATGCTTGGGACAGTTCTGATTGTGTTAGTTCGGTTTTATGTGTTTTTTGAATAGAAAGGTTTTTATTTCTTTTTGAAGGTTTTGCAGTCTGTGGTTGATATCAATTGGTTGTAGAGTTGGGGGTCGAGTGTTGCAGCTCGAATGGCTAGGAGGTTGTCGAACAGTTTTTTTCTTTTGACGTTTTTGGTTGGAGGGTGTGTGAATGGTGCACAAGTTCTCCTATGTCTGTTTGAAGTGGATTGAATTATTTAGCTGAAGAAATTAGTTACCCCCCATTCCACACACATTAATTCTCTTCCATTTTTGTTCCCATTATAAAAAACACTGATAAGTTCCCAGAAAAAAAATACATTAAAATAAGAAGTGAAAACAAAGGCCCCTACAGATGAGAACATAACATAAGAATAGCCTAACTGGGTCAGACCAATGGTCCATCATGCCCAGTAGCCCATTCTCATGGTAGCCAATCCAGGACACTAATACCTGGTCAAAACCCAAAGAGTAGCAACATTCCATGCTACCGATCCAGGGCAAGCAGACACTTCCCCCATGTCTTAATAACAGATTATGGACTTTTCCTCCAGGAATTTGTCCAAATCTTTCTTAAAACCAGCTACACTATCTGCTTTTACCATAACTTCTGGCCACTTCATTTTTAAGTTTAGATCTTTCCTTTCAAACAGAGACCTTGCTAGATGTCAAATACAGCACAAGGTAACTTCACATGGACTTAGCTGTGCAGGAAATGTGAATCTCCTCATACACCCACCATATAGTGCAAAAATGTGCAAAGATCTGTTTTTTTCTTTCGACCACTACATAGCCTAATGCCACACAAGCAGCGCTGTTACAAACATATTCTGTAGGTCAATGCTAAGGATAACAAAGTTTCCTTCCTTGGACCAGAAGGAGATAAACCACTGGAAGAGATCCCAAAACAACACCCAAAGACCCACTCAGTGTGTGAATCAGTTGAGTGGAGTGGACTAACTGGGGGGTGGAAATGGGCCCGGAGTTTGCTCAGCAGAATTTCCCAGACCACCTCTTCCTCTCAACACATTGACACGCTGCCACCATCACCACTAGGAACACCTCACTGGGTAGGCCAGCTATGCTATAAACTTTATAAAACACATTATTATATTTTCTTATAAAGCACATATTTTAACTGACCTCTCTGACATCCTCAGCCTTTCCATTCACAAAAATAGAAGGAAGAAAAGTTCCCATTTCCTGCTGTCTCATGTCCCCGGCCTATACAATATTTTTTTTCTGCAGACCCTTCAAAAGTCTGACCAAATCCTCGTTTCACTTGCATTATAAAGTACTGAGGATGCCATCTCTCCCCAATCCCAGGTCCTAAAGTCTAAGACAGTAGCGCAAACTAATGCTGCCAGATACAGGAAAAAAAAAATTTTGATTCGATTCAGCCCTATTGAATTGGTTTTTCAATTCGATTTTCCTTCCCAGTTGGGTGATTTTTTTCAAAACTCCTGGTGGGTTTTATAGCTTTTTCACCCCCTTTGGCTTCTCCTAACCACACTGGCGCTGTGGTGTAAATAAAATAAAGAAACAAAAGGACTTTTCCTCTTTCTGTTAAATCCTAGCTCACGTTTGCAGTCCAACACCAGCTCTGGCAGGATACACATTTCAAATCTGACATGTTATAATCACAAAACAGAAAATAAAATTAATTTTTCTACCTTTTGTTGTCTGGTTATATTTCAAATCTTGTTGGTCCAAGGCTCTGGTTTTCTTCTGATAACTTGCTTGCCAGGGTCTCCTTCTTTCTGCATGCTAACCATCCATCTGCCAACTCTGTCCTCCCTTTCCATTTCCCTTCCCTTCCCAGGAAGTCTGGTATCTTTCCTTTTTTTCATCTCCCTCCACAGATCCACCTTTTCTTAAATACCCTTTCATCTGGCATCTCTCCCTCCTTCCCCACCATCCCAGAGTCCACCATCTCTCCGTTTCTTTTCCTAATTACCCTCCTATCCAGTATCTCTATCCCTCCTCCACACCATCCCTTGTGTCCAATTTCTCTCCCTTTCTGTTCCTTCCCTCCCTAAATCCCATGGTCCATCATCTCTCTCCCTCTCCTCTATTTTCAGACCCATTATTTCTTCCCCCCCCCCAAAGTTTGGCATATGCATGTCTCTTTGAACACCCCCTTCCCTCCGTGTACTTCTAAATCCTGGTCCCCCCCAAAGGCCTGTCCCCCCTTAAAGGTCTGCCTGTCCCACCTTGAAGGCCTGCACCCCCCTTGAAGGCCTGTCCCTTCCCCTTGTAGGCCTGTCCCCCCCTTGAAGGCCTGCCTGACTGTCCCCCCCTTGAAGGTCTGCACCCCCCGAAGGCCTGCACCCCCCCGAAGGCCTGTCCCCCACTTGAAGGCCTGTCCCACCCCCTTGTAGCTTCTCCCCCCCCCTTGTAGGCCTGTCCCCCCTTGAAGGCCTGCCTGCCTGCCTTTCCCCCCTTGAAGGCCTGTCCCCCCTTGAAGGCCTGCACCCCCTTGAAGGCCTGCACCACCCCCCTCGAAGGCCTGCACTCCCTTGAAGGTCTGCACCCCCCCCGAAGGCCTGTCCCCCACTTGAAGGCTTGTACCACCCCCTTGTAGCTTCTCCCCCCCCTTGTAGGCCTGTCCCCCCCTTGAAGGCCTGCCTGCCTGCCTTTCCCCCCCTTGAAGGCCTGCACCCCCTTGAAGGACTGCACCCCCCCCCCGAAGGCCTGCACTCCCCCCCCCCGAAGGCCTGCACTCCCTTGAAGGTCTGCACCCCCCCGAAGGCCTGTCCCCCCCTTGAAGGCCTGTCCCACCCCCTTGTAGGCCTGTCCCCCCCTTGTAGGCCTGTCCCCCCCTTGTAGGCCTGCCTGCCTGCCTTTCCCCCCCTTGTAGGCCTGTCCCCCCCCTTGTAGGCCTGTCCCCCCCCTTGTAGGCCTGTCCCCCCTTGAAGGCCTGCACCCCCTTGAAGGTCTGCACCCCCCCAAAGGCCTACACCCCCCCCGAAGGCCTGCACCCCCCTGAAGGCCTGCCTGCCCCCCTTGAAGGCCTGCACCCCTTGAAGGTCTGCACCCCCCCCCCCGGAGGCCTGTCCCCCCTTGAAGGCCTGCCTGCCTGCCTGTCACCCCCTCCCCCTTGAAAGCCTGCTTGCCTGCCCGCCCGCCCCACCCTGAAGGCCTGATGCCCCGACCCACCCCGAAGGACCGCTCGCCCCCCTGGCCTCCCCGCACCACCTATGAACAGCCGCAGCAGGAT
This sequence comes from Geotrypetes seraphini, assembly GCF_902459505.1. Classification (NCBI taxonomy): domain Eukaryota; kingdom Metazoa; phylum Chordata; class Amphibia; order Gymnophiona; family Dermophiidae; genus Geotrypetes; species Geotrypetes seraphini. Next base: position 331,366,174 of record NC_047084.1, on the reverse strand, counting down.
CGCGAAGTCAGCGTCAGCGATCCCTGCGCTGCTTCCTGCGCCACGGTCCCGCCCCTCCTCTGACATCAGAGGAGGGGCGGGATCGCGGCGCAGGAAGCAGCGCAGGGATGCTGACGCTGACTTCGCGATCCTGCTGCGGGCTGCTTCACAGGTGGTGCAGGAAGGTCAGTGGGGCGAGCGGTCCTTCGGGGGTGGCGGGGGACTGAACGGCAAGGCCGGGAACACCCCCTTAGGGCTGGTACCCGGGGCGGCCCGCCCCCCCTAGGTACGCCACTCGTGGCGGTGGCAGTAGGTGGGGTGTGGAGCAGATAGCTTTGGCCTCTTCGTTGGAGAAGCCATCCCTCCGGCAGCATGGTGCTTTCTACCCAGGGTTGTTTGCCCTGGCCTGGCTCTTAGCTACGATCCCCCTTTACTCCGCAGGTGGGGCTCTTGCCCCACATACGTTAGTGGAAGGATGCGATGGGATACCCTTGGTTCCCTCGCATCCCCCAGTGGTCCCTTTCCCAAGCGATAGGCGTTGCGACCAGACTCTCAGTTCTTCGTCTAGGGCGGTGACGTTGCCCTCTCTGGTCACTGAAGTTGTATAACAGCAAGTTTTTATTTTCTCCACAGCAAAAGAAAACAAACACACTGCACTACTGCAGGAAAGCTGTTTGTGCTGCCATTAACTTTATCTACCCATTCTATCAAGGCAAAACTGGAAAGGGGGAAGGGAAAAACACCAACCAAACTCCTGTGATAGTCAGGCCCTCTCAGGTTCTTGCCTGGCAGCTAAACTTTCTTAAAGATTTATTCAAAAAACAAAACCACTTTATATAGTATATGGAGTCCTGCTCCTGTGCTTCTACATTCCAGGGACTCTTTTTTCCTCTAGCACTGCTCTGCTCTGCTGAAAAAAAAACAAAAAAAAACCCCTGCAAATATTTTCCTCAAACACATATCCTATGCTGATTAATCAAGGTCATTGAAAGTCCATAGAAATGTTTTTTGGCTCACCTCCCTCAGGATGTATATCCCAGCTCCCTCCCTATTTCTTCCTATGACTCTGGTATTTCTACTGGTTCAGCCTTTTTATACACTTCAGCTCTGCATTTCTCCGCTCTCGGGTGTTTCTGGCTCTCTCTCCTCTGCCTAATTCCAAACCAACTTCCTCTATTTTTGAGGAATTTTGGTGCCTTTCATTCTGTTCCCAAAAGGGGATTGGCTCAGCTTCACTCTCAGGAGACTGGTTAGGCTTCACTGGCAGATAATTTCCTTCTCTCTTTTTACTAGAGAGCCTAGGTTTGGCATTTCCTTTGTTTTCCCAGGGTGCTAGAGTTTTTCCGGTAAAAGCTGGACTGTCTTTACACTCTTCTGTGACTTTGGGCCACAGTCCCCACTGAGAGCTTCCTTTTTTTTGGGGTTGAAAGGGGCTGCTTTTGAGGCTGGAGGATTAATCATTACTTCTCTCCCCTTCTCCCAGTTGGGGACTTCTTCCTCAGCCCTTTCCTTTTTGGGAGATGGAGTCACCAGCTCACAATGTAAACATAATCACAAACAAATGACACACCAAACACAATGAAAACAGACACACAATCAAAACACAAGCACACACCCACATGAACAAAACATATAAACTCTCACACACACACATGGAATGGAAATAATTCTACGAGGCATGCTTCATATGCTTTTCCCACCAAACACCCCTCAATGCTGCCACATCTTTATTCTGTTGGACTAACTCTTGATAATTTAGATGAGCATTTAATTTTCTTTGTTGTACAAGTGGACTGTGAGACCTAAGAGTAGTAACTGATCTGTATAACGGTCTTTAAAGGTTGTTGGCTGGGCCATTCAAAAACAGAAAATAAAAGATATCAAGTATTGTACCAAATATGTTCAACATTACTGGGCACCTAACATAGGATCCCTTTTACAAAGTCATGGTAGAATGTTCCATCGTGGCAAAATGTGACACAGCCCATAGGAATTGAATGGGATGCGTTGCATTTGCTGTGCGAGAATCGCTACCACAGCTTTGCAAAAGCGGTCCATTGTGAATTAATTTCCTGTATCTCATACTAGAATATACATTTTCTAAGAGAGACCAAATGCTTTCACAGTGCTTAGAGTACCACGTCTCTCTCAGCTGTTGTTTCTCATATGTATGCCTTAAGCAAATAAGATTTCACCAACAGTGCATTAATAATAGAATTATCTTTCCAGGAACCAAGGGCTGTTTGTATAGCAAGACATTAAGGGCTCCTTTTACAAAAGTGCGTTAGGGCCTTAACGCGCAGAATAGTGCACGCTAAATTGCCATGCACGCTAGCCGCTACCGTCTCCTCTGGAGCAGGCGATAGTTTTTCGGGTAGCGCGCTATACTACTGCTACTACCTGCTGTTTGCGCTGGCCTTGGCTCCCTTCTGATGTCACGTCCTAGTCCTGTGACCAGGAAGTGATGTCAAAAGGGAGCCAAGGCTGGGTCAAGTAGCAAGTGGAGGATGCTGCTTGTGCCAATGAACATTTAAAGAGGCATGCAGGGGAAGGAAGAGAGGTTACAGTGCCCCTGCGAATAAGACACCCGGGACAGTCCCCCCCACCCCACTATTGTGGTTAAATACAATGGGGCATTCACATGGGTAGAGCAGGGGAGGTGCAAAGGTGGGGCTGCTCCATACATGTACAAATTATGCACATGCCCTTCCATATTGGCGTTGGAGTGATTACTGTGGCCTGCCATGATAATTACCTCTGTAAAAGAGGGTCTTAGTTTGCCTTGCTAAGATAAATCATAATTTTGTTCTTTTTTTAATAGTATTAATACCTTTACCATTCAAAGAGATAATTTTCCACATCATTGCCATTGACAGTGATATTTATAAGAACTCAGATGATCAGCTTAGGTAAAAGCATCCTGAGAAGAACACATTATCATGAGGGTTAGCACAATAGCTGTTACACTCTTAGAGAAACATTGGTCTCCGTCAAATAATGAAAGGATGATAAATGTTACTTATAACTCTTGTTGGTGTACTGTAAGGAAAAATGCACTGCAGCAAGCAGACTAATGAATATATCAACCATGAACATAGGCTAGGGAGCTGCCTAGACAAGAGGCTTCTCCAGGAGGAAAACTTTAAATTTATGACATGATTTCCTTTGTCATCGAACTACTGGACCACTACGCCAGTTGCGCACATACTACCACCTGAGAGTAATCAAACTTTGATGGGCTGTTGTCGCCATGGGGGTTCCATGAATGTCAATAATCTCACAGCACCTATGCATTGCTAATCATTCAGTTAAACCAGGTACCAGTCTCCAGTTAAGAGACCACATCTAAATTATTTTATTTTACAAGTAGAAAATCAAGAAGCACTTACCATAGTCTGTAGAAGGATGTGAGGGAAAACGGATTAAATCACACCGAATTGCTGCCATAGCAGATGCTAGAGCCATATTGGAGATTTGGAATACAGTACATGCAATGAGCAAACAGTATTCCTGCAGTGTTTGACCATACCTCACTATAACCCCCCCAGCAAGTCCGTAGGTTACAGGTGTCAAAGTCCCTCCTCGAGGGCTGCAATCCAGTCAGGTTTTCAGGATTTCCCCAATGAATATGCATGACATTTATTTGCAAGCACTGTTTTCATTGTATGCTAATAGATCTCATGCATATTCATTGGGGAAATCCTAAAAACCCAACTGGATTTCGGCCTTGAGGAGGGACTTTGACACCCCTGCTGTAGGTGGAGTGGTAGGTAGGTGTAGGGCTGGGAAATAGCTGTTTTGAAGAAAGTTGGCATGTGCATGAGGCTGGGGGATTCTGGCTTAAAATGATCTGATGTGGGGTAGGGGCTTTGGAGGGGGGGAAGCTGGCTAGGTAGGAGTTCACGCAAGTGGGGACATACCAAGGGAAAAGTTGGTTCAGGGATTCACCACTCTTGAGGCAGCACTGTCTACAGGCCAATCATTTTTCCTTTGTATAGTTTCTCATTGTCCTTCATGAAATTTTTCATTGTATTCATATTTTCCCCTATTGCTTTCACTTCAAAGAGTAACTATTTTTAATAGTGCGCCTATTGATAAGTAGTGCATATTACTGAGCAGTAGGGTGCCTATTAAGCAACAGGGGACGCCGAGGAATAGTGCATACTCTTAACAATGTAGAACAAAACACAGTTTCAGGTTTTTCCTTTAGTTCTGGATTATAAGTTACATGTTTTGGGAAATGTCATTGACTTGTCCCGTGTCAAAGGAGATGAATGCACAGCCCTGGAGGGTATCTCATTATAATGATGCTGCTGTACTAAGACATGCTGCAGCCATCCAAATAACCTCACATGTCGCTAGCTTACAAAGGCACCAAGATCTCTGCCAAATGAAGCAAAGAACCAGAAGTCTCAGGATACGATTCTTCTGGAATCAACCAAAAATAATTTTAGGCTGGTCTGTAGAATAATATCTGCAGAGTTTGAAGCTGTGGCATGTGAGAATGCTTATTCCTTATGTGAAGCTCCAGGGATGTGCATTTGTATTAGCTGCATAACTTAAAAACTCAGTACACATAAAATTGATTTAACATGCCTTAAGCTGTGAAGTCATCAAAACAGTAGTAAACTTATCCACTATTTTGTCTACAACCTTTATGTATGCGTATTCTTTATCAGGATCCTCAGCGGCACCACTTAGAGCTTGATTTATCTCATTGCTCTAAGTTTTCCGTGTCAACTCGTCATCGGGTCCCATTTTTTTCCCTTAATCTTGTTTATCTATTTAATTTTAACATTTACATTTGTTTATAATGACTTGTTTTGAAAGTGCTTTAAGCATATACTTAGCTTAGATCATGTGGTCTCTGGCTAGGGATTTAAATGCCGACATGTTTCACTTTCTCCGTTTTATCAAGGCTTAGTGGTCACAGTTCCTGGCGGTATAATAGGGGTTAAGTCTTGATAAAGCGGAGAAAGCGAAACATGTCGGCATTTAAATCCCTAGCCAGAGACCACATGATCTAAGCTAAGTATATGCTTAAAGCACTTTCAAAACAAGTCAATATAAAGAAAAGTAAATGTTCAAATTAAATAGATAAACAAGATTAAGGGGAAAAAATGGGACCCGATGACGAGTTGACACGGAAAACTTAGAGCAATGAGATAAATCAAGCTCTAAGTGGTGCCGCTGAGGATCCTGATAAAGAATACATAAGGGTTGTAGACAAAATAGTGGATAAGTTTACTACTGTTTTGATGACTCATTGTGTGAAATTTACACCCTTTGAAAGAATTTACATATATAGTGCAGATTACGTGATTAAGCTGTGAAGTAACATGTAAAGTACATATCAACAAATTCTAAAACTGTTCTCAGCACAAGGTATCTAGCTTTCCTCTAGATCGAGCTTGAATCCAGCACTTCTGATTTCAGATTTGATATATTGGGTTATGTTTGTACACATCAGTCGATAAGAATCACTTTACTTGGGGGAACTCATATGCCAGATGTTTTCTTTCTTTATAAGGTTACTACAAGATCTTTATAAACTGGTCAAATCATAGAACATGAGCCACATTGCCTTCACATTTTCAGTTGGAATTATGTCTTTATTATATTTCATATTGTAGTAAAAAAACAAATAGAAAGGCTTTGTAATTTTAGAAAAATATCACCATATCAACTAATTTTGTTTAGTGTATTAAGCAGTAGCTAAAACAAGTGATTTTTGTTTATCTCCAGATTTTCACTTCAGTAAAGATGCAGTCTTTTGATTCATGTCATTTATACCGAAAATGGAGTCTATACCACACTATAGTAAAAGAGTCCCAATTTAAAGTTTTACATCTACTATGGAATTAGTGCCCAAATTATAATATGGTAACTATAAAGCCTGTGTGTTAACTGTTGTGGGCATTGCCACTATATTTCAGAAAATTAAACCTCTACCATGTGATAAGTGAAGCAACAAATTGCACTGATGCACATATTCTATCTTATTTAGGATGTGGTAATTATGTTCCTGGCTGTCAGGGGCATATTTTCCAAGTGTGCTACGCAGTGTTCACAGGTTAAGCCCACCCTGATTACAACACATTCAAGCTGCCAGTGCAGTAAAAATAGAGTTTTTTGGTTTTTTGTTTTTTTTGCTACTACAGCTTGTCTACGGTGTTCTTTGCTCACATGTTTAAAGACAATAGACTGTTTTCAGTCCAATTCTTTATATGTGCGTTTGCAAACCATTGGACCATGAGGGTCGTGTAGGGTCCAGTTGGATTTTTTACCACAGTATTTTTATCATTGAACTTCTTTCATTGAATTTTCATGTTTTATATGTCAGTGTATAATAAATTATCTCCAGAACATCTGTATCCACAGTTTTTTGTTTTCATCAGTGCAGTAAAAATCCAATATTACATAATTATTTATTGCACTGTGGAACAGAATCTGGTGATGGTATGATCAGGGAATGAGCATGAACTACACAGAAAGTACATGGCGTGTTACATGGGTACACTTAAATGTCACCTCAAGAGGGGGCAGTAAGTGCATCCATACAATTGGCATGCATTTTGTGTGATACACAATTCCTCCCAAACAGCCTCTGATCCTCACTGCAGCATGCCTACACATCTCCTTGATTACAAGCAGAGCTGACCTTTGGGTACCTGATGACCTAGGCATACTATCAAGAATGCACCTACCACCATCACCACTACCACCACCACTCATAGGCACTTCAAGGGCTAACATGTTATTTTACTGTTAACCCCACTTATTAAAAACCTTTCTCTCCACCTTAGTTCACCAGCTTCTATTTCCCTTTACCTACCCAAACAATCCAAAATGTTCATTTCTCCTTTATTACTGCCCCTTAACAGTCCAGCATCTCTCCTTGTATTCTGAATCCCCCCTATTTCCACTGGGAGTGGGTTTAGGTATCTGGCCAATCAGAGTCTTAGTCCACTCCCAGTGCTTCCTGGGATGCACTGGGAAGGAGGCCTAAGACTCCGGTTGGCCCAGAGCCCCTCATATGGGAGGAGCCTTAGGCACATGGGCCAATCAGGGTTTTAGGTCCCTCCCCTGGGAAAGCCCACCATTCTGAAGAGGTTGGCCTGCCGACCGGAGGGAGTAGGCATCCCTCCAGCCGGCCTTCCTGTTAAAGGTATAGGGGGGGTCTAGGTGACCTTTGGGGGGGGGGGGGTTCAGTGGGGATGCTAGCCGGAGAGAGTGGGTATCCATCCTACCAGGGATGTTGGGGGGGGGGTGCTGGTAGGAGGGAGTGGGAATCCCTCCTGCCGGGGATTGTTTAGGGCAGTGGTTCCCAACCCTGTCCTGGAGGACCACCAAGCCAATTGGGTTTTCAGGCTAGTCCTAATGAATATGCATGAGAGAGATTTGCATATAATGGAAGTGATAGGCATGCAAATCTGCTCCATGCTTATTCATTAGGGCTAGCCTGAAAACTCGATTGGCCTGGTGGTCCTCCAGGACAGGGTTGGGAACCACTGGTTTAGGGGTTTGCGGCAAGAGGGAAACTGAAAGACCTATATTTTCTCTGATGCATACTCTCAGGTATAATGTGTAGTGCTGTGGGGATCTTGGAAAACAGAAGAATATAATTAAGGGTTTTTAAATTCTTGTTTTGTATTATCTGTGGATTATTTTGTAAATTGTGCATTTTAAATATGTTTTAGATTGTAAGCTGCCTTGAAGGTTTTCCCGAGGGCATGATAGAAAATTTAAAATAAACTTGGAACTTGGGATTGGGCATCCCTCCTACCATGGACAGTGTGTGGGGGTTCTGGGGTAACGGCAGGAGGGTGGGAGCATCCCTCCTGCCAGCCAACTTGCGGTAGGGTTTGGGGGTTACCTGCCGCTGCCGCTGCCGTTCAGAAACTATATGACAGCCTTTTAGCGACACAGGCAGCAAAGATCGAAACTACAATCACCAATCTACTGACCAAATCAATAGACACTAAAGTATTCCGAAAAGAAATCAAAACTCATCTCTTCAAGAAACACTTCCCATCATCATAACCTCACAAAAGTTTTAGAAAATGCTCTCATGACTACCATAACACCACCACCAGCAATACCTTGAATCCGGACAGTACTATCTCTATTCGTCTAAACAACAGAATCCGGACAATATTATCTCTATTCGTCTAAACAACCTATCACTATCTACTATCTGCTATCAATGTCTCCTGGAAAAGTCCAGAATAACAATTGTAACTTAACACATTCTTGATTACATGTACTGCAATGCTACTGGAAATGTCCAGTCTTCTAACTTGTAATCCGCTTAGAACCGCAAGGCACAAGCGGAATAGAAATCACTAATGTAATGTAATGTAATGTAATGTAATTCTCTAAACATGGATGCCGATTAGAGAATTGGGGTGGTTAGGCGGGGTTAGGCATCTGTCCGTTAGGACAGACGTAATTCTATATAGGATGCCCATATGTGATTCTCAAAATCTGCTTAGGTAGCTGCTAATACCGGGCATCCTATACAGAATCAGGCATTTTGGATGCACAGAATTACAGAATAGTGCATGGGCAAATGCATGTGTAAATCCAAATTAGTGTCAATTAAGTCCAATTAACCTCAATAATGGGTTGATAGCACCCAACTGAACAATTAATTAACACGAGAATCTGGGGTCCATGCCCAATAGAATCCAGAGGTAATTGTCTAGAGTATATCTGAAGTATACCTATATGTCCAGAGCAGATGTGAGCAACCACAGCCCTCAAAGGCCACATCCCATTTGGGTTTTCAAGATTTCCAAAATGAATATGCATAATATTGATATACATATATTACTTCTGTTGTATGCAAATGTATCTCATGCAGAACCTACCTGTTCTGTGGTCCTCGAGGACTGTGGTTACCCACCCCTGGTCTAGAGAATATCTGCTAGTATTTGTGTAATCTCAGCAGATCAAGTACACATATACTGTATACATGGAGAGAGAGAGAGAGAGAGAGAGAGAGAAGTACATATAAAGATATGAACAGATATGTTATATGTGTATATGCTTTCCGCACTGAAACTTAATTAACATTTTCATCTTCGGTTTACTGTCTTTCAGCATGTGAGCTTATGAACCAAGGCATCCTGGTCCTCGTCAGCTCCATTGGTTGCACATCAGCAGGATCCCTACAGTCTTTGGCGGATGCCATGCACATTCCTCACCTCTTTATCCAACGTTCAACAGCAGGGACCCCCAGAAGCAGCTGTGGGATCTTCCGGACTAACAGAAATGAGGACTACACCCTATTTGTTCGTCCTCCAGTCTATCTAAATGAAGTGATTTTAAGAGTCGTGACAGAATACACCTGGCAGAAATTCATCATTTTCTACGACACCAATTATGGTAACTTGTCATGTGATCACATTCGGCTCCATCATTGCATAGCTAGATTTTACACTCATCCACGAAAACCTTTCATTAGATCACATCTGCTTTTGTATTCATCATCTTGTAATACTTATTTGGATCCCAACAAATCTAAACAAACACGCAAAGATTCAATGCATCTTAATACCTGATTTAGAACGCTATTGATTTGCCGATGTGAGGAACACCAGTGCAGATGTGTCCTATAAGCATGTTTCATATTGAAAACCGCTGCATGTTTTGTATGAAGACATTAAATTCAGGACTAAATTTAATTACATAAGCAATAAAGAATAGAAGTTTGGCCACCTCGCAAACTTGTTTCCTAAAGCAAGCAAAGCAGATACTTCGGCAGAAGGCCAAGTTAGTCATTCACCTTGACCATTAATTTATGTTACTTTGGAAATGATATTGATGGATGGGGATAATAATGAGTATTGATGGTTTTTAGAAAATATGCATTTAGCAGAAACAAGTGCAAATGTGGACAAGATCAATGTCCAGCATGGCCAATTGTTTCAGCATTTGTTTTCACGTTTTGGAGCCCTCAAGCAAGTGTTAAAAATTAGTTACAGTTTCTGTTATCAATAACCTGCCACAGAGAGGCAATATTTCGCTCCAAAAGAATAAAGGATGCTTTATTAAAGTGTGATAAGTTTTCTGCACTTAACTTTGCGCAAAAACTAGTGCATAGGACAGGGGTGGGCAACTCCAGTCCTCGAGGGCCGGAATCCAGTCGGGTTTTCAGGATTTCCCCAATGAATGTGCATGAGATCTATTTGCATGCACTGCTTTCAATGCATATTCATTGGGGAAATCCTGAAAACCCGACTGGATTCCGGCCCTCGAGGACTGGAGTTGCCCACCCCTGGCATAGGAAGTACAAAACCTATGTGGTAAATGCAGGGTCATACCCAGCATCTGCTCTGCAGTTACCATCCAGGGCAGAGGCTTGCAGCATGAGAACGCATCACATACAGTGGCAAAAAGCATGGGGAAGCTCTTGAAAATGTGGTGCAGGCCTGCATAGAAATAAAGAGCTGGCTTGGTAGCACCCCTGCCCAAAATTGTTCTCACCCCTTGCCCATCTCCCTCCATGACATTCCCCATAAATCAGTCCACCCCTCATTAGCAGACTCTCCTTCCCAGCATACCCAACACCCCCCATTATTTAGTTCCTTTTTTTTTTTTTACAGAGAGTGTGCGCTAAAATAGCACCTGTGGCAAAATAACTCAACTTACCTCTTCCCCCTTATACTAAGCTGCAGTAGAGGTTTCTACCACGGCCCAGAGTGCTAAATGCTCCGACACTCAGAATTTTCTGAGCGTCAGAGCATTTAGTGCTCTGGGCCACGGTAGAAACCTCTCCCACAGCTTAGTAAAAAAGGGCCTTAATGATAGCCCATGTAGATAACTTCCTCCCCTTAATGTTATGTTTATGATAAAGTATTACACAAGAATTTCATTTCCTATATCATCGTCTCACATAACAGGATAGTTCAGAAGACAGTTGCAGTTAAAAGAAGTGTAGGACACTTCCCCCTCCGTATTTACGAATTCCGTATCTACAGATTCGCTTATTCGTGGTTTAAAACGAAAAAAAATTACTTTCATTATTCAGGCTATTTTAAGCCCTGTAAGCCCCTCCTTAAGCCTTACCTGGTGGTCTAGCGGGCTTTCATGGCAGGAGCAATCTTCCCACGCTCCTGCCCCTTGCAGATCGCTCACAGGAAATAGCTCGAGAGATTACAGGAGCTCAAGGCAGCCATTTCCTGTGAGCGATCTGCACGGGGCAGGAGCGTGGGAAGATTGCTCCTGCCTGAAAACCCGCTAGACCACCAGGTAAGGCATAAGGGAGGGCTCACAGGGCTAAAAATAGCCGGGGAAAGCGGGGGATAGGGGCAGAACCGGCCCAAATATTATTCATGGTTTTTCCATGATCGCGGGCCAGCTCTGCCCCTATGCCCCGTGAATACGGAGGGGGAAGTGTATTAAAATTAAATCCTCTCTAAGATCTTCAGTGGGATTTCTATTGCAGGACAGTCAAAGTGATGCATGCCATGATTTGAAGAAGAACAAATGAAAGACCTCCTAGCAAAGAGACTTGGGAGTTCTGATCGACAAGTCAATGAAGCCGTCTGCACAATGCACTGCGGCGGCAAAAAGGGCAAACAGAATACTAGGAATAATAAAGAAGGGGATAACGAACAGATCAGAGAAGGTTATCATGCCGCTGTACCAGGCCATGGTGCGCCTTCACCTGGAGTACTGTGTCCAGCACTGGTCGCCATAAATGAAGAAAGACACGGTACTACTCGAAAGGGTCCAGAGAAGAGCGACTAAAATGGTTAAGGGGCTGGAGGAGTTGCCGTACAGTGAGAGATTAGAGAAACTGGGGCTCTTCTCCCTTGAAAAGAGGAGACTTGATCTAAACATTCAACATACTGAAGGGAATAGACTTAGTAGATAAAAACAGACTGTTCACCTCTCCAAGGGAGGGAGAATAAGAGGGCACTCTCTAAAGTTGAAAGGGGATAGATTCTGTACAAACGTAAGGAAGTTCTTCTTCACCCAGAGAGTGGTGGAGAGTTGGAAATGTGTATCCTGCCAGAGCTGGTGTTAGACAGCAAGCGTGAACTAGGACCTAAAAGAGTGGAAAAGTCTTTTAAATTTATTTTGTAGCCGGCGTGAGGTTGGAGAGGATGTATCCCTATACTTCTACTAAGACTAACCCCGTCCTTTGCTGATGCACAACGTGGGTTTTGGTGGTGGTGGTGATCGATACAGTGCTCACAGAAGTCTTGTGAGCGTCGGAGCAGCCACTGGTGCTGGGGCCCATGCTGTGCGTCATCAAAGGAGGTGGTAAGTATCTTTATTAAAAAATCCGGCCCGCAATTTAGCCTATGTTTTAGATTTTGGTCCCTTATGTGATTTGAGTTTGACACCCCTACTCTATAATATCCCAGAGGAAATGTTCAGCTTATATGGTCCACGTTTCTCCTAAAATGGCTGCCTCAGGGTTACTTCCAAAATACAGTATACAAATAGCCAATGTTTCAAATGCTGATTCACATTTCACAGCAAATTAGGAAAGTGCATTTGTTAGCACACATTCAGTTTGTTAGCATTCTTTAAAATATGTAGGACTCTATTTACTGGACTGGCCATTGTTGCAAACAGGAAACTGGGCTTGAAGGACCTACAGTCTATCCCAGTACGGTAAGTCTTATTGGCACTAATTATTTTAAATTAAAATTTACATATGTAAATTTAGGCCTGGGATCTGTGCCTAAATGTTATATGTAAGTCAAAGAAAGGGGGGGTATGGAAATGGGAGGATCACGAGTGAATTGGGGTATTTCTTGGATTTACATCCGTAGTTAATGAATAAGGGGGATCTGCACCACGTTTCAGTTGCTGCAAATGGTCATGCTTAAAGTTAGCTGTGGTTCCTGGCACTAAGGGCTCCTTTTACTAAGGTGCGCAAGCATTTTTAGCGCGCGCTAAACAAAAAATACTAATGCAAACTCTATGGAGGCGTTAGCGTTTAGCGCGCGCGGCATTGTAGTGCGCGCTAAGCACACTCTAAAACCGCTAGCAACCTTAGTTAAAGGAGCCCTAAGTGCTATTCTATAAATGGTGCCTAACTTTGAGCGCTATGTATAGAATAACACTGAGCGTTAATCTTTTTAACACCATTTATTTCTGCTTATTAGATACTTCATAAGTATTACGTCTCCCTTTTAGTATGTATTACATCTCTCATTTTAATTCAGTGCTGTTAATAAGTATATATTTCAATTGTTTCATGGTAGTTCTATTAAGTTTAAATTTACAGATTTTGAATTTACCTCATTCACTGTATTTATGTTTATATTTGGTCTTTTTACTACTGTTAAACTGTTAACAAAGTTTAAAGATTTATATTTAATTATATCTGCTGTACACTGCCTTGGGTGAATCTCTTCATAAAGGCAATGTAGGAGTCCTTTTCTCTCCTCTAGTCCTTAGGTCCCTTTTCCCAGGAGTCCTAAACACATCAGGGTGAGAGATCACTTTTGTTATAACAGATCATCCCTCAAATTGCAGAGGCCAAGGGAGAGGAATCCTCTTCCCCTCTTAGGGTTTGAATCTGAGTCTCTAGGAGATCTTTCTCCACTTCCAAATGGCCCTCTTTACTACTTTTTGGTCATATGCAAATTAGTTTAGTAAGTCCATGAACTAAGCATTCATCACGCCTTTCCAACTCTTGGGAACTCAAATCGCAGGGGATATATCGGATACCCTATTTCTGCCACCAACCACTTAGTTTTCCCTTTCAACTAGTACCTCCCAACCAGGGGTCCCTGCTAGATACCCTCAGATCTAAGCAGGGGCCAAAACAAAGGATACCTTCAAACTCATGTTGTCTTGTTGTATGATCCTTTCCTGGGGTTCTTCTGGGGAACCTCCCACCCCCATGATGGGACATACACCCCATCACATGCAGTTAATAAATCCCAATCAAGCAAGCAAGCGATAAATAAAATAAAATAAAATAAATGATAGAATCCAGTACTAAGAGCTAGATTCACTAAGCAAACTGATCATGTACAACGAGCAAATTTCCCTCCAGCCTGATTCACTTACCTCTCCTGCGATCCGCTTCGAATCCATGCATGCAAATGAGGAGAAACACATGCAAATTGGATGACAACACGATTCACTACACAAAATTTCACATCGGACAGGGCTGACAGATCAATGGAAGAAGCGACTGCTGGGGAGCAGTCGAAAACATCCTTCTGACTCTCCTGTTCTATTGAAGCCCTGCTCTCTGCCCTGTCAGCCCCGATCTCCTGCAGCCCCGAATGCCTCCTGCAGCCCTGATCTGCCTGCCCTAGCTCTCGCGGTCCTGCACCCCTGGGCTTGCCTGCCTGACATGTCCTCTCTGCTCCCCTTGGCTCTGCCGCCTTCCCTCCAGTGCGAGCCCGTGGGTTTAAAGCAGGGCTGCACACCGCAGTGCAGCCCTACTTTAAACCCAGAGGCTCGAACTGAAAATAAGGACGGCACTCACCCCCCCACGGCACGGCCCCCCGACTGGCACGGCCCTCACCCCCTCCCCCAACTGGCACAGCCCATCCACGTCACCAACAAGTTGGAAGCAGGATGGGTGCTCAGTCCCTCCTGCTCCTAGTCCTCCCACCCCGTTGCCCATCCCTGGTCGGCCCAGGCGGTCGGGCCCAGCCCACCCACCCCGGAACCTTTAAAATAGTTGGGAGCAGGAGGGGTGCCTAGTCCTTCCTGCTCCTTCCGACAACGATGTCCATCTTCGGGAGCAGGAGGGGTGCCCAATAGCATCCTTAGGCCCCGCCCCGATGCATCATCTGATGCACAGGAAGAGGCCTAAGGCTCTGATTGTCTGAGGCACCTTTGGAGGGGCCTAGGGCACTCAGGGACTTCCTTAGAGAGGCGTGTTAATGATTGTCCCCATTTGCATGCAGGCCTTTACTGAATTAGTCGGCTGGCATGCAAATGGAAACGGATCACACACGGTTTGGAGGTTTAGTGAATCCTGCCCTAAGTGTCTGTATCTATATAGGTAAGTTTATATTTCAGAACAAAGAGATGTAAAAGCTATATTTAGATATATATTGTGGCCGGGCCAGGCTCTCGGCAAGCGAAAGACCCGGTTTGGATCGCAAGATTTTGGGCGCCTTTGATTTGGTTGGCAAAAAGAAAAACACAGATTTTTTTCTGGACTCAGTTCAAAATAAGGTTTACACTTTATTTGTCCACAAGAAAAACCCCCCAAAATATCAGACAAATCCAGTGATAATTTCCCTGCAGTTCAGTCTTCACTGCCACCTGGGTAAAGCATTCATTCTCATTATTGCATTTCATTTCAAGGTTCATTGCCGCAGGTAGCTAGGTTACCTCTTAGGGAGCGCTCGCCAGCTTACTCCCCTCTTTTAAGGCAATGCCTGGTATATCATAGCCAGTCCAAACAATAAACCAAAACAGTTTTCATTGACTTTTAACTTTTCAGCCTTCACGGATTTTCTCTCTTGGGACTTTCCCGTTCTGCCTAAGCAGTGGGGGTTGAAACAAACAACCCTTCCTGTGCATAAAGTTGTGCTATGCCCCACCTAAGTTTCCAATCACCCCTTGCTTCTGCATGGCAGTTTAAAAGTTTGTTCAAGGGATTGGCTAATTCCCCTAGTGCTTGTGCTTGGTCCCTGTTTCTTATCAATACTCTGTAGCCCTCCCCAAGCACATACAGTTCCTAGCTCATTTAATAGTCTGGCTGGAGAGACGTTTGCAAAGTGCAGTGCTGGTGAGCAGTTTCATTATAACTCCATGCCTTTTTCTGGCAAATTATATTCTTCTTGGATATTAGCATGACTCTCCCAGCCCATATTACTGGTATCACAATCATACTCAGCTATTTCCATGTTTTCTGCATTTACATTTTCCCATTCCCCTTCCCTTCAGGGTAGTTAGAAGAGCAGGCTGGCCAAGCTTCCCTTCCCCCCTCTGTAGCATTACTTTGCCTTTCCCTTATAAAACCCTCTGCAAGGTCCCAGTACTTAGCTGCTTGGGAAATTTCTGTTTGTCCTTCTCTGGGTGGCAAAGAGCTGCCTCTCTGTCTCTGTGGAGGGAATGTCCAGCCTGGAGCTGTGGGCTGGGCTCAAATCTCTATTCCAGCCTCACCTGGGTTTAATTTATTTTCCTTCTGCTTCAGGTCTGAAGGCTTACCTGCTTGCAGTTTCCCAAGTGTAGCCCCTCCCCCTTCTGGGTTGATTCTCTGTTTCACAGCTTGGTTTTTCAGGGAAACTTCTCTGCTCTTGTCGTTTGGGAGCCCTCCCTACTGGGTTTCCTCTCTTGTTTAAACCCTGCTTGTTTTACTCCGCCTAAAACCCTATTCTCTGGCTGCTGAACTGGCTTAGCTTTAGGGATTGAGGGTTTTAGAGCTTGGTTCTTCCACGTGACAGGGGCTTCCCTGTCACAATATGTGTACCACTTTGAAAATCTAAACTTCTAAATGTTCCGAATTTAAGTTGAGATGTCACAATCATTCAGCAATTATCATGTTTTGTTGTTGTTGAGGGGAGGGAGTACTGGAGAATTAAAAAGGCAAACCTAATCCACATGTATAGTGCTGCCTAAAACATTTTGATAAAACATATTGGGGTGCCCTACTGTCAGCTCGCCAAACAATCTAGAAGCACATATTCTTAAAAAAAAAAAAAATAGAGCTGTGAATGGCGCCTTAATTTATTGCGCCAGTGTAGCACTTACTTAGGAGCGCGTAAGAACACCTAAGGCCGGCATGGCTTGCCTTAGGTGCCTCTAGGTGCTTCCGTAAGTATGACACCAACACCTTAAATGTAAGCTTCTGAAATGCTGACCTACATTTAAGGCACCAGTGGGGAAAAAAAAAAAAAATCCAAATTCTATAATCAGCGCTGATTCATGATTGACATGCTATCGGTGGCCACTTCTTAGGCGGCCGCTGATACTGGTGCTGATTATAGAATTCCCCCACTATGTCTACCAGAGAGTGCATTCCCATTTTGAAAGGGGGTATATATGTTTACTTTACTTCTGTCCTAGTGCCATCCAAACCCTATTTTCTCGCCATGTACTTGTAATTTACATTTAAGTCCTGTACACTGTTCCCTCTAAGCTGAGCAGGAGTCCTCCACCCACAGTCTCACCAATAGAGGGTGCTGTTTTACTGTCACATTTTTCAATTGTGAGGGACAGGCAAGTTCTGCAGGACTCCAGGGAACATACCTGTCCTTAGCGACTGAAAATATTCCACCCCCTAGTGGTAGCAATGCAGCTGGAGGACACCTGCTCAGCTTAGAGGGAACACTTTTCATTTAAAACAATATTTTCACATGTAAATTGCAACTATTGAGATTGTTTACTGAGGTAATGCCTAAATACTTTTAGTCAAAGTAGCCATTATATTATATTAGTGATTTTTATTCCACCATTACCTTGTGCTTCAAGGTGGATAGCATAAGAGGTTATCTGGACATTTCCAGGAGAGTTACAAAGTAGCTCGGGTTACTTCGGGGGAGGTCTGGACATTGTATCAGGGTCATTGCAAAATAGATAATTTAGTTAGAAGGTTGTGGAATCTGGGGGGAGACTGAAATGTAGAAAACAAGTCCATCTGCCCTGTGCAGCGACTTTCCTTGAGATTTTCTTCCTCCACAGTTCTGCTAGGGAAGGGGTAAAACGCGGACCTCAGGGACCTCGCGGATCTAAACCCGCACGTCCTTAAAAATCCGAAGTCTGTGCCACTTTTCAGGTCCGTGCCACTTTTAGTCTTTGGCTCTGACAGAGCTCTATGAGAATTTAACTCTGAAGGATCCTAGCATGGGGAGGGAAAAGCATTAGGATCCGTCAGAGTTAAATTGTCATAGAGCTCTGTCAGATCCAGAGACTAAAAGTGGCATGGACCTGAAAAGTGGCGCGGACCTCGGATTTTTTAGGATGTGACATGCAGTTCAGATCCGTGAGGTCCTGTTGTGTAGGACCCCTGAACGATTTGTTGAAGGGGACGAATAGATTGTTCAGAGGATACTCCCGACAGCCAGTTCTGATGGTAGAAACAAAGAAACCCTCCCCCCCTTTTTTGCCTGTCTTTAGCACATCTAGCTGAATACACAGATGATATTAGTTCTTTTCAAACTGATTACTAGTTTCTACCATTAGCAGAGCGAGGGAAAAAAATTGAAGAGGATGAGCTTTTAGCTTTCTAAAGAAAGGACAGATGTGTCATTGTTTGTCCATTAACAACATTAAGCCAATCCACCCAAACTGGGGCTTCTCTTTCCTCAACCCAAACTGCGGGAGGATCTGAAGTCCGCCTTCGCTTTCCCTGCAGCTAGCTCAGGCCCCCGACTCCCTCGCGGACCTCACGGATCTGAACTGCACGTCACATCCTTAAAAATCCAAGGTCCGCGCACTTTTAGTCTGGCTCTGACAGAGCCCTATGACAATTTAACTCCTAAAAGTGGCACGGACCTCGGATTTTTAAGGACGTGCGGGTTTAGATCCGCGAGGTCCGTAAGGTCCGTGAGGTCCGCGTTTTACCCCTTCCCTTTCTGCTATTTCATCGATTCACATATTATCAGCAAACAGTTCAAAACCTTGCTTTTCCACAGGCTTTCTGATGACGCTTCTGAAATTTATTTCTTTCAATTTAAATGATTATTATTTTATTATTTATCAATTTATAACCCTTCAAGCAATTCATCTCCAAGGTGGCTTCCAACTACACATTCATAAAAACACACGCACACATACAAACCATTGGCTTATATATTTATATTTGATTAATTTTAGTTATCTTTTATAGTATGCTTGACAGCTTGTTTTATAATATGTTAGGTAAATTGCAGTGCTGCATATTTATAGCATTCCAGGCAAATTTATTCTAGAAATTCTTAAATGTTGTGGGGTTTTAAGTATATTTTAATGATTTGGATTTTATTGTTTGTATATAATTTACTGCCGGGATTATTTCATTGTTTGCTTTTAGAGTTTGTTCCATGCTTAAAATGCTTTCACAAAACTGTGTGTCATAAAATGGATTAGTAGTTTAATTTTCTGGGGGAAGAGAACGTTATGGCTATGAATGAATGCTGCAAAACAGGTACACTAAGGGGTCCTTTTTCTAAGGCGCGCTAGCTGTTTTAGCGCACGCTACACGCTAACGTGTCCATTATATTCTATGGACTCATTAGCATTTAGCACGTGCTAAAACGGCTAGTGCGCCTTAGTAAAAGAGGGGGTAAAGAAGGTGGGTGGACAAGGCTCCTAGGCACAGGCCTAAAGTAGGGTGCCCTCAGAAAGGAGCACTAGGGAGGGAAAGGAAAGATGGCCGTAGAGCTCTGCTGCTACCACTACAGCCTGTTTTCTCAAATCTGCACTGGTAAAGTAAGAAAATGAGAAACTCAAGTTATTGGTCCTTCATTTATGTGATCTTATTCAGCACTGAAAGATTTCATCCTACTAGTGGTAATAACACAGGCTTTTAGAATCAGGCTGTAGTCAGCAACCTCTTTCTGTACTGCTGTTATGAATGCTAGCTATTCCACTGCTTGGCTTCAGTCATTAAGCTTATATCAGGATACTGCAAGGAAATAAGCCCTGAGAGGCATTCCTGCAGCTTGTTCCATTTCAAGAATGTATGAATGGAACTAGCAACACTGACTTTGCAATATCCTGCGGGAGGGGGTGGGAGAGAGACAGTCCCCCCTTTCAACAAACTTTATTATATAATGGACACTTTCTAAGGTGAATTACTGTACAATATTCATCAAAACTCAAAAGAGGTTTTAACCTTGATAAATGCTGTAGCCTAGGAAATAAAGAAGCTGCAACATTTTTTATTTGCGGTCTCAGTTAATCTCGAGTCTATAGTCGCATGCAGCTAATGAATTTCAAACAAGAATGGCACTAAATAATCTGCAATCTTTACATTAGAAGGCATAAGAACCTAACATAAGAATATAAGAATAGCCTTACTGGGTCAGACCAATGGTCCATCAAGCCCAGTAGCCCGTTTTCACAGTGGCCAATCCAGGTAAATTGTACCTGGCCAAAATCCAAGGAGCAGCCATATTCCATGCTTCAGTATCATAGCAAGAACTATTGGCTGAATGTGTCTTACTGGATGCCTTTATACCGCAAGGATAAGTACCTGCTTTTCTAACTAATTGAACGGTTTGAATTTTGGACATCAGAGGAAGAACCTTGATAGCTGACTCTCAAATCGACTTTGGACTCAGTAGCATTCATATGCACAATAGTATATTAGAGAGATGAATGGTGATTGATTTTAGTTGCCTGGTTTTACAATTATTCACTATAAAAAATTGGGTCCAGGGATGATTCATATTTGAATAATCCGTTTGGGTTAATACAACTCTCAACCCGTTGTTACAGGCTAGGCCTGATAATCGAGTTGTGAAAACTGAGGACCCATCACACACAAAAATTTAATTTATTAATCTATAAATTCTTTATTTATTTATTTATTTATTTATTTCATCTCCGGTAATCTCTCAATATACTATATATTTTTCAGGAAGAATTTGTTATATCATCCTTGTTTCATTCTTTCCTATTTGGGTTTTTTAATTTAACCAAGCAGTGGCTTCCCCATGTCTTTCTCAATAACAGACTATGGACTTTTCCTCCAGGAACTTGTCCAAACCTTTCTTAAAACCAGCTACGCTATCCGCTCTTACCACTTGATACATTTTTTTGAAACCAGCGGCCAAATTTTTTTTAAAATTAAGAACAAATGATTCTGTTCATTAGTGTATGCAGGACTGCTCTTTTTTTTTTTGGCTGGGTGGTGATAGGACTCTACATGAAGACAATAGTTGGGCTGGTTGGATTTTCTCTATACTGTGTGCCCCAGGCTTCTGATCATTGCATCTGGGAAGACATTCTTTGGTCTCAGTCTTCATTGTGAATTTTATGTTGGGGGGGGGGCATTATTCAGTTGGTTTAAGAAGTTGACAGAGGTTTTCACATTCATGGGGCCAGATGACAAAAAGTATTGTCTACCTATCTGATCCACAGTTTGGGTTTGAGCTTGCCACTCTCCAGTTGGGTAGATTTGAGAGACTTTATGAATATGCTGGCTACCACTGGGGAGAGGGGGAGCCCATTGATATGTCTTCTGTTTGAACATAGTACTGTTCCTAGTACTGAAAGAAAGTTGTCTTTAAGCAGAAAACTTCCATTGGTAGTCCACGTGTCTCTAGCTTCTGGTTTAAGAGCTGGATTGCTTCATACACTGGGATTTTGGTGAAGAGTTAAACCACAGCAGAACAGACCAGAATGTCTATGTCAGTTGCAGGTCAGTGATAATCTCTATAAGATGGGCAGAATCTCTAACATTCAAACCTATGTCATCAGTTTGGGCTAGCTAGCATGCTAGAGAGTGGGTTGGAGAGCTAGCACTTACAATAGGTCACTAAACTCCTGGTTTGTGGATCTTGGTTAAGCCATAAAGGCCCTCTTTTACTAAGGTGCGCTAAGCGTTTTAGCATGCGTTCAGCGCACACTAAATCAACACGTGCACTAACTGCTAATGCATCCATAGGATAGCATGCACGTGTTAGCATTTAGTGCGTACTAAAATGCATAGCACACCTTAGTAAAAGAGGGGGGAAATCTAGGAGCTAGGTGGTTACCTCGCTTCAAGCTAGGTTTTATCTCCTGCTCAATGGAAGTGGCATTATTTATCCAGCTTTTTAGTTCTCTGTTAATTTTCTGGAGTGGGTTGATGGGGAGCAATGTGTCTGTCCTAGCAGAGGATGCATAAACAGTGATCTCCAACAACAACTGGTAGTTCTCCTCTTGAATGTTCAAGGAGCGACAGATCGTGTGGGGAAATTGCTAAAGAAGAATATCAAAATAGCCTACAGTGCACCAGAGAAACTTGCATCCACACTCACGCATGTGAAAGACGAGTTACCTCTGCTCCAGACACCTGAAGTGTATGAAATCCCATGCAGTTGTTGCCAATTGTATATTGGCGAAATTGGACATATTATAGAGGAAAGGCTGCAAGAGCACAAACATAAGAACATAAGCAGTGCCTGTGCTGGGTCAGACCAGAGGTCCATCATGCCCAGCAGTCTGCTCACGCGGCGGCCCATCAGGTCCAGGACCTGTATAGTAATCCTCTATCTATACCCTTCTATCCCCTTTTCCTTCAGGAAATTATCGAATCCCTTCTTGAACCCCAAAACCGTACTCTGTCCTATCACACCCTCTGGAAGCGCATTCCAGGTATCCACCACCTTTTGGGTTCTGAATCTGTCCCCTCTTGATTTTTCCCAATGCCCTCTCGTTCCTGTAGTTTTCGAACGTTTGAAGAATTTGTCCCTCTCAACATGGAAAAATCTGCTGTAGCTCTTCATAGCAAGGCAATTGGTTATACAGTTAGGTCTGAGGACACGAAAATCTTAGAGAAAGAAGATCATTGGTAGCCGAGAAGAATCAAAGAGACAATAGAGATAGCAAGACACCCCAATAACTTCAATGGAGATAAGGGGCTCTTCCTAAACAAAGCATGGCAACTGCTCATCCTAACAAAATTCAGCACACAAAGGACTGGGGCTGAGGTCAAACACCTTCTTCTTCCCTCTCAAATTTTACAATATGATCTCAGAAAATCATCCCCTCCCCCAAGAGACAGAACTACCCCAATTAATTTCCAGCTTCTTTCTTACCAGGAATTAATGTTATGACCAACAGACTTTCTTGCCATGATTCAAATTTGCTTTTCTTATCAAAATTCATATTTATGACCAATGGATTTTCCTGCCAAAATTAAAATTTCTGACCAATAGACTTTCCTGCCTCAATCCCCAGCCAATCAGGTTTGAGGACTCACTATATATATACAAACAAACTGAAGACCTTGCAGCACACCCTGAAGAAAGCCACAACATGATGGCTGAAACATCAACTGTACCTACCCAGATGCAGCAAGACCCATAGAACTGCAACAATCAAGATGCCAATCGCAGCCACCTAATAGAACAAAGATCTTCTTTGCTACCCCAACTCTGGAGCCGCAGATTCCCTCTCCTTATACTGTTAATTTTCTAATGAGCCACCTTGTTTTAGGCACTAGGAATGCTCACATATACCCTTTATTTTACACATTTACATGCCTAGGTGCGTAAATGACTTATAAAATACCAGCTATAATAACAGGATATGCAGAAGTTTCATGGTATGTACTTTCACTCTTGGTGTGCACAGCAAAGAAGTTTGGGAGGAGCATTGGTAGTCACACTTATGCATGGTAGATTTAGTGGTATAGCGAGGGTAGGAGGCACCCAGGGCAGTGGCGCCTCTCCAGCACCCCCCCCCCCCGCACCCTCCTCTCTGCCCCCAGCTCCTTCCACGCCAACCCCCTGACTCCATCCATACCACACTCATGTCCCACTTCCCACCCCTTGCGACAGTTCAGACCTTATAGTCAGTCCTGACACACAAGAAAGAAGAGAAACTGTGCTTCCATACCACAGGAAGAAGCAAGCTTATAATGAAAGACAGTTTAAACCACCCAGAGCTGTCTATCCACCATTTCAGCCGAGGCAGCACCCTTTTAGCAGGGAGCAGGAAAATCTTCTCAATGACCACCGGGGGAGCCAGAGAGAGCTGAAGTCAGCTGCTACCTCAGCTAGGCCTGGGTGGGGTTCCAACAGATTTAAGCCTAGCTTACAGAAGCTAGCTAGGGCAGTTCAGGTGCAGTGGCTGAGGAAACCTCTCCAGCCAAAGCAGTGGGTCCAGGCAGAAGACCATATGGACTGGCAGCGTCCAGAAGAACCTCAGACTCCAGAGCCATGCATCGGAGTGGAAAGCATGGACATTACTGAACTGGAGCCAGTTCTTAACCACACAGAGGAAATGGAGATCAACCTCTGCACAGTGAGCAAATAACCATTTTGTTTTGTTTTGAGTTTTGTTTCCTTCAGGTAAAGACTGAGGATTGGGTGGAACTTGCTGAAACCTTTTGGTACTGTTTGTGACTTTAATACTGCTAGCAGCTTTGCCTTTTTGCTGTTTGCAATGAACCATTTCATTTGAAGTTTTTCTTGGAGTTGCTAAGGCCTCCTAGTGGGTTGTTTGTTTTTTTTGTTTGGGACCATATAAAGTTGGGGGGTTGTGCATGCTATGACATCTGGGTGGGATATTTCTTATGAGAGTTTCTTTTCCCTTATGGTACCTGAAGGGAAAAGGTTTTGAAAGCTACACAACAACTTTAGGCCCCACAGTCAGCTCTGTCGAGCTGACACCTGCCAAGGCTGATGAAAGGCAGGCATTGAGAATACTGACTGACCTGCATCGTTTAAAGTTTTTTTTTTCTCTTTTGTGTTTGAAACTGCTTAATTGTGCCTGGTGAAGAGGATTGAATTTGTACTATTGAAGTCCAAGTATTTTGCTGGGCTGTGGCCTTTTTGCCAGCCCACAACCTTGTTCTAGTGTTTAGACTTTCTTCTAGTTTTTTTTTTTGTTGTTGTGCATTATTTTGCTTTACTGAAGAACTGATTCTGGGCTTGCCTTGACTGTGAAAGCAGCCCAGAATGAACTGAACTGTTTGGGACTTGCTAAAGACTTGGCTAAATACTTGAAGCCAGAGTATTTTATGAGGTTTTTTGTTGTTATTGTTTGCTCTTTTGGTAGAATAATAAGGGCTACTTGATAAGCTTACCTCAAGTCTTGAGATTGGCACCCTTTCTAAAAGAGGAGTGAATAAATGTGAACTTACTTTTCAAAGCTCTCCTGTTTGAGAATTATTTTCTTTTACTGTTTGAATTTTGGGTTGCAACTAACTTGGGCAGTTTTAACCTTCTCACCCTGAAGGGCCATTCTCCCTCTAGAGCGGCGTGCAGAAATCGGCCTAATCACCCTTCCTGGCACTTGAGCTACCCAGCGAGGGCCAGGTGAGTGACACCCTGTACCTCTTAAAATCTTTGCCAGTGCGAGCAACCTGCTGCTCGTGCTGACTTTCCCTCTGATGTCACTTCCTGGCCACATGACCCAAGGTGATTTCAGAAGGATACTGGCTGGTTCAAGCAGCAGGCTAGAGTAGTTGCTTGCACTGGAAAAGATTTTAAAGAGGTACGGGGGACGGGGAAGGAAGGGCATGGGGGGCAGAGAGTTACTGGCACCCCTACCAAGATGGCGCCCGGGGTGGTCCTCCCCCCGCCCACCCCCTTATGCCACTGGATAAATTATTTGCATGTACATACATAAAGGGCTAGATTCAATACTTGGTGCTCAAAATTTGAGTGTCAAAAAAAAAGTGAAGTGCTATTCTATAAATGAAGTTCCAAATTGAGCACTCTTTTTATAAAACAGTGCTCAGCACCGGGATTTGCTCGTGAAGGTTTACACCAGCTGAAACCTGGTATAAATCCTCATTCCTAAATTAAGGGCTCCTTTTACTAAGCTGCATTAGGGCTTTAACGCGCAGAATAGCGCGCACTAAATTGCCGCCTGCGCTAGACCTTAACACCAGCATTCAGCTGTCGTTAGTTCTAGCCGTGTAGCGCGGGTTTAGCATGCGCTAAAATGCTGTGTGCGCTAAAACCACTAACGCAGCATAGTAAAAGGAGCCCTAAGTGTGGACCTCCCACATTCTATAATATTGAGCACATCTTTGGCGAACACCCCTGGCCCGTCTGTGCCCTTCCCATGGCTATTCCCCCTTTCCACTTGCACTATAAAATATGCACATATCTTTATAGAATAGTGGCTACAAAAATGTGTGCATAAATTCAAATTGTCTAATTATCTAATTAACTTTTTAGCATTTTTAGAATTTTGAGCACCATGTATAGAATTTTTGGAAAAATATGCACCAGCATCTACATTATCCAAAGAGCTGGTATAAGCGGGATGATCATGCATTCTTTTGCACCCAAACTAAAATTTTATAAGTGAAGTCCGTTTCTACGTACATAAGAATTGCTGGAACAGACTGAAGGTCCATCAAGCTCAGTATCCTGTTTCCAACAGTAACCATCCCAGATCCCAAGTGTAAGGTGATGCATGTCGGTAACAAAAATCTTATACACGAATACAGGAAGGCTGGTGCGGAACTCAGAGAGACCCCCAGGAAAGAGACTTGAGAGTACTGGTCGACAAGTCGATGATGCCGTCCATGCAATACGCGGTGGCTGCAAAAAGGGCAAACAGAATGCTAGGAATGGTTAAGAAGGGGATCAAGAACAGATCGAAGAAGGTTATCATGCTGCTGTACCGGGCCATGGTACGCCTCCACCTAGAATACTGCATCTAGCACTGTCCGCCATACCTGAAGAAGGACACAGTAAAGGGTCCAGAGAAGAGCAACTAAAATGGTTAAGGAGCTGGAGGAGTTGCCGTACAGTGAGAGATTAGAGAAACTGGGCCTCTTCTCTCTTGAAAAGAGGAGACTGAGAGGGGACATGATCGAAACATTCAAGATAATGAATGGAATAGACTTAGTAGATAGAGACAGGTTGTTCACCCTCTCCAAGGTAGAGAGAACGAGAGGGCATTCTCTAAAGTTAAAAGGGGATCGATTCCGTACAAATGTAAGGAAGTTCTTCACTCAAAGTGGTAGAAAACTGGAACGCTCTTCTGGGTCTGTCATAGGGGAAAACACCCTCCAGGGATTCAAGACCAAATTCGACAAGTTCCTGCTGAACCGGAATGTACACAGGTAGGGCTAGTCTCAGGGCACTGGTCTTTGACCAGAGGGCCGACCCAGCAGCAGCAATTGTTATGTTCTTATGTTATGTTTCTAAAATGGGTTGAAAATATGTTATTGTGTTATATCACAAGCAACAAATTCAGATACAATAAATTAATCAGTTGTTTTGATAGTAAATGCATTCAAAATCACACATTAATAAGTAAAAGGTTTACCATGGGATTCAATAAATATTGTGACATATTAAACTATGTTAGCTAATTACATTTGCCAAATTACATAGCTCCCTAGAGCTAACACAATTACTGATACTGCTTGAAGGGGCACATATATTCTTTGTAAGTTTTTCTATTCCTGCTTGTGTAAAAGGAACTGCTGAAACAGTTTTCATTTTGCCAAGAAACCACAAAGTCTTTTCTTTTTGTGTTCTGAGATCTGTGTCCCCATTTTGTTCTGTAGTTGACTTGTTTTGATAAGAAACATTTGTTAAAAAAGAAACATTGCTAGACCTTAGACAAGACAGTATTATATGCTATAATGGAAACTTCCCACTATTCCCCCCCCCCTTATGTTTGCTACCTCTTTCTAGTTGCTTTTATATATCCTGTTACCAAATATGGTCTTTCCTACAGTCATATGCTGAAAAAAACTGACCTATGTGAAATGCTATAAATATGTATGCAGTACTCTGAATAAACGGGACATTTCTTTGGCCATACAACTGCATGTATGTTCTTTTCTTTCTAATGAGATGCCCCCCTGATGCATCGGTACCAGAGACGACAGAGCATGTGTGTGAGGCAGTATTGGGATCTGAACCTTTTCACTGCTGTTCTTCCTTCACCCACTCTCCAAATAATACATAGGTAATCTCTATCCCTCACATCTGTCAAAGTATCATGTAAGTAACCTGAAGCACCCTAACAGTCCCCTGAAGTATTCAATCAAAAACCCTACAGCCTGGAGACCATCCACCCATATTATGGTGACCATTTATTACACAGGGCCAAAAAATGGCCTGTGCTATCCGCAGAACAGGTCTTTACCTCATGCCAAGGCTACTTTTAGTTCTTCCTAGACATGGCCAATTTTTCTATTTCTACAATAATGGCCACATGCTATTTTTTCCCACTTACACGTGGCCATTGTTGCATGAACACTTACACCTATTTTGTAAGCAGTAAAGCATGGATTTTATAAGCAGCACCTAGAAGTGCCTATATTGTAAGTGCCGCTTAACACGAATGTCAATCAACCGCATGGCATCGCTTATAGAATCCTGCCTAGCAATACCTAGGCATGCTTAGGCATCCTGGAGATAGATGCTAGTATATTAGGCCAGGTTTTACTTGACTTAATTTACTGGTGACTACCGGTAACTCAGATGCTTAACAAAGCCTAAGTCAACCATATCTATTCTCCACTCCTAACCACAACTACTTTCCAGATAGGCATCGTTACGTGTTGGAGAACATAAGAATATCATTACTGGGTCAGACCAATGATCCATCAAGCCCAGTAGCCCGTTCTCACGGTGGCCAATCCAGGTCATGCTACCGATACAGAGCAAGCAGTGGCTTCCCCCATGCCTTTCTCAATAACAGACTATAGACTTTTCCTCCAGGAAATTATCCAAACCTTTCTTAAAACCAGCTAGGCTATCCGCTCTTACCACATCCTCTGGCAATACACTCCTGAGCTTAACTATTCTCTGAGTAAAAATTTTTTTCCTCCAATTGGTTTTAAAAGTATTTCCCTGTATCTTCATCGAGTGTCCCCCCTAGTCTTTGCAATTTTTGACAGAGTAAAAAATCGATCCACTTGTACCCATTCTAGTCCATTCAGGATTTTGTAGACTTAGGCGTTGCTAGTCATCCTAAGAGTTCAACACTGAACTATTAATTGTTAATTAATTAATTCATTTTTTAAATTGGCTGAAAACTGGCAAGGTCAATTTCCACGTCAATTAAGCCAATTAAAAAAAAAGAATTATACACGGATTCCAAAGTTAGGTGTCGCTAGGCGTCCTTGATTAGGATGCCTGACAGTGCCTAATGTAAGCATCCTATACAGAATCTGGCCCTAAGGGCTCATGCCCTAGCTCAGGGGTGTCAAAGTCCCTCCTCGAGGGCCGGAATCCAGTCGGGTTTTCTGGATTTCCCCAATGAATATGCATTGAAAGCAGTGCATGCAAATAGATCTCATGCAGATTCATTGGGGAAATCCTGAAAACCCGACTGGATTCTGGCCCTCGAGGACCGACTTTGACACCTGTGCCCTAGCCACATGCTAATCAATTAGTGTGCGACATTGTAGCAACTCTAACTGATTATTGCAAAACATGCCTACTCTTCACCCCTAGCACTAAAAAATAAAAACTTTTTTAGCTCATGGGTAGTGCACAAACATGTAAAAACTACAATGGGATGCCTAAGCATGTCCCATGGAAGTGCATTTTAACTTGTCTCCTCTTTGAAGTATGCAAGGGGAATCTGTGTGGGTGTGGCGGGGAAGAGGCTTTTGGCATTGTCACATGAAAGTTGGGGCCCACTAGACTACCAGGACTCTTTGGAATGTTGGAGGAGATACAAGTGTGTTCAGCTTTTGTTAGTAATTGTATGCTAAGCCATCATGTATTTTTCATGCTCTAATGTCCTTCCCTCCTAGTCATGCTCGTTTTCATCTGCCTTGGAACCCCCTTTTTCTTCTTTCTTTCTTTTTTTAGCTCATTTTTGCCTTTATTACCTTTTTTAATATTTTTTTTGCTGTATTTTAAACAATTATTTTTGTAAATCGTTCAGCTATTCTTTGATATACGGTATATCAAATGATAAATAAACTTGGAAACTTGGACCATTGCTTTTGCATCTGTCCCTTCTTTTCTCTAGAGACAGCCTTCCTGCCGAATTTGCCAGAAGTTATTGATTTAAGCTTTCTTTGAATCAACTCACCTACAAAGAAAGAACCATAGTATTTTCAAAATCTATTTTTATTTTTATTTTCACTCAAGGTCTCATAATAAAAGTGCATAAAAAACGGTCATGTTATCTTAATCAATTGCAAGTGCTTATAATCACCCTGAGGCTATTTTCCACTATCTGATGTCTATCATATTCTTAAGTATGTCTCCAGATAGTCTTAACGCTGCTTATTACTCATTTGGTCTCTTGGCAACATCCAACTCTCATTCGTTTCAGTGTGCCTCAATAAACACATAATTAATGTAAGCCTATTATTGAACTCTGCCTTACATTATTATTATGTATTATGCCATCCAGATATGAAAAAAAAAACCAAAAAAACTTGATGAAGTTGTGAAGGGCCAACCTCATGGAATAGGAACGTTATAAAAGAAAGAAACTTTTCTGCTTCATGTGCTGAGTTCTGAAACCTGATGCAGTTCAGAATTTATCCATCCCTAACTTGCTTGTCAGCACTTTAGGCCAGATTCTCTAAACGGCATCTAACTAGGCAGGCCCCTAAAAAGCATTACTTACCGCATGTCAATCAAAGTTAGGCTTCATTTGTAGAATTTCACTTACCAGTACCTAAATCAACTTAAGCTCCAGTAGGCATGTATGCCGTAGGTGCCAGTTTATTAAGACAAGTTTTCCTTGGCCTAATATTCCGGCACCTAACTGAATCCATGCCCAAACTCCCCCCAAATCTACCCCAAATCATGCCTACTTGCCATTAGGCTCCCTGGTGTAGGCACCTGCATCGAAGTGGTATACTTCCGCCTTACGACTGACGAAACCCCTTCGTAATCATGGGCTGCATACGAAGGGGTTTCGTCAGTCGTAAGGCGGAAGTCATTATGCCATTGTATAGATCCATGGTGAGGCCCCACCTGGAATACTGTGTGCAATTCTGGAGGCCGCATTATCGCAAGGATGTGCTGAGACTGGAGTCGGTGCAAAGAATGGCCACTCGGATGGTCTCGGGACTCAAGGATATACCATACGAAAAACGGCTTGACAAATTACAGCTATACTCGCTTGAGGAGCGCAGAGAGAGGGGGGACATGATCGAGACGTTCAAGTATCTTACGGGCCGCATCGAGGCGGAGGAAGATATCTTCTTTTTCAAGGGTCCCACGACAACAAGAGGGCATCCGTTGAAAATCAGGGGCGGGAAACTACGAGGTGACACCAGGAAATTATTTTTCACTGAAAGAGTGGTTGATCGCTGGAATAGTCTTCCACTACAGGTGATTGAGGCCAACAGCGTGCCTGATTTTAAGGCCAAATGGGATCGGCACATGGGATCTATTCACAGGGCAAAGGTAGGGGAGGGACATTAAGGTGGGCAGACTGGATGGGCCGTGGGCCCTTATCTGCCGTCTATTTCTATGTTTCTATGTTTCTATGGTAGGCGCCTACCAGCTAATTAAGGGGTTCTTTTACTAAGGCGCGCTAGCCGTTTTTAGCACATGCTAAATATTAGCGCACGTTAATATGGCTAGCGCGCCTTTGTAAAAGGACCCCTAATTTTTTAGATCATTTTTAATTCGTTTGTAATGGCACTTTCAATTATCAGCACCAATTTAGCCGATTAAAAAAATTAAGTTAGGCACCTAGATCAGCTAGGCGAGCCGACCTAGGCACCTAACTGTAGGTGCATTTTATAGAATCGGGGCCTTTGTATTCAGTCTTAGATAATATGAGTCTTTCTGTATACAGTGCAGGAACCTATATTGCATACAGAATTGACCAGGAGCACAGCTAATATGCTACTACTAGTGCACTCGTGTACTTGAAACCATTTGCCTTAATACTTGTTTGCCCAGCAGATGTGCCACAGAAAGAAAAAAATAAATAAATATATATATATATATATATATATAAAACATAGGTACCAGAATACAGAGTAGGGGAGTAGACTAGGGATTAAAATAGCAGTCTAAGACCCAGGAAATCCCAAAGGTGAAATCACTCTTTCTTACCTCAATCAAGTCACTTTTTAGTAAGAAAGAGGCATTAATGCATTCTTATGCAGGACTTTCCCATGTGCAAAGCCCAATTTTAGTGTGACCCTCAAAAAAGGCTCCCCCACCCCCACCCATTTCTGCTTCTATTCAAAGTAGTTTACATTAAGTATTTCTCCCTACCTGTCCCAGAGGGATCACAATCTAACTATGGTACCTGGGGCAATGGTATGTCAAGTGACTTGCTGAAGGTCACAAGGAGCAGCACAGAGATTGAACACACAACCTCAGGGTGCTGAGGCAATGGTTCTAACCATTAGGCCACTCCTAACTTGCAGGCATTTCAGAACATTACTGTGGGAGTGCTTACCCTCTGCTATTAAGTGGTATTGAAGGCTCCTGCATTATAGCTGTATTAACTAGTTAGCACAGTGGTAATGTCAAAGCACCAGCTTATTAGCATATTCGTGCCCATTCTCTACCCCTGATATGCTCCCTCTCCTCACAACTAATAATAATAAAAAAAAAAATTACTGTGACCTTAGCACGCAGAAAATGCTTTAGCTTGTCCCACATTAGGCTATTCTTGATGAATTAGGAGCATGTTAGCATCTAATGCATCTTGTAACATAGTAACATAGTAGATGACGGCAGATAAAGACCCGAATGATCCATCCAGTCTGCCCAACCTGATTCAATTTAAATTTTTTTTTTTTTTCTTCTTAGCTATTTCTGGGCGAGAATCCAAAGCTTTACCCGGTACTGTGCTTGGGTTCCAACTGCCGAAATCTCTGTTAAGACTTACTCCAGCCCATCTACACCCTCCCAGCCATTGAAGCCCTCCCCTGCCCATCCCCCACCAAACGGCCATACACAGACGCAGACCATACAAGTCTGCCCAGTAACTGGCCTAGTTCAATCTTTAATATTATTTTCTGATTCTAAATCTTCTGTGTTCATCCCACGCTACTTTGAACTCAGTCACAGTTTTACTCTCCACCACCTCTCTCGGGAGCGCATTCCAGGCATCCACCACCCTCTCCGTAAAGTAGAATTTCCTAACATTGCCCCTGAATCTACCACCCCTCAACCTCAAATTATGTCCTCTGGTTTTACCATTTTCCTTTCTCTGGAAAAGATTTTGTTCTACGTTAATACCCTTTAAGTATTTGAACGTCTGAATCATATCTCCCCTGTCTCTCCTTTCCTCTAGGGTATACATATTCAGGGCTTCCAGTCTCTCCTCATACGTCTTCTGGCGCAAGCCTCCTATCATTTTCGTCGCCCTCCTCTGGACCGCCTCAAGTCTTCTTACATCTTTCGCCAGATACGGTCTCCAAAACTAAACACAATACTCCAAGTGGGGCCTCACCAATGACCTGTACAGGGGCATCAACACCTTCTTCCTTCTACTGACTACGCCTCTCTTTATACAGCCCAGAATCCTTCTGGCAGCAGCCACTGTATCTTCCATTGCCTGAAGTACAAACTTAGGGCTAAACTTACAAACATGCATTAACAAATTATTTAGCACAAGCTATGTTATTTTCTAAGACTCACCTTGACTAGCAATAATTCATTTTGGCAAATATTTAAATGAAAGTTAATGTGATAATGCACTTTAGTAATGTTAATTTTTAGACTGCAAGTGCTCTGGAGTAGGGAGGTAACTCCTTATTATACCTGATTATAGGCTCCTTTTACAAAGCCGCGCTAGGCTTTTTTTTTTATCACCAACCGCAGTGGTATTAGCTCCAACGCTCATAGAATTCCTATGAGTGTAGGAGCTAATATTGCCATGGCTGGCGATAAAAACGCTTAACATGGCTTTGTAAAAGTGTGGGGGGGGGGGCTGGGGGTATAATTTGCTTTGATTTTAAGGAAAGGGAATGGGAATTGATGTGCCTCCTTTCTGTGGTATTTTGTACCTGAAACAATGGAGGGTTAAGTGACTTGCCCAGAGTCACAAGGAGCTGAATCCACTTTCGCAGGTTCTCAGGCTGCTGCACTAACCACTATGCCACTACTCTACAATCTCCTCCTTGGCCTGTAATTTCTCACTGAGTACAGATTATCAGTCAGGAGACACAGGGATCAAATTTGCTAAGAGGCAGCACTGTCCTCCCATAAGCTGAATGGGTGGATTTAGGACTGCTGCTGAAAAGCTGTTCTAAGTTCACCCGCTAATGGCACTTAACTCACAAAGAGGTGCCTAACTCAAAAACACACACGATCCTCCCCTAATCATGCCCACTTTTAGGTAGGTGCTTTGGACTAGGCATCTACTTTTTATAAAATCGTGTTTTTGAGGTAGATGCCTTACTTTCAGTTAAGGCCAATAAAAACCAGTTATGAGATGTTAATTATCAGTGCTGATTAAGCCTATTAATTCATTAAATTAGGCATATACATCAGCTAGGCATGCTAATATAGGCACCTAAGTTTAGGTGGACTATATAGAATTTGCCAGTAGGTCCCCAAATGAAATCTGCACTAAAAATACACATATCTACGATTTTGTAAGCCAATAGAGTTTATCTACAGTTTCATCTATTCTGAAGAGCAAAAATGGCAGAATACAGTTTCCTCGGACTTAAATCTAATTACGTTAAGGAAAATTGCAACAGATACACTCCCATCCCTATTAAATTGTCATGCTGCAGAACATAAATCCTTTGAAATATCATCATGCATTAGGAAATTGCAGTGGAAATGGCATACACAGATCTCAACTCTACAATTTTATAATAGCAAAAGGTCTCCCTAATGCAAAAATAGTGTTTGCAGTGTATGAACTGTCCATGCGAGAAACTACATAATCTAATATTTTTTTTTTACCACATGAATAAATCTGGCCTACGCAGGGATAGCTGGCTAATGATTTCTCCAACATCTGCATATTTTTGGATGTTGCATCACAGAAAAAGAGGAAAATAGAATTTTGAAGAACAATCCAACCACAAATCATTTTTAACTACAAATTAGTGGGTTATATTTAACCCCCCCCCCCTAGTAAGCATTTTATTTAAAAAGCCAGGCACAGCATTAAAATATTATATACTGTGTCAGGGAATAGGTGAAAGCCTAGGCTTGCCTATGTCACCACCAAACACTTGGCTGAGCAAAAGCCGTGGAGTGGCCAGATTGAAATTATGAGGCAATAAAGAGTTCTGTACTCAAAAAATATATCAAAGGTTCTTTATTAAGCTTTTCTTGTAAGTCAAAACAAATCAGTTCCATTCAGGAAATACTCTAGAACATCATAGTTCAAAACAGTCATAAGCATAAGGATTTTAAACAAAGTTCTTCAGGCACAAAGCCCCCTTTATTCTGTTTAGCAAGTTCTTTAACCTGACTTTTACCAGTTCATTAGAAACAATTGGGAAGCACAAACAGGTGCCCTGTCCCCACAGAGCTGCAAGTGTATAGGCAAACTTTAAACACAGGTGGTTTTATTTCTGTCTTTTGAAGCTTTCTTTTAGACAGTAAGTTCAGCTGTAAAACTTTTTCACATTCAAGTAAAGCAGCGCAAAAACAGCTTTATAAAAACAAACTTAAACTCTAAAGGAATTTCTCCTTTAACCCTTTCAGGACCAAGGGACATATTTGTCCCATAACTTTAAAATCCTATAAATTTTGATTGGGATAGTCTACAGTTCTAAATTTGATATGTACGGATTCCATATGAAACTGCAGTAAACAAACTGGTTCCGACATTCATTCATTAGCGTCGTTGCCAGATTGACGAGAAGATTCACTTGCCACACTGTCCATAAGCCAGAAGTTTGATTTTTTTTAAAAAAAATAATGATATTTCACAAAAAAAAAATCTATTTTTTGGCATCTGCAAGCCCTTTTTACCATAAAAATGTCGTCAAAACCACAAAAATTGGCCTACGATCCTTATGGTCCTGAAAGGGTTAATTAGTGAAAGCTGGTTCAGGCTGTCATTGCATTTCTGAATTTTCTGTTATGTTAGAACTGCAGGCAAAGCCACATTCCATACTATCACTTCCTAGTTGCCCCAAGGTCTGAATACAGCACCCAGTCGCGGCAAGTACCGTGCTCTTAGATTTGCCTAACATCCTGGGAAACCACTATCCCTCTCACCTCGCAGCCTGTGGGGAAGGAAAAGGAAATCAGGCAACTTAATTAGTAAAACCATATATGGCTATGTGGAAAATCTGCCACCCTGATTGAAAGTAATCAAATACCATATGGCTGGGAAGAATTCCTACTTTAAGTTGCACCTCCTCCCCCATCTTCAGCCAACAGCAGAACATTACCCGCCAACCTATCCTGTGCTTACAACCACACTATCCCCTACAATTCCCTCAATTTCTGAAGCTGCTACCCTTGACATTAAACGACTCACTAGAAACTTCCAGTGAGAAAGTATCACCAGTGAACACCAGGAATGATATCTAAGGAGACTGTCACGATGGAATTGTGGAGGTGATCACCAGCTTTAACATGCAAAGTCTTAGAGAACAGGAAGGTTAGAGACCTCCCCATAGTCCATCGTTCTCTTGGATAACAAGACCATAGATCTAACCTGCCTGCCTTGATACAGGAGATGATATGACCTAATAGATAGGACCCTGAGACTGTAATGAGTGATACAGCACTTTAGTATATGAAGAATGCCATGGCTCATTGAAGGTATAGAATGACAATAAACCTAGCTGTTGAACAAATGAGAATAAATCCACGTTGTAAAGGTCCCATTTTCAAAATACCTCATGGTGGCCTGATCTATTGAATTCATAACTTATCCCTTAAAATTCCATTGATTTCTGAAAATGCTGCCCCTGGGCCACTTAACGTGAACTGACCTCACAAGCAAAACTATATCACAACTGACCGGTGTTTCAGCATATTATTAGGAAATGGAATCCAAGCGTAATTAGAATCGGTATATCATATACGGAGATTAAATTTCAGCCTTTAATGAAGAGCATCATGATGCAAAGTGATGAAAAAATATGGAAAGTCTAAGCCAGAGGCTGCCGCCAGAGAAAAGTCACCTATGTTAACCGAACCTTCAAGGATAGCGTTGGGGAAAATGAACTGGAAAACCGATACTGAAGCAAGGCTATATAAATTAATCAAATACATCATCACAGCAATTAGAGCTCGCCACCAGAGCAGCCATCTGATGTTGATAGTATCCCAATTAAGCACGTCCACACACAAAGGTACTAACGCAAAAGGTGCTACCTCAACAGATTTAGGAGGAAAACATGGCCAGCCAGTTGCCAGGAATCACTGTTCATACTTGGTGACCCCAGGACTGTGACAACTACAGGACAATTAAAATCCACCTGCTGGCGAATATCACTACAATTAATGCGATAACAGTCTACGATCCTATGCTGACCAAAATGCTGAAGATCCAGCTGATTTCAGCATTTTGACTTCATTGATTATGATAAACTGTGGAGAACTCTGGCACTTTGAAAATTTCCTACAATCCTAATCAGGCAGATGCATTGAGACTGAACTATGGCCACCTAAATGGTTATATTACATTACATTACATTAGTGATTCTATTCTGCCTTTATCTTGCGGTTCAAGGTGGATTAAATAAGAATTGTTATGATATCAAGATGTACATATTGTTAAGGTAATAAGAAGTTCTTAAGGAATAGTTTGAACATTTTCTAATTTGCTAAGAAGTAGATAGTATTGTAGGAGGAGTTTGGGGCATGTCTGGTTGTGTTATATTGGTTTTATGTATTTTTTGAAGAGTAGGTTTTTGTTTCTTTTTTGAATGTTTTGTAGTCTGTGGTGAAAATCAGAAGATTGGTGAGTTGTCTGTCCAGTTTCGCTGCTCTGGTGGCCAGTAGGTTGTCATACAGTTTTCTTTGTTTGACGTTTTTGGTTGGCAGGTGTGTGAATATTGTGTGGGTTCTTCTGTGTCTGGTTGAGGTAGATTGAATTAGTCGATTGTTCCAGTAGGTTGGGCTGTCTCCATTTATAGCTTTAAATAGTAGGCAGTGGAATTTGAAGTGTACTCTGGCTTGTATTGGGAGCCAGTGTGAGTCGTGGTATGCCTCTGTGATGTGGTCGTATTTTTTCAGTGAATAGATGAGTCTTAGGGCTGTGTTTTGTATTGTTTGTAGTTGTTTTATTGTGGTTGCAGGGCAGGGGAGATATAGTATGTTGCAGTAGTCTATTAGGCCTAGAATTAGTGATTGAACCACGAGTTGGAATAGTTTTCTGTCGAAGAATTTTCAGACTTGTCTTAGGTTTCTCATAGTTGCAAATGATGTTTTTATTATTTTGTTGATTTGTGGTTGCATGGTACAGCCTCTGTCTGTCAGCACTCTGAGGAGTTTTAGCTTGGGTTGAATGGGATATGAGATAGAGTTAATTACTAGGTTAGTCAAGGTTGGAGTTTTGCAGTTTTCTAGGAGGATGAAGTTTGTTTTGTCAGGGTTAAGCTTTAGTTTGTGTTCTTTCATCCATGTTGCTACTGCTTCGAGTGTTCTGTGTATTGTGCCTACCATGGAGGGAGCTGGTTGGTCGATTGGGAGGAGTATGGTGATGTCATCTGCATAACTATAGGAGGTAATGCCTAGTTTGTCTAGGTAGGAGCTTAGGGAGGCAATGTATAGGTTGAAGAGTGTGGGAGACAGGTGATCCTTGGGGTACTCCACATGGGTTGGACCATGGTTCTGATTTTTCTTTGTTTGTTTTGACTCTATAAGTTCTGGATTGTAGGAATCCTTTAAACCATGTTAGTACCTTGCCTGTAATTACTATTGAGTCTAGTGTTTGTAAAAGGATGTCATGGTCTACTAGATCAAAGGCTGCAGAGAGGTCCAGTTGTATGATCAGCATTTTCTTTCCTGTGCTGAGGTATTGTCTCGCGATGTCCATGAGTGTTCCTAGTAAGGTCTCAGTGCTGTAGTTAGTTCTGAAGCCAGACAGTGTGGGGTGGAGTAAGTTGTGGTTTTCTAGGTGCATCCAGTGACCGAGCATGTGAAATCTCATGGTGAAGGCCATCTTCAGACTGCACTTGGGGAGGATCGAGCTTCGAGTTTTCCTTGGTGGCCATAATATAAACAACCTAAACAACCTATGCTATGTATAACATATCACGCTGACCACCAGCCCAGAAGAGATGCCCTATCTACTGAGAAAGTCAAACTGAGCATCATAACGAGAGATTGTAACTTATATCATTCGCATGCAGTTTCAGAGCCAAACACCTCAACCTATAGGCTCTATGCCCAAGGAGGCAACTAGCGGGGAATAAACACTCTGCAGCACAACACATGGCCGCTCCCGAAGATTCTCGGCATGGCCCACCACCAGGAAACCCCCATTCAATGCAGATGAATGCGACGCCGGAAAACCAACAAATCAGGCCAAATATAATTGACTCACCTAAGCTGCGGAGCCGACAAGGACAATACTGACCATGTCACCAAGCCTCAGTGGTGAGGCCACGGCTGTCCCATGATGTTCGCACCATCCAAAGGACTCGCAAAAGCTGTTTTCCGCTTGCGTATATAAAGACCAGATAAGAAAGAGAAAACAATTATGATGTGGAAAAGGCTCGCTAACATACATACATATGTATCCATGGGCAGATATCTATCATGTAATTATACGCCCTCACCTGAATCGCAAATGTGGAACTCTAGGTGAAATCAATAAAGCTGTCTTTTGGAGTTGGGGCCTGCTGGGATATTAGCATCTGGAAGTGCTCCTGACTTCAGACTGCCTTCCAGAGGACAGGAAACAGATGCTGAATTGGAGCCTTCAGGGAAAGGACAGAGGTCTTAAAATGAGATTGTGATATTCAAAGAGAGATCCAGGGTGATAGGGGATAAATTAAAAAGGGGATCAGGGTGGGAAAGCAGTTCTAAGAGAGATATGGAAGGTATTTGTTTACAAACCACCCAGACTACTTTTGTAAACATAATGGACCCAACATAGTATCCACTATTTTCATTTTGCTGCAGTAGGGAAAATGCAGTGTTCTTCACTGTAGCAAGGCAAGACAACAAGTAAACAAACAAATAAAAAGAACAACAATAAAACAGAGGATTCACTACACTAAAACCAGTTGGTGAATTCCATAGCAAAAATTTGCTTGATAAACACAGGTTAGTAAATAGGGCCCATAGAATGTAGGAATAATGTGCACAGCTTTTTGTTTTTTTTTAAATATTGGAGTGAAATAATGTAGAATTCCAGAGTTTGTCGTGACACAAGTATAGTGAAATTCAACAAACAACTCGTATATAATTATTCCACCTGAAATGTGCTAGGTACTAAACATGAAGTATTTAATGCAGAGTTTGTACAACTTCGAACAGATCAATTAAGTAAGCTGAACACATTTTCTTGCCATATCTCTGTGCCTTAATTATCATTTTATAAGCATTCAACTTTTATTACACTCTGAAAATGCCAATAAAACATCATAGCTTTAACTCCTTTTGTTCTTTCTTTAATTGCATGAAAAGAAAAAAATAAATAAATCACATACCCCAATACTCATTTTGATGGGCTTTTGATGTTCCTAGATATCCGTGGAATCCAGGACTTTTTGGACAGAGTATCTCAGCAGGGAATGGATGTAGCATTGCAGAAGGTGGAGAATAACATCAATAAGATGATTACAGGGCTCTTCGCCACTATGCGGATAGATGAACTAAACCGCTACAGAGACACACTGAGAAGAGCTATTCTAGTCATGAGTCCATCAACAGCCAAATCCTTCATTACCGAGGTATGCTAAATGGGAATTGTTTTCTAGCTGAAGGTCTTAGTTGGAAATAATTTTTCCATAATCACAGAATGGGAAAGTCATTTTTCAAAAAGGCCAGAATAAGAGAAACTCTTTTGAGACTTTTTTACTATTGAGCTGGCTCAAGGTCAAATAAATGCTTTATTTCTGTTATGAACAGAACTGATCTCTGCATTTGACTTTCTTTTTCAGAATTATTATTACATCACATTTTCCATTTACTTAAGTTAAATATAGGCTTTCTGGTTTTGTTGTTTCCTGGAATGTTGAGGTAATATTATCCTAACTGTACCTTTAGCAAAAAAAGGGACCTTTTATTAAGCTGTTTTAGGTGCTAACATGCACCCAATACAGTTTAAAATGGCACACAGTGGTTTGCACTCAGGCATTGTGCAGTAACCGCTCAATCTGCACATGCTAACAGCGTGTTAAAAAAAATATATTTTTAGGGGGTATGTCAGAGGGCAGAAAGTAGGCATTCCTGCGCAAATAAATTAGCACAGCTATATTGGCATTGCACTATTGGTAAGTCCATGGATAGCACATGAGTCTTTACCACTTACAAAATGGATGGCAGTAAGTGCTGATGTAGTATTTTTTTTTTAATGGTCGCCTGCTAATAGTAACATTAGTGCATGGCCATGAATACAAAAAGGCCATTTTTATGGCTGCTGTAGAAACGGCCTTAGCATGTGAGAAAACTTCATGTAAGGGTGCACTAATGCCACTTTTTTACATTGGCTTGGTAAAGGATACCTTTATTTCCCAGTGTAAAAAAAAAAAAATGAAGAAACTGTTATAATACATGTGTGTTCTATAGTTTAGTCTTATTTTAACTTGTTTTCTATTCTGTTGGCACAAAACTGTTCATGTAAATAGATTGATCCATAATAATAATGTCAAACTTTTGCTTTGTCTGTGAAATGTACTGTAAGCACATCAAAATGATGGTTGCCATAGTAACAATTTTGAACAACTGCAAATCTAATCCATACAACAAGATACTAGAAATAGAATGAAGGCCACTTTGGTCCTCAAAAGTAGTAGCTGAGAAGGTAAGGACAAAGAGGCTAGTTTTCATAAACTGCAAAAAATTGCAGAATGAGGAAAACAGACAAAATATCTGGAAAAGTTAAGACAGGCTGGAGTTAGTCAGGAAAGCAAAGATGCAAACGGAAGAAAAAATAGTCAACATGATAAAACGGAGGAACAAGACCTTTTTTAGATATATTAATGATAAGAAGTGCAAAAGTGACATTGTGAGATTCAAGGTGAAGGGTGAAAATATGTAGAAGCTGATAAAGATAAGGCTGAATTGCTTAACAAATATTTCTGTTCTGTGGCAGCTAAGAAGTAA
Source organism: Geotrypetes seraphini (assembly GCF_902459505.1). Classification (NCBI taxonomy): domain Eukaryota; kingdom Metazoa; phylum Chordata; class Amphibia; order Gymnophiona; family Dermophiidae; genus Geotrypetes; species Geotrypetes seraphini. The sequence goes on along the minus strand of NC_047084.1, from coordinate 331,324,490 downwards.
TGCTAAGAAATGCAAGGTCATGCATTCGGGCTGCAAAAACCTAAGAGAATGGTACAGTTTAGGGCATGAAAAACTTTTGTGCACAGAAGAGGAGTGGGACTTGGTGTGATTGTAAGTGATGACCTTAAGGTGACCAAACAGGTTGATTAGGGGATGGTAAAATCTAAAAGGATGTTCAGCTGCCCCTATATAACACTCTGGTGGGCCCCCATTTAGAATATTGGGTACTATGCTGGAGACTGCATCTTTAAAAAGATTTAAACAGGATAGAGTCTGTCCAGAGGAAGGCTACTAAAATGTTTGGTGGTCTTCATCATAAGGCGCATGGGGACAGGTTTAAAGATCTCAATATGAATACTTTGGAATAAATGTGGGAAAGAGGAGATATGATAGACACATTTAAATTAACTAAATAATTGAAATGTTATTAGCCAGGAGATAGCGGATGCTGCAGAGAGACAGAATAGATGGGCCATTTGACTTTTACCTGCCATCATGTTTCTATGAGAGGCAGCACTGGATAGGCTGAGATAGAATGCAAAAATAAATTGGCAGGTGGGATGGATGATAGTTTGGAAGGATCAGGACTGCATGAGGATGGAAGGCATTTCTCTTCCTGCCTCTCATTATCAGATTCATCATCTAAATTCATAGATCATCATACAAATCATGAGGCCATTTGCCAATAAGGAGAGTAGAAATCCGTGTAACGACAGTTGCCTTTGTCACCAGATGGAATGCTTGTGCATATCTACATCATTATATCATGATGGTTAGTGAAGGACCTCCCAACTAAAGGGCTGCAGCCAGATGTCCTAATACCCAGAGGTAGCCAGAGGTTTGAATTTAATGTTCAGATCAATAATGTCCCATGAGGTTCTACTGCAAAACTAACAAGGGCAGATGCAATTGGGAAAATGGATGACTCTGCTTTGTGAGTTAGATCAATTACAGCAAGGCAGAAACTCGCAAAAGACGCAGGTAAACCGATGTGTAGAACTTGGGACTCATATTGAACAGAACACAACAGTAACGGGAAAAGATCTTAGTAAATTTGAAAAAGACATCAACAATTAAGGAGGCTTTTTATAAGACTGTATTATTATTCATCAAATGTTAGATACCTTGGAAAATTATAAGTGGAATTTAAATCTGAGGTTCATTAATTTTCTTAAATATTTAGTTCTAACACTGACAGATATGTTAAGGAAGTGTATTATGGAGATACTGTAAACTCCTGAAGAGTCCATCCCACCCATAACTCTAGTTTACTATGTGGACTGGTGAGGAGCTGTTTCTCAGGGAGCATGAAAAGACTATCTGACATATATTTTTAACATTTCCAGTTTTCTGGAGGGGTCCTGTCATGTGGTGATATCGGCCAAATTTATTTATTTATTATTTATTTATTTTCAAAATTTCTATACCGTTTTTTTCCCAAAACGGTTTACAAGGAGTTACATACATAAAATATTAAGAATCTATACAAGATAAAAATAAAACCAGACAAATTCAGTCTTACATAAAATCAATTGCTCAAAGAAATGCATCTACAAATAGTTGAGTCTTTAACATTTTCCTAAATAAATTCCTCTCTCCACATTTTTGAATCTGGCCAACAAGGCCATTCCATAGCTTGACTCCTACACATGTAAAAGTCATGGCATTTGTTTCCACATATTTAGGGTTAGCCTTTGTTCTCAGAAATACGGTACTTTCGGAACGCAGGGATCTTTGTGGTTGATAACGAGACATCATATTCTTAAAAATGTCAGGCATCATACCATATAGAAATTAATGACATAACATAATTGCTTTGTATTGAATTTGAAACACAACTATCAACCAAATGCAATTGTCAAAGATATGCTCATATCTTGATGTTCCAGTTATCAACCTGGCCACGGCATTCTGAACCACCTGAAATGCCCTGCACTTGGTCTTGGTTATTCCCAGGTACAGGACATTGTAGTAGTCCAGCCGTGACAAGACCATTGCTTTTACAACAGCACGAAAGTCAGATGGTAATAGCATTGGTTTCACACGGTACAATAAATGTATCTGTGCAAAACATATTTGCACTGTTTTTACCACTTGACTACTCACAGTAAGTCCTGGGTCCAATTTTACGCCCAGGATTGTCATTGATTCCTTCACCAATAATACCTCATTCTTGGAGCCAGATTAAAACTTAACACAGACAAGACTAAGTTCTTTTTTGCATCCCCTTCTAACTATATTAAAGAAAATCTACTTTTAAATGGGGTATCTTATCACATTAATTCTGAAATTATAATCCTAGGGGACTCATAATTGAAAAGAAAATACATCTAAAAACCCACCTAAATCAACATTTGGACGATTTAGGCGAGTTTTTAGATGTATTTTCTTGGACGATCAAAAAGACTTGGACGATCAAAAAAAAACAGATGGTCCAAGCACCGATAATCAAACAGGGTTTTTGGAGGAGTAGTTAGGACAGGAGATGGGCGGGATATCTGTCAAACTTAGTTGTCTGTCAGTGATAATCAAAAGTTTGATGGGGTTGCCTGTATGAAACTTATATGTTTTCACTTAGGCCAAGTCAGATTAAAACTTTTCGAACCTCACCAACCTGTCTAAGAACATATCCTCTTGTATAATGAGCCTACAATCCTGGGCCCATACTGTGCAAATGAAATCGAATGAGTCCAAAACAAGACTTCTTTGGCTCGGTCCAAAACTAGATCACCTACCCACCTCCATCCCACTACCCTCTGGCTCCTCTCTACAGCTTGAGTTCTCGAGCAAGGTCTTGGGCATCATCATTGATTCCACATTGTCCTTCAATGACCACCTCCAATCCTTGGTAAAAAAATGCTTTTTCAGCCTTCACATAATGAGGAAAGTTAGATCCTGCTTCCATCAAAAACATTTTACCCTCCTTGTCCAATCCATCATCCTCTCCAGATTGGAGAGATGCCTAATATCTCCTGCCAACACCCCCACCCCCACCCCCAAAAAAGTTTGCCAGCAGGATGGATGCTCAGTCCCTCTTGCCTGACACCCTCCACCCCCAAAAAAGGTAGCCCACCCGGAGCCCCCAAGCCCATAAACATAAGGAAAGGCCTGTACATCCCTGCAATGAGAGCCACTGAAGGCAGAAGGAGGTAACTGGGAAACAACCCCCCCCCCAACTGTTAACTGGAAGGCTTTCCTCTGACATCAGCTCTGACATCAGAGTGAAGCCCTCTGGGTTGGCTTTGGTGGAGGGGGTGGGCTGGAAGTATGGATCCCTGACAGCAGCTTTGATAGAGGGTGGAGGAAAGGAAGGAGGGATCCCAGTGGTGGCTTCGACGGAGGGTGGAGGGCAGGAAGGAGAGATCCCTGGTGGCAGCTTCGGCAGATGGGCAGGCAACATCCTTGGCGGTGGTCTGTGCTGCTTACCCTAAATAAGTGGCTCACGTACCCCTAAGGGTACATGTACCGCATATTGAGAAACACTGAACTATACTGACCCACTAGTTTTTAGGAAAAGGCTAGAAAGGTATAACAGGACACCTATTCTATAAAGCAGGTGCATAGGTTGTAGTGTACTAGCGCAAATGTCAGAAAACATGTCAGGTGTAATCTGCTCACTTAAATTCCTGGTCTGTGCATGCTTGATGTATAGTGTAAATCAACTAAAATGGTGGAATTATTTAAATATGTCTATAAAATGCTATTATTTAAAACATCAAACAAAAGAAAAAGACACTCCAAATCTTCTAGTATCTTGAATTCTTGAGGACAGAAGATTAAAGGAATCTCTTATAATCAGTCTCAATCATATATCTTATAACCAGGAACCATCAGAAGCGGCACTCTATTATGTGACTAGCACAGATGGTTATAGAGATTTTAAACCGCTATGATTCTTCATAGGCTCCGGTTAGATCTAAACATTCTCTAGAGCTTACAATCTTATCAGAACAGACAAATGGGACAAATAGGGGTTACAGAGTTTCTCACAGAGGGAATGATAAAACAGACATTGATAAGAGCTAGGGGTTAAAAGCAGCCTCAAAAAGTGGGCTTTTAGCCTAGATTTGAACACTGCCAGAGGCGGAGCTTGGCATACTGATTTCAGGTAATCTATTCCAGGCAAATGGTGCAGCAGAATAGAAGAGATAGAGTCTGGAGTTGGCAGTACAGGAGAAGGGTACAGATAAGAAACATTTACCCAATGAAAGGGGTTCCTGGGGTAGAGTAGAAGGAAAGATAAGAAAGGACAGATACTGAGGAGCTGTAGAGCGAATGCACTTGTAAGTCAATAAAAGGAATTTGAACTGTATGCGGATATGAATAGGGAGCCAATGATGTGACCTGAGGAGAGGGGTAATGGGAGCATAGTAACACTGGTGGAATATAAGTCGTGCAGCAAAATGTTAAATGGATTGAAGGGGAGAGAGATGGTTTAGTGGAAGACCTGTGAGAAGCAAGTTACAGTAATCTATGCGAGAGGTGATAAGAGTGCACCATCCCCGCTTCAGGTTTAGCATCTCTCCCTCCCTTGGGCTGACAACTCTCTCCCTGCCCACTTCCCTCCCTCTCCCCTGTAGGTCCAATACTGATCTCTCACTCTCCCAGTCATGTAAAATGTAGGCAAGTTGCTACCAGCAGCAGAAGCAGAAGCAGCAGCATGGCAAGCTTCCTTTGGGTAGTCCCTGGGTCTTCCATCTGTTGCTTTCTGATGCAATTTCCTGTGAGTGAATTGTGGCAGAGAGAAGATCCAGGGGCTGGTCAAAGGCAGCCTATCATGCTGTTACTGCCAGTGATGAAGGTGAGGGAGCAGTGCCACTCCTGTGGGAAGAGACCAAACCGGAAGGAGGGAAAAAGAAAAGACGTATCCTGTAGACCAGATGAGGTGAGATACTGGGTTGAGTACTTTGCTGCTCTTAATCACCAGTGCCCTGGACCAGAGCCTTGTACACACATATATACCCCTTAGAAGGAGCATTGAAGCTAAGAGAGGGGAGAATTCATATGTTAGAGACATGTGCAAGGAGTGAAAAACAGGATGTATAAAAAAAAAAGAGGAGAAATGGGATTGGAAGGGAACAAGGAGCATGAGAAGAAGAAAGGGTGAAATCCTCTTTCTGTTCCTCACAAAACCTTTTCTGTATTCTGAGTAATAAATATATGTTTGACTAAGATCATTAAAATACATTTCTGTATATCACCCTGTCACTGTGGAATTGGTTACTATATGATGTCTGTGAGTAGTGGAATGCTTTCTAGGATTTTGTAATAAATGTAAAAAGTAGTTTGGGGCTAGATTTTTCCTGATTTGAGGGTGCTTCTAGGTGATTTTAGACTGTAGATAACAATTTAATAGCCTTGATTTGTATATATGTCATAATTGTAGTATTTAGTACATTATGTTTTTCTTGCATGTATGTTGCATTGTTGTTTTTACATGCATGTAACCACATTGGGATTTTGAAATGAATGGTGATAAACTGAAGAATCATTAATCAAACTAACCTCCCCCCCTTTACAAAACCATAGCACGGTTTTTAGCACCAGCCATGACGGCAACAGCTTGACACACATAGGAATTCATTGAGCGTTGGAGCACCGTGCTACAGTTTTGTAAAAGGGGGATGGGGTGGGGTGGGGGGAGGAAATTTAAGAGCAGTTTAAAGAGCCTTCTTTTTAAAGAAGCCTTTAACTGAAAATACAATGTCCAACCAAGATGTAATACTTTACGATTTCAGCCATCTCCAAATTAAGATTTTTAATAGTTCTCTTATTCGACCCTCATCTCCGCCAGCAATCCTCTTCTTCCTACCCTCCTTATGTACTTCCCTTTTATGTACTTTTCTTTAAAATTGTATTTCCTCCCATCTTTCCTACTGTTTCCTGTGGCTTCAAAAGCAAATACCCAAGTAGGTCTGGTAACGAATTATGTATATGTGATTTCTCTAAAATCTTATTTTTACCTTTTGTACAACGCTTTGTATTTTGGTAAAGCGTTCAATCAAATAATATGAATAAACTTGAATAAACTTGAAAACAGAAATGGTATTCAAGGGTGATGATGCAGAGGAACTGAAAGAAATCTCTGTGAATCTGGAAGATTCACTAAGCCAAATTGACAAGTTAAAAAGTGATAAATCACCTGGACTGGATGGTATATATCGCAGGGTACTAAAGGAATTCAAACATGAAATTGCTGACTTGCTGTTAGTGATCTGTAACCTGTTGCTAAAATCATCTGTAGTACCTGAAGATTGGAGGGTGGCCAATGTTACGCCGAGTTTTAAAAAGGGTTCCAGGGGAGATCTGGGAAATTATAGACCGGTAAGCCTGACTTCAGTACTGGGCAAAATAGTGGAAACAATTATAAGGAGTACAAGAGAAGAAACTCTTGTCTTAGGATAAAGATGCACAAACTAGAGAAAGACAAGGTGGATGTCACAATCAACCGAAAAGGGTCTTTATTAAATTGTACAAATGTTAAGAGTCCCAACAAGGATCCCTGTTTCGGCGCTAATTAAAAACGCTTTCCTCATGGGACATTGTGTGCAATCCGTGCTGGCCGCTGTGAAAATGAAAGAGGAAACAATTATAAAAACTAAAATTGTGGAACACATAGACAAGCATGATTTAATGAGACAGAGTCAGAATGGGTTTAGCCAAGGGAGATCTTGCCTCAACAATTTACTTGACTTTTTTGAAGGTATGAATACACATGTGGATAACAGTGAGCCGGTTGATATAGTGTATCTAGATTTTCAGAAAGCTTTTGACAAAGTCCTCATGAGAGGTTCCTGAGAAAATTAAAGAGTCATGGGAAAGTTCAGTTGTGGATTAGGAATTGATTATCGGATAGAAAACAGATGCTTAAATAGTTATTTTTCTCAATGGAGGAAAGTAAACAGTGGAGTGCCATAGGGATCTGTACTGGGACCGGTGCTATTTAACTTATTTATAAATGATCTGGAAATTAGAATGATGAGTGAGGTGATTAAATTTGTAGATGACACTAAACTGTTCAAATTTGTTAAAACACATGCAGATTGTGAAACATTGCAGGTAGACCTTAGTAAATTGGAAGACTTTGGCATCCAAGTGGTAGATGAAATTTAATGTGGAAAAATACAAAGTGATGCATATTGGGAAGAATAACCTAAATCACAGTTACCGGATGCTAGGGTCCACCTTGGGGATTAGCGTCCAAGAAAGGGATCTGGGTGTCATTGTAGACAATACGATGAAACCTTCCACTCAATGTGAGGCGGCGGCCAGAAAAGCAAACAAGATGCTAGGAATTATTTAAAAAGGGATGTTTAACAAGACTAAAGATATAATGCCGTTGTATCACTCCATGGTGCGACCTCACCTGGTGTATTGCATTCAATTCTGATCTCCTTATTTGAAGAAAAATATAGCGGCACTAGAAAAGGTTCAAAGAAGAGTGACTAAGATGATAAAGGGGATGGGACTCCTCTCGGATGAAGAGACTAAAAAGGTTAGGGCTCTTCAGCTTGGAAAAGAGAAGGCTAAGGGGAGATATGATTGAAGTTTACAAAATTCTGAGTGGAGTAAAACGGGTACAAGTGGATCAATTTTTCGCTCCGTCAAAAATTACAAAGACTAGGGGACACTCGATGGTTACATGGAAATACTGTTAAAACCAATAGGAGGAAATTTTTTTTCACTCAGAGAATAGTTAAGCTCTAGAACGCATTGTCAGAGGTTGTGGTAAGAGCGGATAGCGTAACTGGTTTTAAGAAAGGTTTGGACAAGTTCCTGGAGGAAAAGTCCATAGTCTTATTAAGACATGAGGGAAGCCTCTGCTTGTCCTGGATCGGTAACATGGAATGTTGCTACTCTTTGGGTTTTGGCCAGGTACTAGTGACCTGGATTGGCCACTGTGAGAACGGGCTACTGGGCTTGATGGACCATTGGTCTGACTCAGTAAGGCTATTCGTATGTTCCAGTTAGCCAAATACCACCAATGAAACAAACTATCTTGGAGGATTACAGAATGCCAACTGAACCCACATCAGTTGTCTCTTCTGCGCAAGTGCAATATGCACATGTGAGTTGTTGTAGTAGCAATGGGATCTCGTTGAGTCACAAGAATAGAGCAGCCCCCCTGTAGCCTGGAAGGAGTCTACTGGATAGAGAATATCAGTATGGAAGCTTGAAGGGAAGCTTCTCTATCACTGTCCGGGAACCTCTCTCCGAAAGAGTTTTCCTCCCCACAGCGATGCATGTCGATGAGGGTATCCAATTCACAGACTGAAACTGTGAGTTGGGCGTGTGGGGGGTGGAAGACCCTTCTGAAAGTTCTGCAGGTGTGAAAAATAAGAATCCAGCCATTATAACCTTAGAGGTACTTTGGGAGGCTATACAAGTCTTAAATTCCTCTTTTTTGAGAAGAGTGGACAAAATGGAGGGTGAAATGAAAAATGTTTCTGAACAAATTGCTTCTCAGTCCCAAGGCTTAGTTCAACAATTGGAGAAAGTAGGAACTTTGGAGCAGAAAGTGGAGGAGGTACAGAATCTGGGAGTAGGTTTGGTGAAAGATAAGACCTTAACCCAACGAAAGATTGAATACTTGGAAAATTAGTTAAGAAGGAATAATTTGAGATTTTTAAATTTTACCAAGTCCCTTTTGATATCAGCAGTGGACTTGGTTAGACGATATTTGAAGGAGGTCCTTAAGATACCAGATGAAGCACTTCTACCAATTGTGAAAGCTCAGTATGTTTCTGGGAAAGAAATGGGAGGTACTGGGACCTCGGGGAGACCAGATCCAATGGTACTCTTAACTGACTTTCTGGAATCATCTCTTGAAATAGTTACCTAGAGACTGACTCTAATTGTAACATTTGCTTTGGAGCTGGATCACAATAATGTTTTGTGTTTGGTTTTTCCAGAATATTAATCTGCAGTTTATGGGTTCAAATATTCGGATTTTTCCTGATTTATAGAGACACACAAAAGAGACACCAGTCTTTCTTGGCTTATAGACCAAAAGTGATTGCTTTGGGGGCCAATTTTGTATTGAAGTTTCCTTGTATTTGTATTGTTTTGCTTGAGGGTTTAACTTTTACATTTTTTTTTTAACCCTAAACAGCTTTTGGATTTTCTTGTAATGAAAGAGGAGATTAAGGTGTCTGTGTCACTTTCCAATGGGGGAAGGAATGCCATGATTGGGCTGAGACAATGATGTGGGGAAGCCTACAGATAACTTTTTATTCCCTTATTGAATTATTTATATGTATCTTGGATCCTATTTCTGACAAATTGTGGATTGTCTCAAGATGATCTTTTTTTCCTGATATTTTGATTTATTTTTCTTATATCACTGAAATTTCATTATCATGGATATATAGAAGTGATTGTAAATTTGAAATGTTAGAAAAAAGAAAAAGACAAAAACAGAAAAAAAAATTAGAAGACAACTGAAAAAAGAAACAATTATTGACCTTGTGCATTTTAAAGGAACATTGGGAACTGGTTTCAATTCCCACTACATCTCGTTCTTACTCTAGGCAAGTCATTTAACCCTCTATTTCTCCAGGTGCAAAGTAAGTACCTATATATAATATATAAGTTACAGAAAGGCAGTATATTAAACCCATCCTTAACCCCCTGCAAACTGCCAAGGAGTATCAAAACTTTGCCATACAATCTACCCCCCTTTAATCCTTGTGGAATCTAGTCCTGAGTTCTTTTTCTTTAAAAAAATATATTTGTTTATTGAGAATGGCAAACGGCCCAGCCGGGCAAGTACAAACTTTTACTCCTACGCTCACAAGGTGTATGCTCGGCTGGACTATATTCTCTTGGATAAGCATCTATTTTCTATGGCCACTCACTCTGAGTTCTAGTGCATTTCCATAGTGGACTGGTTGAACTTCTCGTGGAAGATATAAGCATTATGAAAACATTTTTGGTATATTTATGATTTACATACCCTATCTCTGGCATCTTCATACAATAAAAGAACAAGAAAAAATGTGTTCTTGACTTGGATTAAAAAAATCAAGTCAAGAACTTGTATGCCCATTTCAAAGGTTTGCTAAAAGCATGCCTGTTCTATGACATGGGACTTTACATGTAGATTGACTAATTTGGTACTTTTCCATGCATAAATTCCCTTTATAGTAGCAACAGGTACCATCTGCAGGTCTTTAAATTGTGCCCTTGGAAAACAAAGCACAAAGAAACAGAAGAACTAAGTGTCTTCTTTCATTGCTTGTCACTAGGAGAACTAGCTAGTACATATGACTCAGAGTTTGGTGCTGGCTCCCATAATACACATAATTTTGCTGTTACTTTATCTCAGCAGCGGAAGAAATATAGCAAAGCATGGATAGCTGTGAAAGTGCATCAGCTTAGAGGGGACTATTTGCAAAACCACTTTAAAATCAGGCAGTAGCCCGGGCATTAATGGTAGGTTTATGAAAAGTAAGAAAGCCTTTACTAAATGTGGCACAGATGGCGCTGGAAAAAGTTTGTGGTACATTTGTGGATCATTTATCAGACGTCATGAGTCTCTGACTTTTTTTTTTTACAGTTTACCACAACTTTTTGATGCACGTTAATTGACTAAATGCATTTTTAATTCATAGGTTAACTTGAATTAAACTGATCTGGGTGCCATATTAAGGTGTGTTACAGCCTTAATGCACCTTGAAGGGCAATTTCATACATTATATTATCATAACACATGTTAATTTAAGCTACCCTGGGAGACATAGTAATAAGATGCAAAACATCTCATTACTATGTAAATCGAATAGCAAAGCTTTAAGTGAACACCGCTAGCTGCATTATTCCTGGACAAAAAATAATGTCAGTTAAAAGCTGGCATTATTTTTCCTGCCTTGGGGCAACAGGCCACATTTTAAAGAGGCCAGCTCACAAATTCAGGAGCTAGTCCCATGACCCCAACATAACCCCCCCCCCCCCAACACACACACTTGATGTTCCCCGAAATAAAAGCCCAGCTTTCACTGAACCTGAAAAACCCCCTTAGTGCATACTAAAAGACCTTTATTGAAATGCATTTAAGGACGTAAGAACATAAGAAGCGCCATCTCCGGATCAGACCTTCGGTCTATCAAGTCCAGCGATCCGCACACACGGAGGCCCAGCAAGGTGTACACCTGACATAATTTATAGTCACCCATATCCCTCTATGCCTCTCGTAAGGAGAATTAGTTTGCACCCATGCTGATAGTCTATGCAGAGACTTGAAGCATACTACATGCTAATTCTCATTACAGTGGCACCTCGGTTTCCGAGTGTACCAGTTTGCGAGTGTTTTGCAAGACGAGCAAAACATTCGCAAAATCGGCGCCTCGGAAACCGAGCATGGCTCGATTTACAAGCGCCCCCCCCCCCGCGATCCGGCACCCTCCCCCCCGCGATCCGGCACCCCCCCTCCCCGTGATCTGGCACCCTCCCCGCCGCAATTGGCGAGCCCCCCCCCGCCGCTTTTTACCGTCTTCTGGGCCTGGGCATCGGCACCGGCATGTCCTGTGGGTTGGTGCCGGTGCCTGAAGATCTGCCTTCTTTTCTTGCTGGGCCTTAAGCATCTGCGCATGCTCAAGGCCTGCGAGTTCACGTTCTCTCTGAACAAGAAGAGGAGGCTCAGCAAGAAGAGGAGGCAGGTCATCAGGCTCCGGCACCAACGGACAGGACATGACGGTTCCGGTGCCCAGGCCCAGAAGACGATAAGAAGCGGCGGGGGATGCCCAATAGCGGCAGGGGGGTGCCGGATCACAGGGGGGAGGGTGCTGGATCGCAGGGGTGGCCTTCGGAGGGAGCAATGCCAGTTCTCGTGGTGGGGGGGAACGTATCAAAGCGAGTTTCCATTATTTCCTATGGGGAAACTCGCTTTGATAAACGAGCATTTTGGATTACGAGCATGCTCCTGGAACGGATTATGCTCGTAATCCAAGGTACCACTGTAATTACCAAACACAGACTGGGGTGAGGTATGGCAAAGGAAAAGTGTGTGTGGGGGGAGGGGGGACTGCACATTTCACTTTTTGCGTAGTAGTTTACTGTGCATTTCAACCCTTATTAAATAACCTTAAAGGAAAATTCTATAAGAGGAGCCTAAAGTTAGGCGCCTAACTCAATTAGTAAATTGGCTTCAATAATGAGCTGTAACAAGTACTCGAGTAGCAAAGGTAGGAGGTGCCCGGGGTGGTGGTGCCCCTCTCTTTCCATGCCAACCCCCCGCTCCTTCCACATCACACTCATGCCCTCCTTTCCCTGGCCCTGCGACCTGGAAGTGATTTCAAAGGGAGCCAGGATGGCGCAAGCAGCAGTTGCTCGCGTTGGCAAAAATAAAAGGTATGGGGAGGTGGGGAAGGGAGGAAGTGAACATGGCATGGAGGGGGTGAAGAAGTGCCAGTGCCCCCACCAAGACAGCGCCTGCGGTGGTTTCCCTCCCCCCCTTTACTACACTACTGTTAACAAGCTCTTAATTGAAAAAAAATAAAATAAAATGTAATTGGGAGATAGGCACCTATCGCTTGGAGCATAGCAGCGCCTAACACGAAAGTAGGCATATTTAGGGGTGAAGAAAGACTTAGGCACAGCTAGGTGCAATTCTCTAAATGACTTAGGCACCTATAATGTAGGCCTTTAAAAGGATGGAGTCAGTCCAGAGGAAGGCTACATCAAAAGGCGTATGGGAACAGACTGATGGTCTTCATCATCAGGCGTATGGGATGATGGTCTTCATCATCAGGCGTATGGGGACAGACTAAAAGATCTCAATCTGTATACTTTGGAGGAAAGGCGGAAGAGGGGAGATATGATAGAGACGTTTAAATACCTGCGTAATGTAAATGCACATGAGTCGAGTCTCTTTAATATGAAAGGAAACTCTGCAATGAGAGGGCATAGGATGAAGTTAAAGAGGGGATAGGCTCGGGTGTAATCTAAGGGAATACTTTTTTTTATAGAAAGGGTGGTAGATGCATGGAACACTCTCTCAGAAGAGGTGGTGCAGACATAGACTGTATCTATACTCAAAAGGGCCTAGGATAGGCAATATTCCATGCTACCAATACAGGGCAAACAGTGGTTTCCCCCATGTCTTTCTCAATAACAGACTATGGACTTTTCCTCCAGGAACTTGTACAAACCTTTCTTAAAACCAGCTACGCTATCCGCTCTTACCACATCCTCTAGCAATGCGTTCTAGAGCTTAACTATTCTCTGAGTGAAAAAAAATTTCCACCTATTGGTTTTAAAATTATTTCCATGTAACTTCATCGAGTGTCCTCTAGTCTTTGTAATTTTTGACGGAGCGAAAAACTGATCCACTTGTACCCGTTCTACTCCACTCAGGATTTTGTAGACTTCAATTTTACCCCCCCCCCCCCCTCAGCCATCTCTTTTCCAAGCTGAATAGCCCTAACATAAGGGGAAATTCTATATATGGTACCAAACATCAGGCATTACTTTTGCACTGAATTTCAGCAAAAACTCATTTATGTGCCCATTTATTTTTTTGAAAGTATTTATAGAATAGCACATACACATTTCCACATGGATCTGCAAAGGTTGCATGGCCATGGGAGGGGCATGGATAGACCAGTTGAGGATGAATCATAGTACTACACGCTATTCTATATAGGGTGCCAATCCTGGAATGCCCATTATAGAATACCGTTCTGTGCCATTTTTTTTAATGTCAAATTTTGAGCACAATTTATAGACGTTTCCCATAGCATGCAACTGCAAGGGGATGTACAGTACATATGGATGCAGCATGGGTGTTACATACTTATGCACATACTGCCAAATTTTATAAACAGCATCTAACTTAATTGGCAAAGTACCATTAATAATGCCAATAATTGGGAAAAAAAATAATTCTACAAAAGATAGGTGCCGATCGCATGGCGTTTAGCGGTGCCTAACGCCTAAGTGGGCATTTTTACATGTGGAGCATGACTAGGCACCGCTAAACACGATTCTCCAAAAACATAGGTGCCTGAAATGTAGGCCTTTAAGGCCCTTGCCTACATTTCAGGCACCTAAGTTTGGTGCTGCTAGCTGCGAATTTGTAAACGGCACCTAAGTGTGATTCCAAAGAAAAATACTGCAGGGACGATGTACTTTGTGCCAAGTCTTTATTTCAATCAATAAACACGTGAAATGAAGACTTGTCACAAAGTACATCATCTCTGCAGTATTTTTCTTTAGATTTGCTTTGTTCGACATCTACTGCAGTTTTGTTGGACTCCTGTATTGGTACCTAAATGTGATTGATATGCGGTTGGCGCCTAATTTTTAGGCACCGGCCAATTTAGGTGCCGTTTATAGAATCCAAACCATAAGTTATAGAAGACTATATTATATGCTAAAATACAGCATGTGCATGCTTACATTTACTCCTAGTTTTTAACATGGCACCTAAATGTTGATGGGCACCTATAGACTTACACTCTATTCTACAATGGAATCTTTATTCTCAGATGCCATTATTGAATTCACAGTGCCTTGTATTTTGGCATCCAAATTTGAGGAACCTTTAATTGCCCATGAAGAGGGCAATTCCGTAGCAGTGTGTTATATTCCTGTACCTAGAGGGAGGGAGACTATAATATAAGAGAAAATAGACATCCACTGTACATATATGCTGGTGTCCTACGACTTAGGCAAAGTTTATAGATTCAGGCCTTTATTACAGAAGATCTGTACATATTTTAGATGTCTGAAAACATGTCTTTAGACATCCCTATTGCATGGACATGATCCAAATCCCAATTTTATAAAGCTAGGATATGGACGTCTAAAAGTATAGTATGTCCTTATGGCAAGGTACAGTAGAAACATAAAGTAGATAAAGGTCAAATACAGCATCCACAGTATCCACTATCTCCTCCTCTCCCTAAGAGATCCCACGGGCCTGCCCCATACTTTCTTGAATTCAGACACAGTCTTTCTCTTCACCATCTCTACCGGAAGACTATTCCATGCATCTACCAGCCTTTATGTAAAAAGATATTTCCTTAGATTACTCCTGAGCCTATCACCTCTTAACTTTATCCTATGCCCTCTTATTTCGGAGCTTCCTTTCAAATGATAGAGACTTGCTTCCTGCACATTTATACTACACAGGTATTTTAATGTCTCTATCATATCTTCCCTCTCCTGCCTTTCCTCCAAAGTATACATATTGAGATCTTTAAGTCTGACCCCCATATGCCTTATAACAAAGACCACCAACCATTTTAGTAACTTTCCTCTGGACCAACTATATCCTATTTATATTTTTTTAAAGTGTGGTCTCCATAATTGAACACTCTTTTTCTAAATGAGGTTTCACCAGAGTCTTACACAAGGGCATCAATACCTCTTTTTTTTTTTACTACTAGTCATACCTCTCCCTTTACACTATGGGTATCTTTTAGCAGGATTAGAAAGGGGCCAAAATATGGACATCCAATTCTGATTTCAAAAGGGGAAGGGATGTCTTATGAGTGGGTCATTCCGGGCAGAAGGGGGAGTTGGGCTGACGGCTGGACGGTAGGAAGACCCGTTTGTCTGGCCAACTTTTCAAGGTTAGTGGGGGGAGATAGCCATGGGGTTGGTCTGCCGCTCATGGGGGGTATCTTCGGGCAGGAGGGGTTGGGCTCCCTCCTGCCTCAATCTTTGTCAGGAGGTAGGTCTTGGATCTTTGGGCAGGAGTGGTTGGGCTCCCTCCTGCCGCGATCTTAGTCAGGGGGTGGGGGTCTTGGGTCCTCAGGCAGGAGGGGCTGGGCTCCCTCCTGCCGCGATCTTCATCGGGGTAGAGGGCGGTCTTTGGTTCTCGGGCAAGAGGGATTGGACTCCCTTCTGCTGCAATTGTTCGGGGGGAGGGGGGAGGGAGACAGCCAGCCGCAGTCATAGCCGCTATACTTATCGTGGCAATGAGATCCCTTGCTGCGATAAGTATAGCAGCCGCATCTACAGTAACCCGGTTCTGTAACCAGCATCTATAATGCGGTTTATTTTGGGCGGGCATAGGCCCCAATCTGTATAGGATGCCTGTCCCGGGCATCCTATACAGAATTCGGGCCCAGATATCTAGAATGATTGTTGGGTTATAAATGGGGGGGTACCTAATAGTATATGTGTGTTAGTAACTCTTAATATATGATAAGTATTTACACTGTATTTATAATTAATATTTTAATATTGGATTTGAATTAAGTGAAGTGATAATAGCTTCTTTGTTGGGTATCTATATAAATTACAATGCTTATTCATTAGGGATATCCAGAAAATCTGGCCTGTTGGACTATACCTGGACAATTCTGTAATACAGCCCATGTTCTAACGTTAACAGATTTCACATCACTATCGTTCTAAACAAGTTATTCCCCTAGCTAATCTGATTTCACATTCAAAGCAGCAGATGGTGTGGGGGATGAGAAACAGCAAATTTAATGTAACTGTAATTGTACATTCTCCCTATATTTTGCATGAATGTTTGTTTTCGCTTACACATTTGTTCCTGTTCTCAACTGCACGTAATTAGAGCTCAGCTTTTATACATTTCATAAACTATAATTTCTTCTGTATATTCATAATTGTTTTAATCAACCATTTTTACAGGATAAAATCATTTTGAGCAAAAACAAATACTTAACTAAATATTGTAGACTTTGAGTAGCAAAGCAAAATGCAATTCCCTTTTATGGCCATTTTTAGGCTGCGTTTGCCAGGGAATGTAAGGGAATAGATCAGAGTTATCTGTGTCAATAATCCTTTTGGCTTGTATGACTGTAACAAAGGAGTAGTGATGACAATATTTTTATTTCATATCTACTCTATATTAGGGCTGCATTTCAATTAAAATTTTTAATCACGATTAAACATTAAGGCAGGGCATAGTCAGCAGTCCATATGGGGGCACAGGAGAAGCCAACCATTTATTTGACTGGTGGAGCTGCCAAAGCCCCACAAGTCAAAGAAATCCATTCCTAAACTTGTATCCTTCCTCCTTGTAGTGCCTCAAGATCAAGGAAGTACAAGGTGCCCCCAGCTGCCAATGCCTGAGCATGCTTATTTCATGGACAAACTGATCATGTTTGGGGAGTGTGTCGTGACTGGAGGCATGTCGCTGACTTCTCTGCTCCAGAGGCAGTATGAGGAGGAAGGAGGAGACTCAGACAAATTCCTTTGCTTGATAGGGCTTCAGCTACACCACCAGCCACTGAACACATGCCACAGCTTTGGAGGGGGCTTGGACTTGGAGGAGGAGGAGCCCCAATATTTTCCTTTTCCCTCCCTCCCCCAGGTCCAACTCTCGCCCTCTCCCTCCCTCTCTCTCTCCATGTCCAACTCTCCCTCTCCCTCTCCAACTCTTTTAATCCCCTCCCTTCTTCCCCGCACAGTCCAACATCTTTTCTTTCTGGACCCAATCACAGATCCTGACACCTCCCCCTACCACCACTGCACCAGCACCCTCTATCTTTACAAATCAATACCCCCCCGCCCCAAAGCACCAGCAGTCCTGAGCTGCAAAGCCCTCCTCCCTCCCACCCTTAAGCCCTGACGTGGCAGAAGCATGCAGTAGTCCTGAGCCATGAAATCCCTTGTTCCCTCCCTCCCTCCCTCTCTTCCTTACCTGAAGCGCAGCAGGAGGCAGCCTCAAAACAGGCTACTTGCAACCAGCCCTGGCAGGGTATTTCATCTGATGCATCGGAAGTGACTCATCAGAGAAAAAGCCCTGCCAGGACTGGCCACAAGCAGGCTGTGCTTCCTGCTGACTGCTGTACTTCGGGTAAGGATGAGAGAGAGAAAGAGGGAGGGAGCAAGGGAGTTCGCAGCTCAAGACCGCTACCTGCTTCTGCCACTTCGGGGCTTTAGGGAAGAGGGCTTTGCAGCTCAGGACACCACAGCTAATGCTTGGGGACATTTTTTTGCCAGTTGTATGAGAGTCCGGTTAACTGAGACTCTACTGTACCAATTATACCTAACTGCTGTACAGTATATAAGCCACCTTCAAGCCTGAAGGTGATTGAAGTGTTGTGAATTCAGATATAGTATAAATTTTTATGTTCCTAGTGGAATCACACTTACAAAATAAAAGACAAAATGAGATTTGAACCTGTGACCCTTGTTTTAAGCTCTACTATACTAACCACTAACCTATTCCCCCACTCTGTATGGAGATCTGTGTGGCCAGTTTTTTATGAATCCTGCCACACAAACATCCTTGTTCCTGCTTCTTTTGCCATTCATATGTTAGATGTTCCAGTTTGTAAAATGGATGGTCATGCTGGAAGTCCTCAGCACATGGACGTCCATCTCACAAATTTTCAAACAGGAAATCTTGAACCTGCTGCTGGAAAATACATGCGAGATGGATGTTTGTTTTGGATGTTATGATCTGAATGTCCTTTCAAAAATGATCCTCCTTGGTCCAAAATCAACTGCCTCAAGAGCTCTTGAAGTTTGTTGGTAGTTATTTTTTTTAAACATTATTTAGTTTTTAATACCAACAAAAAGTGCAATACAATTTATATACAAATAATAATAATCATATAAGCACTTATAAACAATCAGAATCTATACAAAAGATAAAAATTCCCTCCCCCATCCATCATTACCATCGGGAATAATACCAAAACAAAAGATATATCCCCCTCCCACTACACCCCCCCCCCCCCACCCCCGGATGTGTGGGTGTAATACAATGCAAAATAAAGATAAAGGGCAACTATAACAAATCTACAAAAGACATCAATGGACACCAAACCAATTTGAATATCTTATTATGCCCCAGCAAGTCAGCATTCATTTTCTCATACTTATAAGTTAAGCATAAGCTTGCCCACCAGAAAGGAAAAGGCGATCCCGATTCTTCCAATTGCGAGTAATCATTTGCATGGCTATCTCAGTCATAATTAGGAAAAAAACGGCATTTATAGCGGTCCATGGGGTCTTAATATGCAATAACGTTCCACATATAACTACCTCATACGTCAATGGAATTAACCTCCAGTATGGTATTAATCTGTCCCCTTATTGACTTCCAAAAGTTAAGTATCAAAGTTCAATAGAACAGCAGATGATCCAGTGTCCCTACATCAAGATGACAGTGCCAGCATCTATTAGATTTAGAACTGTCTAATTTTTGTAAACAAACAGGGGTCCAGTGGCGTGCAATCGCTTCTCCTGCCTGGCTTTTCCCTTCCTCTACTTTCAGCTGCAGTGAGCAACCAGCAGCAGCGGCGGAGGATGAGGGGCGAGCAGTGGTGGTGGCCTAAATAAGGTAAAGGAGGCTTGGGGCCCCTCTAAGCTGAGCAGGAGTCCTCCACCCACAGTCTCACCAATAGAGGGTGTTGTTTTACTGTCACATTTTCAATTGTGAGGGACAGGCAAGTTCTGCAGAACTTCAGGGAACATACCTGTTCTTAGCGACTGAAAATATTCCACCCCCTAGTGGTAGCAATGCAGCTGGAGGACACCTGCTCAGCTTAGAGGGAACACTTCGCTCCATAGGACGCACCCTTTTTTCCACCCACTTTTTTGGGTGGAAAAAGTGCGTCTTATGGAGCGAAAAATACAGTAAAATTCAATGCAAAGACATGAATAGTGATGCACTTGGGGAGTAGAAATCCAAGGGAGCTGTGTGTGCTAGGAGGTGAGAGGATAGTGTCTGAGGATTTGAAGGTGATTAAAAAGTGTGACTTGTTTGGTTATAGCCAGAAGAATGCTAGACTGTATAGAGACAAGGATAACCAGCAGAAAAAAAGGAGATGCTGATGTTCCTGAACATCCAAGTGTGGCACGGCCACACTTGGAGTTCAAGTTTCAAATTTATTATATTTTAATATACCGACCATCAACAGGTATCTGGCCGGTTCACAGTATTGTATTAGTTTTGGAGGTCATATCTGGCTGAGGATGTAAAAAGACTTGTAACAGTCTAGAAGAAGGTGACAGAAATGTTAATGATGCTTGTGCCAAAAGACAGATGAGAAAATGTGTATATGTATACTCTAGAGGAGAGACAGAGAAGATATAATGCAGACATTTAAATACTTGAAAGGTATTAATATATAAAATGGCAGACTTAGGACTATGTCTGATTTCAAGAAAGCCTGAGATAGTCACGTGGGATCTCTTAGAGAGAGGAAGACATAATGGTTACTGCGAATGGGCAGACTAGAAGGGCCATTTGTCCTGTATCTGCCATCACATTTACATGTATCTATGTCAGGAAATTATTTTTTCACGGAGAGGGTGGTTGTTGTCTGGAATACCCTCCCGAGTTGATGGTGGAGATGAAAATGGTGACAGAATTCAAAAAGATACGAGATGAACATAGGGGATCTCTAATTTGAAAATGAATGGTATAAAAAACAAAACTTGAGTGTAAGGTCTCCTTTTACTAAGCTGTGATAGCGGTCCAATATTGGTCGCCGTACCTTAAGAAGGATATGGTGATACTTGAGAAGGTTCAGAGGAGAGCGACGCAACTGGTAAAAGGTATGGAAAACCTTTCATACGCTGAAAGATTAGAGAAACTGGGGCTCTTTTCCCTGGAAAAGCGGAAACTTACAGGGGACATGATAGAGACTTACAAGATCATGAATGGCATAGAGAAAGTGGAGAGGGACAGATTCTTCAAACTTTCGAAAACTACAAGAACGAGAGGGCATTTGGAAAAATTAAGAGGGGAAAGATTCAGAACCAATGCCAGGAAGTTCTTCTTCACCCAAAGGGTGGTGGACACCTGGAATGCGCTTCCGGAGGGTGTGATAGGATAGAGTACGGTATTGGGGTTCAAGAAGGGATTGGGTGATTTCCTGAAGGAAAAGGGGATAGAAGGGTATAGATAGAGGATTACTATACAGGTCCTGGACCTGATGGGCCGCCACATGAGTGGACTGCTGGGCATGATAGACCTCTGGTCTGACCCAGCAGAGGCACTGCTTATGTTCTTATGTTCATTGAGCTGGCGTTAGTTCTAGCCGCGTAGCACGAGTTTAGCATGCTAAAAATACTATCACAGCTTAGTAAAAGGAGCCATAAGTGTATTTGTGTCAAATGATGCGTAGACAGTGACTACCAGCTGTGAAGAACTTAGGCTGGTATTGGGCAGGCTGGTATTAGGCAGACTTGCATGGTCTGTGCCCCATATATGGCAATTCCGTTTAAGAAACTACAGTAATTTGGAATGTGAGGACAGTACCAGGCAGACTTGATAGAGGAGGGCCACTTCCTGGGAGGAAGGCAGGATAGGTCTGAGAAGCCCATCATCATGTCATCTAATTTGAACTCAGCAATATATTTGGAAACTAGCTTTTGTGATCAAGAAATAACATTGGTATTTGGATTGTGGTAATTCAGACTGAGGCTGCCTTACAGGGGTCTTTACCACAATTGTGTAAATGTTCTGAGGAGGTTGTTTCTAAACTATCAAAGCAAGACAGGAGATTTGCAGCTATTTGGAATGTCTCTGCTTAAATTAGAAATACAGGTTATTTGCTTCACTTTCTTGCCTCCTCATCTGTTAAAGATAGTCTGTGTAATTCATAATCAGTTGGAGGCTTCTGTGAACTCCCTGAAAGCATGTAATTTAAGATTCTTGAATTTGCCTGTTACTCATTATTTGGCTCCTCGGGAGCTGTTTAAGAAGCATTTGAGTAAAAGTTCTACTGTTCTCTTAGGTTTCTACATTACTTATTTCTTTAATGTATTACTTACTGGGAGGACCAACAGTAGAGTAAATCAAGAAGAGGACCTGTCCTAATTTGTAGAGACATCACAAGATGATATCAGGACACGTGCAACGTGGAAGATATGAAGATACTGTATATAAATCATACAGGCCGGTTTTTAGATGTATTTGGTTTTTATGAGCCCCATAGGGTTTATATACAGTAGATATATTTAGATCTTCATATATATATATATCTACTGTATATAAACCCTATGGGGCTCATAAAAACTAAATACGTCTAAAAACCGGCCTAAATTGGTACTTGGATAATCTAAAAGACAAGTCGTCCAGGTGCCGATTATCGAAACGAGTTTTAGACGTATTTTAAAAAAGCTTAGGCTTTTTCAGTGCTGCTGTATACTCAGAGCTGAAAGGGACGTTTCAGGAGGAGTGGCGAGGGCGAGATTTGGGCAGGACGTGGGCCGACCTAGACTTAGTCGTATTGCAAGTATAACCGAAAGTTTAACCAGACTGCCTAGACAGAGCTTATACGTTGTGACTTAGGTCATCTGAAAACAGGTTTAAGGGCTCCTTTTATCAAGCCGCGCTAGCGATTTAACGTGCATAATAGCGCACGTTAAACCGCCGGCCATGCTAGCTGCTAATGCCTGCCTTGAGCATGCAGTAGTTTTTTGGCCAGTGCGGGGGTTAGCGCGTGATTAAAAGCCGTGCGCGCTATCCCTGCTAGCGCGGTTTGATAAAAGGAGCCCTAAGTGGTAAAAAGGTATCCAAAGTGACCAGAATAACCACTGCAGGGACAATGTACAGACCCCCACACACTCCCCCAGTGATCACTGACCCCTCCACACTGCCATAAAAATCAGAATAAAAACATGCATATCTGCCTCCAGAACATCAACACCTGGCATAGGAAAGCCTAGTAGAGCTGCAGAGAGGTGACGTAAGTGGTCTTGGGGGTGGGCTACTGATCATAGAGAGGAGGATCCCAGCCCATAAGCCACTTTAACCACTGCATTCATGATGAAACATATGTACCCACCAACCCCCCCCCCAAAAAAAAAAAACACACTATTGTACTGCCATATAGGTGGCACCTGCAGCCATAAGGGCTACTGGGGTGGTAGACATATGGGTCTACTAGGTTTTGGGGGTGTTTTGGGAGGCTCACCATGACCTATAAGGGAGTTGTGGTAAGATGTTTATGTGGCACCCTTTTTGTGAAGTTCGCAGCAGTGCCCTGTAAGGTGCCCCACTACTCTGGTGCCATGTTTAGGTGTCCAGTCCATCACTTTGCTGACCCCGCCCATATCCAAAAGGTCTTATTCTAGGCATTTTTGAGTTGAACGATTTTTGGGATGAGAATGGAGTATAACAACAGACAACATAGCAGTCTGGATGATCAAACGGCTGGTCGTACAAGTAGACAATTAAAAAAATAATAATAATTTTGGACGTATTTTTCGAGAATGGACTTTAGACACTGCCGACTTTGGGCGACTAGTGACATAGGCCCAAAACGGATTTAGACGTGTTTTTTGATTATGCCCCTCCACATATGAAGACACTAAATATAAACCCTATATTGTAACACTGTGAATTTAAAATGTAACCCATTCTAAGCTCTTTGAGGAAGACGGGATATAAATTGAAATAAATAAATAAATATCTGTTTTAAAAAATGTATTTTGCTAGAAAGCATTCTTTCTGGTAGGTTAAAAAAAAAAAATAGTATGCTTCCATAAGTGGTCAGGCCAATATAATTGAGTAGGAAAACATTTTTAGAGCTAGGATTTCCAGGTTTTGGCCCCAGGTCCTTCTTTCTTAAATTTCCTTTCAAATGCCTAGTTTCGCTGGATTCTAATCAATGTCTTTTTGGATCCTGCTCATTTGGAGGAGTTTCTTTCTCAAAAAGCCTGCTTATTCAGGACACCTAACAGTTATAGCTTTCCTTACTATTTTTATTATTACTATTGTTGATTTTTTTTTTTTTTTTTTTGCAGGGAGGGGAAATTAAGGGGTCCTTTTACTAAGCTGTGGTACACATTAATATGTGCTTGTTAGGTGCCATCGACTGTGAGCCCTAGCGACTTGATGATTATCAGGCTTTTGCGGCAGAATACAGAAGCAGATTGCCGGGCCTTTCTTCTGTGCAGAATAAATTTGATGCCATTGTGACATTAAATGCGATCCTCTGCCTCCAACACTGCCTATCTGCTGCTGCCCATATGGGTGGTACATTAGCCTGATATCTCAGCTGAAACCTGTCCACCTTGGGAGGTCCTGCTGGTAATGGAACTACTGACGGCACAGCTTTCTGCTTCTCAGATGCACACAAGCCCCAGTGGCATGACAAGCCCATCTACCACGACTATTTACTGCAGCAAGAAATACCTTACCGCAGGACACACTTAGGCATCATGCAGTAATTTTGTGATCAGTGTGTGTTTCCCATTTGTTAAAAATAGATTCTAGGGTTTTTTTTAGCACCGGAGTGGAGTAGGTATGGGGTGCACTAAGCATGTTCTGAGCTAATTGGTTAGCATTTGATTAGTGTACGAGTCCTTACCACTTACAAAATAGGTTGTGGTAGGGTCTCCCATGCTAATGGCCACGTTCTAATGGGAAAATTAGCACATGGTCATTATTCAAAATAATATAAAAAGTGGCCATTTTACCCATACTGAAAAAATGGTCTTAGACTTAGAGCGTGGGAATGACCCCACATAAGGATGTACTAAGGCAACTTTTTACAAGTTTGGTAAAAGAGCCCCAAGGGAGTCAAGATTCTTTTTATGCCTGTGCCCCTGTATAGGACTCTGGTGAGACCTCATTTAGAATATTGTGTATAATTCTGGAGGCTGCACCTTCAAAAATATAGAAAAAGAATGGAGTCGGTCCAGAGGAAGGCTACTAAAATGGTGCGTGGTGTTCGTCATAAGGTGTCTGGGGACAGACTTAAAGATCTCAATATGTATACTATAGAGGAAAGGCGGGAGAGGGGAGATATGATAGAGCAGGGGTGCCCAATAGGTCGATCGCGATCGACCGGTAGCTCGCCAAGGCAAAGTGAGTCGATCATCCAGGACTCCCTTTGCCTTGGCGATCTATCGGGCTGATCAATCTTCCTCTCCCCGACGTCAATTCTGCCGTCGGAGAGGAAGTTTGGGCCAGCCAATCGGAGAGGAAGATTGATCGGCCCGAAGCAGAGAGCATGGGGCGGCGGCGGCTTTGGGACCTGTTATCCGTTGGTGGCATTTGGGTCCTGTTCCCTGATGGCAGCGGCAGTGGCAGTGGCTTGGGGAAGGGCAGGGAGAAAGAAAGAAATGGGGCAGGCAGGGAGACAGAAGGAAAGAAGAGAAACAGGAAAAAAAGAAAGGGGGCATGAAGAGAGAAAGAAAGAAAGGGCAGGGAGAGAGGAAGAAAAAGTTGGGGGAGGGAATGAGGTTTGGAGGAGAGGAAGCATACAGGCTGAAAGAAAGATTGGATGCACAGTCAGAAGAAGAAAGTGCAACCAGAGACTCATGAAATCACCAGACAAGGTAGGAAAAATGATTTTATTTTAAATTTAGTGATCAAAATGTACCTGAATTTATATCTGCTGTCTATATTTTACAATATGGTCCCCTTTTACTAAACCACAATAGTGGTTTTTAGCACAGGGAGCCTATGAGCATCCAGAGCAGCGCTGGGCATTCAGCGCAGCTCCCTGCGCTAAAAACTGCTATTGTGGTTTAGTAAAAAGGGAGAGGGGTGGGTTTTGTCTATTTTTGTATGGTTGTTACTGAGGTGACAGTGCATAGAATCATCTGCTTTATCCTCTTTGAAAAAACCCCGGAATAGGAATGATAATTAACAATTCTATGCGTACAGTGTGCGTTGTGTTTTTTTTTAAATTTTATTGTTGGTAGATCATTTTGACTTGGTCATTTTAAAAGTAGCTCGCGAGTCAAAAAGTGTGGGCACCCCTGTGATAGAGACATTTAAATACCTATATGATATAAATGCACATGAGTCGAGTCTCTTTCATTTGAAAGGAAGCTATGGAATGAGCGGGTATAGGATGAAGTTAAGAGGTGATAGGCTCCGGAGTAATCTAAGGCAGTACTTTTTTTTACAGAAAGGGTGATAGATGCGTGGAACAGTCGCCTAGAAGAGGTGGTGGAAACAGAGAATGTGTCTGAATGCAAGAAGGCGTGGGGTAGGCACGTGGGAGGGACCTCTTGGAGAGAGAAAGAGATAATGGTTACTGCGGATGGGCAGACTAGATGGGCCATTTGACCTTTATCTGCCATCATGTTTCTATGTTGCTTTCATGAGTTCAGTTGTTTCCCATGATAGGTGCTTGTTACAGGTTTACTTGTATTTATGTGATTATTTTTAGTAATAATGATTTCAATTTGTCGATTGTAGTTTATTAAAAATCCAAAAAAAATAATGAACTCCCCCCCCAAAAAACCCCCCCACTATATTGCTGAATCCTTTAAAAATAAAACAAAATGTGATAAAGCTTTTCTTCTATCTGTATGTCTATGGGAGAAAATTATTGCGAAATCAATCTGACATATCAACTCAGTAGATGAATTTTATGCTTATGAACAAAAATCTAATTTATTCTTTATCCATACTGCAAAAATAGTAAAATGAAATTTTATCCTCTGTTGAGTGGAACAAACTGATGTTAGCCATGATTGTCACAAGTGGAAAAGTATAAAACCTTTTTTTTTTAAGAAGTGCATAAGAAATTATTTATTATAGTAGCTACGAAAAATGTCAAATCTCCTAGGGTTGTTTCAGGAAATTTCAAGATATTTGGGAACCTTTAACAAAGTATTGTAATGATTAGAAAAATCTTGTTTCCCTTAAATTTACAAGTTCAATTATGGGGTGGGAGGGAGGGTATTTTTATTGTTACATGTTGTATAAGTATTGATTATATGATATATAAGGGTGGGGAGGGGTGAGATAAGAGATTATTATATGTATCATTGTTGATTATTAAGTGATATATTTATGGTTATTTGTATGGATATGTTATCACACTTATTATAAGTTTAAAAATGAATAAAGATTAAAAAAAAAAAGAAAAATGTCAAATCAAAATCATTTAGAATATTTTTATTTAAATACAATTTTCACTGTTTGTGTAGAAGTGCTTTTATTATGGATTTTTCATGCATATAGGCAAATATATGCACATTAAATGCTGTAGTGGTATTATCACAACCAATGACGTCTATCCAAGGCCCAGCAATAGCTAGTTGAAAACTTTTCTCAATGTTCTGCTTATACTCGTAAGTTATTCTTCTGTACAAATATACATGGTGACAAGAATGCACATATTTATTTGCATTGGATCCGATATTCAAAACAATTTAAACAACCATGAGAGACTCCTGGCTATTTAAATCACCTTTCCAGGGCTAACTGGTCATTTTATGCAGTACTTAACAAGATTGTGCCATTGAAAATCAGCTATTGGGGGGGGAGAGGGGCATTCTGGCAGTGGAATCAGCACTTAGATGGCTAAGACAACTGCATCAATAGGATTGCATAAAATGCAGTCCTATTTTAAGTGGTTCTTCATAGCCAGTTAAATGCTAATAATTGCACCAGCTATGGCGTGGAGGAGTGGCCTAATTGTTAAAGCATCAGACAGTGATCCTGGGGAACTAGGTTCAGTTCCCACTGTAACTCCTTGTGATCCTGTGCAAGTCGCTTAACCCTCCATTCCCCTGGTACAAAAACGTGGGCTTTTTAGTGTGGGCTGGCGCAGTAAATGCTCCAACACTCATAGAATTCCTATGAGCGTCGGAGCACTTACCTCTCTGACCTGCACTCAAAACTTCTAGTGCAGCCTGATAAAAGAGGTGGTACAGCACTGTGTACATCTACTAACATTATGGAAAGGGATTGGGACTTGTATGCTATCTTTTTGTAGTTATACAACCACACACAAAGTGGTTTACATATATATACGGGTACTTATTTTGTATCTGGTTCAATGGAGGATTAATGGGCAAATTCTGTAAGAAGCGCCCAAAAGTTAGGCGACAAATTAGACACCGTTCAGCGCAATTCAAGTAAAATTGGGCACTGTTTAGTGAATCATACTGAGTGGCACCTACTTTGGAGGCATCCAATAAATAGGCCAGCTCTAGGCACAACTAAAAGTTAGGCAGCCATGCGAGCGCTTAAGCATGCTTAAGAGCAGTGATTCTGTAACAAGGCGCCTAACTTGAAGCCACGCCAATGCCTAACATGCATAGCGCCTGTTTTTTTGAAGGCTGCCTAAATTTTTAGAGGCGCCTTGTTACAGAATTGCTCTTTCTTGATAGGTGCCTAACCCCCTCTTTTATGAAACTGCAATAGCAGTTTCTAGCGCGGGGAGCTGCGCTGAATGGCCCGCGCTGCTCCCGACGCTCAAAGGAATTCAGTGAACGTCGGAAGCAGCGCAGGCCATTCAGCGCGACTCCCCGCGCTAGAAACTGCTATCGCAGTTTCATAAAAGGAGGCCTAAGTTTCAATTATTGCTGACTAGCTGATGGCCCGGCGTTGCACGGGTATTTAATTATAGCAATAACACTGTAAATGGATTCAAATAAAGATACTTTATAGTGGTGAATGAAAATATTTTTTTACTTTATAAAAAGTACAATATTCAAATTATAATGTGAAATATTTGACAAAATGAATACAATACAACTAACACAAAACTTGATTATAAACAACATTTTTAGTTTCACCTCCAGGAGCAAGAACATATACATTATTGGGTGAACCCACCCTTCCCACGTGTGCAGGTGGGCCGCGAGACCCCCAGAACATATCACCCCAGGTAGTTGGAATTACTGTGAGAATGGCAGTTATTTACATTTTTTCCATTGACATGAATGGGTGAAATCTGATTTTCTGTTTGTAGTTCCGCCCATGTGTGCAGGTGGGCCGCGAGACCCCCAGAACATATCACCCCAGGTAGTGAGGGATCAGCATACCAAGTTTAGTTCAAATCGGTCCCACAGCTTTTTACATTTTTCCCATTGACTTGAATGGGTGAAATCTGAAGTTATGTTTGTAGCTCCGCCCACGTATGCAGTTGGGCCGCGAGACCCCCAGAACATATCATCCCGGGTAGTGAGGGATCCGCATACCAAGTTTCGTTCAAATCGGGCAAGCCGGTTTTGCGGAGGCAGTTTTTACATTTTTTCCATTGACATGAATGGGTGAAATCTGATTTTCTGTTTGTAGGTCCGCCCAGGTGTGCAGGTTGGCCGCGATACCCCCAGAACATATCACCCCAGGTAGTGAGGGATCTGCATACCAAGTTTCGTTCAAATCGGGCAAGCCGTTTTTGCGTTGGCAGCTGTTTTACATTTTTTTCCATTGACATGAATGGGTGAAATCTGATTTTATGTTTGTAGCTCCGCCCACATGTGCAGGTGGGCCATGAGACCCCCAGAACATATCACCCCAGGTAGTGAGGGATCGGCATACCAAGTTTCGTTCAAATCGGGCAAGCCGTTTTTGCGTTGGCAGCTCTTTACATTTTTTCCATTGACATGAATGGGTGAAATCCGATTATCTGTTTGTAGCTCCGCCCACGTGTGCAGGTGGGCCACGAGACCCCCAGAACATATCATTCCGGGTAGTGAGGGATCTGCATACCAAGTTTCGGTCAAATCGGTCAAGCCGTTTTTGCGTGATCGCGGCACATACATACATACATCCGATTTTATATATATAGATTAAAATGGTTAATTGAGCTTGTTATTCAATTTAGATAGGCACTTATCTAGTTGGGTGCCTGCAAAATAGGTGCTAACATCAGGCGCCGGTTACAGAATTTGGGCCTAAGTGACTTGCCCAGGGTCACAAGGAGCAGCTCTGGGATTTGATCCCACAACCTCTGGGTGCAGAGGCAGCAACTCAACAACTGTTATGTGATAATAAGTTAGTTGATTTTGAGGTTATTTCTACTACATATAATCTTCCATCCTATCATTTATTCAGATGGATGCAATTACAGCATTGCCTCAAATCTTTTATGAGCAGTTTCCCTTTCTAATGATACCCCTTCATTATTAAAATGGTGTAAGATATTCAGGATGAAGAAAGGCGAAGCTTCTGCATGGTAGAAACTTTTGAGGAAGTCCAAATTCACGTTCTCTACAGCATTACATGACATTTGGTCCACAGATGCATCCACTTCACTTACTCCAATTAAATGGAAAGATGTGTGGCTTTCCTCTTTTAGCTCACTACAATCGTCAGCAACTAAACAAATGTTGCTCTTTCTCTACCACAGAGCATATTGGACACCATACAAATTATCCAAAATCTCTTCAACTGGTTCCAATTTCTGTTGGTCCTGTAATGAGATTGTAGGTATGTTGGATCATATATTATTTCATTATAAGTTTCTCCAACCATATTGGGCAGAAATATGGTCCACTATTTGCAACATATCATCTATTACTGACACTCTTACGTTTTCAATAGTAATGTTTGGGGGCTCTATCACTGAATCTCTGCTGGATAAATAAAATGTCCACTTACTTAAATATTTTTTGCTGATTGCATTGAAAACGATTTTGTCTCATTGGAAAGACTTTTCTTCTTTGAATTATAATGAATGGTGGAATACTGTTTGTCTTTACGTTAGATATGAAAAGATAGCAGCGGAAAAATTGAATTCCTTATCATCTTTGAATAAAGTGTGGGCCAAAGTGTTAGAACATATAATAATAATACCTTAGTTAGTGCATGCACACTACGATTGAAACTCCGTGCCTCCGTGCCACATTAAAACGCATGCGCAGTACAATAGAACCGCCAAGCAGGGAAGCAATATGCTGTCGGTATTCCAGAGTGAATGGGAACTGATTTCATTGGACCAGGATCTAAGCCACACTTCAGAGGCAAAAGGGATCAAATAGGAGAAGGGAACTAGAGGCTGAAAAAAAGGGGTAAGTGGAAAAAGGGGGCTGGAGCTGGGGTCGGTATTGTAAGAAGGGAACATATTAGAGAAAGGAGCTGGGAGCTGACAATGGGGATGTGTAAGAGAAGGGGGTTGGGTGCAGAAAAGGGGATATGTGTGAGAAGGAGGCTGCAAAAGGGACATGTGAGAAAAGGGGGCTGGGACTGGAGGCTGAAAGGGAAAAAATGGGAGAAGGGGGCTGGGGGGATAGAAAGGGGTTTGGAGCTGGGGCTGAAAAAAGGTGACATGTGAGGGAAGGAGGCTTTAAAGCGGGGATCTTGGGAAAAGAGACCTGGTGTAGGAGGCTGTTAAAAGAAGTCAGTTCAGAGAAGAGGACCGGAGCTTGGGACTGCAAAAGTTGAGTTGTGAGAGAAGGGGTCTGGGTCTGGATTTGGGGGCTGAAAAGGAAGACAGGTGTGATAAGGAGACTGGGGCTAGAACTGAGGGCTGGAAGAGCAGGTATGAGAAGGGGGTTAGGGTTGGGGCTATAAAAAGGGAATGTGCGAGAGAAGGGAGCTGGGGATGAAAAAAGGGGGAGAAGGGGGCTTAAAAAGGGGACATGTGAGAGAAAAGGACTGGGACTGAAGCTGGGGGCTAAAAGGGGGCATGTGAGAGAAAGGGGCTGAAGATAGGAGCTGGAAGAATAAGTGAAGATGCAGAAGCAAAGGTTGATGGGGAAAGGGGGAATGTAGAGGGAGTTCTATGGAGGTGAAGGACAGAGAAAGGGGACAGATTTTTAAGTCGGTGAAAAAAGGTGGAAATAGGGAAGGTAAAATGGGAAATGGGAGCCTGAATATGAGGGCAAGACATAAGAAGAATAGCCATACTGGATCAGACTAATCTATTCTAGCACCTGTTAATGTAACTGGCTTAATCTGCATAAATGAGTTAGTTTCTCTTTGGTTAGTTTATTTCTCAACATACCATATCCATTTACATTGTCGTGTAACTTGCCAAAATCATATGTATAATTTGTTCCATTTGTGTTTCCACGTGTTTTTGTTTCTTATTACTTGTATTTTTTTCCTGAAAACTTTAATAAAAACTTATTGAACATTAAAAAAAAAAAAAAATTAATCTTACAACTTATTCCATTAGGTTCCCTTCAAAGTACTCCCCTTCCCTACATATACACTTTTCCACTGTCATTTCCACTTCTGGAAACAGTCCTTAAAAGCATCTTCAGGAATTACCAAAAATTGCTGCGTCAAATTTTGCTTTATGTCTTCAATGGTGTTGAATCGCTTTTCTTTCAGCATGGATTTAAGTTTAGGACACTAGAAGAAGTCAGCAGGGGCCAAGTCAGGAGAGCAAGGTGGCTGGGGAAGAGCTGTTATTGCGTTTATGCACAAAATTTGCGAGTTTTGATGCATTCAAAACACCTTCCATGACTCGTGACATGTTCCCCGTAAGCCACTATCAGCATTTCCTATATTTCTGTAGCGGTCTTATCCAATTTAAAACACAACTGTACACTGTAGCGCTGCTCATTGAAGTCACACATGATGAAAAATAGCCGATCATGAAAACACACTTTCCCAAAAACTGCTGTAGCTCAGAGACAAAAACAGATATAAAAAAACAGAGAAAAAGGAGGTTACTTGTGAGGTTTCAAGCTACTCAACGCCACATTCCACTCCTCAAAAGATCTTCCTGTTGGCGTGCAATTCAAACTGTCCTGGAACTTTTTGAAAAGACCTCGTATATGACTACTCACAATATTTTTGGGCTCCTTTTACTAAACATCAATAGAGCATTTTTAGCACAGGCTGATGAGGTAAATGTTCTGCCTCTCATAGAATTCCTATGAGCATCAGAGCATTTACCTTGCCGGACTGCACTAAAAACTAGAGAATGACACGGTGACAAAATTCATCACCGTCCCCGCCCCCGCGGATAACCGCGGGAAATAATCCCATGTCATTTTCTAGTGTCTATTTCAACCTCAGTCCTTCTACACCAGCATTCTTCAAAGCAAAGCTTGTGGGTCAGTGGTTGTGCCCAATTATACTCTGATTCTTCCCTCTTTTCTTAAAGAATGACTTGAAGATGGTTTCCCGCGGTTATCCGCGGGGACGGGAAGGTGATGAATTTTGTCACCGTGTCATTCTCTACTAAAAACCTCTAGCACTGTTTAGTAAAACCCAGTGTTATTTTGCAGAAGACTTCCTTTCTGCTAGAAATGTGTCCAGATGTGTAGAATCAAGGAAATTAAAACAGTACCCTGACACCTAGTCAGACACCTGCAGGGGAACCTCAGATAGCATGCAAATGCTGCAAAATCATCCATGAAACAAGTGAGACCATATTTTACAGCGGAATCCAAGATAGATTAGCTGAAAAATGGGACAAAATTCATGTCAAGTTTCAGCTAACCTTAAGAAATGTTAGAACAAACTGGCACTGAAAAGGCTAATGTCATAGATGAGGTGTTGCTTTGTTAATTGCAGAAAGTCAATGTGGTTACTCTGGAATGTAACTATCCCTGGGTCATGTGTGCAGTCAAATATACTTGCAGACCCTTATATAAGATCACATATGTTCTGGTGAATCCATCAGCATGTAGATGAAGCTTGCAATGCAGGTCATTGAGCCAAGCATCAGGAACAGTTAACATATGTGCTCAGCTTTAATGAGATTTTAACTTGATAAATCTTTCTAAATTAGCACTCCTTTCAGCCATGCACTACAGGCTTATCACAAGCAGCACTGACTGAGAGAAATGTTTCCCAGGAGAAAATGGGCACTTAAGAAGTTAAATAAGAAATTGGAAAGAAAGGGGAAAGAGGCCATGCATAGAAGGGAAATGAAAAAGGAGGCTTACTCTTTCAATACATTGCTTTATATCAATTATTAAAAAAAAAAATAATACCACTGCCAATAATAACCCAATAATTATTTTACTAACAAAATGAATAGCAAAATAAAAACTTGCAGGATTATTTGTTACACTAGGATCCTTGAAATTCTTACTGAAGAAATTAGATTGATTTTAAAGATCTGAAATTCCAGGACCGTACTAGTTTTTTTAATGTATGGATATTTACAAGGGTTCATAGACAAAGGTGCGCGCCGACAACTGAGCATAAGACGGAGGCGTGCGCCGAAGAAAATTACAGTTTTTAGGGGCTCCGACGGGGGGTTTTGTTGGGGAGCCCCCCCCCCAGTTTAATTAATAGAGATCGCGCCAGCGTTGTGGGGGGTTTGGGGGGTTGTAACCCTCCACATTTTACTGTAAACTTAACTTCCCTAAAAACAGGGAAAAAGTGAAGTTTTCAGTAAAATGTGGAGGGTTACAACCCCCCAAATCCCCCACAATGCCCCCACAACGCGGCGTGATCTCTATTAAGTAAAGAGGGGGGGTTCCACCCACCCCCATGCCCCCCCCGTCGGAGCCCTAAAAACAGTAATTTTCAGCGGTGCGCACCTCCGCGCTGTGCTCAATTGTCTGCGCGCGCCTTTGTCCCGGCGCGCTTTTGACCTAACACCATTTACAAGACAGAGACAAGGACTAACAATTCAGCATGTGAACTCATCCTAGAAAAAGTGCTACATACCTCATTGCTGAATATCACTACAGTCACCTTCGAAGGAAGCTATGCACCAATGCCAACGTCTTGTCCACCCTTCAAAGCAAGTTTGGAACTCTTTCTCATCAGTTCTCATCAGAGTGGTCATTGTATTACCCTTGGTGTCCTGAATGTCATCAAAAGGTCTTCCTTTCAATATTTCTGTTATCTTCGGGTAAAGAAAAAAGTAATTTGGGAGCCAGATCAAGTGGGTAGGGAGGGTGTTCCAATAGTTATTTGTTTTCTGGCTAAAAACTCCCTCACAGACAGCGCTGTGTGAGCTGATGCATTGTCATGATGCAAAAGCAATGAGCTGTTGGGCGAAAAGTTCAGCTCATTTTTGTCTACCTTTTTCATGCAGCTTTTTCAGCACTTCCAATAGTAAAGTTGGTTAACGGTTTGTCCAGTTGGTACAAATTCAAAATGAACTCTGATATCAAAAAAGGTTAGAAACATCGTTTTGACCGGCAGAACATTTTTGGTCGTGGGCAATTGACTGACTTCCATTGTGCACTTTGATGTTTTGTTTCAGGGTCGTATTGGTACACCTATGTTTCATCACCAGTAATAACATGGCCCCAAACATCATCTTGCCTCTCCAAAAGGTCTTGGCAAGCTTCAACTCTCCTCTGCTTTTGTTCATTTGTGAGCTCCTTTGGGACCATTTTTGCACACATGTTTCTCATGATAAGATTTTCAGTTAAGATTTTCCTGTTTCTCTATTGATGTTTACTTGGTCTGCTGTGCTTCTCACAGTCAGCTGAAATTTTTGGCACACAATTCAACAATTTTTTGCAATGTTTTAATCAGTTCTGCTTGTTTCTGGCCGCCCTGACCTTTCTTTATCAGTGACTCTTTCTCTCCCCTCATAAAAATGTATGATCCATTTGTATACTGCCATTTTCTTCATGGCATTATCCCCATAAACTTGGACTAACATGTCCCTGATTTCACTTCCACTCTTGCCAAGTTTAACAAAAAATTGATGGCTCCTTTTACAAAGCTGCGCTAGGGCCTTAACGCGCGGAATAGCGCGCTCTAAATTGCCGCTACCGCCTCCTTTTGAGCAGGTGGTAGATTTCCGGCTAGCGCGCGCTAATCCGGTGCGCGCGATAAAACCGCTAGCGCGGTTTTGTAAAAGGATCCCTGAATGTTTCTTTGTTGCTCTAGTTCAAGCTCCAACATTCTCGCGATGGCACACAAAAACACGCAACAACAATCATGAACACCACTCAGCAAGACACTGCCACACATTGACACGAACACAGCTGTGAGACACTGATATACCAAGGTTATGAAACCTTACCGAGTTGTTTGTACAGTGCTGCCAACGTAAGCGCACGAAGGCAAGTTTGCAAACTTAATTGTCAGACCTCTTATAGTATTTGCTCTGGAAAGTAATACAACAGATTGGAAACACAACTTGAAAGAAACTGCTAAACAAATCTATATTATGTGGAACTGATCAAGTTCAACATGCCCATCGAATTGGACATTTTACTAAAGGGTGTTAAGCCCTTAGGACAGATTTCTATATATTGCGCTTAAAAAAAAAGTAGCACACAAAAAAAATCACCTATGAGCTATTCTACAAATGGCGCCTAAAGTTAGGCATAGTTTATAGAATAGTGCTTATGCCTGGGAGCTGTGCCTAATTTTACCATTTCTACCAATGGAAAGGTGGCACAAAACCTTGTACCTAAAATTAGGCACAGATACCCCTTATTCTATACTTCTGCCCATAACTTTGAGGAATGCTCCGATCCACCTATGACCCTCCCATTTCTATGCTTCCTCTTTTGCACTGCATATACATTTTAGGTGCCGATCCCGTACCTAAATTTACAGAAGTAAAGTTAAATCAAAACCAATTAGCACTAATAATTGCTTGTTAAGCCAATTATAATCACTAATTGGTGTGCTATTCAATTATGTTCTGGGTGCAAATTTGTGCTTGCAACTCAAAGTATCATGTATAGAATTTGGGTGTTAATGCATGGTTAGTGCGTGAGAACAGCTACTGCAGATATGCTGTAATGCATTTTATGGTAT
Organism: Geotrypetes seraphini; assembly: GCF_902459505.1. Classification (NCBI taxonomy): domain Eukaryota; kingdom Metazoa; phylum Chordata; class Amphibia; order Gymnophiona; family Dermophiidae; genus Geotrypetes; species Geotrypetes seraphini. The sequence continues at coordinate 331,288,201 of NC_047084.1, read as the reverse complement.
TTTTCCTGTTTGTGTGCACTAACCAAGGCACTATCTGTTTGTGACAAATATTTTGGGAGGGGTGCGTCATGGGTGGAGAGCAAATGTTCCTGTGTTACCAAGCTACTGTGTTATGATTAATGCATGCTGATTGGATAACATAGAGCTAATGCGGAAGCATCTAGGGGAAATTCTGTAAATGGTGTATAAAAAGAGAGGTACCTATCTCTTGTCAATCATACTTTCCCCCCTCTTTTACTAAGGTGCGCTATGCTTTTTAGCGTGCGCTAAATATTAGCGCATGCTAAACACGTGCTAAATGCTAACGTGTGCATGTTATCCTGTGGATGCGTTAGCTTTTAGCGCGCGCGCGTTGATTTAGCACATCATTAGGGCACCTTAATAAAAGAGGGCTTTAGATGCAAACAGAAACGTGCCTAACTTAAAATGTTAAAATGTTCTCTATCCCAAGATTATCGCAATACCAATATAAATTCTCGGAATATAATAAAATTGTTTGTACTTTTTTCCTTCTTTTTTCCTACTTTTAAACTATTCAGGCTTCGGGGATGCCATTCAAAGCTCAAATCAGTTTCATTGCAATGAGATTCATGCACCCACCTCGTCATTAGCCTTTCTTATTTCTTTTTCTAACTTTTATTCTTAGCTTAAACCTCATCCTCCAATACTTAAAGATTTTTAAATGCAGGCACCTATAATATAGGCCAGGGTTTTAAAGGCCTACATTATAGGCATCTAAGTCCTTTAGAGAATCATGCCTAGAAGCACCTAATTCCTTCTCCACACCTAAATATACCTACTTTGGAGTTAGGTGCCGCTAGGCACCACGTGATAGATGCCTACCTTTTTGTAGAATTAAACCTAAAAAGATAAGTGCCTATCACCCAATTCATTTTTATTTTCTCAATTATGAGCTTGTTAAAGTTCATGATTGAAGCCAATTTACTGAAGAAGCCAATTTACTGAAGAAGCCAATTTAATGAAACCAATTAATGCCAATTGATTGAAGCCAATTGAATGCCAATTGATTGAAGCCAATTTAATGAAGAAGGGCCCTAACTTTAGGCAACTATTTTTGTAGGCACCTAACTTTAGGTGTCTCTTATAAAATTTGCTTCCTAGTTCCTCCTAAATAGGAGGGAGAAGGTGCACAATATCAGTGCATGACCTGTAATAAAATATTTGCAACCTTCCCAGAAGTGTCACATTAAAACTGGTCTTAACTTGCAGGAAAGTCCAGTGTTAGAAGGCATTAAGCTCAGATTTTGCCATAGTTTTATAAAATTAAAAAAAAAGCCTTATAGTAACACCACTTATACTTATAGCCAGGACTATTTGGAATTTGTTTTTAATTGTTTATTTTGGTGAACAACTAAAAATTATTTAACAGTTTATTTTTATATAGATGACCAGAGGTGCGTACTTTCATTTTTAGAATACTGGCATACTGGTAAAATTTGTGCCTATAATTTAAGTGTTCATACTGCACTAAATTTGTCTATAAATACCAGGAGATAGTAAAACAATCACAAAATCAATTCTCTCGGTCACCACTGAGTATCTGCCAGATCATGAGATGTGCAGCTCAAGTAAAAACAAAACAAAACATTTTGTTACCTGAGATCTAGCATTTAAATCATTATCGCTCCAACTTTAGGGGTCCTTTTATTAAGGCGTGCTAACCGATTTTGCTCATGCTAAATGCTAAGGTGCCCATAGAATATAATGGATGCCTTAGCATTAACACGTGCTAAATCGGTTAGCGTGCTTTAACCCTTTCAGGACCAAGGGACATATTTGTCCCCTAACTTTAAAATCCTATACATTTTGATTGGGATAGTCTACAGTTCTAAATTTGATATGTACGGATTCCATATGATACTGCCTTTATGTAAACAAACTGGTTCCGACATTCATTCATTAGCGTCGTTGCCAGATTGATGAGAAGATTCACTTGCCACACTGTCCATAAGCCAGAAGTGTGATTTTTTAAAATAAAAATAATGATATTTCACAAAAAAAATCAATTTTTTGGCATCTGCAAGCCCTTTTTACCATAAAAATGTCGTCAAAACCACAAAAATTGGCCTACGATCCTTATGGTCCTGAAAGGGTTAATAAAAAGACCCCTAATCTTTTATCCCTAAAACATATCATTTTAAGTTAGATAAGTGAAAGCAAAGTTAAATAAATGCACTTATCGTTAGTAATAGCAAAGCTTTATCATATGAGGCCAGCATGAAGAGGATCATCTGACATGAATTCACATTTTGCTGAAAGCTGTATCAAGGATGAGTCCCCTACAAAGCTGGAAAAAATCTTTTAAAACTTCAAAGAGATCACAAAAAGGCCCCATCAAATACATCAATCCTCCACATACCTAAAGTCTCTGCCCCATGCTGCATCTCCATGTTAAAATGGTTACAGCGTTTCTGTTAACAGCCCGGTCATCGGTTCCAAAAGAGCAGATCGCAGGGGCTAAGATCATATTGACGTCCACTCAATTTCAGCATTTAAACCAAACACGGTAACTGAATTGAAAAAAAATAAATTCTGCATTGTTGATTATAATTATGATCCCTATTTAGGGCTCCTTTTATCAAGCAGCAGCAGAGACTTTTACCACGGGCCAGCAAGGTAAATGCTCTGACGCTCATTCATTTCCTATGAGCGTCAGAGCATATATCTCGCCAGCCCGGGGTAAAAGGCTCTACCATAAGAACATAAGAACATAAGCAATGCCTCTGCTGGGTCAGACCTGAGGTCCATCATGCCCAGCAGTCCGCTCACGCGGCGGCCCAACAGGTCCAGGACCTGTGCAGAAATCCTCTATTTATACCCCTCTATCCTCTTTTCCAGCAGGAAACCGTCCAATCCTTTCTTAAATCCCAGTACCGTATTCTGCCCTATTACATTCTCTGGAAGCGCATTCCAGGTGTCCACCACACGTTGGGTAAAGAAGAACTTCCTAGCATTTGTTTTGAATCTGTCCCCTTTCAACTTTTCCAGATGCCCTCTTGTTCTTTTATTATTCGAAAGTTTGAAGAATCTGCCTCTCTCTACTCTCTCTATGCCCTTCATGATCTTATAAGTCTCTATCATATCCCCTCTAAGTCTCCTCTTCTCCAGGAAAAAGAGACCCAGTTTCTCCAATCTCTCAGCATATGAAAAGTTTTCCATCCCTTTTATCAGACGTGTCGCTCTCCTCTGAACCCTCTCGAGTATCGCCATACCACTGGATGATAAAAAGATCTCTTAATTATTGATGCATAGAAATCAGATTCTGGTCCAGTGAAAGATTTTATATAATTTAAGAGAGCTGCTAGAATTACCAATACATCAGGCAGGCCATCTATTAGACCTCTTTTTTCTTTAAAAAGGATTCTATGACTGAAATGTATCAATGCTGATCCTGCGCTACCATCTGATCAACATCCTATTATTGTTAAGATAACATGCAATTTTCCAAGGCTGGGGGAGTTTTTAAAATGGTAAGAATAATTGATTCCCTGTAAGTATGCCAAATTCTTTAATGGATCTTCCAGGAAAATGAAGGGGACTCAATGTGAGAGATTCAGTGAATTGCTGATATCAGGACTTATGTTTGGCTATTGATCAGCTGGCACCAGCAAAACTGAAATTGGAATTCTTCCTCCCCATACATTACAGAGATGTATTTATTTTAAAAGATTAAGGGCACGCAAACCTTCCTTTTTCCCATTTTCCAAATCACTCTTCAGCCTCAAACCCGAAAAACTTTAAGGACTCAATAACAAAACAAGATTTAAAAGATGTAGTGGCAAACCTAGCCACAGTTTTATTAACTCTTAGAATAGCACATATTTAGAAAGCCGACACAGAAGGGCATATCAGTGGCACCCACATTGGCATGTGGCATGCAACTGGATGGTCTCAACCTAGTACAGTTAAACCTTGGTTTATGAGCATAATTCGTTCCAGAAGCATGCTTGTAATCCAAAGCACTCGTATATCAAAACAAATTTCCCCATAGGAAATAATGGAAACTCAGATTATTTGTTCCACAACCCCAAAATACTATACATACTTGTATTGCAAGACCTCGCTCATTTAGAACAGTCACTACACTCCTCCAGTATTAGAGAGAGAAGAAGCATCGGCTCAGTTGTGATAATGTGACGTGTGTTCTTTGCTTGTTTAGAACAGTCACTACACTCTTGCAGCGCCACAGAGAGAAGAGTCATCGGCTCAGTTGTGATGTGTGTATACTGTATGTACTTGTATTGCAAGACATTGCTTGTATATCAAGTTAAAATTTAATAAAATGTTTTGCTTGTCTTGCAAAACACTTGCAAACCAAGTTACTTGCAATCCAAGGTTTTACTGTAGTTGCTTTACTCCTTATAATAGTACTTTATTCCCATCTGCAGTGATGCCAGATTGACGGTATCAATGTTTGAGCATACCAACTTCTTTCTCAAAAACCCGACCCCCTCCCTTTAATATGACAGTAACATAATAGCAGATAAAAGCCAAATGGCCCATCCAGTCTGCCCATGTGCAGCATACACTATCTTCTCCTTTTCCTAAGAGATCACTCATAGTCTTTGTCTTTTATTCATTCAATTTTCTGTACTGTTCTTCCCAAGGGAGCTCAGAACGGTTTACATGAATTTATTCAGGCATTGAAGCAATTTTCCCTGTCTGTCCTAGTGGGCTCACTATCTAATGTACCTGGGGCAATAGGGAGATTAACCTCCCTCTTCTATTAAACTGTGCTAGCAGTTTATAGCGCAGAGAGCCGCGCTGAATGGCCCACACTGCTCTCGATGCTCATGGGAACTCAATGAGTGTCAGGAGCAGCGCAGGCCATTCAGCGTAGCTCACCGCACTAAAAACTGCTATCGCAGTTTCGTAGAAGAGGGGGTAAGTGATTTGTCCAGGGTCACAAGGAGCAGTGTGGGTTTGAACCTTTAACCTTAGGGTGCTGAGGCTGTAGCTTTTTTTTTTGTAATTGTTTATTTATAACAATTACAGACCACCACAGTAGTAGCTTTAACTACTGTGCCACAATCTCCACCACTTCTACCAGGAGACTATTCCACACATCTACCACACTTTCTGTAAAAATGTATTTCTGTAGATTGCTCCTAACCCTCTTAACTTCATCCCATGCCCTCTCATTCTATAGCTTCCTTTCAAATGAGACTTGCCTTATGTACATTTATACCTCATAGGTATTTAAACGTCTCTATCATATCTCCCCTCTCCTACCTTTCCTCCAAAGTATATATATTGAGATCTTTGTCTGTCCTCATACACCTTATCATAAAGACCACCTACCATTTTAGTAGCCTTCCTCTGGACCAACTCCATCCTTTTTATATCTTTTTGTTGGTGCAGTCTCCTGAATTATATACAACTAGCGTTTAAGCCCGTTACATTAACAGGTGCTAGAATAGATGTGTAGACTTTTAGCACAATGGGGCGCTGAGGCGTTTCTTTCTTTCTGTCTCTCTCCTTGACCCCCTTTCTGCCTTTCTTTCTTTCTTTCTTTCAGTCTCTTTCCATGCCCCCTGTCTTTCTGTGTGTCTGTCTATCTTTCTTTCTTTGTCTGTCTCTCTCCCTACCCGCTGTCTGTCTGTCTTTTTCTTTATTTCTCTCTCTCTCAGCCAGCCAGCTATCTGTCTGTCTTTATTTCTTTCTATATCTCTCTATGCCCTCCTGTCTTTCTGTGTGTCTATCTTTCTTTCTGTCTGTCTCTCTCCTTGGCCCCATTTCTGTCTGTCTTTCTTTCTGTCTCTCTCCCTGCCTGCTGTCTGTCTGTCTTTCTTTCTTTCTGCCTCTCTCAGGCAAGATGTCCAATCGCAGCTCTCCTCTCTTTTACCTCTGGCTCCTTCCTGTGTGTGCGCCTGGCAGCGGTGCCTTGACCCAGCCTGGACATTTACCGTTCGTCGAGGCGCAGGCTGACTGGGGTGTGGGAGGGGGGAAGCCATTGCCACGTATGCGCATGAGGACAGAGGACGGAGGCTGATGGAGAAACTGCCGCAGGCTCCTACTGCTCATGTGGCAGCATGGAGACATGGATCACGAAGCACAGATGCACAGAGTTTCAAATGTGCATGCGTGCTAAGGGTTTTATTATAGCGGATAGTCTAAATGAGGTCTCACAAGAGTCTTATACAAGGGTATCAATATCTCATTTTTCCTACTGGCCATACCTCTCCCTATGTACCCAAGCATTCTTCTAGCTTTCACTGTCACCTTTTCAAGATGTTCAGCCACCTTTAGATTATCACATACTATTACACCTCATTCCTGCATAGGATCTATCTCCTTTCCTATCCCATCCCCATCCCTGCAAGCTCTGTCCTCATCAACACCAGCCTCAAACACTTTAAGTTTGATGGGGTGGGACAGAGACAGAACTCACCGGGATGGGACAGGGATGGAGATAGATTCCATGGGGGGGGGGGGGGGACAAGGACAGATTATCATGTTCCCCAATGGTCCTAGATCTTGAATAGACTATCATAGGGAAGTCATTAAAACAAGGGTATAATTGGATGATGTGTCAGTGTTTTTTTCAAAACATTTACGAAGGCTCCTATTTCCTTTGAAAAGGGTAACACACAAGTTAGTGTGTTTGATGTCGTCTGAGTTGATTCTTTCAGCAGCAGTTCTCTATTACCATAGTGCGCTTTCAAGTAAGCCTGACGCATTGCTTTTGTAGGGTAACCCCTCAGTTCAAAACGTTCCTTTAACTTGTCAGCTTTAAAATTTAATTATTTCCTCCGTTGAACAAACTCGTCTTAGCCTCAGGAAGTGGCTTATTGGTAGCTTAAACTTTAATATATAGGGATGAAAACTGGAGAAATGTAAAAATGTATTTCTACAAAGCATTTAGGCTCTCCCTCCCTCCCCCCAATAGGATACTGGGCTTGATATACAGTAGTTACTATATCAGTAGTATTTTGCTTAACTGTTCCCAGCAAAGAAGAATGCATGCCATTAATGGCCTCCCAGAGTGACTCCAACCTCACTACAGCCAGTCTCACCATTGCTTGACATTCTAAATCAAAAGCAGTTTGGTTCTTAACTCACAGCAAATTACTTATAGTTTCCTGCCTGAAGACTCTGCAATCAACTTGCCAAACTTGTTCTTCATCATTCCAAGAAGCATTCCATAGCACTTGACAATAACCCTCTTCAACTGCAACATACTCCACAAAAGAACCCATTCCCTGATGTTTTTCCCCCTCCCCTCATACCTCCATTTACTTTTATTTTTAGGATGTAATTATAAACTTTTCTTTCCCCCACTCCCTCAAGTCCAGGTATGTCACCGTCTTCATCTACTTTATGTTTTACCTTTTCTTTTTTACCCCATTTTTACATTTACTTGTAAACCGGCCAAAATTGGAACTTGGTTGTCTGCCTCCCTTCCCCCCCCCCTTACCTGACTGGGACAAGCCTACAATAGGGATACCTCGTCAGAGTGCTGATCAGCAGGGTAGCCACCCAATCCATGGTGCTTAGAGACACGCAGTCCAAACTGCTACCCAACACTCTCATTCTAGGCACAACTGAAGGAGAGGATGTAATCGGTCCTGCAGGGGCTCGATAGCAATCAAGCATAGCCTGTTTCATTGCAGCAGTGGTAGCTGGAGCCAGGGAAAGCTCTCATACCTTTTGTTTCCTTTCCCCCATTTTGCAAGAGCTAGGGACTCGATAAGGCAGCAACTCAGCTCAAGAGCATGAGCTTCTGCTCAAGCGTCCTTTCACCACGATGCCATCTTGGATCAGCCAGTACTTGAACCTTAATACAGCCTGCCTAAGCAACAGATTTGAGCTCTAGAATGGAGGCCTATTTACCAGATTAAATTAAACTAAACCTTAAGTTTATATACTGCATCCTCTCCATAATTATAGAGCTCGGCACAGTTTACAAGAGCTTAATATAGGAAGAAACAGTACAATGGGGTTGGAGGTTGAGTATAAGGGGGAAGAGAGCATTACATTTTTGTGAATAGCCTAGTTTTCAGATGCTTTCGGAATAGTTGGAAGTGAGGCAGTAAGATTATTCTAAAGCCCTGTGATTCTGAAGAGGAGAGATTTCCCCAATTTTTTCACATAGAGGACACCTTTTAGCGAGGGGAAAGATAGTTTAAGTTTTTGGGTGGACCTGGTGGTATCAGGACTCTAGGAGTTCCAAGATAATGGAATTAGGGGAGGGAGGATGCAGTGTAGGATCTTAAAAGCTAGGCAGGTGCATTTAAAATGAACCCTGGAAATTACTGGAAGCCAGTGAAGTTTGGACAGAAGTGGGGAAACATGGTCAAATTTGCTTTTTACGAAGATCAGCTTGGCCGCGGTGTTCTGAATTAGCTGAAGTCTTTGAAGACTTTTTTTTAGTTAGACTTAGATAGATTCTTAGACATATTCATACATAGAACCAAGGAGTATATTCTAATCCTAATTAGACCCAACAAGATTCATTTGAAGATTTACATCATATTGCAAATATGCAATAATTGGATTTTATTCCACCTTTAACTGCCATGACCTCGCTGTTCTCAATGTTTTGTATTTGCTTTATAATGTGTCTCTTCTCTGTGGCATGCAAATGATAACAAAAATAATAAAGTCGGACAAGGAGAACTTGCAGATCACTATAAATGAATTGAATTTGGTTTATAGGGAAAGATGTGTTGGAAAAAATAAAGTATTTTAGCCCAATGTTGCAATATGGTTTGTGTCTGAATTCTGGCATGTGATCTAGGAGCTGATAGATCTAACATCAGTCAGAAACAATTTTGCTAGACTAGTATAGGATGCAAAACTAATGCTGTCTAATACACATTATGATCCTTAATGTGAAATTTCTGAACCATGGTTCTTGATGATTAAAGGAAGGGGAAGGCAAAAGACTCTGCTTTTAAAAAAAAGAGGTGATTTCTTTCCCTGGTGGTTTTACAGCACCATTTTTCTTTATTACCATTGATGCATTACCCATCATTCTGCAAACTTGAGTATGATGAGTAAAATGTCAGGAATAATAAAGAAAGATGCAGGCATCAAACCTAATAGAGAATTTTTTTTTCCATTCACTGGAAATCTTCTGGGCATCTTTTGTTATCACAAATTCTAAGACTAAGTACAGTACAGTAAGTATAATTGGTACAGGAATAAATTGCGCTGCTTGTTCAAACCAAAGTGCAGTGATTTCCAAACCTGTCCAGGCAGACAAGCTTTCAGGATATGTGCAATGAATGTGCGTGAGATAGATTTGCATGCCAAGGAGGCAGTCTGTGCAAATCAATCTTTCGTGAATATTCATTGTGGATAACCTGAAAACTTGATATGCTGGGGTTCTCCCAGGACAGGTTTGGGAATGACTGCCGATAGTGTTTAAGAAAAGTTAGCATTTAACAAAAGCAAACTTAGAAGCCCTTTTACTACAGTGCGCAAAGATTTGCAGTTAACCCGGCTTAACACTGGATTTTAACACAATGGTAATTCTATACTAGCAGCTGTGGGAGGCATAGAGTGAGGTAAAAACTGTGAGGTGGGAGGTAAGCTACAAGCCCCATATGAGCGGTAGCCAAGTCAGAAAGATTCTCAACACTTTAATGTGGTCACTAAACCAGTTCCAGACGGTTTAGCGTTTATGTATTTTAGCGGTGGATTATCAAAACAGCTTACCGTGTTTTTTTCCTGAGCTTCCTAGCAGTCTCCAACTCTGCCATGCAAATGTATTACAACAAGGTCATTAATATTTAAATAAGCACTACGGGCGATTCTCTATTATCACGGGGTGATTCCCTAACTTCGTTGTCCTACATTTGCAAACAAAATTTTCCAGCAGATCTGAGCTGTCCTAGACTCACTTTCTGGTCAGGGTCTGAACGCTGATTGGCTCAGGCATTGACAGGAAAGTAAGTCTTGACAGCTCAGTCCTGCCCCCCCCCCCCCCGGCAGCAGGATAGATACCCACTCCCAGATACCGCTGCCATTAAGCAAACTCCTCCGACACCCCCCCGGCAGTGGGAGGGATGCCCACTCCCTCCCACCACTGCCGTTAAGCAACCCCTCCAATATCACCCCTGGCAGCAGGAGGGATGTCTACTTCTTCCCGCCACCGCCATCATGTCTCCAACGATCCCCATCCCCTTAACTTGTTTACAAAGGCTGGCTGGAGGGATGTCTACTCCCTCGGGCCAGCAGGCCTGCCTCTTCAAACTGGCGGGCCTTCCCATCCCGGGGTATCCTGGGGTACATCCAGGGAGGGGCCTAAGGCTCTGATTGGCCCAGATTCCTAAGGCCCCTCCCATAGCAGGGGCCTTAAGCAACCTGGACTAATCTGAGCCTTAGCATCCCCCCCTCAAATGCATCCCAGGATTTACAGGGGAGGGGAAGGTCTGCCATTTTGAAGAGGCAAGCCTGTTGGTCAGCGGGAGTAGGCATCCCTACGACCAGATTTTATAAACAAGATAAGGGGACAGAGTCATTGGGGGCACAATGGCGGCATCAGGAGGGAGTGGGCATTCCTGTCACTTTCAGGGGTTTATTTTGCGCATGTGCTAATCGCTACCACCAGTGACTGGCATATGCAAATTTAGCGACACTCCGCAACTCTTTGTGAACCTCATTTGCATGCGTTTTTTTAAAAGAATGATTTGCCTTTTTGAAATTGTTACAATAGCGGCAGTGACAGTGGCCTGTTGGATTTTACAGCGAACATTTGAGAATCTTCTCCTCAGTTGAGGAAAAAAAATAGAGAAAAAACAAATAAATTACTAAGGTCCTCCTAAGGAGTATCCCTCTACATCCCTTCCAGTCATATTTGGGAATTTCTAGTGGACTAAAATATTGAACTGTAGTGAAAGAACTGTAACACAGTTACAAGCTTCTTGGGCCTACGAGGCCTGCAAACTTCTGGAAAAATTTTTTTAAAATGCTTAATCTGTTTCCAAGCCACTTTAGTGGTAAGGGGGACAAAGGTACAATTATTTTTTACAGTATACATTTTTGCCTTCCCCTACCCATCTTGTTAGTTTCACCCTCCACCCTCTGCAAACCGTGGCTACCACGGCATTCTAAGGTCTGAAAGCTACCATTCAGGAGGCAACCAACCGCTATATAAAATCAGTGAGTAAATGGCGCAGGAACAATAAGCCACAATGGTTCTCTGCGGAGATCTCAAACCTCATAAAAGAGAAGAAAAGAGCGTTCATCTCTTACAAACAATCAGGGACTCGGGACTCTAGAGAAGACTATTTGGCCAAGGCGAGAGCCGTCAAAACAGCAGTTAGAGAGGCCAAATTCCGAATGGAGGAAACTTTAGCAAAGAACATCAGGAAGGGCAATAAATCCTTCTTCAGGTATATTAGCACCAGAAACTGAAACACAGGCGGGATAGTACGCCTTAGGAAACCAGACGGGAACTATGTGGAAGCTGACTTGGAAAAAGCTAAATTGTTATACAAATACTTCTGTTCGGTCTTCACCCGCGAGGCGCCAGGATCCGCCCCTCAGCTACAGAAAAAGAATGGCTCAGTAGACCCGTTTAGTAATTTCACGTTTACGGAAAGCAGTGTCTACTGTGAACTGTCTAACCTCAAGGTTAACAAAGCAATGGTGCCAGACAACCTACATCCCAGGGTGCT